>NC_039360.1:169829427-171029427 GCF_003573695.1 Papaver somniferum | reverse complement strand
TTTTGAATCGACTGATAATATAAATGCGTAAATTCACAAGAGAATGATGAGAATTGGAACCTGGGGTAGTTTATCTATAAATTTAGCAGCATTTGCTAACTCAGCTGCAGCTCTGATTTCTTCAATTGTCGCACCCTCTTTTCCATAGGCGATATTTTCTTTAATGGAAGCTGCAAACAACACCGGTTCCTGGCTGACTAGACCAATTTTCCCTCTGATCCATTTCAGCTGGAACTCCTTGAGATTTATACCATCTATGAGAATTTCACCAACTTGTGGATCATAAAATCTCTCAATGAGACTGATTACTGTCGATTTCCCGCTTCCACTCTGTCCAACTAAAGCTGCAGTTGTCCCACTCTCTATAGAGAGTGAAAACCCGCTAAATATTTGCTCGTCTGCTCTGGCAGGATAACTGAAATGAACGTCTCTCAACTCGATATCTCCACGAATATCATCCAATTTGCGTCCATTGGGGTCATAAGAATCTATATCTGGCTTCCTATTAATTGTCTCAAACATTTTATATGCAGCTGCTTGTCCTGCGGCAAACGCACCAAAGCATGGAGATGCCTGACCAAGAGACCTGAAAACATGTTGAAACACCAAAAGATTAACAAGTGCACCCTTTTTAGTTTCCGACCATCACAATACAGTATGTAAAACGACAATGGGTTCAGATATAATAAAAGTAAAGGTGAAGGAGAAGCATATGTAACTCACATGGAACCAGTCAGAACAGCAATCATAACATTAATAACATCTCCCCCGGTGTAGCCTTTCTCGACAATCAATTTTCCACCATACCATACAACTAGACCATAACTAGCGAACATGACAAACATAACTGCACCAACGCCTAACCCAGTAGCCAATCCCTCTTGAACACCAGATTTATAAGCTTTTGTTATAGATTTGTCATAATTAGAGACTGCTTGTTTCTCCCCAGTAAATGATGCAACCTGTACAGAAACCACTTGTTACACATGTTGAAAGAACTGATACGGCAGAAAAGTGATTACTCTAGTAAAGAATAGTACTCACTGTTCTGATAGAGCCGATTGTTTGTTCTACAACATTCCCTGCTACTGAGTAAGCAGCTTGGCCTCGAGATGCCATCTTGGAAACAACAATCGATATAGCCGCAGCCGATGCCACCATCGGTGGAATAGAGGTTAACATCACAAGGGTCAGAAGCCATCCCTTGATGAATGCAATCACAAAGCCTCCTATGAATGTTGCAACTAGTTGTATAAACTTGCCAACCTGTAAAAGACCCGGTAATAAGTAAGTTGTTCTTTATAAAACTTTAAACATTCTCCGAGCCTAACTAATGTTAGCAGTTTCAGAGAGCCAAACACCTTTTCACCCATAGCATCCTGAATAAGAACAGTATCACCCGACATCCTTCCAACGACTTCTCCCGTGTTTGTTTCCATATCAAAGAAAGCAACATCTTGCCTCAATATAGTTTTCAAGTATAAACTTCTAATTCGGGAAGCCTGCCTCTCCCCTGTAACCATCCAACAAGCGACCTCTGCACGAACACATGATTGTCAGTGTACAATTACAGATTTCTGTTTTAGCAGATTGAGTGGTTACTGATTTCGAAGAAGTTCAATATACTCACGGAAGAATGATGCCACTCCAGATCCTATACCTAAGTAGACAAAATTCAATGCTACCTGAAATAGACACAGTTAACTCTGATTTACAAGCACATACCGTTTTCGAATTGAAACGATAGTACACAAACTAGCTAAAACGAAGTAGTATGAGGAAGTAAAACGCTATGACAAGTATGTAATATACCTTGGAAACTACACGAACAGTATCTTTGGTGTCTGATTGTCCAAATGAATCTACCAAATCACCAAGGAGAATGGTTATGAGGGGCATTGCTACTCCATTAGCAACAGCAGCAATCGAGCCAATAACTATTAGCATGACATCTTTCGAATCGGCAAATGCAAACAGCTTGTAAAATGAAATTGTATTAATAATTTCTTTTTCACCCTTATTCTTCTCTTCACTTTGCTCACCCTTCCTGTCCATCTCTACTACTGGAGTCTGACTCGTCGATGCAGTCGTCTCCCCGTATTGGTTTATATTACCATTTAAGCCGCTCTCATCGGCCATTTTTTCCCCACTAACAAAACGTACTTAGGTAAATCAAACAAGGTACTTCTGTAAAATTTTCAATATCAAAATTCAAAAAGTGAATAAAGAATCAAAGGGTTTGAATCAATTTACTAGTATTAGCAGAACTAAGTACATATTCAACTGAAACCATAAAGACCCACTATTAACTAAAAATCAAACAGATAGAAACAAGGCAAAGGAAGATTAAGAAACTGTGGAATATACCTAAGATTAAGATCTGGAGAATATCAAGAACACCCACATAATTATGTTATTATACTCAAGTTCAATACACCAAAAATTGAATAAAGGGGTGTTTCCAAACCTTTATGTAGCTGCTTGTTATCCACTTTGTTGCGTTAGAATGAATCCTAGTGTCCTTCTTCTTCTTCTTCTTCTGTTGCTACTGAAATTTCTCATTCTTGTGTTGTTTATATTAGTAGCAAACACCAAGGAATGAAGTTCCTTGCTCGACAAGGATTTTTGAAAGCCCCATCTCTCTCTCTCCATTGACTGTTTAAGCATTCAACTGTTTTTTTTACAATCTTTTAAAAACGAATATCTTATATTTTTCTTGGCTTAACCAGCTTCCCGTTAGACTTGTTCGCAAGTAAAATTTAATTTATTTAAAACAAATTCTTCCAAAGAGCTTTAATTCTTAACAATTCTTGGGTATATTCAGTAAGAAATCTCGCGAGACATTGGAACCATTGACTTACAAAATGTGAGGTTCAGTAGTGGACAACCGGTTTTACATTCCAATTAGGCCTACTATCCGTCCATCCATCCATCCTGACTGAGTTATGGATTTCAGGAGGTTTTGAGTTTTGAAAACGACGAATACCAAAAAAAAAAAAAAAATGAACTTTTGAGTAGAAGAAGGTCAAAGTTGGAAATGGCGCATTATTTGTGACAAACAAGGAAAGGAGAAAGTTGGACGAACGTGAGAATTTAGCAAAAAAAAATAAGGTTATCTATTTCATTGTCAACATAGAACTTTGGAAAAATAATTTACCTACCTTTCTAAAATCTGAAATAGACAAAAGAAACGTACTAAGCAAAAACACTGAACTACGAATCTTCACAAGATTTTGCATACGCAGGAATTTTAATAAGACTGATAATAACTGCAACCTATGCCAATCAATTATCGAGCCAGCACCATCACTGGCTCATTGCAAATGCAAATATTTCGCACTTTTCTTCCTATCGCCTCCTGGGTTCTGTTATGGTTACCTGAACGTTAGCCGTTAGGCACATCTTTTCTTTTACAATGGCTAGTTTTACCCGGAATTCTTGCCGGATTTTGCTAGTTCCCAGCTGCAACATATCTTCTTGTTGGATTTTAGCGGCCCCTATGGCTATTTTCAACTCCGAAGACTACCAACAAGAAATCACTATGATTACTACTAGTTCTCTGATAATCTCAAAAATTCAGTTAAAATTCTCAACGTGGAAACTATAAAACTAGTAAGATGCTCAATTTGGAATCCACATTGGGTAGAGTGTGGTAAATAGAATGCAAAACAGAAACAAAAAATGAAAATGAAAATTTTCTTTCCTTAATTTCATTTAATTGTAGGGTAGTAAATTTATACAACAAATTTTCAGCTTTACATGTTACATAGGTCCAAAAACCAAAAAAAAGACATTACTACAATACCAGTAAACCTTATATAAAATTTGCGGAGAACTTACAAGGAAAAGAAAAATTACATCATCAAAAATTTGAAAAAAAAAATGGGAGAAAAATTACAGGATGATGAAACATATGGTTTAAGTTGCACTCATGTGCAGGGCTACTAAAGAAGCATAAACTCCGTTCTCAATTTTGATCAGATCATCATGCTTTCCTTTCTCTGCGATGACTCCATTTTTAACAACTGCAATTACGTCCGCGTTCTTAATTGTCGATAATCTGTGGGCTACTACAATTGTGGTCCTGTGTACCATGACTTTGTCCAATGCGTCTTGAACAACTCTTTCTGATTCTGCGTCCAGTGCACTGGTTGCCTCGTCTAATAGTAGAATCTTTGGTGCTTTTACTATTGCGCGTGCAATGGCCACCCTTTGTTTTTGCCCACCTGATAATTGGATTCCTCGCTCCCCTACTATTGTATCGTATCCCTGCAATTTATTTCCATACTTGCAAAAATAAGTTTCACAATCATCTAAAGAACGAAAAAACAAATTGATGACTTGAGTCAAATAAACAAACAAACATGGGTAAGCAATGACCAACCTGTTGCAGAGAACTAATGAATTTATGAGCATTTGCCAACTCTGCTGCAGCTATAATCTCAGCCTCGGTGGCATCTCCTTTCTTTCCGTAAGCAATGTTGGCTCGGATAGTGTCATTGAACAGCACAGGTTCTTGGCTAACCAGACCCATTTGCTGCCTGAGCCATCTCAACTGAAGCTTCTGAATCTCAGTTCCATCCAATGTTATGTGACCAGAATCGGGGTCATAAAATCTTTGCAACAACGACACAACAGTCGATTTCCCACATCCACTTTCTCCTACTAGAGCAACCGTCTGAAACGTATGAACCATAGTGTTAGATGTCAAAGGAAAGGGAAAGCAAACGCCAATTCGACACGCTTTCAAAAACCAGTTTTTTATATTTTCCCAAGCCTTAGAGGAGATAATTAAGAAATAAGTTATATTAAGAGTTACCTTGCCGGCGCGAATAGTCAAACAGAGGTCTCGGAAAATCTGAACATCAGGTCTTGTCTGGTACTTAAAACTGATGTGCCGAAACTCAATGTCTCCTTTCACACTTTCTAATGTCAATCCAGACTCATCGCTTGCATCTATCTTTGATTCTCGGTCAAGAAGAGCAAAAATTGAGGCAGTAGAAGATTTTGCTTTGCTTGAATCTGGTGCAAGAGAGCTCGACTGAGAGATCCCAATTGCAGTCATTGTCAGCGCAAAGAAAACCTGTGAAATAGCAAAAAGTGAAAATGAGAACACATTTACATACGACTATTATTTTCTAAGATCTTCGTGAGCGGTTTTGAGAGTTATCAAGGGAATCCTTACCTGAAAAACGTCAGGGAATGACATCCTTCCAGCCTCCACAAATCGAGCTCCAGCATAGAAACTGGTTGCATACACGGAAAACAAGAAGAAGAAAGAAAGACCAAATCCAATCCCACTAATCAATCCAAGCCTTATCCCAGCTGAAACTGGACCTTCACATTTCTTTTTATACAAAGCCATAACCTTCTCTTCAGCACAAAAGGAAGCGACTGTTCTTATACTCCCGACAGCGTCGTTAGCAACTTGACTTGCTTCCTCGTACATCATCTGCAACCATTTCAAGTAGAAGATAAATTTTACAATCATAATGTATTTCTTGAAATTAGAAACCATGGAGCATAGGTAGAAGCATCATAAATGGATTGTCATTCGTAACTAAAATCACCGCTGCTTTATTTCAATTGTCATGCATCATTTGTATGGGAAGAGTGATGGAACAAACCTTTGCATCTCCGCTGAAACCTTTCATGAACTTCATTTGCACATATCCATTAACGCCAATTAGAGGTAGCATAACAAGAATTATGAGGGCCAGTTCCCAGCTTGCTGCAAAGGCGATAATTAGACCAGATATTGCTGTTGCCAAATTCTGTACAAGCAGAGCAAGTGCATCACCAACCAGGCTCCGGACAGCTGCTGCATCTGCAGAGAGCCTTGCACCAATTGCACCACTTGAGTTTCCGGGCTCATCAAACCAACCTACTTCCATGTTAAGCACCTTCTCAAAGCACATTGATCGGACTCTTTTGATTAACCTACACCCGGCAACAGAAAAGAAATATGTTCTTGCTGCAGATGCGAAAAATGAAACAGTGGCGAGGAGAACAAATATCAAAGCCCAGAACCTAGCATCCTTCTTAAGCTCCGCAGGGGGCTCGAAGAATGTTTTAATCATTCCCGAAAAGAGTATGCCAAACATTGGGAATATGACTCCGTTGACCCCTGCAGCGATAATTCCAAGTAGTAGCACGGGGATCTCGGGCTTGTTGATAGCTGCCAGGCGACGTAATGGAACTTCTGGTGCTTCTTCAGGAGCAGGGGTTGGAAGAGAAGGATCATCTGTTGGTACAGTTTCATGTACATTTAGTCCCGTGGGTACACCAAATGCAACTTGAAATGAGTGCCGACTGCTGTTTCCAACTCCAGAAGATCCACGACTTATTGAGCGTAGCAGGGAGAGACGTTGACTTGATTGCCTGCCTGACTCCATTGAAAATTCTGGTTTTTCTGAACCATTTTGGTGATCCGATGCTTTGTTTATTTCTTGTAGGTGTATAAGCTGGCAGTACGGTCCATCATCATTCTTTAAGAGTTCCGTGTGTGAACCTGGTCAAGTCGACAGAAAACGTCAAGTTAGTTTGTATGTTTGCAACCACTTTCTCAATAAAAGAAAAGGAGCCTGAGGGCCTAACAACTGGTGTTTCATATTCTATCACAGGCTTAATAACAGTATTCATGACTAATTTAGGAGATGCGTACCTTTTTCAACAATTTTCCCTCTATGAATAACGGCTATCATATCGGCGTTCCTAACAGTGCTTAGGCGATGAGCAACAATTACAGTAGTACGGTTGACCATGACTCTATCCAGTGCTTCTTGCACGACATGCTCAGACTCAGCATCAAGTGCACTTGTAGCTTCATCTAGAAGAAGAATCCGCGGGTCTTTCAATATAGCTCTAGCTATTGCCACTCTCTGCTTCTGTCCCCCTGACATCTGAGTTCCATGTTCACCAACTAAGGTATCTAGACCCTGCAATGTAACATATACAATAATCAGTACTGCAAGTAGTCAATTGCTAAATGCTATTGAACCAACTACAATAGCTCAATCCTATTGTATCAAATAATAAAATAAATGCGTAATTTTACAAGAGAATGATTAGAATTGGAACCTGGGGTAGTTTATCTATGAATTTAGCAGCATTTGCTAGCTCAGCTGCAGCTCGGATTTCATCAATAGTTGCACCCTCTTTACCATAGGCGATATTTTCTTTAATAGAAGATGCAAACAACACTGGCTCCTGGCTGACAAGACCAATTTTCCCTCTGATCCATTTCAGCTGAAGCTCCTTGAGATTTATACCATCTATGAGAACTTCACCAGATTGTGGGTCATAAAATCTCTCTATGAGACTGATCACTGTCGACTTCCCGCTTCCACTCTGTCCAACTAAAGCTGCGGTTGTCCCACTCGCTATAGAAAGTGAAAACCCACTGAATATTTGCTCGTCTGCTCTGGCAGGATAACTGAAATGAACATCTCTCAACTCGATATCTCCACGAATATCATCCAATTTGCGTCCGTTGGGGTCATAAGAATCTATATCTGGCTTCCTATTAATTGTCTCAAACATTTTATACGCTGCAGCTTGTCCTGCGGCAAACGCACCAAAGCATGGAGATGCTTGACCTAGAGACCTGAGAACACGTTGAAACACCAAAAGATTAAAAAGTGCACCCTTTCTAGTTTCTGACCATCACAATACAAATGTACATGAATGTCAAAAAATTAGTCGATAAAATAAAAGTAAAGAGGGAGAAGCATATTGGAACTCACATGGAACCAGTCAAAACAGCAACAATAACATTAATGACATCTCCCCCAGTGTAGCCTTTCTCGACAATCAATTTTCCACCATACCATACAGCCAAACCATAGCTGGCGAATATGACAAACATAACTGCACCAAGGCCTAACCCCGTAGCCAATCCCTCGTGAACACCAGATTTGTAAGCTTTTGTTATAGATTTGTTATAATTGGAGACTGCTTGTTTCTCCCCAGTAAATGATGCAACCTGTACAAAACCAGTTGTTTCACATGTTGAAATAAATGAGACAACAGAAAAGTCAGTCAAGTGTAGAATAACTCTCACCGTTCTGATTGAGCCGATTGTTTGTTCAACGATATTCCCTGCTACTGAGTAAGCAGCTTGTCCTCGAGATGCCATTTTGGTTACAATGATCGATATAGCCGCACCCGAGGCGACCATAGGTGGAATAGAGGTTAACATCACAAGGGTCAGAAGCCATCCCTTGAGGAAAGCAATCACAAAGCCTCCTATGAATGTTGCAATTAGCTGTATAAACTTGCCCACCTGTAAAAGAATCAGCAATAAGTTAGTAAATCTTTATGGAATTTTAAACATTCTGCAAGCTGAACTACAGTTTCGGATAGCCACCTTTTCACCCATAGCATCTTGAATAAGAACAGTATCACCAGACATCCTTCCAACGACTTCTCCCGTGTTTGTTTCCATATCAAAGAAAGCAACATCTTGCCTCAATATAGTTTTCAGATATAAACTCCTGATTCGCGAAGCCTGCCTCTCTCCTGTAACCATCCAACAAGCGACCTCTGCACGAAGACACGATTGTCAGTATACAATTACAGATTTCTTATTTAGCAAATTGAGTGATTTATTTCAATGGAGTTCAATGTACTTACGGAAGAATGATGCCACTCCAGATCCTATACCCAAGTAGACAAAGTTCAATGCTACCTGAAATACACACAGTTAGAAAATTAACACTAATTTTCTAGGACATTCAGTATTGGAACTGAAATGGTACACAGACTAGCTAAAACCAAGTATGAGAAAGTACATACCTTGGAAACTACACGAACTGTATTTTTGTTGTCTGATTGTCCAAATGAATCAATCAAATCCCCAAGGAGAACAGTCATGAGGGGCATTGCTACCCCATTAACAATAGCAGCAATCGTCCCAACAACTATGAGAATGACATCTTTCGAATCGGCAAACGCAAACAGCTTGTAAAATGGAACAGTATTAATAACCTCTTCTTCACCCTTCTTCTCTTCACTTTGCTCACTCTTCCTCTCTGCATCTTCTACCGGAGTCCGACTCGTCGATGCAGTCGCCTCCCCGTAGTGATTTATATTACCATTTAAGCCGCTCTCGTCGGCCATTTTTTCCCCACTGCAAAACCTATCTATATCTCTCACTATCTCCTATCAAAAATTTGAACCTTGCCCAAAACTGCAAACACAAACAAGGTACTTAAAAGTCAGATTTTTTCAGAATCAAATTTCGAAAAATGAATATAACAATCAAAGGGTTTCAATCAATTTATCGACTACCCACATATTCAATTGAAACATTCAATGAACCCTCTGTAACTAGAAATCAAACAAACAGAAAAAAGGCAATAGAAGGATGAACATAAAAAAAGATTAAGAAACAGAGAAACATACATTAAAACAGAAGTGAAAAGTTTGAGTAGAAAGTAGTACTAATCAAGTGAAACCCAAAAAGGAAATGATACATTTGAAACCCATGATCTAATTTAATTCCTGTTTAAAGAATTACTAAGTTTAAGACGAGAGTTGGTATAAATTCCTTGCATTATAAAAACAAGAGCTAAAAACAAGAACCCATTGAAAAGAGGAAAGGTGATGAGTGGCACCCACATAACCATGTCATCACACTCAAATTAACAAATACCAGAAAATGAATGAAGGGGTTCTGAAGAAGAGTTTTTCCCGAACCTTTGGTGATCTGATTAGCTTGTTTTCCACTTTGGTGTGTTGGAATGAATCTTTTTCTTCTTTTTCTGCTGCTGGTGGTTATTCATTCTTCTGTTGTTTATATAGTATTGCATTTAGTAGCAAACACCAAGAGAAGAAGTTCCTTGCTCAACAAGGATTTTTAAAAGCCCCATCTCTCTCTCACCCCATATGTCTTAATATTATAATTCAACTGGTCTTTAGATTTGATTAGTTTTTTTTTTTTTTTTTTCTGAAGCATTTAGATTAGATTAGTTGGGGTGTTCCCACTAAATTTTGAAAATTGATATTCATAGAGTTTCCATATTTATTTTTCTTGGCATCCAGTAGACTCAAAGTAAAAATTAATTAACATGCGTCAGCTTGTAAAAGAGAAAATTAGCTGAAAGTAAAAATTAATTAATATGCATCAGCTTGTAAATGTGAAAATTAACTGATATCGTTAACTTATGACAACATGCATCAGCTTGGCTCATAAACTACTTCTCATGGTACCTGTCACAGGTATAATTAAAAAAGGGTCCCTAAAAACAATTAGGGACCCTGCACTACAGGACAAAAAGGGTCATGAAATAGCAAATATGGGTTATCCCTTATCCCATTTTTTGAAATGGTTAAACTGCCCCTAAATGATTAGTGTTAATGTTTAGTTAAGTTAATTAGTTTGTTTTAGTTAAAACAGATTTAAGAGTTAAATTTTTTGTGTGTTGAGAAGAGTTGTTGATAGAGTTGTTGATAGAGGAAGCCATGAATATTGATGCAAATTAAGATCCAATTGCTCAAAATGAAGGAACCAACACTCAAAACGAGGAACCCCAAACTCAAAATAATCAGGTAAACATCTTGTACCCTTCGATTTGTGTGTTTGTTGCTCCAAGTGGTCAAATCATCCCCACTATGGAACAACTCAGTGTAAGGGTCGTCAGAGTCGGGGTGTGTATACCCTAACGACTTTATGGGGTCGTCAGTATATTGACACTAGCAATAACGACTCAAACCTGTAACTTTTCCAGGTTATGAAAAATCGTTAGGGTAGTGT
This sequence comes from Papaver somniferum, assembly GCF_003573695.1. Classification (NCBI taxonomy): domain Eukaryota; kingdom Viridiplantae; phylum Streptophyta; class Magnoliopsida; order Ranunculales; family Papaveraceae; genus Papaver; species Papaver somniferum. The sequence goes on along the minus strand of NC_039360.1, from coordinate 171,018,671 downwards.
GGTACAGATTGACGATCCTTTTTATCTAGGTTACCTAGAGTAGTTATGTTTTTTGGTTAATACAGGAACGACTCTAACACTTTGGACAGTGAGTATTTTTGTTTTGCAACTAGGATCGTCATCTAATTGTAACGACTCTAATCTAAACCAAAAGAGTTCAATGACGACTCAAATATATCTACTGACGACACTTTCAATTTTGAAGACAGAGGGACTGTTCTTAGTCGAGTTAGGGTCGTCAATAGATTCGATTACAGAAGTAACGACCCAAATCTAGACCAAAAAATTGTAGTAGCAGAATTAGGGTCGTTAATTAGAACATCATACATCTTAACGATTTTTCATAGGGTATACATGCATAAGAAGAATCGTTAGGCATAAGAAATTACAGAGTGACGACCCAATTTAGGGTTAGCAAACTTTCCTTTGTACTCATTGGTTCGAGCCATGTTTGTAGAAAAAGTTAATCATCAATTAAAAAATTTCGTATCGACGATTGCGATGAATCAACAAAAAAAAATGTTTTTTTTTTTTGTCCTTAATGGAGGAGAGGGGGGAACTCGGGTAGGAAAGGAAGGGAGGGGAGGAGAGTTTTCTGATTTTGGTTTTAGAAAATGAATTGGGCGTAAATTGGTTTTTTAGTAGTAAGGGTAAAATAGTATAATCACCACCTTTCGGAACCTCTAAATTTTTTTGGTGTGGATATAAATTGGTCAGGGTCCCTAATTGTTTTTAGGGACCCCCAATTTAACGAGGATAATAAGGTTCGATCGAGAACTTTTTTTCTTTTTTGTGTTTGCTGATGGTAGCTGATAGCCCATACAAGATCATGCTGCTGCAATCGCAAGAGTCGTGTTTGTTTGGTGAACATTTTTGTTTGTTTGTTTTTTTGGCTGAAGAGCAAGCATTTGATGATCTAATAGAAATATAATGATCTTCGATTATTAATTAATTTGTATGTATTATCATTTGATTTTTTTTCATTTTATTCTAAATCTCTTAACATTTTCTTCCAAAGAGCTTAAATTTTGCACCCATAAAATGGCATACCGTGCTTATCAATCAGGGTCCGTGCATCTAGTAAGTAATTTCGTGAGACATTTGGAACCATTGACTTAAAAAATGTGAGGTTCATTGACCGCGTTTAAAAAAAAAAAAGCTTCCATATGATTTTTGTTGGTTCATGCCTTCACGGTCGACTCTCGCTTGGAATTATTTGTTGAAGTAACACGTCGACAACTGGTTTTAGTATATTCCAATTACTCGTACAATCCAACATAACTATCGGTCCTTAATTCATGGACTTTGAGGGGTTCGGAAAATGACAAATACCTACAAAAATTGATAAATGTTGCTTAAAACTTTTGATTAGTAGAAGGTCAAAGATGTCAATCACGCATTACTTGTGTCAAACAAGGATTGAATTGAAGGAAAGGAGAAAGTTGGACTAACGTGAGAATTCAACAAGAAAAATAACTTGGCTAAATTGGGTCATATACCACTTAATTGGGGCCTATAGCTAGATGACGAAAAAGGTCACTAGAAATCACTTTACACCACCCCTTATCAAAATAATTACCAAACTATTTATTTTATCCCTAATTAATTAGCACTAATTAATCGCATTAGGGATTAATTTTGTTTTGGATGTGACAGTGAGATTAACTAATGTTAGAGAGTTCATCAAAACACCAACATTTTGATTTTCTTCGTAAACAGTGCCCAGAATCGGTTTACGTTCATTCACTTGTAAACCGATTCTGGATTGGTGTTTACGAATTAACAGAGGACGTCAATAATCGGTTAACGTTGACATGTTTTATAAACCGATTCCCAGAATCGGATTTTAAATATGACATATATAAACCGATTGTTTCCTTTCATTACCAATTTTCATTCATTGCATTATTATTGTAGGATGCATTTAGCACATGCATCAAGCCTTTAAACCCCTAAGCGACCCTAGTGGACGAGTTATAGTCTCGTGAGGGTTTACATAGAGGTTTACCCACAAAACCTATACGAAAACTTCTAAAACCATCAATCTTCCTCCTCCGAAGAAAACAATACAGCATCCAAGTAGTCCGGATTATCCTCCGGGATTCTTTCTGCGAAGAAGTGATAGCTTGCATCGAAAGCGAATGCTTCCCCTTTTTTCCTCCAAGTAGCGCGCTTTCACGACTTTGTGCTACAAAAACAAACTTACATTTGTTAGTGGTGTTTCATTGGAAGATAAAACAACATGGGTTAAGTAAACCAAACCCAAAAAATAATCACAAATTGTGCAATGGACAAGGTGAAGGGGAGAGTGTTAAAAATCTGAGGTTGGAGAGCTAAAAAAACAAGTATCGCGTTTTCGATGACTTGGTGCCTAGTGTGCACTTGTTGAACATTTCTTGCGGAAGGATTCCCAAACTCTTGGCTAAATTTGTTGTGTACCCTAGCCCAAAAGGTTGTGGAATCCACCCTTTCGGAGGATTGACGTCTAAGTCGATTTTCCGCATACCATGCTTTGGTGATTCCCAAATCTTTGATTGAATCAAATGAAGCCATTTCTTGTATGTGGATGTATGAAATGAGTAGTTGTGGAGTATATGGAGTGAGAGGGAATAAAATGATCAATTTTGGGGCAAATGGGGTCCAAGGGTGAGGTCTCTATTTATAGAGAAAGTCCCAAACGACTATTTTTTTGAAAGACGTGAAGGAATTAATCGGTCTTTTAGAAGGACTTTAAACCCCGATTGTGTTTGTATGCCACAAGGAATCAGACTTTTTTACGACCAACGTAAACCGATTAAAGACATTTTAAATTTTGAATTTTCACCGACACCAATCGGTTTATATATTTCCATATGTGATCCGATTCTAGCTTGGCTAAAAAACATCCAGGAAGAATGGCTTGCACAATCAGTTTATGTTTACATATCGAGTAGACCGATTGTGGGCATGTCAGGCAAGAATTATTGAGCAACAACACATAATTATAATTAAAACTTCAAGTGCATTAAGTTCAACACAAAGATCATCCAAAATAAAAAATTTAAAATAGTGTTAAGAACTTAAAGCAACCACAAGTCTGATAATCTTAAACTTTTAATATCTAAAACTTAAAAACTTAAAGAGCATGAGCATCAACATCAGCAGCAGCAGCAGCACCACCATCAGCAGGAACACCATCACCAGCATCAGCACCATCAGGAGTAGCAGCTTGTACTTGAGCCATTTGTTCCCACATACCTTCCATTTCTGCATGGACCTCCCTCTCAGCTCTAATGATGTTTCTCCTCATCCTAGCGAACATGATGACCTCATAAAGCTCCTCCAGTGCAAGCTTGCCAATCAATGCGAGGGCTTGTTCAAGATTGGTCTCACGCCCATAAGCAAACTTGTACATGCTTCTTTTTGGCACTCGTTATGGTTTCCTAAGAATGTCCTCCAATGTGAGCTCTCTAGAGTAAAACGCTAGGTGTGAGAAGTCCATATCTATATAAAACAAAATCGAAAAAAAAAAACATGTCAAGAATCGGTACATAATTAAACATATGTAATCTGATTCTTACTTCAATTACATACAGGAGTGTCAAATATTTGCAATCGGTTTATGTGGTACATAATAAAACCCGATTATGAGTACATAAATAAAACCCGATCATCAAAAGCAATTTGAAGAGTCAACATAATCGGTAAATTATCAGGCACATAAAAACCCGATTACGGGATCGCATAATTAAAATAAAAATTTACCAAGAATCAGATTATACCAAGCACTTATAAACCCATTCTGGTGATGGTTTCGTTTCTAACTCTAAAATCGGTCAATGTTAATCATCATATAAACTGATTCTGGGTTAAGCAGAGATTTTTAAACATGTAAATCAATGAAGAAATGCAAATCATAGAATGGGTTGATGGAGATTTACTTTTTTCTTGGTTGGATCGAAGATCGTCGGAGAAGAGGATGGATTTTTTTTTTTTGATTAGGGTTTTCAGAATTTGGAAAGTTTATGATGAAAATAGAAAGTTTTTTTAGGTTTAGGATTTTTTTGTTTTTGGATTTACTGAAAATGGTAAGGATTAGTATTTATATGAGATTGTTTTAGGAATTAATGTGGGGGTAAATTAGTATTTTTTAGAAGTTTGGGTGCCTATAGTAATTTTGTGGTGTGGGAAGAAAAATTTGATAGGCCCCAATTAAATGATATATGCCCCAATTTAGCCAGGAAAAATAAGGCTAATTCATTTCCCTGGCAACATAGAACTTTTTTTTCTTTCTTGAATCAAGAACTTTGTTAAATGAAGTACTAGCCGTAGCCGTCAACATAATATAGTACGCTCTACACAGTGTCTTCTTATAATTTCAAGACTACTGATAAATGCAACCGGTAACAATCAGATTATCTCGGGTCCAAATCTGTTCACATTCCTCTAACAAGTGTACATTTCACATATTCTTCTGATTAGTTGATTATTTAACTGATGGCCCAATTACTCTCCATGTTTCGAATCATGACCCATTACATAACTTCCTAAATTAAATCAAGGATAAAGATTAAAATGTGAAATATACACTCGTTAAAAAATGTGCACGAATTCGCACTCGATTATCTTATCACACAATAATTTAAAAGGCTCGGGTGATCGGATTGCCTGCGGCCTCCATGTGTAAACCCTAACGTCATAAGTATGCAGCTAAGCATGAACTTCATTAATGGATTTGATTCCAAGCTGTAAAGACTAAAGTGGCGGTGTGGGACTAGTATATGACCTGGATATTACTGACCCATACACAAGAATGTACACATTGAATTAAATAATCTTTAAATGACTGAAACTATTTACGGTAATAACATAGATTAATGAGCTCCTTCTCTGAACAAGAGTTTACTGCCCCTGTACTAAACATACGTACAAGAACCAAGTAACCAAAATATATTTTGTTGTTAATTAGGTTATGATTCAGGTGCACTAAAATATGAAAGCTTAATTGGGGGGTCCAAAAATAATTGGGGCTCTCACCAAATTTATATACACCTCTACTTATTTTAAGGGGTTCCAAAATATTGTGAAAATACTATTCTATCCTTCGTTAATAAAAAATCTTAAAATTCTATTCACTCTTAATCCTAAGCGTCCATTTCATTTCCATCTTTAAACAAAAAGGAATTGAGTCTCCTCTTCTCCCCTCTCCTTATCTCTCAATTATCTTCTTTTCCATTAACGATGCGGAAAAAAATCAGTTACAATTAAAGGGTTGTCAGCCCGAAAATCTTGAAATCTAACGATTTTTATATGCACGTAGAAACTATGAAAAATCGTTAGCGTGTATGAGGAGAGAGATAACGACCCAAATTCTGGTTTTTCGTTTTTTTACTTTAGATTCGAGTCGTTACCGTAATATAGAAATATATGACGATCCTTTACAAACGACCCACTTTTTAAAATTAACGATTCTATTTGAAAAAAAAGAAAAAAAGCCTTCTCCGTCGGAAAATTGAAAGGGTCGTCAACTTATTCCGGCAATCTCCTAAAGGGTCGTCAAATTACCCCTTCTTAAAAGTCGACGATTCTAAAAAATGTTTGGCTCCACCGTTGCTCTTCATCATCTTAATCCAGCACTCTCCTCCCCCAATGTTCTACCACTCATACATGGCTTATAATTAGGGATGTCAACGGGTCCGGATCCTCCCGGGTAATACATGGCCCAGAACCGGACCCGACATATCAGCGTCGATTTCGGGTCCTAACGGTTCCGGGGCCGGTTCCATAATATGTTGGCCCAAAACCGGACCCGGTAAAGGTCATGGGTAATTACCGGGTCCGGGTACCCTTCGGGTAAACAACAAACTTATATGACTTCCCAATTTTATGGCTCCTGACTACTGAAAAATTAACATACATACAGAATAGAGTAAACTTGAACCTAGAATCCTTAGTTTAGGAAAATCAAAGTTACTTTCCTAGCTATAAGTAAGAATCTGCCATTATATATGATAAATACAAAAGTTGGCAGACATTTTTTTAGCCGATAACTACAAGTAACGCCAGCCCTAATGGCTAATCCTAAAGTTTCTCCCAAAACTCACTTTTTTATCCTCTCCAAAACCACAATTTTTCATATAACAAAATTTAATCTTAAAATCTATTTTAATCTAACTAAATCATTACCAATTAATTAACTTAATCACTAATTAGCACTAATGATTATGGGTAATTTAGTCATTTAAAAAAATGGGGATAAGGGATAATCCCCAATTACTATTTCTTGACCTATTTTGTCTTGTAGCTAGGGCCCTATTTTTAGCCTTGTAAAATATATATGTATGTCAGTAATATCTACAGATCCTAGTTAGTAAGTTCGCGAATGATTCGCGAATCATTCGCGAATTTTTCCGTATCACGAATTTTACCGTCTTATTCGCGTACGTTTGCAACTCCGAGCCCAAGTCGCGTATTATGTGGCATTCCCGGATTATTCGCGAACCGTTCACGAATTTTACGTATTCCGAATGATACGTCCGCTTAATTCGCCATAAATTCTTTAGCTTTTACTTTTCAAAGACTCCACTTTTTGGGCTTTACTGCCTTCCGAGCATACACGACCGAATATTAGACATGTTGTAATTTTTATGAAACAAAAACGACTGAAGAGATTTGAAGGTGAAGGTGAGAGAGATCTCAAACTCACAAACCAAGCATCTAAACCACCATACGACGTCCTCTTGGATAACTAATGTTGTATATATTATTGATATCATCATATTAAGTTTATTTTTTCTTTAAATAACTCACATATATGCATAAAAATTGGTCTATGACCTTATAAATACAAATTATTTGTTATATATAGATACCGAATTTTCAGAGCCGAACTCACATTTATAAATCGAATTATACACGTACGTATGCCGTTCCGAATTACTGACGAATCACGTCCCGTTGACCGAATTTTGGACCGAATCTGGATTTTACAAAACCGTATAATACTCGTACGTTTGCCGTTCCGTACGTTTGCCGAATCCCGAATTGCTAACTAGGCTACAGATGTGTTGATTTTTCAAAAAAGAAAAAGCAAAACAAAAATAAAATAGTCAAAAAAGTCATGGATGATGATCTTGAAATTTGATAAAGTAATCAAATGAATAGTTTAAGGTTCTCATTTTGTCATGCAAGTGATGATGATGATTAGATCCTTTTTTATTGGAACTTCTTTGTACTTTTCGCTGTAGTTTGTACAGTCCAGGCCGGCCTGTACTTGTAGTTTGTATGCTATGCTTCTAGAACTCCCCATTTCTCTTGTATTATTCTCTCTCTATTATTCCCAATTTCCTCATCTTTCTTTTGAAGCATGATTTTTCACAGTTTGGCTGATTTTTAGATCTTAATTTTTCTTGCATCCTATTCCTATGTGTCTGTCATTCTACTAAGCAAAACTAAATACCACTTATGGGTCTTTACAAGAAAATGGAATTGTCACCAGAAAAATATCATCCGGAAACGATTTTAGAATAGTTTAACTATGCGATTTAGGAGTCTTAGAGCATCCACAGTCATGGAGTCGACCAAATGCCAAATAGCAGACCAAAAGCTAAAAAAAATTGGCATTTTACACTGAGCAACCACAGTCGTGGAAGACTATTTTTAGTCAGGCGGAAGTATAACAAACGCCCCAGTTCAGGCGCACTTTTAATGACCGTCCCAGTTCAGGCGCGCTTTTAATGACCGTCTCATTCAGGCGCATTTTTAATGTCCGCCTCATTCAGGCGCACTTTTAATGACCGTCTGATATCAGGCGCATTTTTAATGTGCGCCTGATTCAGGCGCACTTTTAATGTCCGTCTAATTCAGGCGCACTTTTAATGATCGCCTGATTTCAGGCGCACTTTCAATGACCGCCTGATTCAGGCGCACTTTTAATGACCGCCTGATTAGTGAATTTACATAAATATTAGCCACTAATCTTCTTCTAATAACGTATTAGCCCACTAATCTTCTTCTAATAACGTATTAGTCCACTAAACGAGTGAATATACCAACGTCCCATTGGGGCGTACATTAAAGCAACGTCCCATTGGGACGTAAAATATACCAACGTCCCATTGGGGCGTACAATATAACTACGTCTGTGTTGGGGCGTATGTATTACATGCGTTTGGTTAGGCGGAGTTTATAGATGCGCCTGATTCATACGTTAATTATACTTCCGTCTGATTTCATACGGTCACTAAAATCTCGTCTGCTTTCATACGCTATTAATACTTCCGTCCCACTATATTTCGTTTAGTCTGGGTTAACGACCACATTTGGTCTCAAACCCTAATTTTGGCGATCAAATTTGGGTTTGCTCCCTTCCGTTGCGGCATATTTTGAGACCAAATTTGAGTTTAGTCCCCAAATTTGGCCGTGACTGTGGTTGATCTTAGGACATTCATAATATTTTCCATTGGTGAAGTGCAAACACATAGAAAAGTGCAAGAGTGGAAGACAAGCATCTTGTTGTGTTTGTTCTTCTATCTGTCCATTCTTTATTAATCACTGGATTCCTTGGATGGAAAAAACAAAAACAAAAACAAATTATTAAGCTTGGACTCCAAACAAGTACTACCCCTCAAATTAAGTAAGTAGGAAGGAAGTTGCATGCTTAACAAACAAACCCTTTCTTTTTCTTTTTTCTGTTTAATTGATGTCATGCCTTACGTCATATCGTAATGTTCTTTGATATCCTGGCACTTATACCGTTGTCCTTCAAGAGAGATCTTAGTGATAAACCTTAATTAGCAAGTAATTGTTACTCCTACTTAAGAATCAAAGATTATGTTTTATGTTTAATCATGGTATTAAGATCTAATTATTATAACATTATTAATAAATAGACAAACTAATGAAGAAACAGACTGCCCCATGAGAATATTTGGATTTGCTAATTGTTTAAGCATACAAGTACAATTAGAGTTAGAGAATCCGGAAGGGTCAAACAAATCTTAGGGAAAATCTTTCCTGTTCCCCTCTTGGACTTGGCTGATTGCTTAGATATGACGTAAGGCATGACACTTTCAGCCCGAAGCATGGAACTGCAACTCGTCATAAAAGGGTGTAATACAGCACCAAGAAAAGCGACTTTGTATTTGCAGCAGCTTGGGTAAAATGTAAAATAAGTAAATTCATTAATACTGCTAATCTTAGGTCTGTCGTTGATTATTGAGATGAATGACGTTTACAGGAAAGAATTTGGGGGTCTTGACTTTAAGAGAAAAACATTAATACGTGCGAACTAAGTATACATGTTTCAACTGTATGTTCTTTAATTCCTAGCTTTACCAAAAAGGGATGAGGTTCATGAACCCCCTTGGTGACCAAGCTAGCTTTCCAATTTCTTTATTGTACGTATTAATTTGAAAGCTGATTTCATTTATTGTGGGAAGTCTTATTCAAATCCACATGTATAAAACATTTAGCTTCGGTCTTATGGTTGGTACCAACCATACTCGTTTGTTTGTATATTTTTGTTTCGGATCTATTTAAGAATGCAAGTGCCCAGGGGAAAGACTAGATGTCTCCATCAATCAAATACACAAAGGAGAGACCTAATTGCTCCATCCGGGCATATACACTCACACAAATAACAATGTTTATCTTCGTTTGAGCTCATGTGATCTTTTTAAAAGAAAAATTAAGCATAATCTTGTGATATTAGGGTTTGTTTGGTGGTTAGATATAGTAAATTATTAGTAATATATAATGTTCATCACACGGTAATTATGTGCCCAAATATTAACGGGGATTTTGATAAAATACATCTTGTGGGGTTAATATTTTCAAAGTACACACGTTAGTATTTCCAAAAGTACACCCATTAATTTACATTTACTAAAACTTACTATATATTATTTATCATCTAATTTTAGGTATAAAATTTAGAAACGATGACCTATAAATTACTCCGAGATTCACCACATTGGGCGGGAGATTTTGAAAGATTTTAGGAAAAACCTAAGTTAAAGGAGAATCGATTCTAGTCGCAACTAATATCACACAAGAGGTGTGGGGATTAGGTTTCCCAGTTGTTAGAGTTCTCCCTTATATAGTCTTCAAATCAGGGTTTGATAACTTTGTAACAAAGCAATCAATATTCACCGTTAGATGAAACCTGATTTAAGATTCAAGCTAATATATTTCCACCGTTAGATTGTCTTAGATTGTTACACACAAATGAAATATACTTTCATTTAGATATGAGTAACCGTACCTAAACGTGTATATTGAGTTGGCTCAATAACAGTTAACCAAAGTTAGCCATATGAACATTTTTCTCTTAACCATGTTCATCTTAACACTTCTAGAACAAATGAATCTGATTGTGTTACTCATAGAGTTGTTCAATTGTTTATATTCTCATAAAAGTATACAAGACACAACTGAAGCAAAATCGGATTGATTCAAAAGAATCAGTTCATGAACATTTTATCCACGGTTTGCAAAGATTGCATTCCTTAATTTATAAATGTATTTGTTCATGAGTATGAAATCATACTTAGCATATTTTAGAAATTAACCTCATAAGTTTGCAAACGGGTACGCAAACTTAAGTTCCAGACTTTGGTCATGTCAGACAGTTCGCAAAAGGGTGCGCATACTGTCGTTCCGGACCGAACTCAGGTGAATAAGTTTGCAAACGGGTACGCAAAATTAGTTCCCGGACTTTGACAGTTAAAACCTTTCGCATACGGGCATGCATGCTTGGTTCCAGGACCTGAATCATTCTTACAACAGTTGGCATACGAGTATGCATACTGTGCAATATCCAGACAATGGTTAATTGTTCTAAACTCCCATTTAAACCATTGAAACATTCTTAGAATACGACAATAGTTGTCTCACACAAACTATTAGCTTATAAGCAGTTTTCAAGTGATCAATACGAAACATTCTGAGTCTACATCAAATGACTTTCTTACACAAATCATGTAAGATGTTACCAGGTGATTTTCACATGATCATCTTTTGACTTTCGTCAAGAAGAATGATGAACGTAGTTAATGCAAAAATATTTCCAACACATATTTCGAGAAAGATATAAGCGATAAACTCAGCTCGAAATATCAAATGTGTATAATGTAAAGTCTATATAGCTATACGACTTTGTATCAATAGGATATAGAATAGAATACACTTCTGAGTGATAGATGAGTTCAAGTCCCCACATACCTTTTGTTGATGAAGTTCCACAATCTCCCAATTAGTAGTTCTTCGTCTTCAATCAATGAATGTCGTGAAGTCTAAAGCTCAACTACACATTCTATCCTAATCTGAGACATAGCTATAAGTATACTAGAAATCAAGACTTATAGTTTTGACAACTAAACTTGACAAACAAGCTTGAGATAGCAACGTTTGCGAGTTCGACTGAGCAGTGCTCTAACAATCTCCCTCTTTGTCAATTTTAGTGACAAAACTACCAATACATATGGATTACAAAATAAATAAACTTTGTAGATTCTCATCCAAATGCTTTATTTCCTTGGTTCTTCAACATTCCTTGAATTCGTCATCACTCCAAGTACTCCAGTGATTCTTAACGTGTTCAACTCATCATCATAATTGTTGAAGATCCGTAGCCATAACAATAAGAAAACAAATGTTCTCGATTATTGTTATACAGTGGCATAATATTATTACTATGGTGATATGTTTCACTCCCCCTTAGTCAATACTTCATCTCACAATGAAAACCACTCCCCCTTACATAATAATCCGTAAACCATATGTGTGTAGTGTGAACTACCAAATAATTCCCCTTTTTATCAATATAAATTGGCAAAGGTAAGAAAACTAGCGGGATCATAATAAAATTTTCAAAGAGATTATTCATGACTAAAAGAGAACATATCAACTTTGTTTCGATGGTTTCACATAGTCGAAACTTAGTGTAATCATCAAGGAATTTATAAAGATACAAGTTAACTCCTACAATATTCCACAACCGCAGTCCCCACAAAGATTTGGCAATTAAGCACAAGTACAATTAAGAACTCTCCCCCATAAAATGTCATTCCCGAAAGAACAACAAGAGCGACTTACTTTTACAAGAAAATAAAGATTTCTTTCGAAATTAACAAATCACATGAAACATGAATTTGTACCACAATAAGGCCTTAATGATTAATTTAATAGAAAATGCTCATCATAAGAAAACTTATGGAGCCATACAATACTTTCACATAGAAATGGGTCACGGAAAGATCAATACTGCGGAATATTCAAGAGTTCATTCTATCTTTTATCAATATTTGCATAATGACATAATAGACTTAACTTTTGACATATATTCAACTAAACTTCTTATGGATTTAATACATTTAGCAATTTAATTGAAATATATAATCATTCAAGGTTGAAATACCATTAAAGTTATTACAACCATTAAAATTACAGTTTTAATAAGTTCGACATAAGAAGTTCAACAAAAAAAACATAAGCAAAGCAATAACAAGACAAATAAACAGTTTTTAACAATCATCTCATAATAGTCCCTAGCGATTTCATCAAACTTCTCAATTAGTTTAGGATAATCTTCAGAAGCATACTCCAGCTGCTCTTTCAAGCACTCCACCTCTTGTCGAAGATGGATAATCTCAGTGTTTGAGACTGTTGAAGTTCTTGCTGAGGTTCTAGTTGCAGTTTTCTTCATCTTTTCGATGCTTGTCATGGTTAAGACCTTTGGCCCTCCAAGATCAGTTCCAAAAGAGACGATGCCGAAATAATTGCAAATCCTTGAAATGAGACAAGGAAAGCCCATAGTCTTCTTAGAAGTCTGTTTTACACCTATCATCTGACGAATGATATGACTACAGAAATCAATGTCTCTCCCTTCAACAATGTAACAGACCAATTCAAAAAGAGACATGGTCCATAACATTTTTTCAATTGTACTCGGCATCATGTTCGCCACAACCAGTTTTCCAGCAACTTTAAGAAACATCTCAGCACCATGAACATCAATCTTGCCATCTTTCCAGGAAACGTCTTTATTGAGAAGACGATTCGGCAGCACGTTTGGAGACAACCTTTCATGCTCAGGAGGAGGGAATTGGAAGTCACAAACCCGGGTCAAGTTCAGGAGCTCAGCAATAACTTGACGATTTACCAGAATGATTTCATTCCCCACAATAATCTTAAAAGTGCAGTTGATAGAGTCAGGTTCATGTAAATTAGCATAAAACTGGGTAGTCATTTCAACATGAGCAGTTCCCATGGGTTGATGAATTATTCCATATTAAAACCTATGAAAACCTAGAGAGATGTTCTACACTATTTTTTTTGGAAGCATCATAGTACTTTCCATGATAGGCAGTTTCTTGCAATATTGTAAATAGTGGTCACGAGCCTCTTGGCCAACAAACCTAATTCTCAAACTCGGATCATAATAAGTTTCACCACTAGCATTAGCATTCGAACTCTCACCACGACTTCTTGTCTTCCTAGATGCCATTGAAACCAAAGAGAAGCTGAAAAACGATGAAGAACTTACCGTGTACTGAACTGTTGATGATGGTGAAGCTCTGAAACTAAAAGAGAATATGAAACAAAGACTAACCCGTTGTGAATATTCTTGTTGTGAATTCAATGGTACCACGAACGCTCAAAACGATTGAGAAATGGTTTTTTGAGATTTTGAGTTCACGAACTCTTGGGTTTTTTCTTTTAACAGTCGAGATGAAGGTTAAAAGAACAAGATACACACTTCCTCTTTTTATGTGTGAAAAGGGTTGGTACCTGAACCGGTTTTTTATGTTTGGGAACACAGTTCTCACACATAGTGGTTACAAGTTCAACGTACATGAACCGCACGCGTGCATACTAGGGCTTGTTTGTTTAATGCTACACTATATTTTGTTAATCCAAAAATCTTTTGGCTCAAACAAAATTCCTTTGGATATTTTGAGCACAATACAAAATTATATTGGAGAATCAAAATATAGACGAGAAATTTTTGAGTATCAACTCAACAAAAAATTCTCTTAAGCAATTTTTTATATGGAGAGGAAAACACAACACAAAGTAGCCTTGCACACCATGACACCAAGAAAGAGTTTCCTACCAACTACTGTTGCACACAACAAAAAGAGAGGTATCCAAGAGTTTGTTTTTACAAGTTTTACAAAAGACTTTAGAGGAATATACAAAAAATTGAGTCCCTGATGTCTCATTTTAAAACTTAATAAAAATAGTGTCTGCAGATAATGTTTATTACTGAGCGGGGAAACTCTTTAATTTGGTGTAAAGAGACATCCTGATATGTTTACAACAGTAAGTAAAATAAATATCATGAAACGGTGTCTCAAGGTTTGACTGATGAATAGAGTCATGTTCTGAGATAAGACAATATGGTGTATGAGATTTAGACTCATCATGTATTACATACAGTTTGTTACAACTTTTTGGAATACAGATGAGAGAAGCAGTCTCACTTACAAGTTGATCAATATCAATCTCAACATGAAGATTATTCACCATAACTTGGTTCAGTTTATCAAGAGAGTCTTGTTATTTCTAGAGATATGACTCATCATCAAGGGATAAACTTTCAAGTTTCTCTTCAAGCTCTGAAAACACTTCAAGGGATTTTAAACCTGGCAGAGGTTTAGGTAGAATTTTTTCTACAAATTTTATTAGATCATACATAGAAGAAAACTCTAAGATCCCTGGATTTATTGAGATATCACTTCTGTTCATAGATTTAGATTGCCACAAACACATACTTATGAGGTTTTAAAGGTGTTTGCCTGCTCTGATACCAATTGAAAAAGCGGGGGTCTAACACCACACTCAATATTTCGTTAGGCAATCTGTATGGACTAACTCCAATATAATTCCAAGAGAATCAACTAGACAGTCAGACTCAATCAAGGAAAATATATCCAAGAGTTGTATCTTTGTTTCTCAATGTAATCAGCATATCAAACACATAGAAATCCGCGAGCCTGATTATTATGAGAAACAACTTGAACGGTACCAAACACCAATGTTCAAGTGTCAATCAATTTCAATCAACAACCAAAGGTTGGATTTACCAATTGATTGAACTACGCACAACCTGTGATATTTCAATTATATAAACAAATATAATGCGGAAAAGAAATAACACAGACACCATAAGTTTTTTTAACGAGGAAACCGCAAATGCAGAAAAACCCCGGGACCTAATCCATATTTGAACACCACATTGTATTAAGCCGCTACAAACTCTAGCTTACTACAAGTTAACTTCAGACTGGAATGTAGTTGAGCCCTAACCAATCTCACACTGATTAAGTAATAGTCGCGTTCCTTACGCCTCTGAATCCCGACAGGACTCTACGCACTTGATTCCCTTAGCTTATCTCACCCACAACTAAGAGTTCCTACGATCCAAAGTCGAAGACTTGATAAACAAATCTGTCTCCCATAGAAAAGTTTATTCTGATAGATAAATTTGTCTCCTACAGAATTACCTACGAAGTTTTTGTTCTGTCTTTTGATAAATAAAGGTGAACAGGAATCAATTGATAATTCGGTCTTATATTCCCGAAGAACAGGCTAGAAATATCAATCACCTCACAATAACTTACCGATATGGTAGTAGAACAAGTTATTGTGGAATCACAAAGAATGAGACGAAGAGCTTTGTGATTACTTATTATATCTTACCTATCGGAGATAAATCTCGAGAAAATATTAGAGAAGATAGTACTCAATACGATAGAACAAGTAAGATCAGAACATGCGACTATAAAGAAAATAGTTGGGTCTGGCTTCAGAATCCCTGTGAAGTCTTTAAGTCGTTAACCTATAATGGTTTTAGGAAAAACCTAGGTTAAAGGAGAATCGACTCTAGTCGCAACTAGTGTCACACATGAGGGGTGGGTATTAAGTTTCCCAGTTGTTAGAGTTCTCCCTTATATAGTCTTCAAATCAGGGTTTGATAACTTTGTAAGAAAGCAATCAATATTCACTGTTAGATGAAACCTGATTTAAGATTCAAGCTAATATATTTCCACCGTTAGATGGTATTATCTTGTTACACACAAATGAAATATACTTTCATTTAGATATGGGTAACCGTACCTAAACCTGTATATTGAGTTGGCTCAATAACAGTTAACCGAAGTTAGCCATATGAACACTTTTGTGTTAACCATGTTCATCTTAACATCAAATGATAATCAAATGAATCTAATTGTGTTACTCATAGAGTTGTTCAATTGTTTATATTCTCATAGAAGTATACAAGTGTTGATGGTGGTTTTTCGAATAGGGCTAAAATTGTAAAACCCTGTATTTAATGCACTGACGCCCTGCAAGGGTATAAAGCCATTTAAGAAGAGATGAGTGCAAGAAACCTCTTCACTCATTGAGAAATTCAATATGTATGGAATTCAGTCGGAATGGTGCAACAATCCTGAATATTCTATGAATTTTCCTAGTAGCATTATCCATTTAATGCATTGTGTGCCTTGTATTTTCCTACGCTATGTTCCGCAAGAGAACCCTCAATGTTGGCATGACATGACGATTAATGTTCACTCTCAACAAAGTAGTATGAATCTCCCGAAGTGTCAGTATTGAAATCTGCATGAAAGTACTCACACAGGCTGCATCGTTCTCTGACAAAGAGATCTCGTATTGACGCCCTTTTAATCAAAGATAGCGCGATCAAAAGCATGTTTATTCCCTAAATAGAATCTAGACTGTTAATATCAATCTCAAAAATAATCGTGGCCACACGATTTGGCCGCACGATTTAATAAGCTTGGATTACTCCTAGCAGAACTAGGTAATCACCTTAATAACCACCGACGGGCCCACTAATACCCTAGTCGATCGAGACCTATGTAGCTCGTTCAAAAGTGCTTTGAACACTGACCCAAACATGGGAATTCACGCTGCATAACATAACTCAAACGAATTGAGACCGGCAAAAACGGTCTCAAAACGCATCACGTCCGTCCAACTTAGACGGCCTAGTTGGACGGCTTGGATCGCATCTCGAGCAATCAAAGAGATGACGATGTGTTCACCATCGGCCCAAGCTCTCCCTTGGTCGCTCGACCTATTCCCAACGGGACCAAAGCACATGAAAACGCCGGCCCCAAGGAGGGTGATCGCGCATCCTTTAAAACCTTAAATTGAATAAGCAGCGTTACAAAACTACCGCTAATCAATCGTATCCGCCCAACTTCTCCAGCCTAATTGGACAGCTTAGATCGTGTTTCAAATGATCAAGGAGATGCTAACGCGTTCAACGTCGAACCAACTCCACACGTGGTCGATCGACTTGCTCATAGCAAGACTAAAGCGCATCAAAACGCCTTCCCAAAGAAACGTGAACACGCTGTTTCAAAAAACCTGAAATTACTTTGCGGCAATACATTATTGCCGCAAATCGATATCGACCACTCATCTTTGCCAGCTGATTTGAGTGGCTTAGATTTAACCTCAAACGGCCTCGAAGACATCAACGTGATCACTGTCGGCCCACCTTCACGTATGACTGACCGAATTGCTCGAGCTGACGATCGAAGCCTCGAAATCGCTCGTCCAAAGAAAGTTGGTCGCGCGGCCCCCTAAACCTTAAAGTCGCATCAATGGCAGTTTGGAACTGCCACAAACGATCACGACCATCCAACTTCGCCAGCCTAGTTGGATGGTATAGATTTATTTTTATAAAACAAGCAAATCAACATCGTGAAGACCTGCCATCCTTCTTCCACATGAGGCGATCGACCAAGTGATGACTTGGCCGTAAGGTCCTAAAACGATCACCCAAAGGTGGTTGATCGTGCCTCCTTTAAGACGTCAATCCGCGACTTATGCAATCAGGCTCTAAAACAATGATGCTTCATACACATCGATTAGTTTGAGCTGCTTAATTGCGATGCTTCACATGCATCAAATACATACAATATTTTATATTGGCCTCATAAACAACTTTGTTGTTTCACCTAATAGCACCATGCTATTCTCCGCGGTGGGTCCCACGACCCACTTATTCGAGACATCAAACATGTCACAAACTGGGGGATGCTTACTGGGGTATTGTCTGGCGGTTTACAACGTGCGACGTGCAATGCGTCCATTACAAGAACGTGTCAGGAAAGGCAGGCGGTTATCAGTAATGAGAGTAGTGGGAGAACGTGTGATCACTCATCCCTCATAACGAGACACGGTGATCACTACCTTCCGTATAAAACCCACTTCTCCACTACTTCACTTCCTCCACTTCCTAAGAGATTAGGGTGCGCTCAATGACTTGTATAAATAGGTTTTCAACCTATTCAACACAGACAACACAAGTGTTATAAACAACCAACACCTTCATAATCTAAAACACCTTCTTCGCTTCCCTCCCTAAGATCAACCCTTGTCCTTCACCTTGTGACCGAATTGAATCTGGAGCGGCCATTTCTTGGTTTAGGCCAGAGTCTTACAGATTGATCTCTCGAGTCTAAAAGTACTCCCGTGTGGTGCATTATTTAGGGTTTGAATTCGTTTCTCATGAATACACCCAAGTTTACCAAAAACCAGTAGAAACAGTTTTCACCCATAAACAACAAGACACAATTGAAGCAAAATCAGATTGATTCAAAGAATCAGTTCATGAACATTTTAGCAACGGTTTGCAAAGATTGCATTCCTTAATTTATAAATGTATTTGTTCATGAGTATGAAATCATACTTAGATGATTTTAGAACTTAAACTCATAAGTTTGCAAACGGGTACACAAACTTAAGTTCCGGACTTTGGTCATGTCCGACAGTTCGCAAACGGGTGCGCATACTATCGTTCCGGACCGAACTCAGGTGAAGTCTTTAAGTCGTTAACCTGTAAGGGTTTTAGGGAAAATATAGGTTAAAGGAGAATCGACTCTAGTCGCAACTAGTGTCACACAGGAGGGGTGGGTATTAGATTTCCCAGTTGTTATAGTTCTCCCTTATATAGTCTTCAAATCAGGGTTTGATAACTTTGTAACAAAGCAATCAATATTCACCGTTAGCTGAAATCAGATTTAAGATTCAAGCTAATATATTTTCACCATTATATGGTTAGCTTATTACACACAAATGAAATATACTTTCATTTAGATATGGGTAACCGTACCTAAACGTGTATATTGAGTTGGCTCAATAACAGTTAACCGAAGTTAGCCATATGAACACTTTTGTGTTAACCATGTTCATCTGAATATAAAATTATAATCAAATGAATCTAATTGTGTTACTCATAGAGTTGTTCAATTTTTTATATACTCATAGAAGTATACAAAACACAATTGAAGCAAATCGGATTGATTCAAAGAATCAGTTCATGAACATTTTAGGCACGGTTTGCAAAGATTGCATTCCTTAATTTATAAATGTATTTGTCATGAGTATGAAATCATACTTAGACGATTTTATAACTTAACCTCATAAGTTTGCAAACGGGTACGCAAACTTAAGTTCCGGACTTTGGTCATGTCCGACAGTTCGCAAACGGGTGCGCATACTATCGTTCCGGACCGAACTCAGGTGAATAAGTTTGCAAATGGGTACGCAAAATTTGTTCCCGGACTTTGACTCCCATTTCCATCATTGAAACATTATTAGAAGACGACAATAGTTGTCTCACACAAACTATTAGCTTATAAGCAATTTTGAAGTGATCGAATGATCAATACGAAACATTCTGAGTCTACATCAAATGACTGTCTCACACAAATCATGTAAGATGTCACCAGGTGATTTTCACATGATCATATTTTGACTTTCGCCAAGAATAATAATCAACGTAGTTAAAACAAAAATCTTTCCAACACATATTTCGAGAAAGATATAAGCGAGTAAAACTCAACTCAAAATATCAAATGTGTATAATGTAAAGTCTATATAGCTATATGACTTTGTCTCAATAGAATTTATACTAGAATAGACTTTTGAGTGATATATGAGTTCAAGTCTCCACATACCTTTTGTTAATGAAGTTCCATAAGCTCCCCTTAGTAGTTCTTCGTCTTCAATCGATGAACGTCGTGAAGTCTAAATCTCAACTACACATTCTATCATAATTCGAGATATAGCTATAAGTAGACTAGAAATCAAGACTTAGAGTTTTGACAACTAAACTTGACAAACAAACTTGAGATAGCAACGCTTGCGAGTTCGACCGAGCAGTTCTCTTACATTTATGATGGTTGATTTTAAGTTTTTGTTGATGATGATTGATTTTAGGGTGTTGTGATGATGATTAGTATCAGAGAATTGGTTGTTGTTTTTTTTACGATGAAAAGGTAACTTAGAGATTTACTATACCTTCAGGACATCCCTAACCAACTAAATAGATATTAGAATCATGGGTGAAGCCCCTATATGAGGTTCCTTTTTTGAAGCATAAAACTCTTCCCCTACTAATGACGATGTTTATCAAATTTGTGTTATGACTCAGAATCTAACACTATCAATTATTTTTGACTGGTGGTCTAAAATATGACGCAGGGCGACGGAGGAACCCAAAATTTTTGCCCTATCAACTAGCTTTTGCTTATAGCCTGTTTGGATACTAAAGTTACTTTTTGAATTATTAGAAACGAAAAAGTCAAAAGTCAATTTGGGTACATAACTTCAGAATAATTTTTAAAAGCAAAGTTTTTGTGAATAATTTATTTCTGACTTCTGTTTTTAGTATCCAAACACTTTCTAAGTGACACAAAATTAGAAATGTACTTTCAAATCTGCCTCGTAATCGAAAATTATTGGCGTGTGTGTAACATATGAAGGAGTGTTATTTTTTTTAACAGAAAAAAGGCTACCCTCAGAATATATATTGATAAAGCCAGTTTAGGAAATCGGAAACCTTACACGAAATTTTCAAGTTTACACAAAAACCATTCAAGTTGTAGTATCTCCACCAATTCCTGCCTATCAAATCTATTCCTTCAGACCTAAAAACAGTACGAGAGGACCTTCTTCTCTGTCATAGAGGATAAGAACAAACAACTACGGTCAAACTGGTTTTGAAATCATGACCATTATGTACCAAAGCACTAGGCAATGGATGGATCAAATCCAACCTAATGTTCATCAGAACATGTAAATTATATGAATTGAAGTTTCTTAAATTTAGATTTCCTAATACAATCACGATAGTAGTGACCCAAGTAGCAGTAACAGTAGACAAACAATAATCTAAGTATCTTAAATAGTAATAGTATCCATAGGGTCTTGAATAGAACTGGTAATTTGAATCGGTCTTTAAGAGTCTGAATCAGAATGAATCTGGATGTCTCGGCTTTGGAGATGTGGTAACAGTTATATAAATTGATGAACTTTACGGTGATCTTGATGAACAAGTCAAAGTTGTCTTGTTTTTCAAAGCTTGAGTTATTGCTATGCTTGTTGTTGCTAGTGGATTAACTTTTTGAAATAAGTCTGGAGGGTTCCTCCATACTTTCGTAACATCACCAGAGACTGAAACAAACATTAATACATAAACAACAACCTAAAGATATGCTCTTGAGGAAGAATCAAATAGTATGGATGACAAAGCTTCAAATCTTGATACAACCCCCTGAATCTAGTATTGAAAATAGAGATTACCAGAAAATAGTCCAAACCTAAAAAAGAGAATAACAACTACCTTAAACTAGCACTGAATTTATACCTAATAACAGAAACAAAAAGAGATCAAAGATTAAAACAATATCTTAAACCCCCTAGCACTTGACAGACAAATAAATCTAAAACAGATATAACCAACTTAATATGATCACCAAAATCAGAAAATTATTAGATTTGCATTGATTCAGGGGAGATGGTGAAAGAAGTAAAGATGTTGATGAAGCTTGGATTTGATCATAGATCAGTGTTGATTAAGATGTTATGCTTCGGGTTCTTATCCCACAAAACATATTTGTACTCACAAACCACAGATCCCTCAAAAACCCCAAAAAATAAAGAACAAACCCAAAATAAAGTTCTATAATCTAAAAATAAATATTTTTTAAAAGGGTACTAACTAGAGAAATCAGGCGATAAGAAGTTTCGGGTGGTGATTGATCTTCTCAGATCAACTCCAAAGGAGCCGATCTAAGGAGGGAGATTTCAGGCAAGGATGGTGATTGATCTTCTCAGATCAACTCCAAAGGAGTTAATATCTCTATCTCTTGATTTAAATCTTACTCAAGCAATCTGTGAGTCTCGATTAAATACAAGAGAGATAAACTTGGATGGTACCAATGACCAATATCCAAGGATCAATCAATTTCCAATCAACAACCAAAGGTTGGATTTCACAATTGATCGATACAACGCACAACCTGTGATATTTCAATTATATAACAAAATATAATGCGAAATATAAATAACACAGACACCATAAATTTTGTTAACGAGGAAACGGAAAATGCAGAAAAACCCCTGGACCTAGTCCAGATTGAACACCACATTGTATTAAGCCGCTACAGACACTAGCCTACTACAAACTAACTTCAGTCTGGACTGTAGTTGAACCCTAATCAATCTCACACTGATTCAAGTTACAGTTGCGCTCCTTACGTCTCTGATCCCAGCAGGATACAACGCACTTGATTCCCTTAGCTGATCTCACCCACAACCAAGAGTTGCTACGACCCAAAACCGAAGACTTTAGTAAACAAATCTGTATCACACCAGAAAAGTCTATAAGGATAGATTAATTTTTTCTCCCACAGATAAACCTAAAAGTTTTGTTCTGTCTTTTGATAAAAATCAAGGTGAACAAGAACCAATTGATAAACCGGACTTATATTCCCGAAGAACATCCTAGTATTATCAATTACCTCACAATAATATAAATTGTATGGTAGCGAAACTAGATATTGCGGAATCACAAACAATGAGACGAAGATGTTTGTGATTTCTTTTTATCTTGCCCAATCGGAGATATAATCTCAAGTCAATTATTCAATTGAACTCGTACGATAGAAAATGGCAAGATCTTATCGATCAACTACAAGAGAAGTAGTTTCGTCTGGCTTCACAATCCCAATGAAGTCTTTAAGTCGCTAATCGACAGGGTCTCGAGAAGAAACCTACAATTAAAGGAGAATCGACTCTAGCAAACCAACTAGTATCACACAGGAGATGTGGGGATTAGTTTTGCACAATTTCTACACGTCTCCTTCTATAGTTTTCAAATCAGGGTTTGCAATCTAAGTTACTGGTGTGCTTGGGAACGACACACAAAAGACTTGCAAGTATACAAGGCCAAGTTTTAGTATAGAGATTAAGAAAGGGATTAGTCCACAGGGAGTGGGAGCATACAAGAAATTTTCCTAAGCTAGCAATGGAGACAAGGCACTATGGAAGTGAGCAAGGCAAAGTAATATAGCAATTGCAAAGAACCAAAACAGTTAACAAAGCAAAGATGACAAAACAGCATGGAACCAAGGCTGTGAGCCAAGGGCAGGGGTGAGTTTGTGCACTGATTTCAGTGCACAACAGCTTCAAAATGCAAGAAAAACAGTGAAGGAAGGTAAATTTAGCAGGGAACAAAATAGAACTGAAATTATAAGTGACTGAAATAAGGTATTGTGGTCTAAGCTAAGGCTTAGAGTCCACCTTTGTGTCCTAGCCAAACAATGTGATCCTAGGTTGAGTTGAATATCCTATGCATACATCTAGAATGGGAGGAAAACTAATTTGCTCACTAGATTGCCCCTAGCATTGACTGTCTTTTGACAGAACAATCAATCACAGGCACTATGAGCATTAGTCTCTTCCCATTGCTCAATCAAAACAATGCACTAAGGCTCTAACCTAGCATTCCACTATCAGACAGTGCACTGAGGTTTCATCTAAACCTCAGCTGCAACAATTTAGCTCATGCTCAACATATTACATACACAAGCATTCATCATACAAGATAATTCAAACACACTAGACATGGTGAACAAATACAATTGAAATTACTGAATTTGAAATTAAACAAGAGGTAACAGTAGAGAGCACTGGCTAGTCCAGGCCTCTAAGGTGGTGCTCTGGCTAATCCAGGCATACCCAACAACACTTACATCAGTTCTATTTATACCCAAAAATCCCAATTTGGGTTCAGACCCTGTTTTCCCCAAATTCCCAAAATACACAGTGGACCTAGGGTTTCGACAAATTAGGGGAATGGTTTAATTACTTACCCTATTTCACTCACTCTCCTCCTCCCAATTCTCTCTCAACAGAATTAGGGTTCATATACAAAAAACCCCCAAATTGACAGTAGACTAGGGTTTTGATTTTCGAACTTACCAAACGTGATAAGACGAGTCCGTCTTCAACCCATGCTTCTTCTCCCTTCTCTGCTCCTTCCCATGCCTTCAATTTCTCTTTCTAGCTCGACATATTTCACTAATCTCTCCTCTAGGGTTTCTGAAAAGGAAGAGAGAATGGTGAAATAGGTAGGTAGAAGGGTAGGATAATGATGGGTTTCGATTGGTGAGAGCCATGATGGATTTTGGTGGTTGTGGCAGAGGTATGGTGGTGGAATGGGTGTTGCAGAGAGGAGGTGGATAGAAAGAGAAGAAGAAGAAGGAAATGAAAGAGAAGTCGATAGATTTTAGGGTATAGGGTTAGGTCTTTTTGGTGTGAGGCGGAACAGAAGAATCTGATGATCAGCGTGTGAAAGATGTTGGATACGAAGATGGTTGGTAGATCTAACAGTGGTATGAGAGATGAATCACTTCGACCGTTGGATTGTGAAATACAACAAAGTCAACGGTGCTAGATGATGTTAGGTACTGTAGTGTAAAGCGGGAGTATCTAATTTTGATGCACAGGCATAGGAGCGACCGTTGGATTCAAATACAATCTAATCTGAAGGCTTGGAATTTAAGCGCTGTGGTGTTTGGCAGAGACTTCAGATTTTCATGCTCTATGAATGAGCGACCGTAGGATGATGAGTTGGATCCAATCTGACGGCTGAGAATGGAGGCGGTTTTGGTTATAGAAAATGGGTTTGGGTGAGGGTTTTGGGCCTTGGGTATGCCAAGCCCATATCTTCTTTAAGAACAATTCTTCCTCTTCAAGCCCACTTCTAGCCTTTTGGTCTTGTGCACAACATTCTTCGCGGCTTCCTTGCGTAATTCCTCCCGGATTTTCACTACTTTTCTGCTCTTTTCCGCTCCGCAATTCATCTAACTTTATTTATTACCTAAAAATACAAAATTAATTAATAAAAATATTTATTCTTGAAAACAATGAAAATACAGAATATGGGATAAAATGTAGAATTAATGCACAGAAGATGAGTTAAATGCCAAGAAAAATATATAGAAATATGCACTTTTTAGCACTCATCAAATACCCCCAAACCTGAATTTTACTTGTCCTCAAGTAAAACAAAACTAAGGAAATCCTACCTATACCACTGTCGTTGGTCTCTCGAATGCATTTAGCATATGCACTAAGCCTTTTAAACCACTAAGTGTCCCTAGTGGACGAGTTAAGTCTCGTGAAGGTTTGCTTAGAACGTACCTACAAAGTTCTAGGTCAAAATATAAGCTCATATTCCATCAAATGTGACATGTGCAAGTCAGTTTAAG
Organism: Papaver somniferum; assembly: GCF_003573695.1. NCBI lineage: Eukaryota > Viridiplantae > Streptophyta > Magnoliopsida > Ranunculales > Papaveraceae > Papaver > Papaver somniferum. Next base: position 170,993,088 of record NC_039360.1, on the reverse strand, counting down.
CTCACAGCAAAATGGAGATGTCAATCTAGCTATCAAAGGCACAATCCTAGCACTGATAACAAATAAAGACATGTGATAAGAGTGTAAAGTGTATCTACACATGTTTCTAGAATGACCTGAAGTTATGACTACTAACCACCAAGAGATAGTTTTTAGGCTAAGAACCGAATTCTAAGCCAAGCTAGCTGTCCGGCTTTACGAGAATTGTGAATGTTCACCCAATGAGTTGGTGATATTTCAGTTTACCCGCGTTATACATCGATGGCTGCACCCTCCTTGCTTATTACAAGACTATTTACAACAAAAAGATGACTCTTTACATGACTCTTATTTACATTGATTACTCTCTTTTATTTTTGGAACAAGAGAGAACTATTGTCTTTAACATGACAAAACATGGAATAAATAAATACTTGATTTTTTTTTTTTTTTTTTTGATTTTTTTTTTTTTTTTTTTTTTAAGAAAAACTTTGATCTTTACAACATAGTGACACTTTTGATACATGAACAAAAAAAAAAACATAATTACATGACTCTTAGCAAGAGGTGGCCCTTATCGAATGCATCCGGTCAAATTCTATGGTTGCTTTTCTTAACGTATCCTCCAACTTCTATCCCAGCCAACCAAAGAACAAGCTAGTCAAGTCTCATTCAGTATTCTAAAGTGATTGGCAATCTAACTTCCTATCAAACACCTTGAAGATCGAGGCTATACATGTATTGGTAGATCGTGCGCGTGCAATTTCTTATCACTATGTGAATTGTGCTAGAATCAGGGTGCCTAAATATCTAGACTAAGACTCCTAAAATTACATATTTGCACAAGAGTCAACATTTCAAGGTAAATGAGCTCCATTTTTATGATTTTTTAATTTTTTAATTTTTTTGGAATTTTTAATTTTTTCAAAAAGAGGAGTTCTTGTTTTCAATTATGGCATATTATCAAAGTATCTACTTTTCACCCCCAAACCTAAACTAAACATTGTCCTCAATGTTTCAAAATATGAACAAAATTATAATACAACATATGAAGAGGATCATGTTGAGTAGAGAAAAAGGAAAGAGAATACCCGATTTCGGCGAAAGCAATATTAGAACTCCGTTATTCAAGGCAAGAATCCAACATATGTCAGCCGAGATCATATTGGATTAGCAAAATATATACAAAAGGAACAAAAGGGTTTTAAAAATTTTATCTACTGGATTATATACAAAAATTCACCATACACTAACAATCTAAAGAGTTGAGGATCAACCCAAAAGACAAAGTGTAGAGGTTTCAACAGCTTCACACAATAATATGATAGGCATGCAAGTGAAGCTGTGAAACAAAATGAGCTACCCCCAAACCTGGATTTTTCAACAGATAAAATTTTGGATACAAAATCTCGCAGTTTTTGGGGTTCATCATGCACAAGGTCTAATTCGAAATGAACTTTGCTAGGGACGGGTACACATGCTAATTCCAACTGTGGTTCCTCAAAGATATTATACTTAGATGCAAAATAGTCCAAAAGGACTTGGGAAGCACACAGTTCCAAACCTAGATTAGGACTCTCATAAATTGGTTTGACAATATGGGTACAAACCAAATCTAGGTAGGATGCAAGGCTATCAGATTGTGACTTAGGCAAGAAAGTGACATCTAAGCGTCTCACATGCATGAGATCAAGAGTATCAATATTATCAGTCACATCAGCATTATCTAAGTCACACTCAAGATGTGTAGCATGCTCATCATCACAAAAAATTTGCACAAGTCCTAATTCAGAATCATGGTTATCCGATATATTCAAATTATCATCAACAGAAGCAATATATTGTGGCTTAAGTATGGAATCAGACACATCAACTATGTTTTCATGCATAGGATCATTAGTGTCAACAGAAGATTTACCTAAGTCATGCTCTTCACAGGATAATTGCACAATATCTAAATCAGTATCAACATCACATGCATATGAAATACTAGAAGAAATATCATTCATGAAGGTCGGGGCAGAAAAGCCTAATGTATTTGAAACCAAAGGTTCCACAACATTTTCAGCATAGACATGTTCTTCTAACATAACTCATCATCATCATCATCATAGTAATATGCATACTTGTCCCTATTAGCAGTTGTGGTGTCATTAGTCAACTCATGTTCCTCTAGATTAGGTTCATATTCAATATCATACACATGAGAAGGACTAGACATGCTATTTCCAAAGTTCAATTCATTACCACCTATATCATGTGACAGTGTCTCAGTTTCCCTAATGGATTCCCAGTGACGGGTTTTCTCTGCAATCTCAGCTAAAAATTTCCATGCATCATCCACAGTTTTATCAAGAAATTCACCATTACACATACACTCAACCATGGCTCGAGATTTAAAGTCTAGTCCCTCATAGAGGATAGCGACAAGTCTCCACTTCTCAAATCCATGGTGTGGACATTCGCTCAACAAATCATTAAAACGTTCAAAATAGTCAAAAACAGTTTCCTCATCCAATTGGACAAAACAATTGATACTTTGACGAATAGCGATGGTCCTATGATGTGGAAAGAATTTTTTGAAAAATAGATCTGTGAGTTGGTCCCAAGTGTTGATTGATTGTGGTCTAAACCGTAAAACCATGTTTTGGCCCTTTCCTTTAGAGAAAATGTAAACAAACGCAATTTCAAAGAGTCTTCGGACATATGATCAGGTTGCATAGTCCGACAAATTTGTTCAAACTCTCTTACATGAGTATAGGGGTTCTCAGAATCGAACCCTCGAAATAAAGGAAGTATTTGTATCATGCTTGCATTTATTTTAAAAGGGTTATTGGTTTGAGGTAAGACAATACATGATAATGGAATTTTTATTGTGGGATACATGTATTCATGGAGAGCACTAGGTTGGCCCATATTGAAAAGACACAAAGCCCACTATTTGGTTTTAAAGGGTTTGGTTTTGGAAAAAATTTGGTTTTTATGGGGATTTTGGAAATTTTTGGTTTTATGGTTGGATTTTAAAAATTTGGTTTTCGAAATTAGGAGCAAATTTTTTTTTTTTTTTTTTTTTTTTTTTGATTAGCCTAGCAAATTATAACCCCAAAAGAAAATAAAACAAACAATAAATTACAAGCCCATAAAAGAAAAATAAAAGAAATAAAAGAAAATAAAAATAAAAAAATTATTACAAGCCCAAATTAAAAATAAATTAATTATTACATACCCAAATTGAATATTTAATGGGGCCCAAGTGGGTTACTCATGGTTTAGGCTTACTTGGTTAAGGAGGGAAGCCTAGTTAGGCTTTTGTTCCCTTTGGTTGCACTAGCCCAGTTGGGCTTTAGGATCGTCCTAAGCAGCTCACGCCCAAGCCCAGCAACAGTTGGAGTTGGTTCAGCAACACAAGCCCAGGAGGATCAGCTGCGAAGCCCAGGAGCAGAAGATCACGCCCAGCAACAGAAAAAGGCAGAGCCCAGCAGCAGCAGGTGGCTAAGCCCAGTTGCAAAGTTTGGCGAAGCCCAGCAGACCACCACCAGAGAAGCCCAGCAGTGAAACGCAGCTTCAGTTGGCAGCCCAGTTACTTTGGCTTGGCAGCAAGGCTTGGTTCACAGCTCCAGCAATAGCAACAACAGCAGCCAGGTTCCAGCAGCAGCAGCAGCTCAGGTGGCCAGCAACACAGCTTTGCAGCAACTCAGTGGCACCTGCAATGATAGTGATGAAGCTTAGACAACTCAGTGCAATGATTGCAGGTCAGGACAGCAAAGGAAATCAGCAGCAGCAAGCACCACTCCCCGGCAGCGGCGCCAAAAACTTGGTGTGCTTGGGAACGACACACAAAAGACTTGCAAGTATACAAGGCCAAGTTTTAGTATAGAGAGTAAGCAAGGGATTAGTCCACAGGGAGTGGGAGCATACAAGAAATTTTCCTAAGCTAGCAATGGAGACAAGGCACTATGGCAGTGAGCAAGGCAAAGTAATATGCAATTGCAAAGAACCAAAACAGTTAACAAAGCAAAGATGACAAAACAACATGGAACCAAGGCTGTGAGCCAAGGGCAGGGGTGAGTTTGTGCACTGATTTCAGTGCACAACAGCTTCAAAATGCAAGAAAAACAGTGAAGGAAGGTAAATTTAGCAGGGAACAAAATAGAACTGAAATTATAAGTGACTGAAATAAGGTATTGTGGTCTAAGCTAAGGCTTAGAGTCCACCTTTGTGTCCTAGCCAAACAATGTGATCCTAGGTTGAGTTGAATATCCTATGCATACATCTAGAATGGGAGGAAAACTAATTTGCTCACTAGTTTGCCCCTAGCATTGACTGTCTTTTGACAGAACAATCAATCACAGGCACTATGAGCATTAGTCTCTTCCCATTGCTCAATCAAAACAATGCACTAAGGCTCTAACCTAGCATTCCACTATCAGACAGTGCACTGAGGTTTCATCTAAACCTCAGCTGCAACAATTTAGCTCATGCTCAACATATTACATACACAAGCATTCATCATACAAGATAATTCAAACACACTAGACATGGTGAACAAATACAATTGAAATTACTGAATTTGAAATTAAACAAGAGGTAACAGTAGAGAGCACTGGCTAGTCCAGGCCTCTAAGGTGGTGCTCTGGCTAATCCAGGCATACCCAACAACACTTACATCAGTTCTATTTATACCCAAAAATCCCAATTTGGGTTCAGACCCTGTTTTCCCCAAATTCCCAAAATACACAGTGGACCTAGGGTTTGACAAATTAGGGAATGGTTTAATTACTTACCCTATTTCACTCACTCTCCTCCTCCCAATTCTCTCTCAACAGAATTAGGGTTCATATACAAAAAACCCAAATTGACAGTAGACTAGGGTTTTGATTTTCGAACTTACCAAACGTGATAAGACGAGTCCGTCTTCAACCCATGCTTCTTCTCCCTTCTCTGCTCCTTCCCATGCCTTCAATTTCTCTTTCTAGCTCGACATATTTCACTAATCTCTCCTCTAGGGTTTCTGAAAAGGAAGAGAGAATGGTGAAATAGGTAGGTAGAAGGGTAGGATAATGATGGGTTTCGATTGGTGAGAGCCATGATGGATTTTGGTGGTTGTGGAGAGGTATGGTGGTGGAATGGGTGTTGCAGAGAGGAGGTGGAGAGAAAGAGAAGAAGAAGAAGGAAATGAAAGAGAAGTCGATAGATTTTAGGGTATAGGTTAGGTCTTTTCGGTGTGAGGCGGAACAGAAGAATCTGATGATCAGCGTGTGAAAGACGTTGGATACGAAGATGGTTGGTCGATCTAACGGTGGTATGAGAGATGAATCACTTCGACCGTTGGATTGTGAAATACAACAAAGTCAACGGTGCTAGATGATGTTAGGTACTGTAGTGTAAAGCGGGAGTATCTAATTTTGATGCACAGGCATAGGAGCGACCGTTGGATTCAAATACAATCTAATCTGAAGGCTTGGAATTTAAGCGCTTGGTGTTTGGCAGAGACTTCAGATTTTCATGCTCTATGAATGAGCGACCGTAGGATGATGAGTTGGATCCAATCTGACGGCTGAGAATGGAGGCGGTTTTGGTTATAGAAAATGGGCTTGGGTGAGGGTTTTGGGCCTTGGGTATTCCAAGCCCATATCTTCTTTAAGAACAATTCTTCCTCTTCAAGCCCACTTCTAGCCTTTTGGTCTTGTGCACAACATTCTTCGCGGCTTCCTTGCGTAATTCCTCCCGGATTTTCACTACTTTTCTGCTCTTTTCTGCTCCGCAATTCATCTAACTTTATTTATTACCTAAAAATGCAAAATTAATTAATAAAAATATTTATTATTGAAAACAATGAAAATACAGAATATGGGATAAAATGTAGAATTAATGCACAGAAGATGAGTTAAATGCCAAGAAAAATATATAGAAATATGCACTTTTTAGCACTCATCAGTTACCTTGGTAAAAAAGCATTCAATAATCACCGTGAGATGAAAAACCTGATTTATCCAAGCTAATATCTTTCAACCGTTAGATCGAAACTTAGCTTGTCACAAACAAATGAAATGTATTCATTTAGGTTTGAGTAACCGTACCTAAACGTGTACATTGGTTGGTTCACAAATGGTTGACCAATAGTTATCCATATGAGTGCTTTCATATTAACCATATTCATCTTTCTCATAACTAGTTCAAATGACTCATAAGAACTAGTTCAAGAGTTGTTCAATTGCTTAGGTCTTTATACATAGACACAATTGAAACAAAATCAGTTTGATTCATTTGAATCAATTTATGAATAATATACCCATGGTTTGCAAAGATTTCATTCCTTAAAATTTATTGTTTTAAGTCCATGAACTACCGATTTGAGAAATAACTAGCTTGGGTACGCGTACCTTATCTACCGGATTTGAGTTGGTTTTAGTTTCCAAACTAATCAGACTTTTTCGGGTGAAAAAGTTCCGCCAGTAAGCGTACCTAAGGTGACTGGTTTTTGAGTTCGTAAACTTCAAACTCGGCAGAATTTCACGGACGTGCCGCCAGTACGCGTACGGGTACGCGTACCCAACCTGTCTCCTTCACCAATACCGCATGCACACATATGCACACACTTGGTTTCCGGCACATGGATTTATACACTAATGTGTGAACACGCTATATGCTTACATCCATAGGTGGTTACATATTCTCAACTCTACATTTCAATCATTGAAACATTCTTCTATAATGTTATAACAGTCGTTAGACATAAAGAATCGACTATCGTCATCAAAGTTATTTTCAAGATTGAAACGTCATCATGACTTTCATCACGGGTAAAGATGAAGATGGTTAAAACAAAAGCTTACCAACACGTATTTCGAGAAAAAGATAGGCGAGTAAACTCGGCTCGAAATAGCAAATGTGTATGTATGAAAACTATCATACTTATACGACTTTTGTCTCAAGAGTATGAGATAGAGTAGATATACTTTTGAGTGACAAGATGAGTTCAAGTCTCCACAAACCTTTTGGTCGGATGAAGTTCCACCGGTTCCTTGAGTAGTTCTCGTCTTTGCAAGATAATCGCCATGGAGTCTGGAGCTCAACTATTCCTAACTATCCTAGACCGAGACTTAGTCATAAGTATACTAGAAATCAAGACATATAGTTTTGATCATTAACATTGACAAACATGTTTGAGATAGCAACGCATGCGAGTTCGACCGAGCAATGCTCTAACAATCTCCCCCTTTTCCAATTTTAGTGACAAACCTATCAATACATATGGATTACAAAATAAATAACACTTTGTAGCTTCTCGTCCACATGCTTGATCTCCTTGGTGATTCAACGTTACTTGAAAACTTCGTCTTTTCCAAGTACTCCCATGATTCCATAGATGTTCAATTCAGCATCATAGTTGTTGAAGTTCCGTAGCCATAACAATGAGAAAACAAAAACTGTCGATCATTGTTATACAGTGTCATAATATTATCACACAACATCAAAGTTCTCCTATCACAACTTCGACAACAATACTATGGTGATATGTATCACTCCCCCTTAGTCAATACTTTCGTTTCATCATGAAAACCACTCCCCCTTACATAATGACCCGTAAAGAACGCAAATCATATGTATTTGTAGTGTGAACTACACATTAATTCTCCCCATTTTTGTAAATAAAATTTGTAAATGTACGAAAACGGGATCCTAATGGAATTTCCACGAAGACGCTTCAAGACCAAAGAAAAGTACATATCAACTCGTTTAGATGCAATCATAAAGCCGAGGCTAAATGCATTCATCAAGGAGTTTATAAAGATACAAGATAACTCCTAAATAATTCCACGGCCGCACTCCCCACAAAGATATGGAAATTAAGCGCAAGTTCAAAAAAACTCTCCCCCATTTGATGTCATTCCCAAGAGAACAACAAGAGTGACCTTACTTTTATAAGAAAAGAAGGATTTTATTGAAACACTAAGATACTTAGAAGATACATCTACTAGAAACAAATGTGGAAAACAACTTTACACCGCAAGAAGTTTCAAACTCAATTGCCCAAAAGATTGAGATAAGCACGGGGGCAAGAGTTATGAATGAGTAATGGACCAGAACAACACCAATAGACTGTGTAAGTTTTGAAACGTAGCAGTATCTAATGGTTTGATGAGAATATCATCCACTTGTTGTCCTGAGGGCACAAATTCAATAGTAATGATACCATTCTCATAAAGATCTCGAATAAAATGATACCTTATGTCTATGTACTTAGTCCTTGAGTGCTCAACTGGATTTTCCGTTATGCAAATTGCACTGGTATTGTCGCATAAGATTCTCATCACTCCAGTGTTGATTCCATAGTCAGCAAGCATCTGTTTCATCCATAGAAGTTGAGTACAACATGAGCCTGCAGCAACGTATTCTGCTTCACATGTTGAGAGGGATTGTGAATTTTGTTTCTTCTTATGCAAAGCCACAAGATTCATTCCTACGTAGTAGAAACCCCCTGAAGTAATTTTTCTATCTTCCACACAGCCTGCCCAATCAGCATCTAAATAGGAAGTGAGATCAGTGTTAGTATCAAAAGTATAAGATGGACCATACCCTACAGTGTGATTAATGTAGCGTATAATCCTTTTTGCGGCTACAAGATGAGATTCCTTCGGATTTTCCTAAAACCTAACACAACAACCAACACTAAAAGCAATATCAGGTCGAGTAGATGTAAGATATAAAAGGCTTCCAATGATAGATCGATAGAGTTTTGATCCACATTTACTCCTTTATCATCTCGATGTAGTTTACCAGTGGTAGGCATAGGAGTTAATTTAAGAGTAGACTTATCGAGGCCAAATATTGAGACGAGATCTTTAACATATTTCTCTTGAGATAAGTAGATTTCATCCCTGTGTTTTTGAATTTGTAAACCTAAAAAGAATTTTAATTCACCAATATTGCTCATTTCAAACTCTTTTCCAATGGAAACTTGAAATTCTTGTGCAAGTTTCTCTGATGTTGATCCATAGATGATATCATCTACATAAACTTGAGCAATAAAATCTTTTCCACTCCACTTGGTAAACAGTGTTTTATCAGCTCCCCCTCTCGAAAAACCTTTCCCAAGAAGAGATGAGGTCAGTTTTTCGAACCATGCACGAGGTGCTTGTTTCAACCCATACAACGCCTTCTTGAGTTTAAGGACGTGATCTGGGAAATCAGGGTTTTCAAATCCCTTAGGTTGAGCTACATAGGCTTCTTCCTTTAAGGTATCGTTTAAAAAAGAGGATTTGATGTCCATTTGAAATAGCTTTACCTTAAGAAAACAAACATGAGATAATAATAATCTGATGGAATCAAGGCGTGCCACGGGATCAAAAAGTCTCGTCAAAGTCGATTCCTTCGATTTTTGAGTATCCTTGAGCGACAAGTCTTGCTTTGTTTCTGACAATGGTGCCAAATTCATCAGACTTGTTCTTAAATATCCATTTGGTGCCCACAATATTGATATTTAGAGGACAAGGTACAAGCTTCAATACATCTTGTCTTTGAAATTGATTTAACTCTTCATGCATTTCATTTAACCATAAGGGATCGCTAAGAGCTTCATCAATATTCCTTGGTTCTACTTGAGAGAGATAACAACCAAAATTGCACAAATTTTGAAGTTGTCCTCTAGTCTTTGCAGTAGAATCTCTTCCTCCAATGATACTGTTCGGATCATGGTTTCTTTGAACCCAGAGGTATCGTGGGGGGACATGTTCTTGTTCAACGGGCACATCCTGATCAGTATTTTTCTCCTCGTCACTCGAAAGATCAGGATCAGTAACTGCAGGTGTAACTTCAATTGAATCCGGAACTTCTTTGACTTTCTCAATTGTCTCAGTTGGAGGCAATTCAGCAGGAGAAAAATCATGATGAAAGTCACTAATATCATCAATGATGACATTTGCAGATTCCATCATTACTTGGGTTCTGATATTAAACACTCGAAAACCACGACTATCAGATGCATACCCTAAAAAGATAACTTCATCACTTTTAATATTGTATTTCCTCTTTGTTCCCGATCTTTTAGGATGTAGCACTTACTTCCGAACACTCTAAGATAGTGTAAGTTGGGTTTCCTACCATACCACAACTCATATGGAGTGTTTAGGGTTTTTGACCATAGGTAGACATGGTTGATCAAGTAACATGTTGTGAAAACAACTTCTCCCCAAAACCTCAGAGATAGGTTTTTGTTATGGAACATGATCCTGGCCATTTCCTGAATATTCATATTCTTTCTTTCAGCAATTCCATTAGCTTGAGGAGTAATGGGTGGTGAGTATTATTGAATAATCCCAAGTTTATCACAAAATTTAAATACTTTGGTGTCTTTGAATTCAGTTCCACGGTCACTTCTAATTTTCTTTAGTTTGCGACCTTGTTCATTATGGATTCTATTAACAATAATCTTAAACTCACCAAGGGTTTCATTCTTATGAGCAAGAAATGCTACCCAGGTGAATCTGTTGTAGTCATCTACCATAACTAAAGCATACTTTTTTCCTCCAACAGTAGATTGTTGGATTGGTCCAAAGAGATCCATATGAATTAAATCAATTGGGGCTTTAGTGAGAATGTATCGAGATGACTTATGGTGAACTTTCATTTGTTTACCCTTTTGACAGGCACCACATACACCATCAATCTTTGCATTGATTTTGGGAACGCCTCTAACAAGTTCTTTGTTCATGATCTCAGTTAAGAGACGATAATCTATGTGACCAAAACGCTTATGCCAAAGATGTGTAGATTCCACCTTAATCAAATTGCAACAATTAATAAAATGAGTATCGAGGAGATAACAGTTGTTTTTACCACGAGTTCCTTGAAAAATTACTTTTCTAGTTTTGTCTAGAATGTCACATCCATTTGCATTGAAGACAACTCTATGGCCTTTGTCACAAATTTGACTAATAGAAAGAAGATTTGCAGTCATACCTTTGACGTAGACTACATCATGGATTTCTGGAACACCGGGAAGCTTGATTGTACCCTTCTTGCTAATGTAGCAACAACTCTCATCTCCGAACGTAACTGGTGCTCCTTCAAAATCGCTTATGGAAACAAACCACGAAAGATCACTAGTCATATGTCGGCTACAACCACTATCGAGAAACCATTGAAAAGACGACGTTGATTTTAAAGCAAAAGCTCCCATACTAACACTACTTTTCTGTTTAGAATTTCTTGTTAGCATTGTACACCTTTTCAGATAAGTAAACAGTTGTTCTGCTTTCTTGTGAACATTGCTCGCAACTTTTATACTTTTCTGAAAACATGTACACGTATGTTGAGCAAGATTGTGAGACTCACAAAACATACAAGGGTTTACTTCAATAATCTTATTTAAGAAGTTCTTCCTTCTATCAAGTTTTTCAAAGCATATAATTTGTTTAACACTTGACTTCAAATCCTTTGCAATTTCTGCAACAAGATCACGGTTGATCCAGATTTGTTCATCCAACTTCCTTTGGAGAATGACAACGTTTTTAGAACATTCTCTAAGATTGTGATGAATTCTTGGTGAAGCGTTTATAGAGACTTTACTGTCCATAGAGTCAGATCCCTACAAACAAAGACTTTTGAGGTCTTGAACGTGTTTGTCTGCTCTGATACCAATTGAAAATGCGGGGATCTAACAACATCACCCAATATTTCGATTAACAATCTGTATGGACTAACTCTAATATACTTTTTAAGAGAATCAACTAGACAGTTAGACTCAATCTTAATAAAAAGTATATCAAGGAGTTAATATCTCTATCTCTTGATTTAAATCTTACTCAAGCAATCTACGAGTCTCGGTCAAATACAAGAGAGATAAACTTGGATGGTACCAAAGACCAATATCCAAGGATCAATCAATTTCCAATCAACAACCAAAGGTTGGATTTCACAATTGATCGATACAACGCACAACCTGTGATATTTTAATTATATAATAAAATATAATGCGAAATAGAAATAACACAGACACAAGAAATTTTGTCAACGAGGAAACCGCAAATGCAGAAAAACCCTGGGACCTAGTCCAGATTCAACACCACACTGTATTAAACCGCTACAGACACTAGCCTACTACAAACTAACTTCGGTCTGGACTGTAGTTGAACCCTAATCAATCTCACACTAATTCAAGGTACAGTTGCGCTCCTTACGTCTCTGATCCCAATGGGACACTACACACTTGATTCCCTTAGTTGATCTCACCCACAACCAAGAGTTGCTACGACCCAAAGTCGAAGACTTTAGTAAAAAAATCTTTATTACACAGAAAAGTCTACAAGGATAGATAAATCTGTCTCCCACAGATAAACCTAAAAATTTTGTTCTGTCTTTTGATAAAAAATCAAGGTGAACAAGAACCAATTGATAAACCGGACTTATATTCCCGAAGAACAGCCTACTACTATCAATCACCTCACAATAATCTAAATCGTATGGTAGCGAAACTAGATATTGCGGAATCACAAACGATGAGACGGAGATGTTTGTGATTTCTTTTTATCTTGCCCTATCGGAGATATAATCTCAAGTCAATTATTCAATTGAACTCGTACGATAGAAAATGTCAAGATCAGATCTCTCAACTACAAGAGAAGTAGTTTCGTCTGGCTTCACAATCCCAATGAAGTTTTTAAGTCGTTAATCGACATGGTCTCGAGAAGAAACCTACGATTAAAGGAGAATCGACTCTAGCAAACCAACTAGTATCACACAGGAGGTGTGGGGATTGGTTTTGCACAGTTGCTAGACGTCTTCTTATATAGTTTTCAAATCAGGGTTTGCAATCTAAGTTACCTTGGTAACAAAACATTCAATAATCACCGTTAGATGAAAAACCTGATTTATCAAAGATAATATCTTTCAACTGTTAGATCGAAACTTATCTTGTCACACACAAATGAAATGTATTCATTTAGGTTTGAGTAACTGTACCTAAACGTGTACATTGTTTGGTTCACAAATGGTTGACCAATGGTTAGCCATATGAGTGCTTTCATATTAACCGTATTCATCTTTCTCATAACTAGTTAAAATGACTCATAAGAACTAGTTCAAGAGTTGTTCAATTGCTTAGGTATTTATACATAGACACAATTGAAACAAAATCGGTTTGATTCATTTGAATCAATTCATGAACACTATACCCACGGTTTGTAAAGATTGCATTCCTTATAATTTATTGTTTTAAGTTCATGAACTACCGATTTGAATCAACGTACGAGAAATGCAATTTTTTATAAGATGTAAAACCTTAAAACATATTATTTGAAAACTCTCAACCCTGAAGAAAAGAGTGAGAATAAAACCCCATGAAGGAATATTTTCTTCAAATAAAGATGTTAAAATAATTTATTACTAAGCTAAGACACAAGTAGAGGGACACAACATAAAGAACTTGTATTTCATTGAATGAGAGACACATTAATCAAAGTGCAACAAGGATTATGGAGAGAATGTAGATGCAATAAATTTTCAAGCATAATTGGTATATTTTTGATTAACAATTAACAGGCCGAGTACTTGCTCAACTTCCAAATGAAATCTTGAACCATAAGTAGTCAAGTCAACCAAACTACAACACTGCAGTTAACTCATGATTTTGAGAAAGGTTAAGTGGATTTACTCCAACCTTATCACCATTGTGCGAAAAAGAGTTGAAGTCATCTTAGGACATCCAACTACAACCAGACAAAGAAGAAACTACGTCAAGCTCATCCATAACAGTCGATCGAATGACATGATTTGGACTACCATAACATAAAATCCTGGTTCCGACGTTGGACTTGATGACTGCATCATAAAATAATAGTTTATCATTTAATGACCTATATATAAATATATGTTATAAATTATTTTTATTATCTCTTTCTTAAACATATAGGCCGTAAAAGGTGTCGGTGTACTTGTATGTGTAAATATCTAAAACTTTAAATTTATATACTCCATCCGTTTCTGGAAAAGAGATACTTTCACTTTTTCAATTTGGCCTATTTAGGCTAAAATGAAAAGTCAAAGTATCTCTTTTCCAAAACAGAGGGAGTATATTTTTTTCAACAAGTGTGATAAATGTGATATTTTCATGTGTGAATCATGTAGTTTTTTCCCATGAATATAAGTTATACATACATATATTATAAATTCGTAATTGTTAACCCGACTTAAATACATTGTAATATCCTTATAAGTGCAATTTCATACTGTCACAAACTATTTTTGATGATTTTTTTCATTATTATCATAAAAAGTAGAAAAGAAAAAAATACATATTGTATTATACTTAATTATGGAACAATAATATAAATTAAGTATTTTATTTTACCTTGTATGGTTAACCTATGAATAATTGTTTGTACGTTAATTTGGTATGTGACTGATGAGCACGCAAGTGCGAGACAATTATACCCATAATTACATTATGTACGGATCGATATTTCGCTAATAACATTGTTTTAAGTTATTTATAGGAATTACAAGAAATTCTATCACCCGAAGGATAAACGGCTAAACTAGGAGCCTAAATAGAGTTTGCGAAAAGCACTCATGAGAGAAATGAGTGGGAGGTGTCCTCACCACCACCACATTTCTTTATGAGACATTTTAAAGCATCCAGAGTATATTCTAACAAAACATAGAAGAAATTCTCACTTCTTTTTCAAGTGGTGTTCTTATCAAACGCTGATGGGGTTCGATCACTTCTCTCGAAATTGAATACACCAAGTCTACGGTGATTACTGCAGATATTTGCAAAAGAAGTAGTGATTGTTCTCTAGAGTATACAATGGGTATTGGTTGTTAATGGTGGATGTTTAGTAATTTTGTTAGCATGGACGTCTAGCTCATGGACTAATTTCAATGAAGAAAAGTGAACAACTATGAAGAAAAATGGTGTTGGTAGTGGATGAATGTGGATCTGCGGATGTGAGGGAAGAAACTAGGATTTTATCTATTTGTCTTTGCTTTCCATATTCTTAGCTTATTAGTCTCTTTATCATTTTGTATGGATTTTAAGAAAACCATGTCTAGTTAAATTCATTGTTAGTGTGAAGGATGAACTTGTAGGTCATATTGCGCGTGTTCTTAAACAATGATTTCAAAAATAAAGGCTTAACTTCATGTTTGTATTTCTCAAAATTGGGTTGATTGTTTTATGAGTTTTTCATGTCTTATGCCATGTATACTTCATAGTTGAATTCTAAAACAATACTCCATTAATAACCTTGGTTTTATGGTTTATGATAATTTTATGATTATCTATGTCTTGTATGGTTAATTAGTAATTAGGATTTCTACCTTCTAGGTTGAGAACAAACTTATAATTTGATAATTCTTAAACATCACATCTTCCATATACTAGCTAGGTTTTCTATTATACGTGAGTTAAATGAGACCTTTTTGTTAGAAAATAAGTGAAGCCTTATCCTACAACAGATTCAGTAGACCTAATACTTCTACATTCTTGATAACACTCATTATAAATTTGCTTTGTTCCATTCATTTAGTATAAGAATTCTGAAATATTCTAGTATAATGCTCTAACAATCTCCCCCCTTTGTCAATTTTAGTGACAAAACTCTAATACATATGGAGATAAACGAATTACAAAATAAATCATTCTTCATACGCTTGATTCCAAGTTTCAACAACACAATATCCTGCACATATTCAAAAATAAATGCCGTTGTTGACATATGAATAACAAAAGCTTTACTCCCCATAAAGGAAATCTAGGTATATATTCAATATGAACATCTTTATTATTTCCCTTTTGTAGTATTAAATACTACATAACAAGATGATATGTTTCTCTCCCGTAGTCTATGCTTTACTCTTTCGTTAGATATAACGATTTAAGCACATATATCCATTTCTAGTAATCATGAATCAGTTGTTTACTCCATATATTTCTCCCCCTTTTGTTACAAAAATGACAAAGAAACGAATAAACATAAGAGCAAACCGAAAGGATCTTACAAATCCATATGACTTGTGCAACCTATAAGAGTTAAGAACGAAGGTTTCACATACTATTTTAGATAACCAATACTAAAAGCGAAACTACCTAAGTAATCTTGTTTTAGTATGTTATCAAGGAAACAATTTCCCGAAGCATTTTTCCCTTAGTCCGATTGATAAACCAAGATAACTTAGTTACAAACCGAACTGATTATGTATGTATAATCGCGTTATTCGGTAAGACCCAAAAGAGATCATAATTAACTCAATTTTCTCTTATCAGGTTCTAATTATTCATAGAATAACTTAGACCTTCTTTTATACAAAACAAAAACTAGGTTAATTAACTAGTTTTTCTTATTAAGGAATCAACTAGACTTGAATAATCGAATCCTATGTATTTGGAAGGCCTGAACTAAGATCAGAATTAACTTAGTTACTCTTATCAGGAATCAAAGAGACTAAAAAAAATGGTCCCTTTTTCGTTTAGCAAAAACAATTGATACCAATCAACTCGAATTGTAATTGACACAGTTTTTCTTAACGAGAAACAATTGAATCACACAGTCAATCCATACAACATAACGAAAATAAAAAATTTCGCCGTATTTCGTTAAGAAAAAACAAAGAATATGCAAAAAAATAAAGCTTTTCTCAACAGGATGACGTTACACCAACTAAGAGTTGCTTCAACTCAATTGAAGACTTTAAGCTAAATCTGCGTCCCACAAATTAAGTCTATGTAATTTATTTCCTGATTACGATCGAATGAATGATCAAAATCAAACAATGATCAAGGTGATAAAAATCGATAGCAATTTGACAAAAGTCTAGATATCCTCAAAACCCGAACTTATGCAATTGAAGTGCATCCTAGATTATTATTCACCTCACAAGTATAAAACTTGTGTAATAAACAAAGTCTGAGATGAAGAGAACTTTGATGATCGCTATCTATCCTCAAAACCCGGACTTATGCAACCCAAAGTGCAGCCTAGATTATTATTCACCTCACAAGTATAAAACTTGTGAAATCAATAAAGTCTGAGACGAAGAGAACTTTGATGATCACTATTTATCTTGATCGTTGGAATAAACTCTACAAACAATCAAGATCAGGATACTCGAGTTATTAAGGAAAGATAACTGGACTTGGCTTCACAAATCCTAATGAAGTCTTTATAGTCGCAAAACCCTAAAAGGGTTTCTGGAGAGGACGACTCTAGATACAACTAGGAAACACCAAAAAGTAGTGTCAGGATTCAAAGATCCCAGTTGCTTGGAGTTCCCATTTTACAGACATTCAAAGCATAGGTTGGTTTAGGTTTAAGCTAAGATAACTTTGGAACCAAGCAATCATTATTCACCGTTAGATGAAACGTTGAATATGATTTACATAAAAAGGATATACACTCTGGTTCAGCGAGACCGTAACCGAACCGTTTACAAAGACTATGTTCAACATGGTTAGCCGAAACTAGACGGTATGAACTTAAAAGCTTAATCTTCATTTTCATGAACACACAAGACATTAACTCCGAGTCACAAACATGTGATATATCTATCCAATTCCAGACTGGATTTTTAATCACCAACAGTGAAATATGCAGTTTAAAAATATCATTCTAGAACATCAGTAAAAAATGATTGTTCATGAGGCTTTAGAAGAGCAAGGTAAGAATATATTTGTAGAGACAGAAAATTGTAGACCAGGATTGGGTAATACGATCACTCCTAGAGTTGAAAATGATCATACTAAGCTGCGACTGGAGGTGTTTCTTGGGTTCGTTATCACTGGGAGAGACAACAACATAATCTCTGTCAAGATTGTTTTACTGTCGATCATAATAAGGATAAATGTGAGGAAGTAGCTGATGATTTGAATATTAGAAGCACGAGAAAGTGGCTAATTGAGTTTATTTCGATGGATGATTTCTTTCTATATTTTTTCAATATGGTTTGATTTGAAAAGTGGGATTTGAATACAGTTTGGATTACAAGAATGATCAAAAGACTATAAATGTTTT
Organism: Papaver somniferum; assembly: GCF_003573695.1. Classification (NCBI taxonomy): domain Eukaryota; kingdom Viridiplantae; phylum Streptophyta; class Magnoliopsida; order Ranunculales; family Papaveraceae; genus Papaver; species Papaver somniferum. The sequence goes on along the minus strand of NC_039360.1, from coordinate 170,975,098 downwards.
GGATTACTTACAGAGGTTTTAAGCCAGGAAAACCACTATTTTTGGTGGAATTTGATTTTTGGTTTATTTTCAAGAAGTTGTGTTTGTTAGGTTTATTAGTCTGCGCTTCTATTGGATTAAATAGAGAAACCAAATTGTTAATGCTTCTGTTCTTGCAAGATTCTAAGGCTTCATTGGTTATACCCATTTTGAAGGTCGCTTTGATTAGGGAATAAAACAAACTTTTAGGATATTTTTTGATATTGAACTTCCAAAAGAATTTTACATGTTGATGTTCGAGTTCTATCATCACTGCAATTGACACATTTAATTGCAAGAAAACTTCTTGAAGCTAAAATTCCCTATAACCTTCAGAAGCTTCACTGTAAGCTGCTTAAAAGAAGGATCATGCAAATTTGCTACTAAGAAAGATGATTTAAATGTCTCTGCTGGTGACAAGGCAATTGGACAGAGTCTTTTCTTTGATATATCAACACTTTAGGTAACTCATTTAATACTTCTTTTTTTCAACATTCTATTCATATTAATAATATCAATACCTTAATACTTTGAAACATTTCAATAATTCTCAGTACCTACCTGAGACATTTCAATACCTTTACAGATTTGGTACTAAAAACATTCTTAAAAACCGGTTCTAAACAAATTTCAATACCTTAAACCAATTCTAAACACCTTTTAAAAATCAGTTGAACAACGATACTGAAACAAATCAATACCAAAACCATTACATTTGTGTCTGTTAACCAACACAGAACATCATTATTATTACCATTTGTGTCTGTTAACCAACACAGAGTACCACCATTACCAATTTTGTAAGTTGATCAACAAAGAAAACACCATTACCATTACTAATTGTGTTTGTTAACCAACACAGAACACCACCATTGCCATTACCAATTGTGCCTATTAACCAACACAGAACAACACCATTATCATTATCATTTGTGTCTGTTAACCAACACAGAACAATACTACTATTTGAAGAGGTATTATCTCACACTATGGATGTCAATGGGCATCGGTTTACACCATGTGCAAGTACTATAAGTAGTACCTCGTAACGTAATGGCACTAGGGTTTGGTATTACAACAATGTAAGAATCCTATCAAGGGGATGATGCTCTCTGCAGGTAACTTTCCCTAACTTTTATAGGGTCTCAAGCAGGGGCGGAGCCAACCCATTACAAGGTGTGCATTTGCACCCCTGCTCAGCTGGCTCCAAAGCCCATTTTAGGTCCTATAAGAATTTTTTTTTCTTTACAAACGAGCCTGTTTTTGCATTTTTGCACCTCTAAAGTTTTTGGTTGTGTTTGCACCCCTTCCCATGATTCTTGGCTCCTCCCCCGGTCTCAAGAAAGAAAGACCATACTGTGAATAAATTTTACTATATATAGAGGGAAATACTTGTTGAGACCTAGAATTTAGAAGGAGACTGTGAGAGAGAGAGAGAGATAAAGTTGAACAAATCTCGCATTTATTGGAGAACTATAATCCATCAGTAATGGAAGACACAAGGAAGTGGAAGCATAGTTGGGATGGCCTGTTCACTGTTAAGTTATGTAATAAAGCTCTACAAGGTGAATCGGGAGAGAGAACTTTTACGGCACCAGTGGTGTGGAAAAGTGAGGTACCATCCAAAGTGAGCTTTTTCATTTGGTTGGTACACCACAATTGGATACCAACTCAAGACAGTTTGCAGCGAAGATGGAGAACTCTTGTTAACAGGTGCAATATGTGTAAGCAAGAATTAGAATCAATTAATCATCTTGTTTTGCACTGCAAGGAGGCAGTAAAAATATGGCAGACTTTGTGCGACAGCTATGGTATGGGGTTCTTGGGGTGCATAGTGAGGATGTGAATATGATCTTCAACCAAAGGGAATTTCACTTGGAGCATTCTCCCTTTCGCTGTTTGTTGGAAATATGGAATGAGAGAAACCAAAGGATGTTCCAAGAGAATGCGAAGGAGATGAATACTGAAGGCTAGCATACTATACTGGTCGCCTCCTTCTCGCATATTGGAAGGCTTCAGGTTTGAAGATCTTGTGGTTAAATGGGAGCAAATAGTGAGATGAGTGAATTGTAGTACTTTCTAACTATGGGGCTTGAGACTTGTATGTTCCTTTTATCGACTGTAATTTTCTTTCTTTTTATATAATATAAATATCGTTTTGTTGATAAAAAAGGATAAAATAAATCATATACTGTTTCTGAATTCCCAATTATTAACTATATTTCAAACAAGAAACTCTACCTTGTAACATGCTGATTTAAGGAACTTTATCTTCCAATGGTGCAACAGCACCTGTTAATGGTGGTGCCACTATTACCAACCATAAGACCCATTTAATCGTTCATCAACTCACTGATGGAACGCTTAATCCTCAGAAAATATGAACATGTCTAAATCAGGTACATAATAGTGTACAAACAAGTTGGCAGACAGTTCAATCCAATCTTTTATTGGACTAAGAAATTTTACTAGATTTTTAAAGTACCGGAACGCCGTAAGATGCTAGTTGATCATTAGATTGGGCAAGCGCAACCTAAACTCTGGTTGATGCATTTCATCTTATATAATCATATTGGGTATCCTTCCAGGCTTGACCTCTTCATCACCTCCCTCTGCAAACAATACAGCCTTAAGCTAAAAAACTAATTTATACAACTACTCTGTTGAATGTGGTTTTACCTGAATGGCTGCTGTGATTCTCCCGGGACCCTCCTGATATTCAATATTAGGAAAGAACTAGTTCAGTTTAGTGCTACTCAAACCTTCTCATGCTTTCATGATCAACAAAAGAGACGCGAAAAGTACCTTGAATCGTTTCTCATTCCATGCTACATCTTTCCAGGTTTTATGTTGAAAGTCTTCCCAAGGACTAGGGACACAAATAGTTTCCACATTCTGCACTAGTCTCAAGCTATCTGCATCAGAATATGGATTTCCTTAATTTACAAATTTGATATTGGGTCCATAGAATATGATCTTACAATTCTTTTCCACAGGGCTTCTTTCAGAAATAAATAACAATATGAAGGGATTAGTTGCCATTACATCACATTGTTGCACGTGGTTTGGATAATAACAAATATATCAAAATCAAGTAGGTATGTGAACCATTTTCTTAAAATGCTTTTGGACAGTCCAAACCAAATCTTTGTTTATGAAGTGAAGAAACTTGTTTTCATGGCTAATTTTTTTTTTTGCTTGCCCACTTTGTAACTAGTTAGCAACAAACGATCTACAATACTGAAAATGGGGGAAATTTCCTGTCTGGCTGGAAAATAAATTATGAAGATAAATTTGAAAAAAAAAAACTTACTTGTAATGAAGGCTTCTTCCCAAAGTTCACGCTCAGACCAGGAAGGTGCAACTTCACTGACTGAAATTCCCATTGCCAGGCACACGCTGGCCGGTAGCGTATAAATGCAAAATGCCACACAGATCATTAATATTATTAATGTAATTTACATGTAAGGAAAGTAGGGGTAGTTGGGAAATAAAGGCCCAAACCTATCTGGATTGGGGGTCCAGTAAGACTTACTCAACAACTACTTGGCGTATAACTCCAGGAAGCACACCATCCTTGATAGAAGCAGTTTGTACTTCAAAAGAATACTCATTGTCAGGATCTAATGGGTGTTTCCTCAGCATATCACTATTTTCCTGAACAAGATGAACTGTTGTTATAATTTGCTATAGGAAAAAGCTTATGCACCGATTTGCTCCCCTAGATGTCGCGAACTGGGAGCTCTTAATGAATAACTCATTTTGGCAAAACAACTGTATTACATGATAGAGCTAGCCTTTCTAGAGTGCTAAAGTCTAAACATAACAGCAAAAAAAAAAAAAGACGTCGCACATACTGAGCAACGCCCCATCTTGATTCACCTCCTTTTTAACAAAGCAAAACCATGTTTAGCCTCATCAATTAAAAGAGCTAAATACTGGGGCACATGAAGGTATCCACATCATAGTTTGAGTGTATAATACTCACTTTACGGCGAACGACAAAGAAATTAGTCAAACAGCCCTCAAGTATATGATCACCATCATTTGATAACATGAGCTCGTTTGTTGACGGAGGCCTCATATTCTCCAAAGACTTTCTAAGCCTTTCTACAGAAAATTATAAAATTGCATAAATCAACAATTCCATTCAAGTACAAGAAGCACTAACGATTCAAAACAATACCTCACCTTACCCACTGTGAGAACTTAGCGTCTGCAGTGTCCCTTCCTGGTCCAACAACAGCTAAATGTGCACTACTTCCTTCGGTACCAAACACAGGTGGAACATAGACTCCAATGTGCAAGTAAACATCAAAGGCATGAAAAATCCTTTCTTTCTCTCTGTTTTCTTCCCTAATATTTACATTCCCACTTACAAGAGAGGTGATAGCTAACTCTTCCCCCACATTCCTCCCTTCCAATGCCACTGGAAGCACATTCCTCAGCGAATCATTAACCACAGGCCGAACTATAGAATCCCACGACGAGGGTGAAGCTGAATAAGAAGAAATCCTAGCATTTTCCGTACCAAATAAGTACTCTGGTTTTGTTTCAGCTAAAATTCTTGCTGATTCAACAAGTCTCCGTAAGTGCCTCTCCCAAAATAAGACGCGAGCAGCTGTGCCATGTGTACGAGAAGTTGTATACGCGCCTAGTTATGTTCATTTTTTTTTTCAATCAAACGAGAAATTAGATTAGTAAAAGAACTGAAACGCAAATCTTTCCAACAGGGAAAAGAAAATGGTACCTAATGATTACATTACCTGGATGAGCTTCAAGGAATGAGGCAACAGGAGGAACATCAGATGTTTGTGAAATGACACCATTGGTTACCAGATACCTACAGTTCGACATCGCTGTGATTCCTATGCAAAATTGAGATTGCCAAAAAGTTGAAAATTAAATACCAATCATCATTCATACATAGTTGAATGAGTTAAGATTTAGGGTTATATAATTCTACTGACCCTTTCGGTAAACCACAGCAAACGTACTAACAAAACATTTAATGCAACAGTTAAAGCATCTATAGACAAAAACACAAACACGTAGAGAGCATTACCAAGTGCTTATGAGTTTATCTTATTGTACACGGAAATCAAAATGAAAGGGAGGCGGAGAAATTGAAGAACTCTAACCTGATTATCTGAAATGCAATGAGTAGTATTTTATTCAGTTATAATTCTCCAAGTGAGATGCCACATCAGTTTAGAACACACAAGGTTGATGTTGTGTTGTCTGTTAGTGTTTACATAGGCACCATTTTGTTCTCGTCAGTAGTTCCAGGTGGACCGTGGTCCTCAATCAACTTAGTTTAACTGTTTAATCGGAGGGGTCCGTTTGGCTCACTAAGTATGGGAGTGTGTGCTTGAGGCGGCACGCTAAAAATGGAAGTAATCGGAGGGTGTAGTGCAGTTGAGGTGTTTGGCACGCTAAAAATAGAATCCTATTATTAAGGTTTTAAACGACTGAGTTTTTTGTTTTTTTTGGGCTGTATACGGTCATGAAAGAATAATCCATGGAATCCCTTATCCTGATGCTTTTTGTCGATACATAATCTAACCTTAATTTGATTAGTGCTAACTAAAATGATTAAGCTAACTAATCAATATTCATTGTTAGATTAGACTAATCAAATGATTAATCTTTCACAAATTAAAACTTGATTTTGTTGGATTTTGAAGAGTGAAAAAGAGTGACTTTGGTGAATTTTTTATAAAAACTTTGAAGAAAAATGATGAAATTTTTCGTCACAAAATTCGGGATAACCTTGTAATTAACTTCGAAAAACAATTTTATTGATTCAAATACGTTAAAAAATCAGAGCAACATCTAATTTTTTTACATGTTACGGTTGGGAAAATATATCGAACCAGTCGTAAATAGGTGAGTACGGTTGGAAACTAAGGAACTCCCGTCCGTGAATACGAATAACAGATGGGAAGTGAAGAAAATCTGGCTGTTATTTTGCTCAGAATCACATGCGTCTGTATTACGGCTGGGTTAACATGTTTAAAAGACAATTTTCTCGTCCGTAAATGAATGTGTAAGTTAAGAAATTTTGAGTTTCAACGTGAATACATGCTACGATTGAAAAGTAGTAATACTTTCATTAATTAGACCAAAATAAAACCCATTACATACTTAGATTCCTATTACAAATTTTGTTTTGATAACATCCATTTCGATGTATCTAGAAGTCTTTGATGATGATGAATTGAGTTTCTTTGATGATGATGAATTGAGCTTCGAAGTTGAAATTATTTTTCTCCATTCCTTCTTAGCTTGAGCTACGACTTCTTCATCAGTCTCACCTCTAAATCGAAGTTGCTTGCACATACGAAGTAAAGCCATATATTCTTCCACTTCATCGCGGTTGCTAGTATTACCTGTTTCACTACAAAAATTTTCAAAAATCTTACTCTACTGCGATTGACAAGCTAAACCACCTTTCCTTCATTCTTCTCCCCCCTTTGGATAGCATAGTACAATTTTTTTGCAAAGCGATAAGTCTTCTTCCAAAGTAAAGTTGAGTTTATCCTTTGAGTACATTGCATTGAGTTTGTACGGGTTTTGGTAGAGATTATTGATGTAGAAGGTGTGATTTTGATTTGGAATGAGTGGTTTTACGGAGGTGGAGTTATTTCAAGTTTAAATAAGTGGTTCAATAGCTAGAATCTTCTAGATCGGTCCTCCAACGGATTTATTTTTCAAAATTCAAAAAACTAGCTGATACGATGTGGTACAAAAGGAAATTATAGGTGTTTACGTCTAGGAAATCCATAGGTCGACCAAGCCGTAATTAAGTATAAACCTGCAGGTTTTGTGGTGTGTCAGATTTACGGCAAAGATTTGATGCCGTAAACCAGAGTTGTTACTTTATGTCAGAATTACGTCCTGGATATATAGCTGTAACAAGGATTCAATTTCTTTAGGGGTTATCAGAGTAATATACGTCCAAGCCATTCCCAACCGTAACCATATTACGGATGTTGTTCCTAACTGTTCTTCTGTTACGGCCGGGAACTCGAAAGGTCGACCAAGCCATAAACCAGAGTTGTTACTTTATGTCATAATTACGGTTTGAAGTCCTAACCGTGAAACAGATACACGATCTGGATATCTAGTCGTAACCAGCAGTCATTTTATTTTTGCGTTATCAGAGTAATATACGGCTAGGTATTTCCCAACCGTAAACTATTACGGATGGTTTTCCTAACCGCTTGTTGGGTAACGACCGGGAGTTACTAACCGAAAACATGTGCAAGTTTTCTTGACAACCATTATATGCATTTACGACTAGGTTATGTGAAGCATCTACCTAGCCAAAAGTGCTCAAAAATTTCAATAATGTTAAGTTTTTCCTCATTTTTCTTCGGTTAGACAAATGGAAAGACTAACATTCATTCATACATACATACAAAGTTATAAAAATTCATCCGTCCAAATCCATAACCAAACAACGAAAAATAATAAATTGACAAAGTCTTAGATAATAAAAAATCCACTAGTAGTCTTGGGGCCAGAATCCTCAAACTTCTTCCTCAGACGAACCATGTTAATCTTCCTTATAATATTAAATGTTTCAGGCATTCACCCGGTACACTAAATGGCCTTTCAGCTCTAGGAAAGGCTCCGACATCTATCTCAAGCTCTTTTTCAGCTTCAAGTTTGTCCCACCCAAGACAATCTTTCGCCAAGACAAAAAGATTTTCGAAAGGAATAGAATTGTTGAAACCCTCGAACATAGTTTTTCCTTCCAAAGCCATATTGGTAATTTGCTTTGCATCATCCGGAATCACAGTCATCTCGCCGAACGGGAGTAGAAAAGTCATGGTTTCGGGGCGAAATCTTTCTCTAAACCCACAAACAGTCACAACATCATAGTCTTCCGCAAAGCCTTGATTCCATACCATAACCCCGAAGCTTTTACCAAGGCTGCCACATCTGGATGCTCTCTATCTAACGGAAAAATCTTTCCTTGTTGGTGTTTTAGTTTAGGGACCGCTTTATCGGGAAATCACTAAGAATATAAAATTTTAGTTGTTATAATTAAATATCCATAATAAAATGAAAATAACATATATTAAATTTGATTTATTACCTTTGCGGCACAGACCTGTTGATGGTGGATTTTCGGCAAGGGCTAAAATTGTAAAATTATGACACTGCATGTTTCTGACCCGACTTCAGGAATATATGTGACGATTCATATTTTATGATCCATGAACCGTTTCACGATCCCTGACTGAGTGAACATTCCTCTCAGAGCTATGATGAATATGTTTCTCGAAAGGCCTCCCAGCTGAGCGTTCAATGCTTCATACAATTCATCAATGCTCCCAGACATAATGTTTGTTAGAGAGCTTAACGCCTTCAGGACGTCACGTTGCTCGTTGTTCCCTGACTATGTAGAGAGACTGTGTATAGAATCTTTTAATGATTGGGCGGTTCCTAGACATAATGTTTGTTAGAGAGCTTAACGCCTTCACGACGTCACACTGCTCGTTGTTCCCTGACTATACACCCCTCAGAACGAATATGATGCTTCAATTATCTCATATCTCGATTCTGCAAATAGATAAATTTTATCGTGTCATTCATCAACTGAATTCCTAGAAAATAATCTATTATATCTCACTACTCCATTCCATGGCTGATTCTCAGCTGGATTCCATAGATTAATAATAGATAGCCATTTTATCTCATTACTCCGTTCCCTGAATCCCCGTATGGATTCCAGGATTAGTAATAGATACTCGACTCATTTTATTACTCCGTTTCATGAACCATTCGCAGCTGAATTTCATGAATTAATAATAAATATTCACCAATCGGGCGTCTGGGCCATCACCGAGTAAGCCTCGAGAAAATGGTGCAAGTGTACTTGACAATAATGCACGAACGAGCACCCGAGCGCACGAACGAGCATTCAAAAATATGGACGAACGAGGAACTTATGAAGGAAAATAATATTAAATAAAAAAAGAGACGTGGGACCGGGCCCACCGGCCGGCCGGTCATGCCGCCGTGGCCGGTCCCCCTCTTCCTTTATTTTATTTTAGTTTATTATTTCCCTCATCTTTTGAAGACTCCTTCATTTGAGCAAACTCCCTCGTTTGAGCGGAACTCTTAGTTTCTCCATACTTTCATCAAACAAAAATAGGCAAAGGTGTCACGAGACCTGGCTACCTAGCCATTCGTCCATGCCCTAGCAGTGCCCGGTCCCACACCTTACAATCCCTTATTTTCTCATATTATTATTTCCTTCATCTCATGGAACTCTATCGTTTGAGCGAAAACCCTAGTTTTTCAATGTTTTCTCAAATATTGCTCAAGCCATGAAAAAGACAAGAAGTCAAATGGTCACATGACCGACTAGGCTTCTCACGTATTAAAATATTATTATTTTAATATATTCTCAAAATATCGGGCGCATGAGGAAAGTTCTACTTGCTCATTCAAGCAAAATTGAGCGTTTCAGTCAAGATCAAACTCTTCTGAAAATCCAAAATATTGCTCAAACGCATACCAGAAAATACAAAACTCTCAGGACTAAGAAATGGGAAGTATCGTGACACGGGCATGACACCTTGACTGACCAAGGTCGGCCCTTAGGCTTGCAAGGAGCCCGACCCACACTTTTTCATAATTTTGACCTAATTATCTCTCAATTGTTCATATTGAGTCCAAACTCTCTCCAACCAACTTGGGACTCGCTCAATCAACCGTCAGTTGGTCCCACGACCACCCAGGGCCGGTTCTATAATCCCTTGGTTGGTCCCTTATCTCTTCATAACTAGGTTTTACTACCTAACGCTCACACGAGCACTATTTTAATAAATGATTAAACCAGCATTTGATCATCCTTTCATCAACTGGTCAACAAAGGACTTTGGTGCATGCTCACTCGAGCACTTGGGTGCTACATGGTCAACCATCATCCCGTGTATCCGGTCCCTCCTTCACTCAGTGATTTATTTTCAGTAAATCATTGATTGACCAACAATTTATCAAAATTAGGGTTTCGAACAAATGCTCTGCAAATCATAATTCTGAGCGAGTTTAAACACTAATAATTTTATGTTGATCCAACAATCAACATACAGATTAATTATATAATATTCGGTCCAGCTACCAATATTTTAATTAATATTTTATTTGGTCACGTTACCAATCATTCATCAAATGAGCAATATTTGCTCAGATGCTCGAATATTGATTCAACTATCAATATTCAGTAATTTATAGAATGAGTAATACTTGCTCAGATGCTCGAATATTGATTCAACTATCAATATTCAGTAATTTATCGAATGAGCAATACTTGCTCAGATGCTCGAATATTGATCCAACTATCAATATTCAGTAATTTATCGAATGAGCAATACTTGCTCAGATCTTCGAATATTGATCCAACTATCAACATTCAACAATTCATCATACGAGCAGTATATGCTCAGAATATCAATATTCATTATATTGATTCAACTATCAACATCATCCATTCGAGAACTATACGTCCCAGCAGACATGTTCAATCCATGAATCCTAGAGAATTCAGCAATCATGCTCGACTGAACAATACTTAGACCAAGGTAGTTAATATCTTGTATCGGTATCGTACAGGTCGGGTCCTATACACCTATACAAAAGATAATATCTCTTTTTACAGGCGATACACCATTAATATATTTCTTTAATATTTATTATTTATCAAACAAAAAAATATATTGATATAACTATAGTGGAAGATAATATAACCATAATAGAAAATAATAATTGTTGTAAACTTACTTCAATCTTACAAAATAAGAGGTGATTAGAGGCTTATACTGTTAACAACAAAACCAAGCATTGGCAGAAATATCTATTAGCCCATTAACATCACATTTACAGTAATTACATCCACCATAATCATATACCGAAGTTACCAAAATTAGTGGAGTTACTTTCTTGAACTAACAGTTCAAGAAATCATATCAAAAGATAAAAAACATTAGTGATATACCAAGTCTGACATTTGTTACATTTCTGGAAATCAGAATCAGAGGCAAAAAGCATGGGAGTCATACTACCATTAGTTAGATTTCTAAAGTAGATCATCCATAATAACATTTGCAGGATCAACCAAAGGACATCCAACACCATATAATCCCTCGCTGGCAGGTACTCGAGCTTCACAGTTAAAATCAGAATTAAATTCATCGTCCACGACATCAATTGGAGAGTGGATCATAGGAACTCGTCGGCTACTTCTTGTAACTGGTCCCGAATTGATACCCATAACATGGTTTGCTTGAGCACCTGTAAACTCACCAGCTTGATGAAGCAAATCACTCAAGTTCTCAGGGTCCAACCAGTTATCTTCTTTGTCAAGTGCATCCAAAAAAATAGGGATTACAGGGCCCCCAGAATTATGTCTTTGTATTTCTTCGTATCCGCGCTGCAATTTCTTGTTGTATTGAATATAAACACAGTCATTCAACTTCTGTTGTAAGAAACAATTGCGCCTCTTTGTATGCATCTGATGGGCGAAAAATGACACATCAATGCAAATAAGAAGAAGTTACAAATAGAGCAGTACTACTGTTATTTTTGTTTGATTGACATGAAAACATATTGCTTTACTTATCTTGTTACTACTAGTCCACCACTCTTTGTCTATCAACATTCAAGTCTAATATATGAACATGCAACAATTATAAAGGATTGAGTACTTACATTGCCGAATGTGATCCAATTTCGCTCACACGATGAAGCATTACAAGTTTGGGTCAAGACCCTTATCGCCAATTTTTGGAGTTCTGGAACATCCATCCCTCCGTAAGTGATCCACCAATCATCTGTAATAAATACCAAGCAAAACAGTTACCCCTGAACTATGATACAATAATTGAATTTTTTTATTATCCATGTTTTAAATAAGAAACAACTTACAAGGTGCTGTAGTATCTCTGCTTCTGACTGCAGCTCGCGTTCCTAACGCTCCATATGCATCACCGTATAATCTCAACTGATTTATATCCTTATCATGATCGTTGTCGTCAGTTATGAGCTTTTCCATTGCATTAAAAAGTCATCTCTTTAGCTTCGAATACTTTCATCTACTGTACATTTCTTCTTGCGGAATCTTATTAAATATAAACGGGTTCAAGTACCAAGCTGCTGCATGGAGAGGGTGATCTAACTGGTCCTCCCATCTTTCGATAGGACCTCTTATACTTATTCCTTTAAATTTTCTTTTAGATGGAACAATGACATCAGCTTCAACCTCATGTACCTCAATATCTTCGTCTCCTCCAGATTCTCCATCAAAATTAGCAGCTGCATACATCAGATCAATCTGACCCCTGCGAACCTTTTCTTTCTTCTTTACTATATCAACATCTCTAATCTTGGAAATAACTTCTCTAGTTTTATTAGGACATCCTGTAACTTCCCCTCGCTTACTCAATATATGCAACTTGAACCTAGTGAGTCCCCCTGATACTATTTTCTTACATAACTTACAAATAAGAGTGTTTCTTTTAGAAGTGCTTTCAGCCCATTCCCAAGCAATATCTTTCATCGGATCTTGAGCGGCAGTATGAGCTTCAGTGGCAGTATGAGATTGAGAAGCAATCTCCAGTGGTAATGGATCACTTGCCATATTTAGCCTGAAATTGAAAACCACACACTCCAATTAGAAATAACTTTCAAAGAAGTGAAAGGAACTCAAACCTGAACTTAACAACAATAAGTGAAAGGAACTCAACGTTTGCAATTGTCATTTCAGTTCAACAATAAGTGAAAGAAACTTAGAAGAAGAGCGCATACAAAATCTAGCAAAAGTTAAAACCTGAACTTAACAGCTACTGCGATTTTTCTCAACTTCTCTGATTCAATTATGCTGCAGTTTATTAGCATTTGCATATGCCACATAAGATTGATTGAGATTTTCAGAAATGTGATTTTGCATAAACTAACTGGATGATATTTGGGTGAATATGTAGTAAAAAATCAAGATGAAAGATAACTAATACGAATTGGGTTCATAAAATTATGACTGATACATGACTTATAATACAGATTTAGGAAAGATTGGTTAAATCCAATATTTAGGTAAAAAATCGCAGAAAAATAACTAATACAATAAAATTACCAGTTGAATATAGATCTTATATCACAGAATTAATATGAATGACAAGAAAATAGGACGAAAATATTAGTTGAACTAGATCTTACCGATTTAGTAAGGTATTCCGCCCATTCTCGACTGCAGAGAGAGTGAAACACGGCTGTGCAAGAGATGAGAAGAACACCACGAGATTAGGGTATTTAAAACTTGGCAATTGAATTACGTAAATACCTTCCCCTATATTATAGGTGTACAAGTGAAACTGATATATCGTTCTGTACAAGATGATACATACATTTTTATCGTTCCTCCTTAGTATCGCGCGATATTTTCTGTATCGTACATATTTTTTCCGATATCCCATAAAAAGCGTTAATATCGGCATGTACAACCGATATTAACTACCTTGACTTAGACTCATCTTCTAATCAAGTCAACGACTGACTAATCAAATACACGTATGCTTTGCGGACTCCACGTTCGTGAGATATCAATCACGTCACATGGGGGATATTAATTAGGGTTTTGGTCTGGCGGCATACGGCACGTGTGTTCATCCATGATGAGAAATGTGAGTAAGTCGTGCAAGCAGTTGACGGAGTTAGCAAAGTATTGGGTGGACAATCAACCAAGTCTCCCCACGACCTGGAACTGGTTAAACCATAATTTCCCACTTTCCCACTTTTTCACTCGAGCAACCGTCACACTTAATGGAGATCAATGTGTCTACTATTCTGTAAATATAAATAAGTATCTGAATCCACGATTGAACAACAGAAGAATTCTGATTCGAGCAATCACTCTCAAAAATTGAATCAATCAACCAGAACTTATTCGAACTCAACAGTTCACAGAAAACTTGCAGAAACCTTAAACACATTCACAATCCTTGGTCATCATTGATCTCGCACACTTCTCAGCTTCCCTCCTACATATCCACCCTCTTCCCTCTTTGTGACCGAATTGACTCTGGAACGACGACTGTCTTGGTTTAAGCTGAAGTCCTACAGATTGATATCTCGAACTCAAAGCACTCCCGTGCAGTGCATCCCTTTAAGGATAGGAAGTTTGCTCAGTTGAGGAGCCTCCGTCCACACGGTTGTCTCTCCATTCCCTAAAAAACTAGCAGATCGTTTTTCCCCATCAAGTGTTGACCTTAGAAGCCCATGATGACTGATAATTGTTAGAGCACTGCTCGATCATTTTTCTCCATTCCCTAAGCTCGATTGACCTTAGCATCCCATGATGACTGGTAACTGTTAGAGCACTGCTCCGTCGAACTCGCAAGCGTTGCTATCTCAAGCTTGTTTGTCAAGTTTAGTTGTCAAAACTATAAGTCTTGATTTCTAGTCTACTTATAGCTATGTCTTGGATTAGGATAAAATGTGTAGTTGAGCTTTAAACTTCACAACGTTCATCAGTTGAAGACGAAAAACTACTAAAGGCAGCTTGTGGAACTTCATCAACAAAAGGTATGTGGAGACTTGAACTCATCTGTCACTCAGAAGTCTATTTTTATTCTATCTATAATTGAGACAAAAGTCGTGTAGCTATATAGACTTTACTTTATACATATTTGATATTTCGAGTTGAGTTTAACTCACTTACATATTTCTCAAAATATGTGTTGGTAAGCTTTCGCTTTAACCAAGTTCATCTTTATTCTTGACGGAAGTCAAAAGATGATCATGTAGAAATCGCCTGGTAACATCTTACATGATTCGTGTGAGAAAGTCATTTGATGTAGACTCGGAATGTTTCGTATTGATCTGTATATTAATCACTTGAAAATTTCTTTGAAGCTAATACTTTGTGTGAGACATCTATTCCCGTCTTCCAAGAATGTTCCAATGATTAACATGGAGTTTAGAATGATTAACCATTGATTGGATATAGCACAATATGGGTACTTGTATGCTAACTGTTGCAAGTTATTCTAAGTCCGGGAACCATAGTATGCATAACCGTATGCGTACTGGTTTGATTGTTGAAGTCTGGGAACTTAGTATGCATACACATATGCGTACCGACTTAACAGTTCAAGTCAGGGAATTCAACTGAGTTTGATCATGTATGACAGTATGCGTACCCGTTCGCATACTGGCAAACCCAGACCAAGTCCGTCTACTTAGGTATGCGTACCCGTTTGCATACTTGAGTGGGTTAGGTTCTAAACTCGGTTTTTTCGTGAACAAAAACATATGCAATCCTTTGCAAACCGTGGATATAATTTTCATAAATTGATTCGAGTGAATCAAAATTGATTTTTCTTCAGTTGTGTCTTGTATACTTCTATGAGAACATAAACAATTGAACAACTCCATAACTAGTTTCATATGAGTCATTTGAACTAGTTGTGATTAAGATGAACAAGGTTGATATGAAAGTGTTCATATGGCTAACTTCGGTTATCTATTGTTGAGCCAACTAAGTATACACGTTTAGGTACGGTTACCCATACATTTCATTTGTGTATAACAAGCTAAGTTCGATCTAACGGTTGAAAGATATTAGCTTGACTCTAATCAGGTTTTCATCTAACGGTGAATATTGAATACTTTGTTACCAAGGAAGCATTGATTGCAAACCCTGACTTGAAGACTATATAAGGGAGAAGTCTAGCACCTGGGAAACCTAATCCCCACACCTCCTGTGTGATATTAGTTGTGACTAGAGCCGATTCTCCTTTAACCGAGGTTTTTCTAAAACCATTATAGGTTAACGAATTAAAGACTTCATTGGGATTCTGAAGCCAGACCCAACTATTTTCTCAGTAGTTGCGTGTTCTGATCTTTTTTTTTTTCCTATCATATTGAGTACTATCTTCTCTAAGATTTGCTAGAGATTCAATCTCTGATAGGCAAGATAAAAAGTAGTCACAAATATCTTCGTCTCATGTCTTGTGATTCAACAATATCTTGTTTCGCTACCATACGATTAAGATTATTTTGAGGTGATTGATACTATTAGGCTGTTCTTCGAGAATATAAGTCCGGTGTATCAATCGGTTCCTGTTCACCTTGATTTATCAAAAGAAGGAACAGAAACTCGTAGGTATTTTTGTGGGAGAAAGATTTATCTATTCAATAGACTTTTCTGTGTGAGACAGATTTGTTTACCAAGTCTTCGACTTTGGGTCGTAGCAACACTTAGTTGTGGATGAGATCAGATAAGGGAATTAAGTGCGCAGAATCCGGCGTGGTTCAAGAGGCGTAAGGAACACAATAGTGCCTTAATTAGTGTGAGATTGGTTATGGCTCAATTACATTCCAGTCCGAAGTTAACTTGTAGTAGGCTAGAGTCTGTAGCGGCTTAATATATTGTGGTGTTCAAATCTGGACTAGGTCCCGGGGTTTTCTGCATTTGCGGTTTCCTCGTTAAAAAAATTATGGTGGTTGTGTTATTTCTTTTCCGCATTATATTTTTATATAATTGAAATATCACAGGTTGTGCGTAGTTCAATCAATTGATGAATCCAACATTTGGCTGTTGATTGAAATTGATTGACGCTTGGATATTGGTCTTTGGTACCATCCAAGTTATTTCTCATATTAATCCGGCTCACACATTTCTATCTGTTCGATTGCATACTGATTTGAGAAATTGAGATATAACTCTTGGATGTATTTTCCTTGATTAAGTCTGACTGTCAAGTTGATTCTCTTGGAAATATATTGGAGTTTTTCCATACAGATTTCCTAAACAAAATATTGGATGTGGTTGTTAGACCCCTGCCTTTTCAATTGGTATCAGAGCAGGCAAATAAGTTTAAGACCTCATAAGTCTGTGTTTGTAGTGATCTGACTCTATGGACAGTAGTGGTATCTCTGACAAACGAATCACCAGAGATAAAAATTATGTTTCGATGAAATCTATTAAAGAGAAACACTTGTGATCTCACATATAGATGAACATTTTGTTCCTACGAAACATACAAGTATTGATATGTGTTCCCCTGATTATCTTACTGACGAATCTGAAGTAGAAAGAAGCAGCCCGAGAGAGTGCAGCGTTTCTAAAAATTGTTAGAATCCAGGGAGTTGAAATCAATAGACCGAAACACAAGGTCAATAAAATAGTTGGTATGGTAAAAGATCGTGATTCCCAACTAAGGGTTTTTCGTGAGGAAAATTTTGTAGTTTCTTCATCCCGAACCTTACTCGAGGCTAAACTCAAGGAAGATGCCCGTGAAATCGAACGACTATTGAGTAATATCTCTATTCAAGATAAAGGACGTTTTGGGGAGTATGTCATACCAACTACTTCTGAATTTGCTGTGATATTAGAAAATATGACTAATACTAATCATGTTTCTCTAATGAAAACAGCTTCAAAAGTTAAACTGCAAACCCTTCCTATTGCTGTAGAAGTGCTTGGTTCTTCCACTGGTCATGGATTTACCACGTCTCATGGAAGGAAGAAATATTCTAACAACGTTTCTAATGCTACACACTCTAATCACTTCCGTGATCAGAAAGTATGTCTTTTTTGTGATTCAAAAGGACATGTTCGGCGGAAGAGCAAACTGAAGTTGAATGACAATTACTTTGGTCGACTTCAGCACACCTTAAATTTAATACTCAAAGGTGTAATTGACATTCAGATGTCTAAACCTATTGGTTTTAGTACTCTCCCTGTGAATTCTTCCAGGAAAGTCAGTTCAATATGTTCATCAAATGTTGAACAATTGTAGCATTAATACAAATCGTTCAAGGAGATTTCAGAAAGGTTATTCTCAACCTAATGTGAAGAATGATGTTCAAGATGTGAAAAAAAGTACCAGTAGGTGGAAGCAACAGTGGAGATATGAAGGACAACCTTAACTGATAATTGAAGGATACAAGGATCTTATCAACATGCTGTCAAAATCCTCCACACAAACTTCTTCTGGTAAGGGTTCAAACTTAGTATCATACTTTGATGATAGTAAGTTTTATGATGCTTTCTCACATATCACAAAGGGTTTCCTCCAAAAATTAGAAGGAAAAAGAGGATTAACCATGAAGAATATTCATTTGATGAGCGTAAAGCTCATACTTGTGCTAATTAATCACAAGGGTTGAATGCTTACTCATAAAAATCCTGTTGAGTTAGATTTGCTAATAATAGGTATACTTATTGGTAAAATGCTTTCTGATTAGTCAAGTTATTTTCTTATCGTCCATAGCTAAACAATTGTCTACAAACAACTTTGCTAAGTATTAGTTGTGTCTCGAGAATCTCTTTGTTTTTTATTTTTATTTATTTTGAAAAGATTTTTGTTGCAACTAAGTTGCCTGCTACTCTTGCGCTCTAAATTTTTTCTCTCTGTGGAAATATAAAATTTATTGAGCTAAAAATTGTGGAAGAAAATCTTCACGTAGCAAAATTATACTGTTTTGTTTTACCTTGTAAAATGGCACGTTATGGTTTTAGTTTTATTTTTCTTTTGGGTTCGGGTTGTGTTCGTACGGGTACCCATGACTTACTTGTCACGAACTATCTTTAGAAACCCTAAAAGTTACCATCCCTAAGAAACCATTTAGATACCAAACCTATTGAGTCATGTACGCGTACTCTAGGATATTTTCTTTTTTGTCAAGAATGTCTTCACCTTCTCGCAGTTGTGACTTTGCAAGAGGTTTTCTTGATAAAGGTATTGGTTTCGAGTCCAAAGGGAGGAAGAAAAGAACCTTAGTAGATGTTGATGGTCAAAATCCCGATGCTTCATGCTACTATGCCTATTCTCATCAAGATGTTGAGAATGGGGAGATCGTTTCGGCGGAAGTGGTTCATGATTTTATTAAATACTTTGAGGAAGCAAAACTACAGCTCGTTGATATTATGAAGGTTCTCGATGTGTTAAGAACTGAGTTGAAAAAGGCTAACTCTGACCTTGTTCTGATGAAACATGTTAAAGACCTTCTCAATTAGGATATCTTCTCTGAAGAAGCAGCGGATGCTGTCAATCACAAGTTCAAAGTCTCAAGACTCGTGAGGGTTCCGAAAAAGCTCTTTGATTTTCAGTTCATGATCTGTTTTGTTGGCTTAGGTGTTTTTTTTTTCTTTTAGCTTGTTGATTTTTATTTTGTCTAGGAAACTTCTTATGAGAATTTATTCTTGTGTTTTAAGAAGGATAACTAGGGTTTGGAATAGCCTATATTGTGATTACACATTGTTATTGCCAGCGATTTTCATCTTGCAATGTCTTTAGATTTATTTATTTAAATTCTAAAGTTTATTTCGAAGATGTTTGCAGTATTAATATTTATTGGTTTTATATATTGCAAATTATGTTATGGGATATGTGTGTTTGCGTCCGTGAACTATGATTGTCCCATATATGTCAAAAGTTAAGTCTATTGTGTCATTATGCAAATAGTGATGGAAAATATAATGAACTTTTGAATTGCAAAGATTAAGTCTATTGTATCATTATGAAGATATTGATGAAAAATAGAACGAATCTTTGAATATTCCGCAGTATTGATCTTTCCTTGATCCACTTCTATGTGAAAGTACGATATGGCTCCGTAAGTTATCTTATGTTGAGAATTTCCGATTAAATTAATCATGGGTTCTCTTGTGGTTAATTTAATTGAATTTTATGGATACAAATTCATGTTTCATGTGATTTTGTTAATGTCCAAAGAAATCCTTATTTTCTTATAAAAGTAAGGTCGCTCTTGTTGTTCTTTCGGGAATGACATTTTATGGGGGGGGGGGGGGGGGAGTTCTTAATTGAACTTGTGCTTAATTGCCAAATCTTTGTGGGGAGTGCGGCTGTGGAATATTGTATGAGTTTTCTTGTATCTTTATAAACTCCTTGATTAATACACTAAGTTTCGACTATGTGAAATCATCGAAACAAAGTTGATATGTTCTCTTTTAGTCATGAAGTATCTCTATGAGAATTTCATTATGAGTTCGTACCTTTGCCAATTTATATTGACAAAAATGGAGAGAATTATTGTGTAGTTCACACTAAAAATACATATGGTTTACGGATCATTATGTAAGGGGGAGTGGTTTTCATTGTGAGATGAAGTATTGATTAAGGGGGAGTGATACATATCACCTTAGTATTATTGTCAAAGTTGTGATACAATTGAACATTGATGTTGTATAATAATACTATGACACTATAGAACAAGAATTAAGAACAATGGTTTTCTTATTGTTATGGCTACAGATCTTCAATAACTATGATGCTAAGTTGAACACGTTCAGAATCACTCGAGTACTTGGAAGTGACGAATATTTCGAGTAATGTTGAAGAACCAAGGAAATCCAGCATTTGGATGAGAAGCTACAAAGTTTATTTATTTTGTAATCCATATGTATTGATAGTTTTGTCACTAAAATTGACAAAGGGGGAGATTGTTAGAGCAATGCTCGGTCGAACTCGCAAGCGTTGCTATCTCAATCTTGTTTGACAAGTTTAGTTGTCAAAACTATAAGTCTTGATTTCTAGTCTACTTAGAGATATGTCTCAGATTATGATAAAATGTATAGTTGAGCTTTATACTTCACGACGTTCATCGATTGAAGACGAAGAACTACTAAGGGGACCTTTTGCAACTTCATCAATAAAAGGTATGTGGAGACTTGAACTCGTATATTACTCAGAAGTCTATTCTATTCTATCTCCTATTGAGACAAAAGTCATATAGCTATATAGAATTTACTTTATACATATTTTATATTTCGAGCTGAGTTTAACTCGCTTACATATTTCTCGAAATATGTGTTGGTAAGATTTCGCTTTAACCAAGTTCATCTTTATTCTTGACGAAAGTCAAAAGATGATCATGTGAAAATCGCCTGGTAACATCTAACATGATTCATGTGAGACATTCATTTGATGTAGACTCAGAATGTTTCGTATTGATCTATATACTAATCACTTGAAAATTGATTTGAAGCTAATAGTTTGTGTGAGACAACTATTCCCGTCATCCAAGAATGTTTCAATTATTAACATGGAGTTTAGAATGATTAACCATTGATTGGATATAACACAATATGCGTACTTGTATGCTAAATGTTGCAAGTTATTCCAAATCCGGGAACCATAATATGCATACCCGTATGCGTACTGGTTTGATAGTTGAAGTCCGGGAACTTAGTATGCATACCCGTATGCGTACCGGCTTAACAGTTCAAGTCAATGAATTCAACTGATTGGTCATGTACGACATTATGCGTACCCGTTCGCATACTGGCGAACCCAGACCAAGTATGGCTACTTAGGTATGCTTACCCATTTGAAAACTTGAGTGGGTTAAGTTCTAAAATCGGTTTGTTCATGAACAAATACATTTATATAATAAGGAATGAAATCTTTTGTAAACCGTGACTATAATGTTCATGAATTAATTCGAGTGAATCAAAATCGATTTTGCTTCAGTTGTGTCTTGTATACTTCTGTGAGAATATAAACATTTGAACAACTCTAGAACTAGTTTCATTTGAGTCATTTGAACTAGTTGTGATTAAGATGAACAAGGTTGATATGAAAGTGTTCATATGGCTAATTTCGGTTAACTATTGTTGAGCCAACTAAGTGTACACGTTTAGGTAATGTTACCCAACTAAATGAAGTCACATTTCATTTGTGTATAACAAGTTAAGTTCGATCTAACGGTTGAAATATATTAGCTTGACTCTAATCAGGTTTTCATCTAACGGTGAATATTGAATGCTTTGTTACCAAGGTAACATTGATTACAATCCCTGATTTGAAGACTATATAAGGGAGAACTCTAGCAACTGGGAAACCTAATCCCCACACCTCATGTGTGATACTAGTTGCGACTAGAATCGATTCTCCTTTAACCTAGGTTTTTCTAAAACCATATAGGTTAACGACTTAAAGACTTTATTGGGATTCTGAAGCCAGACCCAACTATTTTCTCTGTAGTTGCGTGTTCTGATCTTAATTTGTTTTATCTTATCGAGTACTATCTTCTCTAAGATTTTCTTGAGATTCATTCTCCGATAGGTAAGATAAAAAGTAGTCACAAACATCTTCGTCTCATCGTTTGTGATTCCAAAATATCTTGTTTCGCTTCCATACAATTAAGATTCTCGCAAGGTGATTGTTATTACTAGGCTGTTCTCCGGTGTATCAATTGGTTCATGTTCACCTTGATTTATCAAAACACGGAACAAAAACTTGTAGGTATTTATGTGGGAGATATTTATCTATTCAATAGATTTTTCTGTGTGAGAGAGATTTTTTTATCAAGTCTTCGAGTTTGGGTCGTAGAAACTATTAGTTGTGGGTGAGATCAGCTAAGGAAATCAAGTGCGCAGAATCCGACGTGGTTCAAGAGGCGTAAGGAACGCGATTGTACCTTAATCAGTGTGAGATTGGTTAGGGCTCAACAACATTCCAGTCCGAAGTTAACTTGTATCAGGCTAGATACAGTGTGGTGTTAACTTGTATCTGTAGCGGCTTAATACAGTGTGGTGTTAAAATCTGGACTAGGTCCCGGGATTTTTCCGCATTTGCAGTTTCCTCGTTAACAAAATTTCTGTTGTATGTGTTATTTCTTTTCCGCATTATATTTTTGTATAATTGAAACATCACAGGTTGTGCGTAGTTCAATCAATTGATGAATCCAACCTTTGGTTGTTGATTGAAATTGATTGACGCTTGGATATTGGTCTTTGGTACCATCCAAGTTATTTCTCATATTAATCCATCTCTCAGATTTTTATCTGTTCGATTGCAGATCGATTTGAGAAATTGAGATATAACTCTTGGATGTATTTTGTTTGATTGAGTCTGACTGTCTAGTTGACTCTTGGAAATATATTGGAGCTAGTCCATATAAATTGCCTAAACGAAATATTGGGTGTGGTTGTTAGACCCCCTCTTTTTCAGTAACCAAACAAGAGGGATTTATCTTTTGGCTCACCCCAAGGTCTCACATTCTTCTTGAGAGGTAAAAATTGCATAGAATCAATGATTTTTCTTGCCGAGTCTTTTGGTGGATACTTCTTCTTCTCCTTCCCCCCCCCCCCCTTCATCACGCCTTTACCGTTATCAATAGTAGCACCAGCAGCACCTTTTTGGCCAAGTTTTCTTCTACAATCTCTATATTCGGTTGTTTAACAACCACGTTTTCACTTTCTCCACCTTCACTTACTCCACAAGTTGCAACACCACCTTTATTTCCTCTATCAGTGGAAACTCCACCTTCATTTCCTCTACCTATGACAACTGCACTTGTATTCCTAGCATTTACACCCAATGGTTTTGTGTGACGAGGTTGCCGAGTCGAGACATTACAAGGTGTTACTTCTTGTGTTATTTGTTCCTAATTTCATTTCCTAAGTTCAAAGACAAACAAGACCAAAAAAACAAAAGCAAATAAGTAAATACAATTGGGAAATTTATACATAACCAAGTCTTGATAAAAAAAACACGACTAGTGAAAATTGACAGTCCCAAACGCAACGACATTTACGGATGGAATATTTAGTAATCGACCAAGACGCAATACCAATAACGGCTAGGAAACATAATTTGCGTCTTGGTTACTCAAATTACGGATCGGAAGACTTAGACGTAAACACTACCGCTGGATTAATTTTCAGCACATTAGAAGATAGACTAGGAATAACCTAACTGTGAAAGATACGAATGGCACTTTTTGTTATCGACCAAGCCGTTACACACAAAACGGCTAGGAAAAAATATTTACGACTAGGAAATAAAGTTACAGATAGGAAAAACCTAGACGTAAATACTACCACTGAATTAAATTTCGAACACAGAAAGAAGATACAGATAAGAATAACCTAGTCGTAAACAAATTGTTGCGGTTAGGATTTCTCAACTCTCGTCCGCATCGCCTTTGTTACGGATGGAAGTTCTTGTTTTCCCAGCCGTAAGCAGTTTCATAAACTGTTTTTTCAGACCTAAAATTTCAAATTAACTGAATAATCATTCAAACGCTTAAACAAAGAGTGGGTTTTTCAATTCATATCTTATTGCAGTCATATCAGGAGTCTCGGCGGCTAGTTCATCTCCTTCATTTACTTCTTCTTGATTCTCAGTTTCATTTTCACTTGAGGAACTTGATTTATCTGGTTCAGGAGGAGGTTTTTTCAACGACCCTTCCTTTTCCTTTGTCCTCACCATTGTTTTAAAAAAAATCAATTTAATCAACGATGAATTTTTTTTGAATCGATGATTAATCGTCTCAAACGAAGAAGAAGAAGAAGAAGAAAATAAAGAGCAGAGAAGATAAGAAGAAGAAGAGAAGCCGACGGTTTTTTCTTTTAATAACTTTTCTGTTTTTTTATTAGATTAATTAGTTAATGGAAGGGTAAAAGGATAATAAATTAAAATGATTGAGGGTATTTTTAAACTTTTACATAGATTAGGTCCCCATGTCCACGTTTTGGTTATAATTGTCATTTAAAAAATAATAGGATTTTAAATATAAGTATTATAAAATAGCAACACGCGCAATTACACCCCAGGATATGCTATCTCCGCTGCAATCGCTCGTAAACGCAAAAAGTATCTTGATAAGTATACTTCTCATGGTTATGGTTTAAGTATCTTAGACATCACCACTTTAGGTGAACTTAGTGAAAATAAAATTATTTTCTTAAAAAGACCGAAGAATCGCCTAGCCGGTCATGATGCAAACGTTAGAATAGGCAGTTTTTTGTTTCATAAAATGGGTCTTAATATTAAGAAAGGGGTTGGAGCATAGATTTTCGCTAGGCTTTCAACCACCTCATTGTAAGAACCTCTTTTATTTGTCTTTCTAATAAGAGCCCCTAGCGGAAATCTGTTAGAGCATAGCTCGGTCAACCTCGCATGCGTTGCTTTCTCAAGCATGTTTGTCAATGTTAGTGATCAAAACTATGAGTATTGATTTCTAGCCTACATAGATAAGTCTCGGACTAGGATAGAAAAGTGTAGTTGAGCGCAAGGAATTCATGACGATTCATCATACAACGACGAAGATCTATACAAGGAACCGTGGAACTTCATCAACAAAAAGGTATGTGGAGACTTGAACTTATCTATCACTCAAAAGTCTATCTATTCTATCTCCTACTTCTTATGAGACAAAAGTCTGATGCTATATAGACTAGATCATACACATTTGACATTTCGAAATCATGTGTTGGTAAAGCGTTTCGCTTTGATCAAGTTTATCTTCACCTAGTGACGAAAGTCATGAAAAGTTTCAATCACTTTAAGAATTGCTCTGACGTGAATCGGTCTGTGAATAACGGCTACATAGCATCCTTTGAGAATGTCTCAATGATTGAAATGATAGTTTAGATTACATAACCATGTATTCCTTGAACCGAATTTTTCGAACTTTGTTGATCAAGAGAAATCGGAAGGATTGTGGAATTGGCTTGCCAAGTTCGCGAACCCAGTCCGCAGACTCAGTCCGCGAGTCCGCGAACTGTCGGAAGTTCTCGACCGAGAATTTCTGCTGGATTTTCCAAAACTCGTTTGTGTGCTAAGTCCGTGAACCCAGTTCGCGAACTGGCGGAAGTTCTCTTTCCGAGAATTTCTGTTGAGTTTGGAAAACTCAACCGATTAACTTAAGTCCACGAACTTGTTTGTGAACTTAAGAGGTTATGATCTAAAGATGTGCTCTGAACCTGAAACATTAAATTACTAAGGAATGCTTTATGCAAACCGTGGCTATAATTTTCATGAGCCGATTCAATCGAATCAAATCATCTTTGTTTCAATTGTGTCTTGTGTAGTTACATAAGATCTCATAGCAATTGAACAACTCTTTAACTAGTTCATTTGAGTCAATTTGAACTAGTTATGGTGAAGAAGAACAAGGTTAATATGAAATGATCATATGGTTAACCTTTTTGGGTTACTATGTTGAACCAACATACACGTACTCGTTTAGGCATGGTTTTCGCAAACCCAGTAAACGTTTACCCAAATGTGTGTGACAAGCTAAGTTTTCGATCTAACGGTTGAGAAATATTAGCTTGAATCTAAATCAGGTTTTCATCTAACGGTGAATAAGGATTGCTTTGTAACTAAGGCAAAACCCTGATTTGAAGGCTATATAAAGGAGACATCTAGATTTGAGAAAAACTAATCCCCACACGTCTGTGTGATACTAGTGCGCTCGCTAGAGTCGATTCTCCTTTAACCTTTGGTTTTCTTGTCTAAAACCAGGTTCACGACTTAAAGACAAGCCAGACCGATACTACTTTTATCGTAGTTGTGTGATCTGATCTTGCATCTTCTATCGTACGAGTACAATCGATTGATTGGCTTGAGATCGTGAGAGTTCTCCGATAGGCAAGATAAAGAAGTCACAAACATCTTCGTCTCACTATTTTTGACTCCTCGACAAACCGCCTGTGTAGTCAGGAAGGATTGTAGAGAGGTGATTGATTAATCTAGGCTGTTTTCGGGAATATAAGACCGGATTATCAATTGGTTCCTGTTCACCTTGATTTTAATCTTAATACGGAACAAAACCTAGGGTTTTCTGTGGAGACAGATTTATCCTTTGATAGACTTTTCTGTGAGACAGATCAGTTTATTATCAAGTCTGTGATTTTGGGTTGCAGCAACTCTTGGTTGTGGGTGAGATCAGTAATCAAGTGCGCAGTATCCTTCTGGGATCAGGGCGTAGAGTATAACTGTACCTTGGATCGGTGTGAGACTGATTGGGGTTAACTATAGTCCAGTCCGAAGTTAGCTTGGAGTAGGATAATGTCTGTATCGGCTTAATACAGTGTGTATCAATCTGGACTAGGTCCGGGGTTTTCTGCATTTGCGGTTTCCTCGTTAACAAAATTTCTGGTGTCTGTGTTATTTCTTTTCCGCATTATATTTTATATAATTGAAATAATACAGGTTGTGCGTTCGTGATCATCAATTGGAAATCCACCTTTGTTGTTGATTGATATTGATTGATCCTTGGACATTGGTCTTTGGTACCGTCCAAGTTTCCTTGTGTTGATTAGACTCGCTGATTTATTAGCTTGAGTAAATCAAAAACAAGAGAGAGATATTAACTCCTTGAGATACTTTTATTAGATTGACTCTGACTGTCTAGTTGATTCTCTAGAAAAGTATTTCGGAGTTAGTCCATACAGATTGATAAGCGAAATATTGGGTGGTGTTGTTAGACCCCCGCTTTTTCAATTGGTATCAGAGCAGGCAAACACGTTTAAGACCTACAAGTCTGTGTTTGTAGTGATCTGACTCTATGGAAAGTGTTATCTCTTTAACGTACCACCAGTCTTCGATGGCTCCAATTACTTATGGTGGAAAATTGATATGCGAGCTTTTCTTCATCGCGTGATTTTCAATCATGGGTATATGTGGTTAATGGCTATGATGCTCTTGTTGTGGAGTCGTGATGTAAATGTTCCCAAACCTATTGGTGAATATACCGTTGTTGAGATAACTGTTGCAAAGCAAAATTCCGACGGTTTGAATGCTATCATACATGCCATTACCCCACTCATATCATCAATGATAAATGCACTAGATCTAAAGATGCTTGGGATATCTTAGAAACCGTATTTGAAGGCAACCCAGTGAAAAGGATGCTAGGCTTCAAAACCTTAATTCCGATTGGGAGAACCTTCATATGAGATGAAGAAACATTTGATGAGTTTAATCACAAAGTGTCTGAAATTGTTAATGCATCTTTTGCATTGGGTAAGACTATTCCTGAAAAGGACATTGTGTGAAAATTCTCAGATCGCTGCCATCTAGATACGAGTCTAAGAAGCATGCCATCGTTGAGGGAATAACCTCTAATATCTTTCCAGAAACACTTGGTTGGAAAGCTTAAGATCTTTGACCATGAGCATACATCCAAAGTCGGTAAGGATGTTGCCTTTAAAGCACAAAAGAACACTAAATTACAAAGGTAAGAGTCTTCATGTCTCTGAGGATGATCAGTCTGAGGATGATTTTTCGGATGAAGATCTTGACAAATCAGTCTCCTTGATCACAAGACAGTTTAGGGATCTTATGTTAAGAGAAGTAAACGGTTTTCAAGAGACAAACCTAAGTCATCAGACAAACCTCACGGTCGCGTACCTCCTAAAAACAGGGATGCTGACGAGGCTGATGACGAGGACATGCCTCAGTGCTTTAAGTGTAAGGGTTTTGGCCATTTTTCTAACGAATGCCCAAATCGTAGAAAATACACTGGGAACAAAGGTCTAGCTGTAACACTTGATGAAATGTCTGAAACCTATGATTCCGATGAAGATAGGAAATCAAGTGTAGGGCTTCTTTGTGAAAACATCGATTTTGATACTTGTAGAATACATATATCAACCTCAATGGGTTCGGAGAAGAGGGAAACCCAATCAAGCTGGAAGATTCACTGAATCCGATAACTGGAAACCCTATCAGTGATGTTTCAGGATCAACTGTATGTCTGTCTGCTTGCACATCTCAGATGCCTGAATACTATCCAAGTTTGACGTGCTCGTTTTGTTCGATGAAGGGACACGAACTATCAAGGTGTTACAAATACAAGCACCAAATAAGGCACGCCAGCAAACTTCAACGAAGAGCAGATCATTAGCAAGGAAGCTGAAACTTGCTCAGAAGACCGCCAGGTATGTAGGATCTTATCTTCGTCTAAGAAGTTGGTTTCCAAGGATAGAATAAGACCATTTGAAAAGAAAATATGGTCAAATCGTTTTGATAGACAAATCAGAGGATTCCTCCCATGAGGAAAAAGATGGACAAATCGTTGTTCATCGCAACACAACTTGATTGTGTTGTTGGGAAAATCTTGTCTCATGTGCCTGTTCGAAAAGAGACAAGATTGAGTGCTGATCCAGGCTTCAGAAAAGTTTTTCCTTCTTTCTTAGATTTGTTATTTTTGTCTCAAATAAAAGAAAGGGTTATATCGACAATTCTACTCTTTATAGGGTTTTAGAGTTGGCGTATACGAACCTGTCAATAGGTTTCGAACCCTACATTCCTTTTTCCTTTTGACATCCTATATAAGACTGCTTGTTGAGTAAGTGATTCAATCACACAAATCCAGTTGTTTATAACTGTTCTCAAAGCACTATGTCGTCAGATGGAAAGGATGTCAACATGATTGTTAAGTCTTCAATCAAGGAAAAAGAAAATCTCCTGTTCTAAGTCCCTGAAAAGAAAAAGAAGGAATACAAGAAAACCCAGGGCTGTTCCTTCTAACTCTCAGAAGTTTTCCGATGTTCTTGATGAGTTAAAGGAAATAAGAAGGGAGATTTATGAAATAAAGACGTTCGTGTCTAAATCTTTGGAAATTCAGAGGACCCTAATTCGACCTCTTCAGCCAAGACAGTTCGTGGGTATTGACACTTATCTCCGTGAACCTTATGTCCGATGGTGTCGATAACAAGGAGTTCGGGAATGATAAATAATTTCTCAAAGGAATTGTTGCCTAGTGTCTTCTTTTTGGATTAGTTGGAAGAATAACTAGTGCTTTGAATAGCGATGATTGTGACTACACATAGCTATTTTTGTTTTCATCTTCTTATGTTATTTTTTAGGTTTATTGGTTTTAAATTCTAAAAATATTTGGAGGATGATGTTATTGCAAGTATGGGATATGTATTGTTTGCGTCCGTGAACTTGAAGGTCCCATATGCGTCAAAAGTAAAGTCGTTCATGAATTATATTCGTATTGATGAAAGGACGAATGGACTTTTGACAATTACAAAAGTTATGCCTATGCAGTCATTTATTTGATGGAAAATAGGATAAAATCTTTTGTTTGACAAGGAAAAGTCTATTATGTCATTATGCATAGTGATGGAAAATAGAATAGATCCTTGTATGTTATCCACGGTATTGATCTTCATTGATCCATTTGTTATGTTTACCGTGAAGGCTCCATTGTGTGTCTTATGTTGAGCACGATACAACTAAGTCGATTTTTCTTTTGGCTTGTTGGTTGTTCCATAAGATGCTATATGTTGAGCATTATGAACTAAATTAATCATCTTGGTTGGTTATTTAGTTATTTGCTCCGAAAGTCTTCTTTTTCGAGCAAAACCTTTTGACAATTAAATTGATTACTTTTGTGATTAGTTTGGTGTTTGTATTCCAATTAGATTAATTATAAGTTCTCTTGTAATTAGTCTAGTTGAGTTTTCATATATTCCACAAATTCTTGTGTTGAGTATATGAACGGCTATACTAATCATGTTCTATTGGTTGATGTAGTCGTATATTCGTAAGGTTTTCCTTATGTTGAGTATGTGAACGATTAAGTTAGTCATCTCCGTATGATTACCTTAGTCGTAGCTCCGTAGTTTACTTGTGTTGAACACTTCAATTAAATGATCACTTTTGTGGTTTGATTTAGTTGCGTATTCCAATTAATTAATCATGGGTTTACTTGTGATTAATTTGGTTGAGTTTTGGATATAGAAAATCATTTCTATGGTTTTTGGTGTCCATTTAAAAATCCTCTTTTCTTTCGAAATTAAGGTCGCTCTTTTGTTCTTTCGGGAATGACATCAAATGGGGGAGAGTTCTTTTGAACTTGTGCTTAATGGTAATATCTTGCGGGTGTGCGGCTGTGGAATTTTATAGGGGTTATCTTGTATCTTAAAACTCCTTGATGAATGCATTTAGCTTCGGCTTTATGATTGCATCTAAATTAAGTTGGTATGTATTTTTCTTTTAGTCTATGAAATGTCTCTTGTGGAAATTTCATTATGATCCCGTTCTTGTACCTTTGCCAATTTTATTGACAAAAAGGGGGAGAAATAATGTAGTTCACACTACAAATACATATGGTTTTCATCATTGTGTAAGGGGGAGTGGTTTCCATGATCAGATGGAGTATTGACTAAGGGGGAGTGATACATATCACCATAGTATTATTGTTAAAGTCGTGATACAATTGGACTTTGATGTTAATAATACTATGACACTATATAATATGATCGAGAATCTCGATTTCTCTCATTGTTATAGCTACGGATCTTCAACAACGGTGATGCTAAACTTACAACCTTTGGGATCATTGGAGTACTTGGAAGGACGAAGATTTCAGGAACGTTGAAGATTAGACTATGGAATAGGAGCCACTAAAGTTTATCTTTTTTGTATTCCATATGTATTAATAGTTTTGTCACTAAAATTGACAAAGGGGGAGATTGTTAGAGCATAGCTCGGTCACCTCGCATGCGTTTGCTATCTCAAGCATGTTTGTCAATGTTAGTGATCAAAACTATGAGTCTTGATTTCTAGCCTACATAGCTAAGCTCGGACTAGGATAGAAAAGTGTAGTTGAGCTCAAGGACTTCATGGCGATTCATCATACAACGACGAAGATCTACACAAGGAACGTGGAACTTCATCAACAAAAAGGTATGTGGAGACTTGAACTTATCTATCACTCAAAAGTCTATCTATTTATCTCCTACTTCTTATGAGACAAAAGTCGTATGCTATATAGACTGATCATACACATTTGACATTTCGAGCTGAGTTCATTGCTTATCTTTTTCTCGAAATCATGTGTTGGTAAAGCGTTTCGCTTTGATCAAGTTTATCTTCACCTAGTGACGAAAGTCATGAAAGTTTCAATCACTTTGAAATTGCTCTGACGTGAATCGGTCTGTGAATAACGGCTACATAGCGTCCTCTGAGAATGTCTCAATGATTGAATGAGAGTTTAGATTACAACCATGTATTCCTTAACCAAGTTTTCGAACTTTGTTGATCAGAGAAATCAGAAGGATTGTGGAATTGGCTTGCCAAGTCCGAACCCAGTCTGCAGACTCAGTCCGCGAACTGTCGGAAGTTCTCGACCGAGAATTTCTGCTGGATTTTCCAAAACTCGTTTGTGCTAAGTCCGCGAACCCAGTCCGAACCGGCGGAAGTCTCTTTCCGAGATTTCTGCTGAGTTTGGAAAACTCAACCGTTCACGTTAACTTAAGTCCGCGAACTTGTTTGTGCTTAAGAGGTTATGATCTAAATGATGGTCTGAACATGAAACTTAAATTACTAAGGAATGCTTTATGCAAACCGTGGCTATAAGTTCATGAGCCGATTCAATCGAATCGAATCATCTTGTTTCAATTGTGTCTTGTGTAGTTACATAAGATCTCATAGCAATTGAACAACTCTTAACTAGTTCATTTGAGTCAATTGAACTAGTTATGGTGAAGAAGAACAGGTAATATGAATGCTCATATGGTTAACCTTTTGGGTTACTATGTTGAACCAACATACACGTACACGTTTGGGCATGGTTTTCACAAACCCAGTAAACGTTACCCAATGTGTGTGACAAGCTAAGTTTTCGATCTAACGGTTGAGAAATATTAGCTTGAATCTAAATCAGGTTTTCATCTAACGGTGAATATGATTGCTTTGTAACTAAGGCAAAACCCTGATTTGAAGGCTATATAAAGGAGACATCTAGCATTTGAGCAAAACTAATCCCCACATGTCTGTGTGATACTAGTGCGCTCGCTAGAGTCGATTCTCCTTTAACCTTTGGTTTTCTTCTCTAAAACCAGGTTACGACTTAAAGACATTGCCAGACCGATACTACTTTTATCGTAGTTGTGTGATCTGATCTTGCATCTTCTATCGTACGAGTACAATCGATTGATTGGCTTG
This sequence comes from Papaver somniferum, assembly GCF_003573695.1. Lineage (NCBI taxonomy): Eukaryota > Viridiplantae > Streptophyta > Magnoliopsida > Ranunculales > Papaveraceae > Papaver > Papaver somniferum. The sequence continues at coordinate 170,942,342 of NC_039360.1, read as the reverse complement.
AGATCGTGAGAGTTCTCCGATAGGCAAGATAAAGAAGTCACAAACATCTTCGTCTCACTGTTTTGATCCTCGACAAACCGCCTGTGTAGTCAGGAAGGATTGTAGAGAGGTGATTGATTAATCTAGGCTGTTCTTCGGGAATATAAGACCGGATTATCAATTGGTTCCTGTTCACCTTGATTTTAATCTTAAGACGGAACAAAACCTAGGGTTTATCTGTGGAGACAGATTTATCCTTTGATAGACTTTTCTGTGAGACAGATCAGTTTATTATCAAGTCTGTGATTTTGGGTTGCAGCAACTCTTGGTTGTGGGTGGATCAGCTAAGGGAATCAAGTGCGCAATATCCTGCTGGATCAGGGCGTAGAGTAAACTGTACCTTGGATCGGTGTGAGACTGATTGGGGTTAACTATAGTCCAGTCCGAAGTTAGCTTGGAGTAGGATAGTGTCTGTATCGGCTTAATACAGTGTGTATCAATCTGGACTAGGTCCGGGGTTTTTCTGCATTTGCGGTTTCCTCGTTAACAAAATTTCTGGTGTCTGTGTTATTTCTTTTCCGCATTATATTTTATATAATTGAAATAATACAGGTTGTGCGTTCGTGATCATCAATTGGAAATCCACCTTTGTTGTTGATTGATATTGATTGATCCTTGGACATTGGTCTTTGGACCGTCCAAGTTTCCTTGTGTTGATTAGGACTCGCTGATTTCTATTAGCTTGAGTATCAAAAAAAGAGAGAGATATTAACTCCTTGAGATACTTTTATTTAGATTGACTATGACTGTCTAGTTGATTCTCTAGAAAGTATTTCGGAGTTAGTCCATACAGATTGATAAGCGAAATATTGGGTGGTGTTGTTAGACCCCCGCTTTTTCAACTGGTATCAGAGCAGGCAAACACGTTTAGTACCTGACAAGTCTGTGTTTGTAGTGATCTGACTCTATGGAAAAATGTGTTATCTCTTTTAACGTACCACCAGTCTTCGATGGCTCCAATTACTTATGGTGGAAAATTGATATGCGAGCTTTTCTTCGATCGCGTGATTTTCAATCATGGGTATATGTGGTTAATGGCTATAATGCTCTTGTTGTGGAAGTCAGTGATGTAAATGTTCCCAAACCTATTGGTGAATATACCGTTGTTGAGATAACTGTTGCAAAGCAAAATTCCGACGCTTTGAATGCTATCATACATGCCATTACCCCAAATCTTCATCATCATGTGATAAATTGCACTAGATCTAAAGATGCTTGGGATATCTTAGAAACCATATTTGAAGGCAACCCCAGTGAAAAGGATGCTAGGCTTCAAAACCTTAATTCCGATTGGGAGAACCTTCATATGACAGATGAAGAAATATTTGATGAGTTTAATCACAAAGTGTCTGAAATTGTTAATGCATCTTTTGCGTTGGGTAAGACTATTCCTGAAAAGGACATTGTGTTGAAAATTCTCAGATCGCTGCCATCTAGATACGAGTCTAAGAAGCATGCCATCGCTGAGGGAAATAACCTCAATAATCTTTCCAGAAACATCTTGGTTGGAAAGCTTAAGATCTTTGACCATGATCATACATCCAAAGTCGGTAAGGATGTTGCCTTTAAAGCACAAAAGAACACTAAATTACAAAGGTAAGAGTCTTCATGTCTCTGAGGATGATCAGTCTGAGGATGATTTTTCGGATGAAGATCTTGACAAATCAGTCTCCTTGATCACAAGACAGTTTAGGGATATTATGTTAAAGAGAAGTAAACGGTTTTCAAGAGACAAACCTAAGTCATCAAACAAACCTCACGGTCGCGTACCTCCTAAAAACAGGGATGCTGATTAGGCTGATGACGAGGACATGCCTCAGTGCTTTAAGTGTAGGGATTTTGGCCATTTTTCTAAAGAATGCTCAAATCGTAGAAAATACACTGGGAACAAAGGTCTAGCTGTAACACTTGATGAAATGTCTGAAACCTATGATTCCGATGAAGATAGGAAATCAAGTGTAGGACTTCTTTGTGAAAACATCGATTTTGATACTTGTAGAAATACATATATCAACCTCAATGGGTTCGGAGAAGAGGGAAACCCAATCAAGCTGGAAGATTCACTGAATCTGATAACTGGAAACCCTATCACTGATGTTTCAGGATCAACTGTATGTCTGTCTGCTTGCACATCTCAGATGCCTGAATACTATCCAAGTTTGACATGCTCGTTTTGTTCGATGAAGGGACATGAACTATCAAGGTGTTACAAATACAAGCACCAAATAAGGCACGCCAGCAATCTTCAACGAATAGCAGATCAATTAGCAAGGAAGCTGAAACTTGCTCAGAAGACCGCCAGGTATGTAGGATCTTATCTTCGTCTAAGAAGTTGGTTTCCAAGGATAGAATAAGACCATTTGAAAAGAAAATATGGTCAAATTGTTTTGATAGACAAAGATCAGAGGATTCCTCCCATGAGGAAAAAGATGGACAAATCGTTGTTCATCGCAACACAACTTGATTGTGTTGTTGGGAAAATCTTGTCTCATGTGCCTGTTCAAAAAGACAAGATTGAGTGCTGATCCAGGCTTCAGAAAAGTTTTTCCTTCTTTCTTAGATTTGTTATTTTTGTGTATCAAATAAAAGAAAGGGTTACTATCGAGAATTCTACTCTTTATAGGGTTTTAAAGTTGAGCGTATATGAACCTGTCAATAGGTTTCGAACCCTACATTCGTTTTTCCTTTTGACATCCTATATAAGACTGCTTGTTGAGATAAGTGATTCAATCACACAAATCCAGTTGTTTATAACTGTTCTCAAAGCACTATGTCGTCAGATGGAAAGGATGTCAACATGATTGTTATGTCTTCAATCAAGGAAAAAGAAAAATCTCCTGGTTCTAAGTCCCTGAAAAGAAAAAGAAGGAATACAAGAAAAGCCAGGGCTGTTCCTTCTAACTCTCAGAAGTTTTCCGATGTTCTTGATGAGTTAAAGGAAATAAGAAGGGAGATTTATGAAATAAAGACGTTCGTGTCTAAATCTTTGAAAATTCAGAGGACCCTAATTTGACCTCTTCAGCCAAGATAGTTCGTGGGTATTGACACTTATCTCCGTGAACCTTATGTACCGATGACTGTCGATAACAAGGAGTTCGGTAATGACAAATAATTTCTCAAAGCAATTGTTGCCTAGTGTGTCTTCTTTTTGGATTAGTTGGAAGAATAACTAGTGCTTTGAATAGCGATGATTGTGACTACACATAGCTATTTTTGTTTTCATCTTCTTATGTTATTTTTTAGGTTTATTGGTTTTAAATTCTAAAAAATTTGGAGGATGATGTTATTGCAATTTATGGGATATGTATTGTTTGCGTCCGTGAACTTGAAGGTCCCATATGCGGTCAAAAGTAAAGTCGTTCATGAATTAGTATTCGTATTGATGAAAGGACGAATAGACTTTTGAAAATTACAAAAGTTATGCCTATGTAATCATTTATTTGATGGAAAATAGGATAAAATCTTTTGTTTGACAAGAAGAAAGTCTATTATGTCATTATGCATATAGTGATGGAAAATAGAATAGATCCTTGTATGTTATCCACGGTATTGATCTTCATTGATCCATCTTGTTATGTATTACCGTGAAGGCTACATTGTGTGTCTTATGTTGAGCACGATACAACTAAGTCGATTTTTCTTTTTGGCTTGTTGGTTGTTCCATAAGATGCTATATGTTGAGCATTATGAACCAAATTAATCATCTTGGTTGGTTATTTAGTTATTTGCTCCAAAAGTATTCTTTTTTCGAGCAAAACCTTTTGACAATTAAATTAATTACTTTTGTGATTAGTTTGGTGTTTGTATTCCAATTAGATTAATTATAAGTTCTCTTGTAATTAGTCTAGTTGAGTTTTCATATATTCCACAAATTCTTGTGTTGAGTATATGAACGGCTATACTAATCATGTTCTATTGGTTGATGTAGTCGTATATTACGTAAGGTTTTCCTTATGTTGAGTATGTGAACGATTAAGTTAGTCATCTCCGTATGATTACCTTAGTCGTAGCTCCGTAAGTTTACTTGTGTTGAACACTTTCGATTAAACTGATCACTTTTGTGGTTTGATTTTTAGTTGCGTATTCCAATTGAATTAATCATGGGTTTACTTGTGATTAATTTGGTTGAGTTTTGGATATAGAAAATCATTTCTATGGTTTTTGGTGTCCATTTAAAAAATCCTCTTTTCTTTCGAAATAAGGTCGCTCTTATTGTTCTTTCAGGAATGACATCAAATGGGGGAGAGTTCTTTTGAACTTGTGCTTAATGGTAATATCTTGCAGGGTGTGCGGCTGTGGAATTTTATAGGGGTTATCTTGTATCTTAAAACTCCTTGATGAATGCATTTAGCTTCGGCTTTATAATTGCATCTAAATTAAGTTGGTATGTATTTTTCTTTTAGTCCATGGAATGTCTCTTGTGGAAATTTCATTATGATCCCGTTCTTGTACCTTTGACAATTTTATTGACAAAAAGGGGGAGAAATAATGTAGTTCACACTACAAATACATATGGTTTTCAGATCATTGTGTAAGGGGGAGTGGTTTCCATGATCAGATGGAGTATTGACTAAGGGGGAGTGATACATATCACAATAGTATTATTGTTAAAGTCGTGATACAATTGGACTTTGATGTTAATAATACTATGACACTATATAATGATGATCGACAATCTCGATTTCTCTCATTGTTATAGCTACGGATCTTCAACAACGGTGATGCTAAACTTACAACCTTTGGGATCATTGGAATACTTGGAAGGACGAAGATTTCAGGGAACGTTGAAGATTAGACTATGGAATAGGAGCCACTAAAGTTTATCTTTTTTTGTATTCTATGTGTATTAATAGTTATGTCACTAAAATTGACAAAGGGGGAGATTGTTAGATCATAGCTCGGTCAACCTCGCATGAGTTGCTATCTCAAGCATGTTTGTCAATGTTAGTGATCAAAACTATGAGTCTTGATTTCTAGCCTACATAGCTAAGCCTCGGACTAGGATAGAAAAGTGTAGTTGAGCTCAAGGACTTCATGGCGATTCATCATACAACGACGAAGATCTACACAAGGAAACGTGGAACTTCATCAACAAAAAGGTATGTGGAGACTTGAACTTATCTATCACTCAAAAGTCTATCTATTTTATCTCCTACTTCTTATGAGACAACAGTCGTATGCTATATAGACTAGATCATACACATTTGACATTTCGAGCTGAGCATTCATTGCTTATCTTTTTCTCGAAATCATGTGTTGGTAAAGCGTTTCGCTTTGATCAAGTTTATCTTCACCTAGTGACGAAAGTCATGAGAAGTTTCAATCACTTTGAAAATTGCTCTGACGTGAATCGGTCTGTGAATAACGGCTACATAGCGTCCTCTGAGAATGTCTCAATGATTGAAATGAGAGTTTAGATTACAACCATGTATTCCTTGAACCAAAGTTTTTCGAACTTTGTTGATCAAGAGAAATCAGAAGGATTGTGGAATTGGCTTGCCAAGTTCACGAACCCAGTCTGCAGACTCAGTCCGCGAACTGTCGGAAGTTCTCGACCGAGAATTTCTGCTGGATTTTCCAAAACTTGTTTGTGTGCTAAGTCCGCGAACCCAGTTCGCGAACCGGCGGAAGTTCTCTTTCCGAGAATTTCTGCTGAGTTTGGAAAACTCAACCGATTAACACCGATTAACTTAAGTCCGCGAACTTGTTTGTGAACTTAAGAGGTTATGATCTATAGATATGGTCTGAACATGAAACATTAAATTACTAAGGAATGCTTTATGCAAACCGTGGCTATAATGTTCATGAGCCGATTCAATCGAATCGAATCATCGTTGTTTCAATTGTGTCTTGTGTAGTTACATAAGATCTCATAGCAATTGAACAACTCTGTAACTAGTTCATTTAAGTCAATTTGAACTAGTTATGGTGAAGAAGAACAAGGATAATATGATATACTCATATGGTTAACCTTTTTGGATTACTATGTTGAACCAACATACACGTACACGTTTGGGCATGGTTTTCGCAAACCCAGTAAACGTTTACCCAAATGTGTGTGATAAGCTAAGTTTTTGATCTAACGATTGAGAAATATTAGCTTGAATCTAAATCAAGTTTTCATCTAACGGTGAATAAGAATTGCTTTGTAACTAAGGCAAAACCCTGATTGGAAGGCTATATAAAGGAGACATCTAGCTTTGAGCAAAACTAATCCCCACATGTCTGTGTGATACTAGTGCGCTCGCTAGAGTCGATTCTCCTTTAACCTTTGGTTTTCTTGTCTAAAACCAGGTTCACGACTTAAAGACAAGCCAGACCGATACTACTTTTATCGTAGTTGTGTGATCTGCTCTTGCATCTTCTATCGTACGAGTACAATCGATTGATTGGCTTGAGATCGTGAGAGTTCTCCGATAGGCAAGATAAAGAAGTCACAAACATCTTCGTCTCACTATTTTTGACTCCTCGACAAACCGCCTGTGTAGTCAGGAAGGATTGTAGAGAGGTGATTGATTAATCTAGGCTGTTTTTCGGGAATATAAGACCGGATTATCAATTGGTTCCTGTTCACCTTGATTTTAAATCTTAATACGGAACAAAACCTAGGGTTTATCTGTGGAAGACAGATTTATCCTTTGATAGACTTTTCAGTGTGAGACAGATCAGTTTATTATCAAGTCTGTGATTTTGGGTTGCAGCAACTCTTGGTTGTGGGTGGGATCAGCTAAGGGAATCAAGTGCGCAATATCCTTCTGAGATCAGGGGCGTAAGAGTATAACTGTACCTTGGATCGGTGTGAGACTCATTGGGGTTAAACTATAGTCTAGTCCGAAGTTAGCTTGTAGTAGGATAATGTCTGTATCGGCTTAATACAGTGTGTACTCAATCTGGACTAGGTTCCGGGGTTTTTCTGCATTTGCGGTTTCCTCGTTAACAAAATTTCTGGTGTCTGTGTTATTTCTTTTCCGCATTATATTTTATATAATTGAAATAATACAGGTTGTGCGTTCGTGATCATCAATTGGAAATCCTACCTTTAGTTGTTGATTGATATTGATTGATCCTTGGACATTGGTCTTTGGAACCGTCCAAGTGTTCCTTGTGTTGGATTAGGACTCGCTGATTTCTATTAGCTTGAGTAATATCAAAAACAAGAGAGAGATATTAACTCCTTGAGATACTTTTATTTAGATTGACTCTGACTGTCTAGTTGATTCTCTAGAAAAGTATTTCGGAGTTAGTCTATACAGATTGATAAGCGAAATATTGGGTGGTGTTGTTAGACCCCCGCTTTTTCAACTGGTATCAGAGCAGGCAAACACGTTTTTGGTGTTTGTATTCCAATTAGATTAATTATAAGTTCTCTTGTAATTAGTCTAGTTGAGTTTTCATATATTCCACAAATTCTTGTGTTGAGTATATGAACGGCTATACTAATCATGTTCTATTGGTTGATGTAGTCGTATATTACGTAAGGTTTTCCTTATGTTGAGTATGTGAACGATTAAGTTAGTCATCTCCGTATGATTACCTTAGTCGTAGCTCCGTAAGTTTACTTGTGTTGAACACTTTCGATTAAACTGATCACTTTTGTGGTTTGATTTTTAGTTGCGTATTCCAATTGAATTAATCATGGGTTTACTTGTGATTAATTTGGTTGAGTTTTGGATATAGAAAATCATTTCTATGGTTTTTGGTGTCCATTTAAAAAATCCTCTTTTCTTTCGAAATAAGGTCGCTCTTATTGTTCTTTCAGGAATGACATCAAATGGGGGAGAGTTCTTTTGAACTTGTGCTTAATGGTAATATCTTGCAGGGTGTGCGGCTGTGGAATTTTATAGGGGTTATCTTGTATCTTAAAACTCCTTGATGAATGCATTTAGCTTCGGCTTTATAATTGCATCTAAATTAAGTTGGTATGTATTTTTCTTTTAGTCCATGGAATGTCTCTTGTGGAAATTTCATTATGATCCCGTTCTTGTACCTTTGACAATTTTATTGACAAAAAGGGGGAGAAATAATGTAGTTCACACTACAAATACATATGGTTTTCAGATCATTGTGTAAGGGGGAGTGGTTTCCATGATCAGATGGAGTATTGACTAAGGGGGAGTGATACATATCACAATAGTATTATTGTTAAAGTCGTGATACAATTGGACTTTGATGTTAATAATACTATGACACTATATAATGATGATCGACAATCTCGATTTCTCTCATTGTTATAGCTACGGATCTTCAACAACGGTGATGCTAAACTTACAACCTTTGGGATCATTGGAATACTTGGAAGGACGAAGATTTCAGGGAACGTTGAAGATTAGACTATGGAATAGGAGCCACTAAAGTTTATCTTTTTTTGTATTCTATGTGTATTAATAGTTATGTCACTAAAATTGACAAAGGGGGAGATTGTTAGATCATAGCTCGGTCAACCTCGCATGAGTTGCTATCTCAAGCATGTTTGTCAATGTTAGTGATCAAAACTATGAGTCTTGATTTCTAGCCTACATAGCTAAGCCTCGGACTAGGATAGAAAAGTGTAGTTGAGCTCAAGGACTTCATGGCGATTCATCATACAACGACGAAGATCTACACAAGGAAACGTGGAACTTCATCAACAAAAAGGTATGTGGAGACTTGAACTTATCTATCACTCAAAAGTCTATCTATTTTATCTCCTACTTCTTATGAGACAACAGTCGTATGCTATATAGACTAGATCATACACATTTGACATTTCGAGCTGAGCATTCATTGCTTATCTTTTTCTCGAAATCATGTGTTGGTAAAGCGTTTCGCTTTGATCAAGTTTATCTTCACCTAGTGACGAAAGTCATGAGAAGTTTCAATCACTTTGAAAATTGCTCTGACGTGAATCGGTCTGTGAATAACGGCTACATAGCGTCCTCTGAGAATGTCTCAATGATTGAAATGAGAGTTTAGATTACAACCATGTATTCCTTGAACCAAAGTTTTTCGAACTTTGTTGATCAAGAGAAATCAGAAGGATTGTGGAATTGGCTTGCCAAGTTCACGAACCCAGTCTGCAGACTCAGTCCGCGAACTGTCGGAAGTTCTCGACCGAGAATTTCTGCTGGATTTTCCAAAACTTGTTTGTGTGCTAAGTCCGCGAACCCAGTTCGCGAACCGGCGGAAGTTCTCTTTCCGAGAATTTCTGCTGAGTTTGGAAAACTCAACCGATTAACACCGATTAACTTAAGTCCGCGAACTTGTTTGTGAACTTAAGAGGTTATGATCTATAGATATGGTCTGAACATGAAACATTAAATTACTAAGGAATGCTTTATGCAAACCGTGGCTATAATGTTCATGAGCCGATTCAATCGAATCGAATCATCGTTGTTTCAATTGTGTCTTGTGTAGTTACATAAGATCTCATAGCAATTGAACAACTCTGTAACTAGTTCATTTAAGTCAATTTGAACTAGTTATGGTGAAGAAGAACAAGGATAATATGATATACTCATATGGTTAACCTTTTTGGATTACTATGTTGAACCAACATACACGTACACGTTTGGGCATGGTTTTCGCAAACCCAGTAAACGTTTACCCAAATGTGTGTGATAAGCTAAGTTTTTGATCTAACGATTGAGAAATATTAGCTTGAATCTAAATCAAGTTTTCATCTAACGGTGAATAAGAATTGCTTTGTAACTAAGGCAAAACCCTGATTGGAAGGATATATAAAGGAGACATCTAGCTTTGAGCAAAACTAATCCCCACATGTCTGTGTGATACTAGTGCGCTCGCTAGAGTCGATTCTCCTTTAACCTTTGGTTTTCTTGTCTAAAACCAGGTTCACGACTTAAAGACAAGCCAGACCGATACTACTTTTATCGTAGTTGTGTGATCTGCTCTTGCATCTTCTATCGTACGAGTACAATCGATTGATTGGCTTGAGATCGTGAGAGTTCTCCGATAGGCAAGATAAAGAAGTCACAAACATCTTCGTCTCACTATTTTTGACTCCTCGACAAACCGCCTGTGTAGTCAGGAAGGATTGTAGAGAGGTGATTGATTAATCTAGGCTGTTTTTCGGGAATATAAGACCGGATTATCAATTGGTTCCTGTTCACCTTGATTTTAAATCTTAATACGGAACAAAACCTAGGGTTTATCTGTGGAAGACAGATTTATCCTTTGATAGACTTTTCAGTGTGAGACAGATCAGTTTATTATCAAGTCTGTGATTTTGGGTTGCAGCAACTCTTGGTTGTGGGTGGGATCAGCTAAGGGAATCAAGTGCGCAATATCCTTCTGAGATCAGGGGCGTAAGAGTATAACTGTACCTTGGATCGGTGTGAGACTCATTGGGGTTAAACTATAGTCTAGTCCGAAGTTAGCTTGGAGTAGGATAATGTCTGTATCGGCTTAATACAGTGTGTACTCAATCTGGACTAGGTTCCGGGGTTTTTCTGCATTTGCGGTTTCCTCGTTAACAAAATTTCTGGTGTCTGTGTTATTTCTTTTCCGCATTATATTTTATATAATTGAAATAATACAGGTTGTGCGTTCGTGATCATCAATTGGAAATCCTACCTTTAGTTGTTGATTGATATTGATTGATCCTTGGACATTGGTCTTTGGAACCGTCCAAGTGTTCCTTGTGTTGGATTAGGACTCGCTGATTTCTATTAGCTTGAGTAATATCAAAAACAAGAGAGAGATATTAACTCCTTGAGATACTTTTATTTAGATTGACTATGACTGTCTAGTTGATTCTCTAGAAAAGTATTTCGGAGTTAGTCTATACAGATTGATAAGCGAAATATTGGGTGGTGTTGTTAGACCCCCGCTTTTTCAACTGGTATCAGAGCAGGCAAACACGTTTAGTACCTGACAAGTCTGTGTTTGTAGTGATCTGACTCTATGGAAAAATGTGTTATCTCTTTTAACGTACCACCAGTCTTCGATGGCTCCAATTACTTATGGTGGAAAATTGATATGCGAGCTTTTCTTCGATCGCGTGATTTTCAATCATGGGTATATGTGGTTAATGGCTATAATGCTCTTGTTGTGGAAGTCAGTGATGTAAATGTTCCCAAACCTATTGGTGAATATACCGTTGTTGAGATAACTGTTGCAAAGCAAAATTCCGACGCTTTGAATGCTATCATACATGCCATTACCCCAAATCTTCATCATCATGTGATAAATTGCACTAGATCTAAAGATGCTTGGGATATCTTAGAAACCATATTTGAAGGCAACCCCAGTGAAAAGGATGCTAGGCTTCAAAACCTTAATTCCGATTGGGAGAACCTTCATATGACAGATGAAGAAATATTTGATGAGTTTAATCACAAAGTGTCTGAAATTGTTAATGCATCTTTTGCGTTGGGTAAGACTATTCCTGAAAAGGACATTGTGTTGAAAATTCTCAGATCGCTGCCATCTAGATACGAGTCTAAGAAGCATGCCATCGCTGAGGGAAATAACCTCAATAATCTTTCCAGAAACATCTTGGTTGGAAAGCTTAAGATCTTTGACCATGATCATACATCCAAAGTCGGTAAGGATGTTGCCTTTAAAGCACAAAAGAACACTAAATTACAAAGGTAAGAGTCTTCATGTCTCTGAGGATGATCAGTCTGAGGATGATTTTTCGGATGAAGATCTTGACAAATCAGTCTCCTTGATCACAAGACAGTTTAGGGATATTATGTTAAAGAGAAGTAAACGGTTTTCAAGAGACAAACCTAAGTCATCAAACAAACCTCACGGTCGCGTACCTCCTAAAAACAGGGATGCTGATTAGGCTGATGACGAGGACATGCCTCAGTGCTTTAAGTGTAGGGATTTTGGCCATTTTTCTAAAGAATGCTCAAATCGTAGAAAATACACTGGGAACAAAGGTCTAGCTGTAACACTTGATGAAATGTCTGAAACCTATGATTCCGATGAAGATAGGAAATCAAGTGTAGGACTTCTTTGTGAAAACATCGATTTTGATACTTGTAGAAATACATATATCAACCTCAATGGGTTCGGAGAAGAGGGAAACCCAATCAAGCTGGAAGATTCACTGAATCTGATAACTGGAAACCCTATCACTGATGTTTCAGGATCAACTGTATGTCTGTCTGCTTGCACATCTCAGATGCCTGAATACTATCCAAGTTTGACGTGCTCGTTTTGTTCGATGAAGGGACATGAACTATCAAGGTGTTACAAATACAAGCACCAAATAAGGCACGCCAGCAATCTTCAACGAATAGCAGATCAATTAGCAAGGAAGCTGAAACTTGCTCAGAAGACCGCCAAGGTATGTAGGATCTTATCTTCGTCTAAGAAGTTGGTTTCCAAGGATAGAATAAGACCATTTGAAAAGAAAATATGGTCAAATTGTTTTGATAGACAAAGATCAGAGGATTCCTCCCATGAGGAAAAAGATGGACAAATCGTTGTTCATCGCAACACAACTTGATTGTGTTGTTGGGAAAATCTTGTCTCATGTGCCTGTTCAAAAAGAGACAAGATTGAGTGCTGATCCAGGCTTCAGAAAAGTTTTTCCTTCTTTCTTAGATTTGTTATTTTTGTGTATCAAATAAAAGAAAGGGTTACTATCGAGAATTCTACTCTTTATAGGGTTTTAAAGTTGAGCGTATATGAACCTGTCAATAGGTTTCGAACCCTACATTCGTTTTTCCTTTTGACATCCTATATAAGACTGCTTGTTGAGATAAGTGATTCAATCACACAAATCCAGTTGTTTATAACTGTTCTCAAAGCACTATGTCGTCAGATGGAAAGGATGTCAACATGATTGTTATGTCTTCAATCAAGGAAAAAGAAAAATCTCCTGGTTCTAAGTCCCTGAAAAGAAAAAGAAGGAATACAAGAAAAGCCAGGGCTGTTCCTTCTAACTCTCAGAAGTTTTCCGATGTTCTTGATGAGTTAAAGGAAATAAGAAGGGAGATTTATGAAATAAAGACGTTCGTGTCTAAATCTTTGAAAATTCAGAGGACCCTAATTTGACCTCTTCAGCCAAGATAGTTCGTGGGTATTGACACTTATCTCCGTGAACCTTATGTACCGATGACTGTCGATAACAAGGAGTTCGGTAATGACAAATAATTTCTCAAAGCAATTGTTGCCTAGTGTGTCTTCTTTTTGGATTAGTTGGAAGAATAACTAGTGCTTTGAATAGCGATGATTGTGACTACACATAGCTATTTTTGTTTTCATCTTCTTATGTTATTTTTTAGGTTTATTGGTTTTAAATTCTAAAAATATTTGGAGGATGATGTTATTGCAATTTATGGGATATGTATTGTTTGCGTCCGTGAACTTGAAGGTCCCATATGCGGTCAAAAGTAAAGTCGTTCATGAATTAGTATTCGTATTGATGAAAGGACGAATAGACTTTTGAAAATTACAAAAGTTATGCCTATGTAATCATTTATTTGATGGAAAATAGGATAAAATCTTTTGTTTGACAAGAAGAAAGTCTATTATGTCATTATGCATATAGTGATGGAAAATAGAATAGATCCTTGTATGTTATCCACGGTATTGATCTTCATTGATCCATCTTGTTATGTATTACCGTGAAGGCTACATTGTGTGTCTTATGTTGAGCACGATACAACTAAGTCGATTTTTCTTTTTGGCTTGTTGGTTGTTCCATAAGATGCTATATGTTGAGCATTATGAACCAAATTAATCATCTTGGTTGGTTATTTAGTTATTTGCTCCAAAAGTATTCTTTTTTCGAGCAAAACCTTTTGACAATTAAATTAATTACTTTTGTGATTAGTTTGGTGTTTGTATTCCAATTAGATTAATTATAAGTTCTCTTGTAATTAGTCTAGTTGAGTTTTCATATATTCCACAAATTCTTGTGTTGAGTATATGAACGGCTATACTAATCATGTTCTATTGGTTGATGTAGTCGTATATTACGTAAGGTTTTCCTTATGTTGAGTATGTGAACGATTAAGTTAGTCGTCTCCGTATGATTACCTTAGTCGTAGCTCCGTAAGTTTACTTATGTTGAGCACCTTCAATTAAATTGATCACTTTTGGGTTTGATTTTTAGTTGCGTATTCCAATTGAATTAATCATGGGTTTACTTGTGATTAATTTGGTTGAGTTTTGGATATAGAAAATCATTTCTATGGTTTTTGGTGTCCATTTAAAAATCCTCTTTTCTTTCGAAATAAGGTCGCTCTTATTGTTCTTTCAGGAATGACATCAAATGGGGGAGAGTTCTTTTGAACTTGTGCTTAATGGTAATATCTTGCAGGGTGTGCGGCTGTGGAATTTTATAGGGGTTATCTTGTATCTTAAAACTCCTTGATGAATGCATTTAGCTTCGGCTTTATAATTGCATCTAAATTAAGTTGGTATGTATTTTTCTTTTAGTCCATGGAATGTCTCTTGTGGAAATTTCATTATGATCCCGTTCTTGTACCTTTGACAATTTTATTGACAAAAAGGGGGAGAAATAATGTAGTTCACACTACAAATACATATGGTTTTCAGATCATTGTGTAAGGGGGAGTGGTTTCCATGATCAGATGGAGTATTGACTAAGGGGGAGTGATACATATCACAATAGTATTATTGTTAAAGTCGTGATACAATTGGACTTTGATGTTAATAATACTATGACACTATATAATGATGATCGACAATCTCGATTTCTCTCATTGTTATAGCTACGGATCTTCAACAACGGTGATGCTAAACTTACAACCTTTGGGATCATTGGAATACTTGGAAGGACGAATTTCAGGGAACGTTGAAGATTAGACTATGGAATAGGAGCCACTAAAGTTTATCTTTTTTTTTATTCCATGTATAAGTTATGTCACTAAAATTGACAAAGGGGGAGATTGTTAGATCATAGCTCGGTCAACCTCGCATGAGTTGCTATCTCAAGCATGTTTGTCAATGTTAGTGATCAAAACTATGAGTCTTGATTTCTAGCCTACATAGCTAAGCCTCGGACTAGGATAGAAAAGTGTAGTTGAGCTCAAGGACTTCATGGCGATTCATCATACAACGACGAAGATCTACACAAGGAAACGTGGAACTTCATCAACAAAAAGGTATGTGGAGACTTGAACTTATCTATCACTCAAAAGTCTATCTATTTATCTCCTACTTCTTATGAGACAACATCGTATGCTATATAGACTAGATCATACACATTTGACATTTCGAGCTGAGCATTCATTGCTTATCTTTTTCTCGAAATCATGTGTTGGTAAAGCGTTTCGCTTTGATCAAGTTTATCTTCACCTAGTGACGAAAGTCATGAGAAGTTTCAATCACTTTGAAAATTGCTCTGACGTGAATCGGTCTGTGAATAACGGCTACATAGCGTCCTCTGAGAATGTCTCAATGATTGAAATGAGAGTTTAGATTACAACCATGTATTCCTTGAACCAAAGTTTTTCGAACTTTGTTGATCAAGAGAAATCAGAAGGATTGTGGAATTGGCTTGCCAAGTTCCGAACCCAGTCTGCAGACTCAGTCCGCGAACTGTCGGAAGTTCTCGACCGAGAATTTCTGCTGGATTTTCCAAAACTTGTTTGTGTGCTAAGTCCGCGAACCCAGTTCGCGAACCGGCGGAAGTTCTCTTTCCGAGAATTTCTGCTGAGTTTGGAAAACTCAACCGATTAACACCGATTAACTTAAGTCCGCGAACTTGTTTGTGAACTTAAGAGGTTATGATCTATAGATATGGTCTGAACATGAAACATTAAATTACTAAGGAATGCTTTACGCAAACCGTGGCTATAATGTTCATGAGCCGATTCAATCGAATCGAATCATCGTTGTTTCAATTGTGTCTTGTGTAGTTACATAAGATCTCATAGCAATTGAACAACTCTGTAACTAGTTCATTTAAGTCAATTTGAACTAGTTATGGTGAAGAAGAACAAGGATAATATGATATACTCATATGGTTAACCTTTTTGGATTACTATGTTGAACCAACATACACGTACACGTTTGGGCATGGTTTTCGCAAACCCAGTAAACGTTTACCCAAATGTGTGTGATAAGCTAAGTTTTTAATCTAACGATTGAGAAATATTAGCTTGAATCTAAATCAAGTTTTCATCTAACGGTGAATAAGAATTGCTTTGTAACTAAGGCAAAACCCTGATTGGAAGGCTATATAAAGGAGACATCTAGCTTTGAGCAAAACTAATCCCCACATGTCTGTGTGATACTAGTGCGCTCGCTAGAGTCGATTCTCCTTTAACCTTTGGTTTTCTTGTCTAAAACCAGGTTAACGACTTAAAGACTTCATTGGGATTGTGAAGCCAGACCGATACTACTTTTATCGTAGTTGTATGATATGATCTTGCATCTTCTATCGTACGAGTACAATCGATTGATTGGCTTGAGATCGTGAGAGTTCTCCGATAGGCAAGATAAAGAAGTCACAAACATCTTCGTCTCACTATTTGTGATTCCTCGACAAACCGCCTGTGTAGTCAGGAAAGATTGTAGAGAGGTGATTGATTAATCTAGGCTGTTCTTCGGGAATATAAGACCGGATTATCAATTGGTTCCTGTTCACCTTGATTTTATATCTTAAGACGGAACAAAACCTAGGGTTTATCTGTGGGAGACAGATTTATCCTTTGATAGACTTTTCAGTGTGAGACAGATCAGTTTATTATCAAGTATGTGATTTTGGGTTGAAGCAACTCTTGGTTGTGGGTGAGATCAGCTAAGGGAATCAAGTGCGCAGTTTCCTGTTGGGATCAGAGGCATAGGAGTACAATTGTACCTTGGGAGACTGATTGGGGTTCAACTATAGTCCAGTCCGAAGTTAGCTTGGAGTAGGATAGTGTGTGTAGCGGCTTAATACATTGTGTATTCAATCTGGACTAGGTTCCGGGGTTTTTCTGCATTTGCGGTTTCCTCGTTAACAAAATTTCTGGTGTCTGTGTTATTTCTTTTCCGCATTATATTTTATATAATTGAAATAATACAAGTTGTGCGTTCATGATCATCAATTGGAAATCCAACCTTTTGTTGTTGATTGATATTGATTGATCCTTGGACATTGGTCTTTGGAACCGTCCAAGTATTCCTTGTGTTTGATTAGGACTCGCTGATTTCTATTAGCTTGAGTAATATCAAAAACAAGAGAGAGATATTAACTCCTTGGGATACTTTTATCTAGATTGTGTCTGACTGTCTAGTTGATTCTCTAGCAAAGTGTTTCGGAGTTAGTCCATACAGATTGCTAAGCGAAATATTGGGTGGTGTTGTTAGACACCCACTTTTTCACAATCAATTCTAAAAAAACAAGAAAAAACAAAAAAACAAGAAAAATAATAATAATAATAAGTAGCCGGAAAGTGTAGCATAGGTGAGCCATTTGGCACACTAAAATCTGGAATAATCGATAAATAAATCAGTTTTATCGGTTCAACTAATACAGGTTTTGTGATTAGGATGGAGGACCATATGACAGGACTTCGCTGATATAGGTTTATCGCTTCAATTAATCAGTTTTATCGGTTCAACTAATACAGGATATGTGCTATGAAGTTCAACATTAATGTCTGGAATAACTTCAAAAAAAATAACTCCAATATGACTTGATGTGTGAATGTATTAAGCTATTACCGATGTAGGAAACCCGAAACCCGTACCAAGTGTGAATTAACTTCAAAAATATACTTCTCTTTGGTATTTGTTGGGGCTTGAAGCAATAAGTTAACAAATTCGTCTTGCCTTCACATGATATATTTTGCCTATGAAAGTTCCACGCCAGTATTTTTCTCCAAAGTTTTGCTAGAGTTTAAATTTTCTAAAGTTGCATTTCGGCATTACATGTTGCAGGCAGATAATTAAGAGAAAATATGCTCCCACATAAAACCTAGAAGCACCATCGGATTCTTTCTTGGATTTATTTTTAGACTGCAGTCCCTGGGGCTTGATTTCCAAGTGTTGAATGTCATTGTTGTGTGCCCATAAGTACTGGGTCTGGGTACGTCTGTCCGTCAGATGACTGTATTTTAAGGAAAAGAGAGTGCTGAAGTAAATGCAAGTTTTTCCATGTCGTAATTTCAATCTCTCTTACGTCAGAGTAAGGGATTTTCACCGAGTTGAGTTTAATGATCGTAAGAGCAGTTCCTATGGACTCAACAAAACAAAGATCTTTTGATTTTTATCCCACTATGGACTCAACAACACATGAAAAATGGATGTTCAAACCAACAAATTTGTTGGTTTGTTGAGTGAGATGGACATATAGTGCGCGCGTGATGTAAGACCGGGCGATCTTGGCACCAATGCTGGCGCGTGACCCAAAAACGATGGCGTTTGTCTTTCCAACGCCCATTCTTACTTCAAACGCCAGCGTTTTTTCTATACTCGCCGCGTTTTTCATAAAAGCGCCAACGTCTCCTTCTATCCAATGGTTGTTGCTCCTTTTTGTTTCCCTATAAATTCAGTTCATCTCCAGACTTAAAAATCACACCTTCTTCATCACTATCTCAAAATTACACAATTTCATACCATCTCTATTTTTTTTTTCAAACAAAACTATTCATATCAACTCAATCTACCAGAAAAAATCTCATCTCTATAAATTTCATTTCTAACAAATATGGCATCCTCACAACAATGGCCACAACAACAATCACAACAATGATCACACCAACAAACACCACAACAAATACCACAACAAACACAACAATCACAACCAAGAAACACAACAAAATACACCACAATCACAACCAAGAAACACAAGAATTCGTGGTGTCAAGTATACAATGGATGAAGACGAGTCACTTTGCAGAAATTATGTATTACATAGATTAGATGAAATCAATGGTATTTATCAAGAAAAAAAAACTTTTTATGATAAGATTTTACAAAAAATTTGTGAAGAAATCGGTAACACCAATAGACGTGATGTTGATGGGTTGTGTCATCGTTTTCACGCAATTTCAGCAGCCATTAGTGAATATGTAGCTTTGATCACTCAAATGTGGCATAACAGAAGAAGTGGTGAAGACGAAACGGATGTGGAACGAATATGTCGGGAAGAGTGGCAAAGATCTCACAAATCGAGCTTCCAACATGAAACTTGTTCATCATTTTGGCGGTGCTTAACAAGTCTAAATGAGTAGGTTGTCTTAAAAAGGTTGGACCAAAATGCTCGACTATTGTTTCGCAAAACAATTTGAGATACCTAAAGGCGGTTGTTTTCCCAATACGGATGTAATCATCCGTGGAATCCGCTGGTACCCCGTAACATAGTATACGAAGGGCTGCAATGACCTTTTTTCGGGACTAAAGCATCGTACATGTCATGCATCATACTGATAATTAAATAAATTTTGTACCTGACAAATCTCGGCAATAATCCTTTGCGTCAAGTTGCGGCCCATGTGGAATCGTCACTGAAAATCCTCATCGGAATAAATACAATCATGATTAAAATAATCATGCATCATCTTTTCGTGGTAATAATGTCGATCTCGCTACGTCCATCTTCTATTCGCAACTTCATACGCCTCTAAAGGCTTTGGTATGATCCCAGATTGTAATTGCAACATAAAATTTCGCTTTCTTCTATCTTGATTTGCTTCGTCATCCATTTGACGCAAAAACTCCATACACATTTCTTCTTCTTCATACAACTTTTCATCCATCTCCATATCTTCCTCAGAAGAATCAAAATCAAAATTCATGGTTGAAAATTGAAAGAAATTGAAATTAAGAAAAGATTGATCGGACGAAAGATTGTTGTGAATTTGTGAGATCAAACTCGAGCTGTATTTATGGAGATAGAAACTAGTCGTTCCGGTGACCGTTTGAAAGTAGCCGTTGGCGGTCTTGATCCAAACGCCAGTGGCTCTGCTGCGGCCGCTCACGTTTCTGCCAGGAGCGCCAGGGCTGGAACTACGAGCGCCAGCGTTTGAACGACGTGCGCCAGCGCTGGAACTTTGTCCGGGCGCTTAACGGTCAACCACCCATTTCTTTTCCATGGTGCAAAATCCTATTTGGCCATTCACCTGGCTCAAAAAAAAAGTTTCATTTGAACATTGCCATAGGAATTGCCGTAAGATTACATAAATGTTTGTTTTAGGTGAAGATGTACATCGTCATTGATGGGTTGGTTTCGTTTCGTTTCCCGTGACGCATGAAACTCAACCTCATTCGACTGTGTGTGTTGTTTATAGGTTTGTTTCTTTTATTGAGGAAAAAGAAAGATATATCTTTGCCACCATCTCACCTAACATGGTTTGTTGATATGGATAATGGAACGGACCACATCAAATTATAAAGATTTACCTACTTCTTATATTCAAAAACAAATTATTCACTCCCAACTACTCCTACTACTTGACGTTTTACTCTTGCACGAAAATGGTAATGCAGATGGTAAAATTGTGTTATTTTCGTCAATAAAAACATGAAATGATCGATACGACTCTTTCTACTTCAACACCAAAAGAAGAAAAAAAATAAAGATATACATATCTCCCTTCTTCTCTCGTTTCATAACATGTCATTCATCGCTGCACCCAATCTTCACTCTTCATACTCAAACATGGCACTAGAAAGCTCTAAAGTTAAGTTCGGAATTCTCGGTTGTGCCGAGATCGGGAGAAAATTAGCCAGAGCAATTACGCTAGCACCTAACTCGGATCTTTGTGCTGTAGCTAGTCGTTCGGTCGAAAAGGCCAAGAACTATGCTATAACAAATGGGTTTCCATCAACTTCAAAGGTTTATGGAAGTTATGAACAGCTGCTTGATGACCCAGATATTGATGCTGTTTATGTACCACTTCCTACTAGTTTACACCTAGAGTGGGCTGTGAAAGTTGCTGAGAAGAAGAAACATTTGTTGTTGGAAAAACCAGTTGCTTTGAATGTGAATGAGTTTGATGTTATTTTCAAAGCTTGTGAAGATAATGGTGTTCAGTTCATGGATGGTACTATGTGGATGCACAATCCAAGGACTTTGAAAATGAGAGAGTTTCTGGATGATTCTGAAAAGTTTGGTGAACTGAGATCTGTAAGTATTTTACTACCCTCAAAGATTTTAACTCCAGACTGATCCTGAATATACTAGTAGGAGGCTTTAAGAAATGATTTCCAACAATTGCTGGGAACATATATATAACTTCTCTTTATATGTTTGGTTGCAGGTGCACAGCATCTTCACATTTACTGCTGAGGATGATTTTCTCAAGAATGACATTCGAGTGAAGCCGGATCTTGATGCACTTGGAGCACTAGGTGATGTGGGATGGTACTGCATCAGGTCCATCTTGTGGGCGGCCAACTATGAGTTGCCAAAAACAGTTACTGCACTTCGTGGACCCATTTTTAATGATTCAGGAGTAATCCTCGCATGCGGCACATCTTTACAATGGGAAGATGGCAAAGTGGCCACCTTCCAGGCCTCCTTCCTTACTAATCTCACCATGGATGTTACTGCACTAGGAACAAAAGGAACTCTGCGTCTGCACGATTTTGTCATTCCTTTCCAAGAAACCTCTGCTTCCTTTACAGTTGCCTCAAAGTCAGGCTTTGAAGAACTTGTGACAGGATGGGTGCCAGTGCCCAGTGAGCACATTGTTCCAACTGATCTCCCACAAGAAACTCGAATGGTTAAGGAGTTCTCCAGCTTGGTCACAAGTATTAAGGAAGCTGGCGCAAAACCAGAAACAAAATGGCCAATAATCAGTAGGAGGACACAATTGGTTCTCGATGCAGTCAAGGCATCGATTGATAAGGGTTTCGAGACAGTCGAGATTTGAGGCTTAGTCTAGGTTATCCTGCTGTTCATTTTAAAGTCTGTGCTTGAATTTCTTAAGTTTTTCTTTATTGGATCATTGGAACCTCAATTTGATGGAACTTTGTCTGAATCTTTTTAAGTAGCTTTGTTTAATCTGGTATGCAGTACATATGTTGTTGAACCCAATAGCAATAATAACACTGACACTTCTGAGTGCATTCTAAAGCACCTACCTAAAAATGCCCATTTTGAGCTACTTTTTTGTTAAATATTTTTCTTTATCTTTTGAAAAGACAAGTTAATTGGATTTGGTTCCCATGCATCGTCCAAATTTTCAAACTCCATATCCTTAGCGACAAAGTAACCTCTGAAGCTCTCTATTATTAGTGGTGGATGATGTCTCTGTATCATCCACTTCCTTATAAATGCACTTAAACTTAGAGAAAAGCAAGTAGATTTTTATATGTACATAAACTTCCAGTTCCAGGTTTTAATGGAAAACAAGAGAGCTTACAAGTTCTTTTTGTTGCTCATTTGTAATCTCACGTTATGTTATTCAGGTAATTTAACAAGTTCTTTTTCGTCTTCGTTTTGGTTCAAAAAATATTCTTGAACCAACTTAATTTTTCCTTTTCTTCTGCCAAATTTCAGGTTCTCTGGTAGGCGGCTACTCTTATAATGTAAGGACAAAGGTTTCCATAACCTCCGCCACTGACCTGAAAACCAATCCAAGTACTGCACCATTCACAACCCCGATAACCAATCCTGCAACGACTTATCCAGTCCCACCAGCTGGAAGCATTCCAGTGGCGATGCCCATTGCCACACCATATACGACACCCTCTGCGAACCCGGTAACATCTAATGCTCCACCTGGTTTGGACTCTTTGGAGCAGATATGGTGTGTGGCTAGAACAGGACTGGTGGAAAGTGCTCTTCAATCTGCACTAGATTATGTGTGTGGGATCCCAGGTGCCGACTGCTCAGCTATCGAACAGAATGGTACTTGCTATTATCCAAATAGCCTACAGCACCATGCCTCGTATGCGTTTAACAACTACTATCATGAGTATCAATCACCATCCAGTTGTGACTTTGGAGGAACTGCAATAATAGTAAACAGAAACCCAAGTAAGATTCAAACTTATTCCATAAATCAATAATACCGAAAATCTAGTGCACGTCTCGTTGAAGGTCTTAAATGTCTATTTTGATGTCACAATCAACAGGTACTGGTTCTTGTGTTTGCCCATCATCTTCATCACTAGCAGCAACAACGCCCTCAAGGTAATAACTTGTTCAGTTGGCATGCCTAGCTAGTAGCTATTTTGTCGAACAAAGTAACAATTTACTAATTAAAAATCTTTGCAGCTCTAGCTCATCTTCATCTGTATTGAATACTGGCAGTCCTGCAACCACTGATGCACCCATTTCCGAGTTTCGACCTTCACCCTATAGCTCCTCAATGTCTGACTCAGCTCTCCTGAAGCCATTGTTTCCTACTATTGTACTCCTTACTTCACTTTTCACCACAAAACTGACGAGGAATATGTAAAAATATTACTGTAGTAATTTTTGACAAGATTTTCAGGCCAAGGAAACCCACCATGAGGTTTTACAAATCCTTTAGATTATGTGCAATCTGTAAAGCAAATCGAGAAATTATGCCTATAGTAAATCGTAAATCCATCTCCATGGCTGGTGCACTCTAGTAATGACACCTACAATGTCAATAAAAATAAAAATGGCAAGTATTAGTATGAACGCACAACGGTTTCTTGGTGCCAACTGCCAAGGCATCGATTCAAACTGATCACGCGCCGCAACAAGTGATTGGGCTATAAACAAAATTGAAAGTACTAGTGACCGGTAAAGAAAAATTTGTGTTCGTAGAGTTCACAGCGGAAAAAACTGTGTTGATTAGCCGTACTTCTAGCGGTAGCCATTACGATTTTCAAAAAAATAAATGATGTTTTTTTTTCCCGGAAAAGAGGCGAACCTCAGATATATTGCAAACGCCGATTTTGGAAATCGGAAACCTTACAACGGATTTTCAAGATCATATTACATTCATCAACTCTATTGTATCTCCACCGATTACATTCATCAACTCTATTGTATCTCCACCGGTCTTAAACGTTCCAATCCTTACAAACATTAGTACCATTTCATAGTTCCCAGAGAGCCAAGTAACATCAACATGCACAATTGGTTTTGGAACAAAATCAATATGAATCACTGAACTAAGCAGTGACTGGATCAGGTCCAACCAGATTTTTCAAGAACATGTACATTCAAGTACCATGAACTAAGGATTTTAAAATACCAGTATTTACAGAAATTAAAGTAACGGGAATCAAAGTAACATGGGTCTTCTGAATAGGTCTTCAATGGTCTGAATCGGAATGAATCGGCTTTGGAGTCTTGGTAGCAGTTGAGGTGATTGACGAACTTGTTAATGATCTTGGTATAGTTACTGTTGTTGCTGTCTTAGTTTCCTTGGTTAGATCTGATCGATGCTCTTGCTGTTGTTGCTGGATTTGGTTTTACACAATAAAGAAACATTATCATCCCTTCAACAGGTCTTCAATTGAATGAAGAAGAACAAACAAAAAATCTAAACCACAAAAACCCAAAACAAAGAAAAAAGGATAAAATTTCTTGTATCTCTTCCAGAATTTAAAACAAGGGCAAAAGTCCTTGAATAAATCAGAAGAAGAAATCAAAGAAAGGAACCTAAACCTAGAAACAGATGTATTTTGAATCTAAAATCTAGGGCTGCACAACGGGTAGGGTGGGTAGGATATGGCCTATTTCGCCACCCTACCCGTTTAATGGCGGGTAAGAAATTTTTTACCCGCCATCCTACCCGCCATTAAACGGGTAAGACCCTACCCGACCCAGTATTTGACGGGTCGGGTAGGATAGGGTAGCGGGTACAATCGTTTTTTTTCCCCTTCTATGTTCTGGTTCCTACTTTCTACTATGTTCTGGACTTTGTGGTTCATAGTTACTACCTTGATTGTGTATACAAAAAGTGTTTCCCAAAAAGCAAAATAGAAAAAGAATAATATTGCAACAGCCTATCTAAATATGTACCCAATGGTACTGCCAATATAACTAGGTAAAAATGAACAGACAAAAACATCCTGCCAGGCACAAATCCATTTGTAGTCTCAAGAAACAAGAGTTCCATTCTTTTCAAAATCGACGATGAATCCCAGCATAATTTCATGTTCTTCACGTAACCTTGTTCTTCGTATAGCAGTATCATCACCAAAAGCTCTTCATATGACCTTCTTCTCCAATCATCATCTACGAGGATGGAATACATACTAAGATCACCAAATAAATCTTCATAACAACAGTTGAAACATGAGTGGTTAAGGATAAGTATTCATAGTTAAGAGAGATTCTAATTTTTTGCATTGTATACACTGCAGCTTATCCAAAGACCATCAATAACAAGAGGCTGACGCAAGGGAAGCATGAAACACAATGTGGAAGTGAATAATTGTACAAATTGCAAAAAAAAATTGAGACAGTAATTTTGACAAGGTAGGTAGACCTGAAAACTTCTCAAGGAGGTACAGGAACTGCAGACTAATGTTTACCAATGTTCTATTTGAAATTATACTATGTGCCTGGTGCCTGCTGTACACTAAACTAGCATAGCGGGAAAAGTTTAACTAAATGTATGGGGTAAAGCCCTTGTGACAATTCATTAAAATCCAGAAAAACAACTATTCATTAGATGTATAAAATGAAACCCTTCTGGTGTAAGTTCGCACCCGCGTGCTTCAAGAAGGGTCAAGGACTGTGCACACCCTAGAAAGCCAATACCTGTTATATTGCTACAGTGATCAATATTAGGCGAACTCAGTTCATAACAATATTCCAAGTAAACCCATTTGAGTTTTCAATCTGATTTACAATGTGAAACAGATGGTTTGAATGGATTTTTTATTGAGCAGTTGAGAAAAAATGTACGAGTCTACTTGATGCATATGTATCTTTGATAAACCCTGAAACTACCATTTGACAATGAATATGATTGAATGCACTCAAATTCATACATTTATTCATGCAATATACTAATAACAAGTTCCATACCTGACTCTAAGACGTCATCCTCCTTCTCTTCAGCTCCTAGTGTAGATGGATCCATATCAATCGGCGTCCTCAACCAGTTCTGTTAGAGAATCAATGCTTCCATAGTTCGGGGTCTTAAAGAACTACGGAAATGACCAAGTATTCGCTTTCCAGTACTGAAAGCAGATTCACTTGCAACTGAAGAGACGGGAATAGCAAGTATGTCTCTTACTATAAGTGACAGAATATCAAACCTTGCAGCATTGCTTTTCCACCAAGTCAATATATCAAACTTTGAACCTTCTTTCTTGTCTTTTGTTGGTGAGTAAATATGCTCCGATAAGTATCTTTCCACCTCTGATTTGTCAAAATCCTCCACTGTAGACAATTGGGTTTTACGTTCTTCTCTATGGGCCTTATATCTTCTCTTTTTATGTAACGTAGAACTAGAACTAGAGCTCTCTTGACTAGAATCTTGTTTGTTTGCAGCTGACTCGGCGTCTGGATCTGAGTCAACCTCTGACTCGGGTCGAGTCAGCAGTCAGACCGTTTGTTTTGCATTTTGAGTCAGATCTGACTCGACCTATGACTCATACATAACCCCTGACTCAGACCCATTTGAGTCAGGTAACAAAATACCCCTGACTCACGGGACCAAACCACTGACTCATGTGTTTTGAGTCAGATGAGTCAGATCTGACTCAAAACAAACATATTGAGTCAGATCCAGATGAGTCAGGTAATTTCACTCAGATCCAGATGACTCAGATCCAGACGACTCAGATGAGTCAGGAGTAAACAAACATAGTGTAGGACTACCACCAGTTTCACCTACAGATTCTGACGAGGCTAACATACTTCCTACACCTGCATATTCTGCCTTATAAGCTGTATATAATTCATTAAAATCCTCTTTCACTTTATCTAACCAATTTTTTTACCAATCTTTGTTTCATCCAAGGAATATCATGCATAATCAAGTCTTCTAGTAT
Source organism: Papaver somniferum (assembly GCF_003573695.1). Classification (NCBI taxonomy): domain Eukaryota; kingdom Viridiplantae; phylum Streptophyta; class Magnoliopsida; order Ranunculales; family Papaveraceae; genus Papaver; species Papaver somniferum. The sequence continues at coordinate 170,915,450 of NC_039360.1, read as the reverse complement.
TACTTGCATTCCACGTTCTTTTTCTCTTGGATCAAAAAAACACAGAAGTAAACAATAAAGGATTCATGTCTTTATACTCACCCCAATACTTGTTGTATTTAAGTAACATCTTCTCACCCATATGGCTTAAGTGAGGATCATAATGAGCTTTTTGCCATTCATTTAACTCTCCACGTACATCACAAATTTCTTCCAAAAATGTATGCGAAGTGACATACGTAGAACCAAAAAACTCAACAGTGGCTTCAAAAAATACCTGTAGAAACAATTTTAATTGTTATCTAAGTAAGTTTCTCGAAATTTCAAAATTCCAATAGAGTAATATCTACGATGCATATTTCAAATTCTGGACAATCTCATTCAACAACTTGTAAAGAATACACAGATATGAGATAACACGGTACTTCTAACAGAGTCTGTGAATTCAATGATCAACATAGCTCGGAACACCAAGCAAGTACTGAAAACTCAAATACTGCAACTAATTAAGATTGAAAAACAATAAAGAAAATAGGAGAGTAGCACAGTACTTCTCCATGTTTGAATCTTTAAGTACTAGTAGCCTATGAACTATGTTCCCACTGGATTTCATAACAACGAGTGTTTGATTTCATAATTGCTTGACTTGCGTCATTCCAAACAAATGTACAAATACTACAAAGTAACAACAAAAATGTAATTGCTCTCAATAGTCGTATGGAAGCAGTGAACTGGATTCATAAGAACATATATAAGATTATATTCAAGTTCTAAAATGTTTTGATTATTGGGTGTGCAGTTTCACTCCAAGAGAGACAAAATAATGTTGCACAATTAGTAGCCCACCACTCCGTTACTTTACTTCGGTTAGAGGACTAGAATGAAATCCTACCACACTGGTTAGGGAATTGCATCCAATTGGATATGTTGGATTCTTAAATTTAACTTCAGATTATCTAAAATGAAAAACAACAGTAAGTTCACAAAAATTTGGGAGTATTTTTCAGTAGTCAGTTTGCTTTGTTTCAGTAGTCACTACCAAACATTTTGTAAGAAAGGTCTACTCTAAAACATATGACTAGTAATCTAAGTTTCATACTTTGTTTTGTTTCATGCAATCAGTTCTAAAATGGTTGATAAAGAGGTCTCGTTGACATCACTTCTGTAATCTCAACCATGTTTCCTCACACTAAGCCTGCACAAACTAAACCATGTTTAGTGACTTTTCCTGATGTGAAGAAAAATTATCAGCCTTACGCAGCAGAACACACCGATCGAGCTCTAAACAAATTACGAAATTCCAAATGCACACAGCTTTACAAATATAAAAATCATAACATCATGAGAATTTCCAAACCCGGGGAAGATAAAATGTATCAGTAAGGATTACGTTGCAGTAGCTTGGATTTATTTTAAATGATAAATGACGTTTTCATTATAATCTAGTCTATCTTGCTTTCTTTCTGCTGATGGGAAATATAAAGATCCTAACTTATGGAGACCTAATAAATACTGTTGTTAGGAAAGAGTTCTTAATAAGGGTTAGAATTTCTGAAATCAACAGCGGTACTAATCTCAAATAAACTCAAGCTTTGGTTTGCTAAGCCTTAGTGTGTATTCACATGCTTGGAATCTGTAATTATATTTTCAGAATCATTGTAGTTTTATACTCCATCCAAAATGTAGATGAAAAACACCAAGAGATCATTGTCAAATAATAGCAAGTTATTACTTATCCAAAAGTAATGGGGAAAAAAGAAGTAATTACTATCCATACTGAACAAATCAAGTTCAAGACAAGGAAAAAAAAATAAAAAATAAGTTGGACATAGATGACTACACATGACATAGTTATGAGCAATCACATCTCGTAGTGAGATGGGTTCTAGACACATGCAGTTGTTTGGGGTGATGTAGACTGTAGAGAGTGCAGTGAGTAAGAAAACTTTGTAGTAGACAACAAAACCCCTCGTTCTTCCAGGAATCACATATAGTTATGAGCAATATGTATAGACTATCTGAAAAGCAGGCGAGTTCAGTCACATACCAAAATAGGGTTAAAAAGAGGACAAGAACCAGATAGACTTAACAAGCCGTTGCTTCTTTTCCCAGTTGAGTAAGTTGAAGATCTCAGTTACATCTACTAACTGCTGCTTCCGGATATACCTGATCATGGAATAAAGAATCACAACTAAGTAGGAGTTGGTATAGCTTAATGCTTGAAGCACCAAAATGTAATCACTTAAAATGCTCTACTGAAGCTTCGGTACACATTTGATATCGAAACAAACAATTAATAACAGGAACTATATGGCAACTGATAACAGGATTATGAAATGATGTAACAATAACATGATTCAAACACATACTGCAGCTCGATTATTTGAGTCTTAGTGTTTAAGCAGACCCTGTCAACTCTTGAACTGAACCTATACTAGTTACACATGGTAATCGAAAAACTAAACTAATAAGGACCCTCCGCAGAAAAGAATCCACAAATAGACTACTTTGACCTTAAAAAGTAACACCAATTTAACTTGAACCTCTATTGAAGTTGAAGAATTGCTGCAAGATTAGCCTACACTTAAACTAGTAGATTATACTGCCAACACATTCAACATGGGAGGAAAATGCAAGATATTAATAGGGAGGTGGGTTCTCAACGATGAGCAGAAACCTGCCAACACATTCAAAGCTACAAAAATATTGATTGTGGTAAGTTACAGAAATATTGGTAATTGATAATAATAAAAGCATTTCTACCCAAAATTCCTAAAATCAAAATAAGATGCATAATTCCCACAAGTAATGTTATCAAAATGCAAAATTAAAGATAACCCAGATCGATTTTCTATGTAAAAATGGAAAAGGAAATCTGGGTTTGGTGAATTTTCACCTGAAAATTAGTTTGGATTTCAAATCAGGAATTAATCGAGGAGGAGGAGGAGGAAGAACCACTTATTAAACCCTTCATTAGATTTGCACTCTCAAATTCATCGTATTCTGCAACAAATTCATATCAAACAATGTACATCAATAATCTCAATTAAAAGTAGCTATGATTGGAACTATTTCCAATCAATCGTATATTGGAACTGTCCTAATCAATTAAGATTACCTAATATCGTATCCAACAACATGCATGAAATCGTAAAACCCTATGATTTTGTCAATCAATTTAACACAAAAAAATAAATGAACAAAATCAACTTTGAAGTTAGATCTTACCTTAAATCAACCGAGCATAGGGTTCTCAACGAGATCCGTTAACAGCTTTGAATTTGATATGTAACTTCAGAGGTGTAGCAAAAAAAGGTTTTATGCTTCTGCGTTATGAATTCACAAGAATCATCCTCAAACCCTATCTATTAATCTCAAAGCCATGGATGATTTCAGGTACTTCAAAGATTTACCTGAGATTCTATTGAAAAAGAACAGGTGGAAGAAATGGTTGAAGGAGAAAACGAGAAATGATAATTTTGTGTTTAGATTTAGATCGACTTGACAAAAGAAATGGAGTTAACATTTTGCCCCTTGTTTGTTTTAAAATAACGATACAATGGACAAGAGACAGAATAAAGGATATGGATTATTTGGTCTTTTAAATATATCAGGCGGGTAAGCGGGTAGGGTAGGATAATTTCGGGTTTTATCCGTCACCCTACCCATTTGACGACGGATAAGATAAAGTTTAACCGTCATCCTACCCGTCAATTATCGGGTAGGATAGGATACGGGTAAAAATTGTGACGGGTAGGATAGGGTGGCGGGTAAGGGTAGGATATGTGCACCCCTACTAAAATCTATCAGATCTAAACCTAGAAACTGAAAAAAAAAATGCAGGAAAAAAAATGAAATATTAGAAGATTAAAGGAAGATTTAGGGTGGGTTGAGTTTCCCCTACTCAGATCTGCTCTAATGGAACTAATCTGAGCAGGGAAAGCCTCTGGCTGTTAGGGTTTACAAAAGAGAAAAAAATTGACGAGAGAGAGAAGAAAAACAGTTTTAAACTGTTTTTCAAGTTCACAAATTAGATGAAATTCTTGGAAAACAAACTAGGGTTGTGGGTCAGACCTATTGAATACCACGAGAAATACTGAGAAGACTGTTGTAAGAAGTCAACATATGAAGACTAAGTCCATCGGCCCTTTAGCTGAATGTCGAATCATTTGTGCAATTTTAATGCGTCAATTGGCCAAGGGTGAGTTTTAAAATGCATCATTTGGCTATGCTGCTTATCCGGGAATGCATCATTTGGCTATGCTGCTCACCCGGGAATGCATCAATCGGATATCTACCGTATCAACAACCTAAACACCCAATCACATCTCTCATATCACGTCGAGAGTTGCGTTAACCTCTTCTTCCATTGGCCGGTCAATGAAACACTCGTTCCTGATTGTCTGAAAAACAAGTTAGCCCCTTATATTTCGTGACCGTTAATTTTTAATAGAATTGGCTCGATCTGATGCTCCAAACCGAGCGATAGCTTAACATAATTTTTACACCGCATTTTCATGATTTTAACAAAATCTCGGCCTTCTCATCAGCGGCAAATAAAATGTCATATACAACCCTAAAAAATTTACAAAAATCTATGGGAAAAAATCGGAAAGAATATCTTCTCCGATAAATTTTTTCAATTTTAAGTTAGGAAAAAGGATCCAAATACGACAATAAATCGTAAGATCAAATTTTAACTTGTGTTATCCCGTCTAGGGCTCGGAATATATTATTATTTTCTTTCTGTTCCTATTGATACGGAATTTAGATAAATAAGGAATTATTTTTATTTTCCTATTGATACGGCGACCGGCGAGGCGATCTCAAGGTGATTGAAAACCTTGATTCAGTTTCCCGTCGGTCACTCAATTCCAGTCATATTACTCCTTCTCCTCTTTATCATCTTTCGAATGATTCCCTTTCGAATGATTCCCTTTTTGCCATTCCTATTTAGGGTTACGGTTGTTTTCCCAGTTTTATCTTCTTCACTGTAACCCTAATGCCAAGAACAAGATATACTGTTTCCAAAGACCCTGAACGCCCCATGGATTCCCATGGTGATACTATTCACTGTCCATTTAAAGGCTTTGATGGGTGTCGAGATGGTGTAGCCGGTCGGGGTTTTGCGAAGGGTTCCTTCCCCAAACACCTCAATGATCGTCATCTTGCTTCAGCGAATGACAAACAAACTTGCAGAGCTAGGATTTCAAGCAATGTCGTTGTTCTCAGTGTTTGGGAGGGAGTGTTGTCTCAATTGCAGATGTGGCTTTGTACTGAATGCATGCATCTTCATGCATGGAACAGGTCGTGCAAGCATGATCGAGATGTAATCCCTGGTCCCTTCAATGGACTGGGTGCTGATTTCCTCATTAATGGGTTGGATAAACAAGCTGTGGTGAACCCCATTACTACTGAAGGTGATGTCTTGGATGACATAAATACACTCGCAACCCTTTCATTGGATTTACTTAACTCAGTGTTTCTTCGGCAGTTTACCACTGTCTCTTCCATTCCCTTTCCATGCAGGCTGGAATTTTCAAGGACCTTAAAAAGTGCACTCGATAAGGTATCGCTAAAACCTTCTGAGTTATATTCTTGGATCCAATTATTGTTGCTGCCTATTTTCACTTTGCAACTATATACTCCCAAATGCTCCATGGAAGAAAAAGCTGGCAATCGAAAGAAGTTGCAAATTGCAACTATCAGTCAGGCTTTGAAACGATAGAGGGAACCTAATGGTTGTTGTGAGATTATTTGGAAAATGTTAGCACAACCTATACGGGGGACTACAAACAAAGCAGCACGCAAAAAGGCCAAAAAGAGCAACTCCAGTTTGATTGCTTGTCGACGTAAGATCAGTCAAGGCCACTTTACAGCGGCAATCAGAGTGCTTAACTTAGGTGGTTTAGCACCTCCAACTCCTGACACTTTGCTGGAGTTACATCTCAAACACCATCCGGCTTCATCTCCTTTCATCCCTGCATCTACTGTTGACACACCTCCCATTGAAGTCACCAATGCAGCTCTCCTCAAAGGTTTGGAGAGCTTCTCTAAAGGCACTTCATGCGGGAGAGACGGTTTACGCGCGCAACACCTTCTTGATGCACTCAGTGGCCCTGCTGCAGCTGTAGAGGAAGATCTACCATCCTCAATTACCAAGGTTGTTAACCTTTGGCTTGCTGGTTCATGCCCCGGAGTGTTAGGTGAGTACATTGCTAGTGCTCCCCTCACTCCACTGTTGAAGCCTGGAGGTGGTATTCGTCCCATCGCAGTTGGCACCATTTGTAGGAGATTGGTGTCCAAACTTGCGGCGACAGGTGTTTGCAAATACATGGCTTCATACTTGGGTGATTTCTAATTTGGCGTTGGACTTCCATGCGGTGGGGAGAGTATTCTACATGCTGCTAACAGAATGCCTGAACTCAAAGGGTCTCTTAACAACATGTCCATGGTGTTGGTTGATTTCAGTAATGCTTTCAACATGGTTGACAAGTTTGCCTTAATACATAAAGCTAGGTTGCATTGTCCTTCCATTTCGAAGTGGATTGAGTTTTGCTACGCGAAGCCAGCCCGTTTGTACTACAGAGACAATATCTTATCGTCTTCCCAAGGGGTTCAGCAAGGTGACCCCCTTGGACCTTTGTTTTTTGCGCTAACACTGCCTCTTGTGAATAAAATTGACATATTATGCAACCTAGACCTTCAAGCTTGGTATTTAGACGATGACACCCTTATTAGAGATACTATGGAAGTCTTCAAGGCCTTAGAGATTATTCGTAGTGATGGACACATCAGGGGACGGCATTTGAACACATCTAAAACGGAATTATTTTGGCCTTCCTGCGATCCACGGTGCTTGGAAGAGGGTGTTTTTCCTGCAGACATTGGCAGACCCATGGGTGGTGTTGGGTGGTCCTGTTAGCCTTGATTCTCAATTTTGCAATCAGTTGATGGAGCAACGTATACTCAAAACCATTCAGCTTATGGAGTATGTTCGCAAACTTCATAACCAACCGAGTGAGCTACTACTTCTTCGTAGTTGTACCGGTATTTCACGTCTTTATTTCTCTATACGTACAACTGATCATGTGGCTGTTCAAAGGGTGCAATCTACTTATGATGATTACCTTTTTAACTATCTTCAGCAAGTAATTACCGGAGGTGGACCCGGTTTTGGACCCTTACAATAACGTTTAGCTTCACTCCCCCTTAGGACGACGGGCCTGGTATTTATAGTATGTTTTCTCGCTTTGTGGGCTCAAACTAAACAATTACAAGATAGCATCCTGTGTAAGGCCAACGTCTTACCAACTCCGCATTTCAGTTAGCTCCTGATCAATACATTCAGGTATGTGGTTCTTTACCTCCTTCCTTCAGTATCAATGACACTGCCCCACATCTTATGAGCACTCTGGCAGTTCCATATTTCTAAGCTGTAAAGAAGGATATGCCCACTAAATACCAAATGTCTGATAAAGATTCTGTCTTGTGGAAATGCAACAAAACTAAACGCGCGCAAGATTATCGCATGGATATTCCCATTGAAGGTCTTAATCAAAGTATATGGCCTCGTCATTTTAGGTATGTACTTTGTTATCGCCTTGGTATTCCCCTCTTTGAGGCTGGCAGCCTATGCTCAAGCTGTAACCGTGAGATGGATATCTTTGGTGATCATGCTTTACACTGTGCTAGTGATATTGGATTAAAATTCCATCATGATCTAGTTCGAGATACCTTAATTGATGTTTGCTTTAGAGCTGGTATTCGTGCAGGGAAAGAAGTGATTCTAGGTTTCTTGTCTGATAATGGTACAGAGTTGCAACCCGCTGATCTTTTGGTATATAGTTGGGAAAACGGTAAGGATGTATGCATGGATGTTACCGGTTTCGCCTTTCACTGGGGGTGGTGTTCGGTCCTTTAAGCCTGGCATCGCAATCTCCAATGCTGTCTCTCTGAAACACAATAAGTATTTAGACAAATGTGACTCACACGGTTATGGTTTGAGTGTACTGGCTTTCACGACCCTTGGTGAATTGGGGAAGACACGATATCCTTCCTGAAACGACTGAAGAACTGCATTGCTCGACATGATCTTAATGTTAAAGTTGACAATTTCTTATTTCACAGGTTAGGGATTGTCATTCAGAAAGGTGTAGGTGCCTAGCTTGTTACTAGGCTCCCTACCAAACCCCTTGTAATAGAAGAGTTATTTTTTTTTCAAAAAGGAAAATAGTATTTGTATGATAAAATAAGAAAAAATATTAATTCTTTTCGAAGAAAATAAAAGGAATTTTTGTGCTATTATTTTTTGAGAAAATAAAGAGGGAAAGCCATTTTTTGGCAGAACAGGTTATAAAAAGATCTAATTTACAGTTTTGCAACCTCATATATATACAATTCCGGGTTCCGTTGGAAATGGAAACCAAAGGTATGCAGCCCTGATTTTTTGCCAATCTTTAGAAATTACATTTATGTATTTTAGATTGAAAAACTGCATGTTTTACTATTTCGCTGTGGACTGTGGAGTTACGTTATCTTTACTACTAATCTTTACGTTATCTTCACCGATCTTTGTGTTTGGTTCAGAAAACCACCTCCAGAAATTATCATTACACCATTGGGTGATCTTTCACCACAACAATAAACATGCGAGTCAATAGCTGGCGAAGCATTGGTTATAAAGATGCAGAGTTTTGAAAGCAACAAAACCGCCCAAGTATGTGGCGTTGAGTTACATCTTATTGATTAGGAGGTGATTAGTTGGTTGCTTTTATGAATTTCTTGCGATTGCTGATTAAAATAGCATAGCATCTCAATTCAGATATGATGCACAGGGGAACTCAGTTGCAGTCCAGGGTACATAAGGATCACGTAGACTAAAGGCCATCCTCTAGACTTTTTCAGTAGACTAACTGGCAATATTATCTAATGGAATTTGTTTTTTATATATCCATTATGATTCTAATGGAATTTTTTGGTGTTTCTTGGACATACATCTATCTAGAATGTTCACTTGGAGAGATGATGAGGCTGGCGCAATAATACATGATATCTGAATACTTCTTCTGTTTTTGGAAAATTGTTACTTTCCCTTTTTCATTTTTGCCTAAAAATAGGTCAAATTGAAAAAGTAACACTTTTCCAAAAACGGAAAAAATATTTTTTTACATCGATGAAAATGATTTACATCTCGCGGGCTGTACCACAAGGCACAAGGGGTGGGACCCACACTAAACCCATCCCTGCAAATTCGTCGGGTCATAAAGGGACCACCCCTTTCTCACAACCTGTGGGATTGAGCCCATGGGATGTATATAACTTCCGAGTGGGCGACACAGAAATAAATTTGAAAAATACCTTACTATAGGGCCCTTTTAAAATACCTTTATCAACTTATATAAATGCCCCTAGGGTTGTAAAAACCCAAAACCGGATTGTAAGATTACTAAAATGCCCTTTAATAAATGCAAATATCGTTACCACCGTGATTAAAACAACCGACGTTTTCATTTCATACCATTTCTTTCTCTCTCACTCTCGTTCAGTTCCAGGAAGAAAAACCGAAGAAAACCTTTTTTTTTTTTTAGAAATCACCGATCAGAACTTCGAAAATCAACTGAAAACATAAAGAAACTTAGTAGATCTGAAGTGTTCTTTGAATTAGAAGAAAAAATTCAACTGAAAACCGAAAGAAAAAAATCAATTTCATTAGGTTCCAGAGATGCAGTGAATCAGCAACAACAAACATCGAAGGTAAACATTCATTTTCTGTTTCGATTGAATTTAAAATTCATGTGAATTGATTATTTATCGTTTCTGAAACGATTTAATTCAAAAAAGTTGTTGGATTCGTCGATTTATATTTCAGGCATTACTGATTCATACTAACTTTTTTCGATGATGTTGCATGTGATGAAAATCAACAAAATCGACTGATTTTGTTGTTAATGAAGAAATCGAAGTCTTCTGTTGGCGTTAAGAAAGGTAAAAAAACTTTTCAAAGTGATTCTGATTCATTTAGTGTATGGATTTAGGTTATTGAATTAGTAGTTATTGATAATCTTCATTGAGTTGGTAGTTATTCATTTATTGTATCGATTTAGGGTTTTCAATTGGTAGCTATTGATTAAGTTATTGAAGAATAACTGTTTCATACATGATTTTCAAAATTTCTGCCTCTTCTATGAGTGTCTGAAGGTTATTGAAGCAAAACTGTTTCATAATTTGTGTTGTAATTTTGCTAGTATATTCCATATTTTTTGGGTGGTCTTGTCTTCATTGAATTGTTCATTGTTCATTGAATGGTTCATGGTTTCTGGGTGGTTTTTGTCTCATTGTTAAATCGTCAAATAATCGATGAATTGTAATGGTTCTAACGGAGTGTATGCTTATTTAGTGTGTTGATTTAGTGTGTCGAATTAGTAGTTATTGATTCAGTTATTGAAGCATAAATGAATGTTCTGCCTCTTGTGTGACTGTTTGAGGGTTTATGTGGTCTTGGAAAGTTGTACAAGGGGTGTCAATTCTCTGAGTTCTAGCTGAGTCAGTGTGGATTTAGAAATGGTGTATTCTATGAGTTGTAGATGCGCATCTATCATGTTATGATTTTATTCTAAGTTTTAAACTAGTACTTATTGTATGCTTTTATGAATGCGATGGAACATGTTGAATGGTTCTGAAAACAACTGAAAAAATTGTAGGCTTTTGGGTGGTTTAATGTTCATTGTTCATTGAATTAGAACTGGATTAAGAAGTAGTTATTTAGAGACAACTATAGGAAGTAGTTATTCTGGAGTGTATCTCTGTAAACATTCTATAGGAAATGTTATTTGACTACAAATTTGGAAAACAACCTTTACTAGTTGTTGTCATATTTGGAGGCAACTTATGCTAGTTATTCCCAGTTTTGGAAACAACTGGTACTAGTTGACTTCATATTTAAAGACAAAACATGTGCTAGTTGTTCCCAGTTTTGGAGACAACTTCTGCTACTTGCCTCTATATCTAAAGATACTTGGGCTACTCACTACTACTGTTACTGATTGATTCTCCAATTTTAGTACACTGATTCTTGTGTAACTAACGATTTGATGGATGAAAACGGATGGTAGCATGAATATAGAACTGTTGTGCATAGAGTTCATTGTTTGTTTAAATTAGATATGTATTGTAGTATTTAAAATGAATGTTGAATTTTTGAAATCCAAAACAAATATGTAACATGCTTTTTAACCAAAAGTCTGCTTCAACTTCCCCCATTGTTTTAAAAGTAGATGAATATGAATGTGGTTAACTTCTGAAGATGGTTGTCTGCATTTTTCATTGTGTTCTGGAAGCAACTTGTTCAAGTTGTCTCCAGATACAGTTGCAACTGGCATAAGTCGTCTCTAGTAGTGGAAGATACTTGTACAAGTTGTCCCAAATCTGGAACCTAGGAAACGGTGATATTCTGATTTTTCTCCAAATTTAGGATCACCTATCATAAGTTTTTTCCAAATCTGGGATCGACTAGCATAAGTTGTTTCCATTACTTGCTTGAAATTTTTTTGCTAGGTTTCTAATGAATTTTTTTCCATCTGTAATTTGTTAAAAAATGTAGAGAACTGGCGTATTCTGGACTGGATCATATAGTATGTTGCAGATCTATATGATTAGTTTTGTTAGGCGGTTAGGGTACGAAAGTGATTTTGGTGATATATATATATATATACTCGATTATATTCATTTGGTGATATTTGTTAAATTTCACTCTGGTAGTGTTCAAAATTTTTGGGTGTTGTCGTAGTTGAGAAGGAGCAAACTAGTAAAGGTAAAATAGAATTGTTGCTTATTTTGATACGTGAAGAAATGATGAAGATATTTATCTTTTGTTTATGAGAATGTGTGTATTAGTATGTAGTTTGAAATTTCCTGTTCAATTGTAGTTGGTAATTGTGTCTGTGTAATTAGGTTGGAACTGGTATTCCGTTACAGGTAATTAGGTTAGGAAGTTGACTCTGTTACTTATTGAGTAACTATTGATTATGTGTAATTAGGTTGAGACTGATATTAGGTTTGGAAGTTGGCTCCCTTGCTTGCTTTAAAAAATATTTGCTGAATCTTTGACTCTTTTGTTCTTTTTTAAAATGCAGTGGATGGCAGTGAGTTCCATATTATGTTTTTATTCCATTGTTGATGTTGTTGGTTATGACTCTAAATTATGACATTTGGTGAGCTATAGTTTATAGGAAAATTTTTATATGACATTTGGTGCGTGCTAATTTTGAAGTGCAGAAGTAATAGCATTGTTTTCAGTATGTTGTTTTTTCTCTTGTGCTTATTTCAATTTTTATTTGGTTAATGTGGTGCTCCTGTAATTGTGCTTCCTCTATGCCAGAACACCGGAACATGTTGTATCTCATTTTGAAAGCAACTTGGTTAAGTTGTATCCAATGGTGGAATCAACTTGTTCAAGTTGTCTCCAAGTTAGAAGCAACTTGTATCGAGTTGTTCCCAAAATCCAGCACACAAGAATCTGTAGCATCTCATTTTGGAAGCAACTTGCACAAGTTGTCTCCAACGTTGGAAGCAACTTGTTCAAGTTGTCTCAAAGTTCGAAGCAACCTGTTTCAAATTGTTTTCAAAATCCAGAACACATGAACCTGTGGTATCTCCTTTTGGAAGCAACTTGTTTCCAGTTTGCTCCAGATTCTGCAGTAAACTAACTTAAGTCTGACTCATTGACAATAGACATACTCAAAAGGATTCATTCTATTTTCCATCACTATTTGCACAAGGATTACTACGAAATACACAAGGATTCATTCTATTTTCAAGACATACAATAGACATAATCCTTGCAAACAAAAGATTTTAACCTATCTTCTATCAATAATTGACAATATAGGCTTAACTTTTGTATTTGTCAGAAGTCCATTCATTCTTTTACCAATATATGCATATCGACATACGAAAGACTTTACTTTTGACAAGATATGGGACGGTCAAGTTCACTGACGTAAACACACAAATCCCATAACAATATTGCAATATATAAAACCATAAAGATTAAAATTGCAAACATCATCTTCCAAATACCTTAGAATTTAAATAAATAAATCTAAAACATTGCAAGATGAAAACATTTGGCAATAGCTATGTGAAATCACAATAATTGTTATTCCAAACTCTAGTAATCCTTCTCAAAAACAAGAATAAATTCTCATAAGAAGTTTCCTAGGCATCAAGACAAACTCGTAATGCTCATATAAGATGATTTGTCCTTATAGGGTAGAATCAATCTTTTTCGCATGGATTTACACCAATAATAGCTACCAAAGGCGCATAAAAAGATTTTCTTAACAAAGAAGAACATACAAAGTCAATAACGACTATGCACCATAGTTCACAAAGAATGATTGTGAACATTCAAGAATTCCATAGCACTGCGTACTACTTTCCATTCTTGAACTTCCTTCTTTGTGATTCACCAACAACATTCTTGTAAAAGATAAAAATCAGCTTAGAAGATTAGTACTCCAAGAATCCAAGTGCCCAGGTTCAAGAAAAGTGAAACAAGTACAACGAAACGGAGCAAAATACTCAAAAACAAGAGACAGGACAAATACCAATCTTAACTCATCCAAATTCAAGGTTTCTCATCTCCATTTTGAATAAAATCTAAAGAGTAAGAGAGTGCAGAAAGAATGAGGTTAATCCGAGTTCGTACGATGAAGTTACGGCCAAAACAAGTTTACCGAATATCAACGTCAAGTATGCATACGGGTTTGCAAACGAATTTTCGTATCCTGGAGCAGTATGCAGACGGGGTTTGCGAACTTAAACCCCTGGATTTTAATTTTAAATGATGTTATGCATACTTGGTATGTGTACCATGAAGTCCAAACATCCTGAACTAATGTTTTCAAACCTAAACATTTAAGAACCTTAAACACAGATCAAGTTAGGTAGAAATAAACGATAAGCAAGGTACATGGATCATTATAAGTACTGAAACAAGTAAAAAACATAAAACTTGCTCAAGTTTATAGACATAACTTTTAGAAAAATCCAATCGAATTCTACCGCCTTACTGAACATAATCTGTGTGCCCCAATTCTCGTGCTTCCCTCACTGTATACATAACAGGGCATTCCTTGGTGATGATGCACTTACAACAAAATCAAGTTGCGTTGGGGTGAACAATGTCTTGCTCACTACAAGTGACCTTTGGATTATCATGAAAGAGATCGCTTTTAGAACCTTTCACATCCAATTCCATTTTTCCAAAAAACTTATTAAGTTCCAACATCATGGATACTGCCTTCTCCCTAGTCATGAAATTTTCTAAAAGATCATTTCTTTTCAAACTCAAAGCATCATTGGATTTCTTTGGTACCCACTTGTGAGTGCGTTTAGGAACAAGCGGAACCTTCTTCCCATTACTCTCTTCAAGATTTCTCGGAAGAGAATTGGATTGACTATTCTTTTGCAAATTAGTCTTTCTCCAATTGGGAGCATCGGATCTTGTTTCGCCTTTATAAAGTTATTCTTTTGATAATAATTACAATTGTTAAAAGACTTCGTATGACGTTTATAGACAAATCTAGGATTATCACAACACTGATTCCTTTGCCTAAAGGTTTGATGTTTACAACCCGTAATGTCAAGAGTGTTAGCCTTAACATATGATCATGGTTCAATAACTTCTTTTGACACCCAAACAAGAATATCATGAAGTTTTTTATTCCTTATACGAAAACGACATCTCCTTTCCAGGTGACCCTCTGTTTCCACAATAATGACAAATATAAGGAACAATCTTACCCGGATTCATGTGTGATGGTTTTGGAGGTTGATATACTTTTCTCTTTTGAACCTTAACTGCCGGTGAAGGTATTTCACTTTTGTCATCAGTGGAAACCTTTTGTTGAGAAGAATCACTAGCCTTGACAAATTTTACCTCTTTGCTAATACTTGGAGCATCTATTCCCTTATAGCCCAATCCTCGTGTATCACGATGATTTTTACTTGCTCCTAGCATAGTGGTTAATTTGCTTGAACTAGTATTGAACTTTTTCAAGTCATCTTCCAACATCTTGATTTTATCAAGAGTAGCAGCTAAATCAGCCTCAAGGCGTTTTTCTCGAGCGAGATAAGCGCTTTCTCTATCATCAAAACTTGTTCGCTAAGAGTTAAACCTTGCTTCGGATTCTGCAAATTTCTCTATCATTCAAGTGACTTCATACGTAGGTTTTCCTAAGAATCCTTGAGGATCGATTCGTTAGAACGATTCGAAACATAAACACCTGCGTAACATCTTCTCAATTTCTTGTTTTCACGACAGAGAGGAGTTAGAAGAGGAGTGACATGAGAATTTGTCATCTTCTTCTTTTCTAACGAATTCAAAACCTTCACATACTCAGAGACTTCCTCATTAACATCTCTATCATTATCTGAATCACCTTTATCAGAAAGTTCATCCAACTGTTCTTCTAAGTGTGTTTCCCATACTTCAACAGGTTTTACATTAAGAGAATGTTTAGATACTGACCTAGATGTCACAGTCCTCTCCGGTGAATCCAAGCTTTGAAAATCATCTGGTAATTTATGAACAGGTATGTTATTAGAGATAGACTCGTCCATAATGAGATCGCTACAAACACAGACTTATGTGGTCTTAAACGTGTTTGCCTGCTTTGATACCAATTGAAAAAGTGGGGGTACAACAACCACACCCAACAATTCGATTAGCAATCTGTATGGACAAACTCCAATATACTTTCTAGAGAATAAACTAGACAGTCATACTCAATCTAGATAAAAAGTATATCAAAGAGTTTATATATCAATCTCTCGATTTGATCTTTACACAAACAAATAGAAATCTGCGAGTCTTTATCAAAGAGAGATAACTTGGTTGGTACCAAAGACCAATATCCAAGTGTCAATCAATTTAAATCAATAACCAAAAGTTCGGATATTCTCATTGATTGAACAATGCACAACCTGTGATATTTCAATTATATAACAAAATATAATGCGGAAAAGAAATAACACAGACACTAGAACTTTGTTAACGAGGAAACCGCAAATGCAGAAAAACCCCGGGACCTAGTCCAGATTGAATACACACTGTATTAAGCCGCTACAGACACTATCCTACTCCAATCTAACTTCGGACTGGACTGTAGTTGAACCCCAATCAATCTCACATTGATCCAAGGTACAGTTATGCTCCTACGCCTCTGATCCCAGCAGGATGCTACGTACTTGATTTCCTTAGCTGATCTCACCCACAACTAAGAGTTGCTACGACCCAAAGTCGAAGACTTTAATAAACAAATTTGTATCACACAGAAAAGTCTACGGTAATAGATAAATCCGTCTCCCACGAATATACCTACGAGTTTTGTTCCGTCTTTTGATAAATCAAAGTGAACAGGAACCAATCAAAAAACCGGTCTTATATTCCCGAAGAACATCCTAGTATTATTGATCACCTCACAATAATCTTAATCGACACAGCGAAAAAAGATATTGCGGAATCACAAACGATGAGACGAAGTGTTTGTGATTACCTTTTTATATTACCTATAGGAGATATAAAATCTCAAGCCAATTATTTCAGTTGTACTCGTACGATAGAAGATGCAAGATCAGATCACACAACTACAAGAAAAGTCGTATCGGTCTGTCTTCACAATCCCAATGAAGTCTTTAAGTCGTTAACCTGGTTTAGAAGAAGAAACCAAAGGTTAAAGGAGAACCGACTCTAGCTTAGCACTATTAGTATCACACAGAATGTGTGGGGATTAGGTTTCCCGGTTTCTAGAGTTCTCCCTTATATACGCTTTCAAATCAGGGTTTGTAAACAATGTTAGCTTAGTAACAAAGCAATCAATATTCACCGTTAGATGAAAACCTGATTAGATTCAAGCTGATATTTCTCAACAGTTAGATCGAAAACTTAGCTTGCCACATACAAATGAAATGTCCAATTTTGGGTTTATGAACCGTACCCAAACATCAACATTTGTTGGTTCAACAAGTCAACCAAAAGGTTAGCCATATGATTACTCTCATATCAACCTTATTCTTCTTCACCATAACTAGTTCAAATGACTCAAATGAACTAGTTAGGGAGTTGTTCAATTGCAAGGAAATCTTATGTAACTACACAAGACACAATTGAAGAAAAATCGGTTTGATTCACTCGAATCGATTCATGAACTTTATAGCCACGGTTTGCAAAAGAATTCCTTAGTTTATTTAAACATTAGTTCAAGAACAACCGAATTTAGATATAACCTGCTCAAGTTCGCGGACTGGGTTCGCGGACTTAATCTCATAGAAGGAGTACACAAACTCCAGTAGAAAATCTCGGGATGAGAAGTTCCGCAAGTTCGCGGACTTGGCTCACGCCACTTTCAACTTCACTTGATCAACAAAGTTAGCAAACTTTGGTTCAAGGAATATGACTTATGCATATATGTGTTTCCACAACAATGATTATATCCACCAATAGTTGTGTAATCTAAACTCTCATTTCAATCATTGAAACATTCTCAGAGAACGTTATATAGCCGTTATTCACATACCATTTTTCGTCAGAGCAATTTTCAAAGTGATTCAAACACAACATAACTTTCGTCACTTGGTAAAGATGAATTCAGATAAAGCGAAAGCTTACCAGCACACATTTTGAGAAATAGATAGGCGAGATAAACTCGGCTCGAAATAGCAAATGTGTATAATGACATTCTATATATCAAAACGACTTTTGTCTCATGAGTAGGAGATAGAGTAAATAGACTTTTGAGTGAAAGATAAGTCCAAGTCTCCACATACCTTTGTGGATGGGGAAAAACGATTTGCTGGTCTTTAAGGAATTAAGGAGACGACCGTACGGAGGAGACTCCTCGAACCGAGCGAAATGTTAAACCTCACACAGATGCACCGCTGCAAAGGGGGTGCTTTAGATTTGAGAGATCTATCTGTAGTACTCTGGACTAAATCAATACAATGACCGTTCCAGAGTAAATTCGGTCACAAGGGAGGATGGGTTGATCTGTAGGAGGGAAGCTAAGAAATGTGTGGAATCAATGGTAATCAAAGATTGTGGGTGTGTGAATTCCGAATACGATAAGCTCTGAGTGATTGAAATTGCTCAATTGAGAGTAGTTGCTCAATTGATGAGTTGATGATCTCGTGTTGTCGATGAGACGTGAGATTGATGATACCGATGATGATGATTCAATCATGATTCAGAGACTTATTTATATTGCTGTAATTGTAGACACCATGATTCCATGAAGTGTGACAGTTGATGGAATCAAGGAGTGGGGAAGTGGAGATCGTGTTTGAAACCAGTTGCTCAACGTGTGGAGACTTGGTCGATTTTCCACCCACTACCTCGTGAATTCCTTCAACTGATTGCACGACTTGCTCACATTCCATCGTGTGTTTGAACACATGTGCCGTAGACCGCCAGACCAAAACCCTAAGTGATATCCCCCAAAGTAACATGATTGACGTCTCGTGGTTTGTTAGTCAATTGATGACTTTGTGGTTTGATGGGACGATGAGTCCATGTAGTCGTTGAGTTGAACATGATGTTCTGAAACTCGTGAATTGAACATGTCATGAGACAGAGGTATAGTTCTTACGATGAATTGAGAAACTATTGGTCATTCGGTGGATCATTGAATATTGATTTTTGAACCAATATTCCTTGGTTTGAACAAATATTTATCATCTGAGCAAGTGTTGCTCATGTGATGAATTGTTGAATATTTGATCGTCTGAGCATGTGTTGCTTGGCAGCGTACCAAGAATATTAATTAGAATACTGGTCGTTGAACCGAGCATAATTAATAAAATTAATGACCATGAGGTCGTCGTAAAATTATTAAGGTTAGAATCTGGAATGATGATCCTTGGATTCAGAAACCCTAATTTGATCAATTGATGATCAATTCATGGTTCGTCAGAATTTCAACCATGGGACGAAGGAGGGAGCGACTACATAGGACCGTGGATCAACCATGTAGTGTCCATATGCTCACGTGAGCGAATACGAATAACTCCTGAAGAGTTGACGATTTGTTGGTGAAAGAATGATTAAATGCTGGTTTAATCATTTATTCGAAAATGCTCGTCTGAGCCTTAGGTGAGAAAAACTAATTAATTATGACGAGGCGAGGGACCGACCATGGAGTCATGAAACCGGCCCTGGGTTGTCCCGTGACCGCCTGACGATCACTTCATGAAAATCCAAAGTGTTTGGGAGAGTTTTGGACCTAATACGAGCAATTGTGCAAATTAGGTCAAAACTGTGAAAATTGATGGGACCGGCTTCCGTGAGCCAAAGAGCCAATATTGGTCGGTCAAGATAGCGTGCTCGTGTCCCCAAGGCGTCCGCGTCTCAGTCCTGAGAATTTTGATATTTTCTGGCGTGCAATTGAGCATCCATTCGAGAAAATATGCCAAAATTAGGGTTTCGACGAAACTGAGGAAAACACCATGAGATGATGAAAAATAATTATAAAATAAGGAATGAGGAGGCGTGGGACCGCCGTGATCAAGGCATGGTCGTCCAGTCGTGACCACAGTCCCGTGATGCCTTTTCCTAAATTTTATAATATTTTGATGATTTTATGAAAAATTCATGAATTTTGAGAAATTTGATGAATTTTGGGAGTTTCCATGAATTGAAGGAGTTTTCATGAGTTCAAGGAAGAAAAAAATATTAAAATAATAAAAACAAGGGCGTGTGGGACCGTGGAAGGCATGGGCGGCCGGCTAGGGCCCGATCCCACGAGTTTCCCTAATTTTATAATATTTTGATGATTTTATGAAAAATTCATGAATTTTGAGGAATTTGATGAATTTTGGGAGTTTCCATGAATTGAAGGAGTTTTCATGAGTTCAAGGAAGCAAAAAATATTAAAATAATAAAAACAAGGGTGTGTGGGACCGTGGAAGGCATGGCCGGCCGGCTAGGGCCCGGTCCCACGAGTATTTTGATGATTTGAGGGAATTTTTCCTAATTTGATAGAAATACCATGAAATCAAGGAATTTGATGAATTCAAGGAAAACTAATAATAATAGAATAATAAAACAAAGGGGCATGTGGGACCGGCTAGGGCATGACCGGCCGGCCAAGGCCCGGTGATAGGCGCCAAATATTGCATTATTTATCATCGTTTTATTGGCACTTATCCCATTTTGCATACCATAATTCCCCCTTTTGTAATGAATTTTGTATTTTACTCTCCTCAAGGATAATTACTTAATGTTGTTTAATTTTGTATTTTTAGGTACCAAATAAAGACTAGATGAGTTGCGGAGCCAAAAGAGCAAAGACACGGGAGAAAGCCGGTGGAATCTCTAGCGGAAAAGAAGTGAAGAATGTGTTATGGAAGACTCAAGGATAAAAATGGGCTTAAAAAGGAAGAAATTGTTCTTAAAGAAGAAGTGGGCTCAAGATTACCTAATCCCAAATCCAATTCCTAAGCCCAAATCCAATTCCTAAACCCAAATCCATATCCTAAACCCAAAATTCAATACACAAACCCGTTTTCCTTCTTAACCGTAAGATTGGATCCATTCCATCATCCAACGGTCGCTGCGTCATCATGCATCAGATTTCGATGCACCTTACCAACACTACAGCACCTAACTCCATCTTGAGCCGTTAGTTTCGTTGTATTTTTGCATCCAACGGTCGCTCCTCGCTCCCTTCCATCTCGCCATTAGATCGATCTATCATTTCCGCATCATACGGCTCAGCTTCGCGAAACATCGAGATTTGATGAGCCCGCTCAACACCCAAACAACCAAATACCTATACCCGCAAAACAAACACGCCCTTCATCCCAAACCCATCGACTCCATCTTCTCCAGTCCTCTACAGCAACCATCACCACCACCATGTCCGCTCAACCACCTCCATCACTGTACCCCATCAATCAGCCTCCCCCTCCATCACTAAAGGACACCACCATGATACTCTCTAGCTCCTTCTCTCTCAACCCTTTTTTCTTTTCAAAAACAGTGAACCTAGAAACTAGGTTTGAGAGAAACAGAGTTAGTGAAATCAAACCACCAATTACGGAAGAGGAGAAGCGATAGAAGAATGGGTCGAGACCATTGATTGATTTCAGAGATTAGGTAAAGGTCAATTTTAGATTTTTTTTTTGTAAACCCTAATTTTACTGATTTGGGGATTTTGGATTTTTTTTATGTTGTAACTATAAAAGGGTGTTGGGGGTTGAAAAATTGGACATCTCGGGGCTAGCCAGTGAACAAATGTTTTAGTTTTCATTTTATTTCATATAGCAGTTACATTTTCAGTTCATGTGGAATGTGTGTTATACATAAAAATTGACTGTGAAGTGTGCTGTTATCATGTGGAGCATGTGTGTATGTGTTAATATCATGATTATAAGCATGTTCATGTTCTAATTCTTTTGCTAGGGCTTAGAGGAAGCTCCTGATCATATGCTAGGATAGTAAATGTATATGTATTGTCTTGAAATGCTTTAACTGCCTTAGGATTAATGAAATGCCATTTGAGTTACTTCACTTGTGATCAGCTGTGCTGTTAGAAGACAGCTGATGCTAGGAGTGCAGCTAGGTCAGTTGTAAGAATTTAGTCCATTAGAGAGATTGCCTTAAGTTCAGTTAGCTAGTTGAGCTAAATACTTGTGATCAGTTGTGCTGTTGAAAGACAGCTGATGCTAGGGGTCATTTAGCTAGGTTAGTTACTCTATTCTTCATTGTAATCTTTCATGAAAAAAACAAGACATACATTGCATCACAATTTCCTTAGCCTAGGGTCAGGTAGTGGAATCAAAAGCCTTAGTACCCTCCCTTGAACTCAGAAAACCTTAGAAACTCCCCAAAGAGAACTTTAGCAAATCCTCCAAGTCCCTGTGGACAAACCCCTATTTACTCTTTCTTGCTTCAACTTCCCTGTATACTTGCAGGCTAGTTTGTAGGTCTTTTCCCTTTACACCAAGTTTTTGGCGCCGCTGCCGGGGACTCGGTAGCGGTTTGCTTGTTTTCTGCTTGTTTCCTGTTTTCTGTCTCGTTTTTGCTTCACTAAGTGCATTGCCTTGCACTACCTTGCACTGCTGCAAGTGCTGCTGCTGTGCTGCTGCAAGCGCAAGTGCTTCTGCTGCTGGTGTGCAAGTGTTGATTTCTGCTACTTATTTTCTGTTGTTGGTGTGCAGGTGTGCAAGTGTTGCTGCTGGTGCTGTTGCTGCTGCTGCCAAAGCCAAAGCCTGCTTTCTCTGCTGCTGGGCTCTGAACCAACTAAGCTGGGCTTGAACCAACTGAGCTGGGCTTCGCTGCAGATTCTGCTGGGCTCTGCTCCACCTGAGCTGCTTAGGACGATCCTAAAGCCCAACTGGGCCTGTGCAACCAAAAAGGGATAAAAAGCCCAAATTTGGGCTCCCTCCAAAAATCAAGTAAGCCTAACCCATGAGCTAACCCATCTGGGCCTCATTAAATTTATCTGGGCTTGTATTTAAGTGTTTATATTTGGGCCTGTAATAATTTTATTTTTCTTTTTCTTTTTTTTTTCTATTTGGGCTTGTAATAATTTTTATTTTTCTTTTTCTTTTTCTCTTTCTTTTATGGGCTTGTAATTATTTGTTGTTATTTATTTTATTTTATTTTTTTTTTTCTTTTCTTTTTTTTTGTGGGCTTGCACTTTAATTTGGACTATAGGTTTATATCCCATCCATTGGGCTCCTAACCTTACAAAAACAATTCTGTTGGGCTTAGAGGCAACAAAATTCTGTTGGGCCGTGAGTTAAGATTTTTCTCACCAAAATTCTTCAAAGAACCAAAAGCCTTTTAGTTGGTTGGGCTTTGTCCCAATTAATCCAAAAATTTTCTAAACCCATTTTAAACCAAAGTTTCTAACCCTTTCAAACCAAAAATTTGGGCTCTGCATTTTATAAACCAAAACCCATTGTGAAACCAAAACCCAACAAAACCAAATTTTAGGTCGTGTTTTTTTTCATTGACTGTGGGCTTGTTAGATGTTATTTCATCGATCAATGATCTTATTAGGATATGGTTGTGACCTTTAGAGACCAATCAAACCGACTAATTAGAGTCAATCCAATAGACCCAATTGATATACCCACATCTTCTGAGGAAAACACACCGGACCAACCTGAGATAATGGAAGAACCCCGTAGCCTCAAGGATTACATGTACCCCACAAGGACAAGCCAACCCTCGTGCATTGTTTTACCAGAAGCTACTGGTCATTATGAGCTAAAATCGAGCACAATACAAATGCTTCCCGTGTTTAGAGGAATTGAAAATGAAAACCCTTACCATCACGTGAGAGAATTTGAGGAGATTTGTGGAACTATACGTTTCACTCAGATGTCTGACGAAACCCTAAAATTGAGACTATTCCCTTTTTCTTTGAAGGAAAGGCCAAGTCATGGCTGTATGCCTTACATCCACAGTCAATTAGGACATGGGACAACCTCACGAAAGAGTTTTTCAAAAGTTCTCCCTAATCACAAGACTGCGACAATTCGTCAAAAATCTGAACAGCTTTGTACAATTAGAAGGTGAAACCTTAGCTAGATATCTTGAGAGATTCAATGAATTGTTGCTTAAGTGTCCCCATCATGGTTTTGAGAAATGGAGACTTGTGCAAATTTGTATGAAGGTTTAGATGTCTCCACCCAACAATTGTAGAGTCTATGTGCAATGGACTCTTCACAGATAAAAGTGCTGATGACTCTTGGGCTTTCCTAATTGAAGTTGCTGAAAAAAAACCAATGGGAGTCCATTCGTGAACCTAGAAAGACTACACCTGTAGATAAGGTCCATAGAATTGAGTCTAAATTTAGGAAAATGCAAAAATGGCAGCACTAGCAAGAAGAATAGAAGCATTAGAACTTCAGAAAAACGTAAAACCTTCTACCACTGCTTTTCTGAACATGTCGAAATGGCTATTTGTGATATATGTAACGGTTCTGACCATCAGGTCAGTGATTGTCCGGAAATGCATGCATTCCAAGAATCGAGGCTAGAACAGGCACATGCTATGTTTCAAAAACAGAGCATAAACCCTTATTCTCAGACCTACAACCCAGGATGGAGGAACCACCCCAATTTTTCATGGTCTAAAGGACCCATTCAAGGAGGACCATCTCAACCCACTCAAAGCTATCCAAAACAATCAAGGCTATCAATACCCTAAAATCCTCAACAGCAGTCGTACCCTCAATACACTGCTGACAAGAAATTGTCTAGCATCGAAGAGAGTATCAATCAGTTGACCCAACATCTGATGAAAATGAGAAAGCAACTGATCAACGAGTCTCCGCTCTAGAACTACAGATGGGTCAAATTTGCGATGCACTGAATACAAGAGAAAAGGGTAAACTTCCTAGCCAGCCCCAACAAAATCCAAAGAGGATATTTCAAGCAGGCACATCATCTTGCAATGAAACCTCACCCGATCAAGCCATTCCATCACCACTCTCCGAAGTGGTAAGATTGTTGAGAACAATGTAGGCATACCACAATCAAATGAATCTGAGCCAAACATATCATTGCCTACCCACCAAAGAACACCTCCAACTTAGAAAAGGAGCCTGAGCACATTAGCAAGCCGACAATCCCACTGTTGTGAATCCCTCTAACTCCTAATGCTTGTTGCTCCATATCCTCAGAGGTTAGTTCGCCAACAGATAAGCACCCACTACAATGAGATGTTAGAACTGTTCAAAAGAGTCAACATCAACATTCCTTTTCTTGAGGCAATTAAGCAAATCCCTGCATATGCCAAATTCCTCAAAGACTTGTGCACTCAAAAGCGCAAGATTAATGTGCACAAACGTGCTTTCTTAGCTGAACAGGTGAGTTCCATCATTCTGAACAAAACTCCACCTAAGTTTAGGGACCCAGGTTGTCCAACAATTTCTTGCACTATAGGAAACCACATGGTCAATAAGCTTTATTAGATCTAGGTGCAAGTGTGAACCTCCTGCCATATTCTGTTTATGCGCAGTTAGGTCTTGGAGAATTGAAGCCAACACCCATAACTCTCCAATTGGCGGACCGATCCGTCAAAGTCCCTCGAGGTGTAATTGAGGATGTTTTATTAAGGTTGATAAGTTCTACTTTCCTGTAGACTTTATTGTCTTAGACACTCAACCTGTACAAAACCCGGATAGTCACATTCCTGTCATTTTAGGACGTCCTTTCTTGGCGACGTCTAATGCGATCATCAATTGTCGTAATGGAGTGTTGAAGCTGTCTTTTGGAAACATGACTGTAGAGCTGAATGTGTTTAATGTTAGTCAACAGCATGTGAATCTTGATGATGAGGATGTACATGAGGTCAATATGATTGAGAGTTTGATACAAGATTCATTGACTGGCATTATGTCAAAAGATCCCTTGCAAGCATGTTTGGAAGATGTTAACTTGGAGTTGTATGATGATGAATACATTGGTGAAGTCCAATCTTTGCTCGAATCTGTACCTCAAATGGACATCACTAAATGGCAGACTACAGTGGAACAACTCCCACTTTCTGAGAAGTCTGTTATATCTTCGGATGAGTCTCCTAAGGCCAAACAGGAATTGAAACCATTACCTGATACTTTGAAGTATGCATTTCTAGGTCCTTCTGATACTTTACCTGTTATCATTTCTTCACGATTAAACATAGAACAGGAAAACAAGCTTTTAGGAGTACTTGAGGAGCAGAAAGAAGCCTTAGGATGGACCATCTCAGATCTCAAAGGGATAAGTCCCACCATTTGCATGCACACATTAATCTTGAAGAGAATGCCAAACCATCTAGGGAAATGCAAAGGAGACTTAATCCTAACATGAGAGACGTTGTTAAGAGTGAGATCTTGAAGCTACTTGATGCGGGTATCATATATCCGATTTCAGATAGTAAATGGGTTAGTCCCATTCAAGTTGTGCCTAAGAAGTCAGGCATTACTGTAGTTCGGAACGAAAAGAATGAGTTAGTCCCTTCACGTACAACCACAGGATGGCGAGTATGTATCGACTACAGGAAGTTGAACACAGTAACAAGAAATCACTTCCCCCTTCCCTTCATAGACCAAATGCTAGAACGTGTGTCTGGACACAGTCACTACTGTTTTCTAGATGGCTTTTCCGGTTATAACCAAATTCACATTGCACCGGAAGATCAGGAAAAAACTACATTTACGTGTCCATTTGGGACATTTGCTTTTAGACGTATGCCCTTCGGGCTGTGTAATGCACCTGCTACTTTTCAGCGTTGCATGATGAGCATTTTTTCAGACATGATAGATAGTTTTCTCGAGATCTTTATGGATGATTTCTCTGTGTTTGGTTCCTCTTTTGATGAATGTTTGGACCATCTGGTCCTTGTGTTGTCTAGATGTAAGCAAAAGAATCTGATTTTAAACTGGGAAAAATGCCACTTCATGGTAAACTCCGGCATAGTTCTAGGACACATCGTTTCGGAAAAAGGAATTGAAGTAGATAAAGCTAAAGTCGACCTCATTCAACATTTACCACAACCCCACTCTGTGAAGGGTATTCGATCATTTTTAGGTCACGCTGGGTTCTACCGGCGATTCATCAAAAACTTTAGCCAAATCTCAAGACCTTTGTGTAATCTACTTGTCAAAGATGTTGTCTTTAACTTCGATGCTGCTTGTGTGAAGGCATGGGAAGAACTCAAGACTCTCCTCACCTCAGCTCCTATTGTCCAACCACCCAACTGGGAACTACCGTTCGAACTCATGTGTGATGCCTCTGATTATGCCGTTGGCGCTGTTTTAGGACAGCGTGTTGATAGACTACCATATGTGATATACTATGCTAGTAAAACTCTTAATGATGCTCAACTCAACTATTCGACTACCGAGAAGGAGTTACTTGCCGTGGTATTTGCATTAGACAAGTTTAGATCTTATTTGATAGGATCTAAGATCATCATATACACTGACCATGCGGCTTTGAAGTATCTTCTTTCTAAGAAGGATGCTAAAGCTCGCCTTATTCGATGGATACTCTTATTACAGGAATTCGACATCGAAATCCGTGATAAGAAAGGTTGTGAGAATGTGGTTGCTGATCACTTGTCCCGATTAACTAGTGAGTCTATTGATGAATCTGAGCTGATTAGAGAATCATTCCCTGATGAACAATTGATGTCTGTGTCAAACCTTCCTTGGTTTGCCGACATTGTTAACTACCTTGCTACAGGTAGAATGCCCTCACATTGGTCGAGACAAGACCGCTCCAAGTTCTTGGCTGAAGTTAAACATTTCCTTTGGGACGACCCATATTTGTTTAAGTACTGCCGAGACCAAATCATTAGGAGATGTGTACCCGACATGGAACAGAAAGATGTGATATCTTTCTGTCATGACCAAGCATGTGGGGGCATTTCAGTGCCAAGAAGACCGCTGCAAAGATCCTGCAGTGTGGGTTTTACTGGCCATCGCTGTTTAGAGACTGCCATGAGTATTGTATTGCTTGTGAGCGCTGTCAGAAACTAGGAAGTATCTCGAGGAGAAACATGATGCCGTTGAATCCGATTTTGATCGTTGAGCTATTTGATGTGTGGGGGATTGACTTTATGGGTCCATTTCCTATTTCTGAAGGCAAATTATACATCCTAGTTGTTGTTGATTACGTTTCGAAGTGGGTTGAAGCTGTTGCAACCAAGACAATGACCACAAGGTGGTACTCTCATTTCTGAAGGAGAACATATTTTCACGTTTTGGTACCCCTAGAGCTATAATCAGTGACGGTGGTTCACATTTCTGTAACAAGTACTTTGAGTCTTTAGTACGCAAGTATGGCATAACCCACAAGGTTGCAACTCCGTACCACCCTCAGACAAGCGGACAAGTAGAAGTTTCTAATAGGGAAATTAAGCACATTCTGGAGAAGACGGTCAACCCGTCAAGGAAAGATTGGTCATTGAGATTGAATGATGCTTTGTGGGCCTATAGAACAGCTTATAAGACACCAATTGGCATGTCCCCTTATCGTCTAGTGTATGGAAAGCCATGTCATCTTCCTGTGGAATTAGAACATCGAGCTTACTGGGCTATCAAGAAACTTAACTTTTCTCTCGACAAGGCGGGTGCACAACGGAAACTTCAACTCAATGAGTTAGAAGAATTGGAACGAGGCTTATGACAGTGCCAAGCTGTATAAGCAAAAGATGAAGTTGTTTCATGATAAGCGTATTCTGCGCAAGTCATTCACACCGGGTCAGAAAGTTTTGTTATACGACTCTCGGCTGCATCTTTTTCCAGGAAAATTGCGGTCCCGATGGACCGGCCCATTCCTAGTACGCACGGTATTCCCTCATGGAGCTGTGGAACTTGAAGATGTCTCCAACAAGAACATTTTCAAAGTGAATGGGCAGCGATTGAAACCGTTCCTTGAACCACTTCCGCCTGACATTGAGGCAACCGATCTGGAGGATCCCGTCTATGCGGCCTGATTGGTCCACCCTTGTACATAAACCAGGTTGAACGTTCCATTTTATTTTATGTTTTTCCTTTTCTGTACAGTTCTTTCTTTTGCACTTTTTAAACATTGAGGACACTGTTTAATTTAGGTTTAGGGGTGATAATCAGTATATACCCTTATAACATGCTATAATTGAAAACAAAACTCCTCCCTCTTTTTGAATTCTAAATTTTAAAAAAAATTATGGAGCTCATTTACCTTGAATGTTTCTCTTGTGCAAATATGTAATTATTAGGAGTCTTAGTCTAGATATTTAGGCACCCTGATTCTAGCACAATTCACATAGTGATAAGAAACTTTGCACGCGCACGATCTACCAATACATGTATAGCCTCGATCTTCAGGTGTTTGATCGGAAGTCACGATTGCCAATCACTTTAGAATACTGAACGAAACTTGACTAGCTTGTTCTTTGGTTGGTTGGGATAGAAGGTGGAGGTTACATTAAGAAAACAACCATCGAATTTAACTGGGTGCATCAAAAAGGGCTACCTCTTGCAAAGTGTCATGTAATCTTTTGTTTCTTTTGTATATTTTCAAAAGTGTTTCCTTTTCAAAAAAAAAAAAAAAAAAAAAAAAAAAAAAAAAAAAAAAACGATGTATATATCAGAAAAAAATATAATATATATCAGAAAATACAAAAAAAAAAAAAAAAAAAAATATCAAGTATTTATCAATTCCATCATCTCTTGTTCCAAAATAAAAGAGAATAGTCAATGTAAATAAGAGTCATGTAAAGTCATTTTGTTGTTTCATTGTAATAAGCAAGGAGGGTGTATGCCATTGATGTACAACGCGAGTAATTGTGAAATACCTCCAACTCATTCACAATTCTCGTAAAGTCCGGACAGCTAGCTAGATTTCGACCTTGGTTCTTAGCCTGAAAACTATCTCTTGGTGATTAGTAGTCATAACTTCGATCTTTCTTTAGACATGTGTAGATACACTTTACACTCTTATCACTTGTTTTTTTTTGTTATCAGTGCTAGGATTGTGCCTTTGATAACTAGATTGACATCTCCATTTTGCTGTGAGCTTAAACTGACTTGCACATGTCACATTTGATGGAATCTGAGCTTATATTTTGACCTAGAACTTTGTAGGTACGTTCTAAGCAAACCTTCACGAGACTTCACTCGTCCACTAGGGACACTTAGTGGTTTAAAAGGCTTAGTGCATACGCTAAATGCATTCGAGAGACCGCGACAGTGGTATAGGTAGGATTTCCTTAGTTTCTGTTTTACTTGAGGACAAGTAAAATTCAGGTTTAGGGTATTTGATAGGCGCCAAATATTGCATTATTTATCATCGTTTTATTGGCACTTATCCCATTTTGCATACCATAATTCCCCCTTTTGTAATGAATTTTGTATTTTACTCTCCTCAAGGATAATTACTTAATGTGTTTTAATTTTGTATTTTTAGGTACCAATAAAGACTAGATGAGTTGCGGAGCCAAAAGAGCAAAGACACGGGAGAAAGCCGGTGGAATCTCTAGGGAAAAGAAGTGAAGAATGTGTTATGGAAGACTCAAGGATAAAAATGGGCTTAAAAAGGAAGAAATTGTTCTTAAAGAAGAAGTGGCTCAAGATTACCTAATCCCAAATCCAATTCCTAAGCCCAAATCCAATTCCTAAACCCAAATCCATATCCTAAACCCAAAATTCAATACCCAAACCCGTTTTCCTTCTTAACCGTAAGATTGGATCCATTCCATCATCCAACGGTCGCTGCGTCATCATGCATCAGATTTCGATGCACCTTACCAACACTACAGCACCTAACTCCATCTTGAGCCGTTAGTTTCGTTGTATTTTTGCATCCAACGGTCGCTCCCTCGCTCCCTTCCATCTCGCCCATTAGATCGATCTATCATTTCCGCATCATACGGCTCAGCTTCGCGAAACATCGAGATTTGATGAGCCCGCTCAACACCCAAACAACCAAATACCTATACCCGCAAAACAAACACGCCCTTCATCCCAAACCCATCGACTCCATCTTCTCCAGTCCTCTACAGCAACCATCACCCACACACCATGTCCGCTCAACCACCTCCATCACTGTACCCCATCAATCAGCCTCCCCCTCCATCACTAAAGGACACCACCATGATACTCTCTAGCTCCTTCTCTCTCAACCCTTTTTTCTTTTCAAAAACAGTGAACCTAGAAACTAGGTTTGAGAGAAACAAGTTAGTGAAATCAAACCACCAATTACGGAAGAGGAGAAGCGATAGAAGAATGGGTCGAGACCATTGATTGATTTCAGAGATTAGGTAAAGGTCAATTTTAGATTTTTTTTAAACCCTAATTTTACTGATTTGGGGATTTTGGATTTTTTTGTTGTAACTATAAAAGGGTGTTAGGGGTTGAAAATTGGACATCTCTGGGCTAGCCATGAACAATGTTTTAGTTTTCATTTTATTTCATATAGCAGTTACATTTTCAGTTCATGTGGAATGTGTGTTATACATAAAAATTGACTGTGAATGTGCTGTTATCATGTGGAGCATGTGTATGTGTTAATATCATGATTATAAGCATGTTCATGTTCTAATTCTTTTGCTAGGGCTTAGAGGAAGCTCCTGACATATGCTAGGATAGTAAATTGTATTGTCTTGAAATGCTTTAACTGCCTTAGGATTAATGAAATGCCATTTGAGTTACTTCACTTGTGATCAGCTGTGCTGTTAGAAGACAGCTGATGCTAGGAGTGCAGCTAGGTCAGTTGTAAGAATTTAGTCCATTAGAGAGAGGGCCTTAAGTTCAGTTAGCTAGTTGAGCTAAATACTTGTGATCAGTTGTGCTGTTGAAAGACAGCTGATGCTAGGGGTCATTTAGCTAGGTTAGTTACTCTATTCTTCATTGTAATCTTTCATGAAAAAAACAAGACATACATTGCATCACAATTTCCTTAGCCTAGGGTCAGGTAGTGGAATCAAAAGCCTTAGTACCCTCCCTTGAACTCAGAAAACCTTAGAAACTCCCCAAAGAGAACTTTAGCAAATCCTCCAAGTCCCTGTGGACAAACCCCTATTTACTCTTTCTTGCTTCAACTTCCCTGTATACTTGCAGGCTAGTTTGTAGGTCTTTTCCCTTTACACCACCCGGTCCCACAAGTTTTCATAATTTATTTTATTTTATTATTATTTGATGATTTGTGCAAAAATACCATGAAATCAAGGAGTTTTTCATGAAATTAGAGAAATAATAATAATAATAAAATAATAAGGAACCGTGGGGTGTGGGCCGGTCGGGACCAAGGCATGGCCGGTTGGCCAATGGTCACGCCCCACACTCCTTTCCTTAATTTTATATTATTTTTTATGGATTTATGGAAGTACCATGAAACCGAGGAGTTTCCTCGAGACGAAGAAAATTTGATAAAATGAGAGAATTTTCATCAAATCATGAAAAATAATAAAAATGCATTGAAAATATAAAACTGGTGTGGGATTGACCATGACACGGTCGGTTGGTCGTGTGTCCGTGCTCCCAGCACCCTGGTCAATATTTTTAATTATTTATTATTTTCTTCTCTATTTTGCATAGGTTCATCGTTTCGTTGTATTTTTGAAATACTCGTTCGTGCGGTGATTGTTAGTGTATCGTCGTTGGATACACCTTCACCATTTGAATCGGGGCTTACTTAAAGGTAGCTCAGACGCCCGGTCGTTGATTATTTATTACTAATTGTGGAATTCAGTGGAGAATAATTCACAAAACTGAGTAATAATATGTTTATTATTAATTCATAGGATCAGCTGAGGATTCGACTACGAATTCATAATAATGAATTGAGCATTACCATTCCATGGGATCGTAGATTCGACCATAGAATCAGAGTAATTAAGGTTTATCTATTACCATTTATGAGACCAGTTGTGGATTCGATCATGAAATCGGAGTAATGAGATAATATAGTTATTTTTATTCTATGAGATCAAGCTGTGGATTCGATCATAGAATCAGAACAATTGTTATTGTCATTCCATGGGACCAGTCGTGGATTCGACCATGGAATAGGAGCGATTGTAATTAGGAATAATTAACTTTGTGGCCCTATACTAGCAGAGCAAGCTGTCTAGGAGCATTAAGTATCCTGATACGATCTTGCCGGTAAGTCATATCCTTTATATAGTCAGGGTAAACTTGTTGTTTGTTCCTGAAGATGTTATCGCTATATACTAGCAGAGCAAGCTGTCTAGGAGCAGTCCATCTTGTGATGCTATATAGAAATAATCATGAAAGTATTCAGTATTCATGAGATGTGTCGTTGTCCAGTCGTGAGACTACATATCTACATGTACTCTGAGAGAAAGTACTCTCCGTTGAGAATTTGATGAGAGACCCGTGTCTCGATACTCACGTCTGATTACTGAATCAGAGCTTCGCATAATTATGAGTTTACGAATTTAGCCTTTGTCGAAAATCCACCATCTACATTAAGTCCCCTGCTTACTGAGGAAAGTTGTGTTCCTCAGTCAGCATTAAATGGTGATTTTCCGGCCATAAATAATAATACCAGTAATTGAACTTAGTCGTAAGTTGAGACGTTACCGGATTTAAAGAGCATGAGCAAACCACGACTTGATGAAGGCTTCAATGTCTTGATTGGAGCGTCTTTTGATAAACATAAATTGATGTTGAACCGCAGGTTTGGACGACGATTCCGTGGTCGGTTAGGATTCGCGGGTCGGGCCCAATAAGGAAATCCTTAGAAAATTAGGTTTGGGAAATAAAATTGATATAAAAGGAATTAATCCTTTTCTTTCTTTTTTTTATTTTCCCACAACCGATCAGTGCTTCATCACCTATCCACCACCTTTACGCTAGCAGCAGGAGGAAAAAATTCGCCGGTGCTCCACCGTCCGTCGCCGTTCGATCACCGACCGGCCAGATTCCGGCCGGCGCCGACCAGGTAAGCGCCGATCTTTTTTCCCATATGTTATTACCTGCATGAGTTGTTCATGTTTTGATCATGATGAAGTTATATACATGTGTGTGTATTAGTGTGAGTTTTATGAAAAACCCTCGTTTTTGAAAACGTATGTTCGTTCGATCATTAGTTTTGTAAACTAACTATAATCCCTGATTTAGGAGATATTTTTTTTATTATATGAACCTAGGTTCAGTGATAAAACTTAGTTTATGATCTTTCAAGTGTACCAAGGTTTTATCATAAAAGAAGTGAATTTTCATGAAATCGGAATAATCCTTCGTTTTAAAGACAAATAACGGTGACACGAAGGAAAATATGTATGATGAACTTGTGTCCAGCGATAAAATTTTGCTTATGAGCTTTTATGTAAATACAAAACTTTATTATATGTATGAGATGTGAGCTTTCACAATATTTTTTGAAATAAACCTTCGTTTTAAAGACAAATAACGCCGATAAGAAGAATTTTTTTTTTATATATATATATGTAACCGTGACATATATTATGTAAAATATGATGGTATATTTTATTTGCATGAATTTGTTTTCATTAGATAAAATTCTTGAGAATTTGTGTAAGCAATGTTGCATTAATTGATGTTTTTTCGAAAAATCAGAAACGTGGGTTTTGAGGAACCTTCGAAGATAGACAATATATTTATGATGAAATATTTTATTGTTATGAACTTCATAGGTCAGTTGTGTGAATGTTCACATTATGAAAATTGTGTTCGTTATTTTATGAAAAATCAGTTTCGAAATTAATAAAGCTTCGTTCGTTTTTTGCAGTTTTCGAAGAGACGAACGATTTTGAGGTGTTAACTCTAGCATTACTATCACTATTGGTAGTGGAAGTATAAAAGGTAAGAGTTAAGAGTTACCATTTTTGCTTGTATTTCCTTAATTTATATCTGGACGGCATACTGAAGTAGAATGTAGTGTGAACCTTTTCAGCTACTTAGCAAAGATGTCCAATTCCCAAGCTGACGACGCCTCGAGGGAAGAGATGTGCGTTGATGATGGTATCTCCAGAGATGAGACATGCATGGATGAAACTTCTGTTGGGGGAGACGAAGACGAAATCCCTGGGATTAAGAATGTCCCGAACATAGATGATGCATTCGTTGAAAAAGATATTCCAAGAGCTGAGCAACATTTGAAATCCCAAGTGTATCGTCTTTTGACAAATCCCAGAACTGTTACTCAGAAGAAATTGGTGACTCCTAAGACAGTGATTCGATTTTTTCTTGAACGAGGGGTCTTCGCCTCATCAATCATAGAGTTTAATCTTTCTCGACGACCTCTGGAGAAATTTGCCGGCTAGGCGAGGCATATGTTGGGTTTTCCTCATGTGAGGACTATGCTCGACCAGGCGCAGGTGACGAGAGCTATTCAAGCTTCTGGAGAGTTGTTCATTTATCATGACGCAAGTGGTATTGTGGATCTGTTTGCTCGCTGGTGCATTCCCACTCACACTTTCATATGTAGATGGGGAGAGTTTACCATTACCTTGGAAGACGTGTCGGCTCTGATGCATCTCCCAATCACGGGAAATCTTCCTGGGGATATTTCAGATGAGGAGACCGTCGTTTCTCATGTCTTGACAGCTGCAATGGAGAAAGCGAATAAGGCTGGTAGTAAAGGATGCTATGCTTCCTGGTTGACACACTGGTGGCTTAAAGACGAGGTTTCTGATAAACCCATCGACGGTATGTTACCCATTGCTGCTTTCTTATGCTTATGGTTGTCCAGAGACGTTTTTGAAGACAATGGAAACTTGTTGAAGCCTTTTGTGATTCCCTTTGCTATTAAGATGGCTCAAGGTGAACAACTTCCGATAGGTAGTTTATTCTTAGGCTCCTTTTATTACAACCTGGACTCCTTGATTATAGACTCCAGTGTGTCGAACGGCTCTATGAAGATTGAGTGTTATGCCAACATGATGTTTCTTCAAGCTTTGATGTGGGAGCATTTTAAGAGTTATGCACCTACTCCTCGTAATGTTCTGCAAGGACCGAATACTGATGCGCGCCATACTTTTCCTGAGAAATATAATGCTAGGATCATGCGTTGGTCCACCAAGCAGCCTCGTTCTAAAATACGTTTTATTGATGTGTTAGATGAAGAATCTGAGTTCAATTTTCGCCCGTGGGTGTCAGTCCCTGATTATGTTTCTCAGCCGATGACTTTCAATACTGGAGAAGGCACGAGTTTGACGTCTGGTGCGCATCTGTGTGATGGAGAAAGATCTTTCATGTTGAGTTGCACTCTCGGTCATTTGCTATCAGTCACGTTTGGAGAGATTTCAGTGGAGGAGTATAACATTGATAGAGCAGCTCGACAAATGGGCATGGATCAGTGTGTTCCAACCATACGGAGAAGGAAGCCATCAGCTGAGCAACTCAGGACTCATTTGGATCATACTCATGTGGATGGGAGTAGCTACTGGTTTCCTGGTTCTGATAGATTCGCCTATGTAACCCCAGGTTAGGTAGAATTCTGGGATCAACAACTTGGGCGTTTGCGTGGCTTTGTAATATTTCCCAGACCTCCATTCAAGGATCTTCCTTCGGCTGAGATGATTTCCAGTCGACCAAGATTGAAGTATCTTTCTAGTGATAAACGAAAGTCGTCTCCAGGATGCTCTTTGGTATGTTTTTTCATATAATCTTCACGAAATTATAAGAACTGCATTCTGATTATATTACTGGATTTCACCACAGGACGGTCATAATATACGACCTCGAATCGGTGTAGATTTCTCAGAGACTGAGGCGGTTATTCATGGCGGAGAAGGCAGGCATAAAGGTTATAAGTTGTTACCCAATACCGTAAAGTCCCCAGTTGGTGCTTTGGTGAGTTCCCAATATTTCTCACCGTGACTTTCATTGCTATTAACATTAGAATCATGAAGCCAATGTTGTTAATTTTGTTGCATAATTTTACTCCATCAAGTCTTGAAGGTCTTTAATTTTCTGCTACTGAACAAGCAATTGCTGATTTGAGTGACGAGGAAACTGTAAGTATTTCTTCATATGTTCAAATGTGGTGCTTCATGGATGAAAATATTGATTGTAAAGGACGTGTACAGGAGGATGTCGTCATGGAGATGGAGAATTCTGGAACTCAATCATCCTCTGGGATTCAACTGATTGCACGACTTGCTCACATTCCATCGTGTATTTGAACACACGTGCCGTAGACCGCCAGACCAAAACCCTAAGTGATATCCCCCAAAGTGACACGATTGACATCTCGTGGTTTGTTAGTCAATTGATGACTTCGTGGTTTGATGGGACGATGAGTCCATATAGTCGTTGAGTTGAACATGATGTTCTGAAATTCGTGAATTGAACATGTCATGAGATAGAGGTATAGTTCTTACGATGAAGTGAGCAAGAATTGCTCATTCGTTGGATCGTTGAATATTGATTGTTGAACCAATATTCCTTGGTTTGAACAAATATTTATCATCTGAGCAAGTGTTGCTCATGTGATGAATTGTTGAATATTTGATCGTCTGAGCATGTGTTGCTTGGCAGCGTACCAATAATATTAATTAGAATACTGGTCGTTGAATCGAGCATAATTAATAAAATTAATGACCATGAGGTTGTCGTAAAATTATTAAGGTTAGAATCTGGAATGATGATCCTTGGATTCAGAAACCCTAATTTGATCAATTGATGATCAATTCATGGTTCATCAGAATTTCAACCATGGGACGAATGAGGGACCAAATACATGGGACCGTGGATCAACCATGTAGTGTCCATATGCTCACGTGAGCGAATACGAATAACTCCTGATGAGTTGATGATTTGTTGGTGAAAGAATGATTAAATGCTGGTTTAATCATTTATTCGAAAATGCTCGTCTGAGCCTTAGGTGAGAAACCTAATTAATTATGACGAGGCGAGGTACCGACCATGGAGTCATGAAACCGGCCCTGGGTTGTCTCATGACCGCCTGACGATCACTTCATGAAAATCCAAAGTGTTTGGGAGAGTTTTGGACCTAATACGAGGAATTGTGCAAATTAGGTCAAAACTGTGAAAATTGATGGGACCGGATTCCGTGAGCCAAAGAGCCAATCTTGGTCGGTCAAGATAGCCTGCTCGTGTCACCAAGGCGTCCGCGTCTCAGTCCTGAGAATTTTAATATTTTCTGGCGTGCAATTGAGCATCCATTCGAGAAAATATGCCAAAATTAGGGTTTCGATGAAACTGAGGAAAACACCATGAGATGATGAAAAATAATTATAAAATAAGGAATGAGGAGGCGTGGGACCGTCGTGATCAAGGCATGGTCGGCCGGTCGTGACCACGGTCCCGTGGTGCCTTTTCCTTAATTTTATAATATTTTGATGATTTTATGAAAAAATCATGAATTTTGGGAGTTTCCATGAATTGAAGGAGTTTTCATGAGTTCAAGTAAGCAAAAAATATTAAAATAATAAAAACAAGGGCGTGTGGGGCCGTGGAAGGCATGGCCTGCCGGCTAGGGCACGATCCCACGAGTTTCCGTAATTTTATAATATTTTGATGATTTTATTAAAAATTTATGAATTTTGAGGAATTTGATGAATTTTGGGAGTTTCCATGAATAGAATGAGTTTTCATGAGTTCAAGGAAGAAAAAAATATTAAAATAATAAAAACAAGGGTGTGTGGGACCGTGGAAGGCATGGCCGGCCAGCTAGGGCCCGGTCCCACGAGTTTCCTTATTTTTTTAATATTTTTAAGTATTTTGATGATTTGAGGGAATTTTTCCTAATTTGAGAGAAATACCATGAAATCAAGGAATTTGATGAATTCAAGGAAAACTAATAATAATAAAATAATAAAACAAAGGGGCGTGTGGGACCGGCTAGGGCATGACCGGCCGGCCAAGGCCCGGTCCCACAAGTTTTTATATTTTATTTTATTTTATTATTATTTGATTATTTGTGCAAAAATACCATGAAATCAAGGAGTTTTTTCATGAAATTAGAGAAATAATAACAATAATAAAATAATAAGGAACCGTGGGGTGTGGGGCCGGTTGGCCAATGGTCACGCCCCACACTCCTTTCCTTAATTTTATATTATTTTTTATGGATTTATGGAAGTACCATGAAACCGAGGAGTTTCCTCGAGACGAAGGAAATTTGATAAAATGAGAGAATTTTCATCAAATCACGAAAAATAATAAAAATGCGTTGAAAATATAAATCTGGTGTGGGATTGACCATGACACGGTCGGTTGGTCGTGTGTCCGTGCTCCCAGCACCCTGGTCAATATTTTTAATTATTTATTATTTTCTTCTCTATCTTGCATAGGTTCATCGTTTCTTTGTATTTTTGAAATACTCGTTCGTGCGGTGACTGTTAGTGTATCGTCGTTGGATACACCTTCACCATTTGAATCGGGGCTTACTTAAAGGTAGCTCAGACGCCCGGTCGTTGATTATTTATTACTAATTGTGGAATTCAGTGGAGAATAATTCACAAAACTGAGTAATAATATGTTTATTATTAATTCATAGGATCAGCTGAGGATTCGACTACGAATTCATAATAATGAAGTGAGCATTACCATTCTATGGGATCGTAGATTCGACCATAGAATCGGAGTAATTGAGGTTTATCTATTACCATTTATGAGACCAGTTGTGGATTTGATCATGAAAACGGAGTAATGAGATAATATAGTTATTTCTATTCTATGAGATCAAGCTGTGGATTCGATCATAGAATCAGAAAAATTGTTATTGTCATTCCATGGGACCAGTCGTGGATTCGACCATGGAATATGAGCAATTGTAATTAGGAATAATTAACTTTGTGGCTCTATACTAGCAGAGCAAGTTGTCTAGGATCATTAATTATCCTGATACGATCTTGCCGGTAAGTCATATCCTTTATATAGTCAGGGTAAACTTGTTGTTTGTTCCTGGAGACATTATCGCTCTACACTAGCAGAGCAAGCTGTCTAGGAGCCGTCCATCTCGTGATGCTATATAGAAATAATCACTTAAAGTATTCAGTATTCATGAGATATACCGTTGTCCAGTCGTGAGACTACATATCTACATGTACTCTGAGAGAAAGTACTCTCCGTTGAGAATTCGATGAGAGACCCGTGTCTCGATACTCACGTCTGATTGCTGAATCAGAGCTTCACATAATTATGAGTTTACGAATTTAGCCTTTGTCGAAAATCCACCATCTACAACCTTTTAGTCGATGAAGATCCACCAAATCCTTGAGCAGTCCTTCGTCTTATATGATGATTGCCATGGAGTCTTGAGCTCAACTACACGTTCTATCCTAATCCAAGACCTTAGCTCTTATAGGCTAGTAATTAAGACTTATAGTTTTGATCACTAATATTGACAAACATGCTTGAGATAGCAACGCATGCGAGTTCGACCGAGCAATGCTCTAACAATCTCCCCTTTGTCAATTTTAGTGGCAAAACTATTAATACATATGGAATACAAAAAATAAATAAATAAACTTTTGTAGCTCCTATTCCACATGCCTAATCTTCAACATTACTCGAAATCTTCGTCACTTCCAAGTACTCCAATGATCCCAAAAGTTGTAAGTTTAGCATCATCGTTGTTGAAAATCCATAGCTATAACAACAAGAAAACAATAGTTCTCAATCATTATTATACAGTGTCATAGTATCATTATACAGTGTCAAAGTTCTATTGTATCATAACTTCAACAACAATACTATGGTGATATGTATCACTCCCCCTTGTTCAATACTCCATCTCACATGGAAACAACTCCCCCTTACATAATGATCCGAAAACCATATGTATTTGTAGTGTGAACTACATATTAATTCTTCCCCTTTTTGTCAATAAAATTGGCAGAGGTACAAGAACGGGATCCTAATGAAATTTTCGAAAGAGACATTTCATGACCAAAAGAAAGAACACACATAATCTTATTTAGATGCAATCATAAAGCCGAAGATAAATGCATTAATCAAGGAGTTTACAGATACAAGATAACCCCTATAATATTCCACAGCCGCACTCCCCACAAAGATTTGGCAATTAAGCGCAAGTTCAAAAAAAACTCTCCCCCATAAAATGTCATTCCCGAAAGAAAAACAAGAACGACCTTAATTTCGAAAGAAAAGAAGGATTTCTTTTGACATAACAAATCACATACAAGTATGAATTTGAATCCAAAAAGTTCAATTAAATTACCACAAGAGAACCCATGATTAATTTAATCGACAAATGCTCAAACATAAGTGAACTTATGGAGACTTAAAAATACAATTAGATTAATCACAAGAGAACCCATAATTAATCTAATTGAAATACACAACCAAATTAATCACAAAACTAATCAATTTAATTGGTCATGCTCGATATAAGAAAACTTACGGAGCAACAACTAAATAACCAAACAAGATGATTAACTTAGTTGAAAATGCTCGACATAAAGTACCTTACAGAACAACAATATAGTTAATCAAAAATAATCAACTTGGTTGTGTAATGCTCAACATAAAACGCTTTACGGAGTCTCACAGTAATACATAAAATATGGATCAGGGAAGATCAATTACTGCGGAATACACAAGGATTCATTCTATTTTCCATCACTATTTGCACAATGACATACAATAGACATAATCCTTGCAACCAAAAGATTTTAACCTATCTTCCATCAATAATTGAAAATATAGGCTTAACTTTTGTATTTTTCAAAAGTCCATTCATTCTTTTATCACTATATGCATATCGAAATACGAAAGAATTTACTTTTGACAAGATATGGGACGGTCAAGTTCACTGAAGTAAACAAACAAATCCCATAACAATATTGCAATATATAAAACCATAAAGATTAAAATTGAAAACATCATCTTCCAAATACCTTAGAATTTAAATAAATTAATCTAAAACATTGCAAGATGAAAACATTTGGCAATAGCTATGTGAAGTCACAATAATTGCTATTCCAACTCTAGTAATCCTTCTCAAAAAAAAGAATAAATTCTCATAAGAAGTTTCCTAGGCATCACGACAAACTCGTAATGCTCATATAAGATGATTTGTCCTTATAGGGTAGAATCAATATTTTTCGCATGGATTTACACCAATAATAGCTACCAAAGGCGCATAAAAACATTTTCTTAACAAAGAAGAACATAGAAAGTCAATAACGACTATGCACCATAGTTCACAAAGAATGAATGTGAACATTCAAGAATCCAATAGCACTGCGTACTACTTTCCATTCTTGAACTTCCTTCTTTGTGATTCACCAACAACATTCTTGTAAAAGCTAAAAATTAGCTTAGAAGAGTAGTACTCCAAGAATCCAAGTGCCCAGGTTCAAGAGAAGTGGAACAAGTGCAACGAAACGGAGCAAAATACTCAAAAACAAGAGACAGGACAAATACCAATCTTAACTCATCCAAATTCAAGGTTTATCATCTCCATTTTGAAGAGAATCCAAAGAGTAAGAGAATGCAGAAAGAATGAGGTTAATCTGAGTTCGGACGAAGAAGTTACGGCCAAAACAAGTTTACCGAATATCGACGTCAAGTATGCATACGGGTTTGCAAACGAATTTTCGTATCCTGGAGCAGTATGCAGACGGGGTTTGCGAACTTAAACCCCTGGATTTTGGTTTTAAATGACGTTATGCATACTTGGTATGTGTACCATGAAGTCCAAACATCCCGAACTAATGTTTTCAAACCTAAACATTTAAGAACCTTAAACACAGATCAAGTTAGGTAGAAATAAACGATAAGCAAGGTACATGGATCATTATAAGTACTCAAACAAGTAAAAAACATAAAACTTTCTCAAGTTTATAGACATACCTTTTTAGAAAAATCCAATCGAATTCTACCGCCTTACCGAAAATAATCTGTGTGCCCCAATTCTCGTGCTTCCCTCACCGTATACATAACAGGGTATTCCTTGGTGAGGATGCACTTACAACACAATCAAGTTGTGTTAGGGTGAACAATGTCTTGCTCACTACAAGTGACCTTTGGATTATCATGAAAGAGATCGCTTTTAGAACCTTTCACATCCAATTCAATTTTTCCAAAAAACTTATTAAGTTCCAACATCATGGATACTTCCTTCTCCATAGTCATGGAATTTTCTGGAAGATCATTCCTTTTCACACTCAAAGCATCATTGGCTTTCTTTGGTACCCACTTCTGAGTGCGTTTAGGAACAACCGGAACCTTCTTCCCATTACTCTCTTTAATATTTCTCGGAAGAGAATTGGATTGACTATTATTTTGCAAATTAGTCTTTCTCCAATTGGGAGCATCGGATTTTGTCTTCGTCTTTACAAAGTTATTCTTTTGATAATCATTACAATTGTGAAAAGACTTCGTATGACGTTTATAGGCAAATCTAGGATTATCACAGCACTGATTCCTTTGCCTAAAGGTTTGATGTTTACAACCCGTAATTTCAAGGGTGTTAGCCTTAACATATGATCCTGGTTCAATAACTTCTTTTGACACTCAAACAAGAATATAATGAAGTTTTTTATTCCTTATACGAAAACGACATCCCCTTTCCAGGTGACCTTTGTTTCCACCATAATGACAAATATAAGGAACGTTCTTACCCGGATTCATGTGTGCTGGTTTTGGAGGTTGATATACTTTGCTATTTTGAACCTTAACCGCTGGTGAAGGTATTTCACTTTTGTCATCAGTGGAAACCTTTATTTGAGAAGAATCACTAGCCTTGACAAATTTTACCTCTTTGCTAATACTTGGAGCATCTATTCCCTTATATCCCAATCCTCGTGTATCACGATGATTTTTACTTGCTCCTAGCATAGTGGTTAATTTGCTTGAACTAGTATTGAACTTTTTCAAGTCATCTTCCAACATCTTGATTTTATCAAGAGTAGCAGCTAAATCAGCCTCAAGGCATTTTTCTCGAGCGAGATAAGCACTTTCTCTGTCATCAAAACTTGTTTGCTGAGAGTTAAACCTTGCTTCAGATTCTGCAAGTTTCTCTTCCAACAAAAAGTACTTTTGATAAAGATTATCACATTCATGTGACTTCATATGTAGGTTTTCCTCAGAATCCTTGAGGATCGATTCGTTAGAACAATTCGAAACATAAACACCTGCGTAACATCTTCTCAATTTCTTGTTTTCACGACAGAGAGGAGTTAGAAGAGGAGCGACATGAGAAGTTGTCATCTTCTTCTTTTCTAACGAATTCAAAAC
This sequence comes from Papaver somniferum, assembly GCF_003573695.1. NCBI lineage: Eukaryota > Viridiplantae > Streptophyta > Magnoliopsida > Ranunculales > Papaveraceae > Papaver > Papaver somniferum. The sequence continues at coordinate 170,871,761 of NC_039360.1, read as the reverse complement.
ATTCACATACTCAGAGACTTCCTCATTAACATCTCTATCAATATCTGAATTACCTTCATCATAAAGTTCATCCAACTGTTCTTCTAGGTGTGTTTCCCATACTTCAACAGGTTTTACATTAAGAGAATGTTTATATACTGACCTAGATGTCACATTCCTCTCCGGTGAATCCAAGCTTTGAAAATCATCTGGTAATTTATGAACAGGTACGTTATTAGAGATAGACTCGTCCATAATAAGATCGCTACAAACACAGACTTATGAGGTCTTAAACGTGTTTGCCTGCTCTGATACCAATTGAAAAAGGGGTACAACAACCACACCCAACAATTCGATTAGAAATCTGTATATACAAACTCCAATATACTTTCTAGAGAATCAACTAGACATTCAGACTCAATCTAGACAAAAAGTATATCAAAGAGTTTATATCTCAATCTCTCGATTTGATCTTTACTCAAACAAATAGAAATCTTCGGGTCTTTATCAAAGAGAGATAACTTGGATGGTACCAAATACCAATATCCAAGTTTCAATCAATTTAAATCAATAACCAAAAGGTCGGATATTCTAATTGATTGAACAACGCACAACCTGTGATATTTCAATTATATAACAAAATATAATGCGGAAAAGAAATAACACAGACACCAGAATTTTGTTAACGAGGATACCGAAAATGCAGAAAAACCCCGGGACCTAGTCCAGATTGAACACACACTGTATTAAGCCGCTACAGACACTAGCCTAGTCCAAGCTAACTTCGGACTGGACTGTAGTTGAACCCTCAATCAATCTCATATTGATCTAAGGTACAGTTATGCTCCTACACCTCTGATCCCAGCAGGATGCTACGTACTTGATTCCCTTAGATGATCTCACCCATAACTAAGAGTTGCTACGACCCAAAGTCGAAGACTTTAATAAACAAATCTGTATCACACACAAAAGTCTACGGTAATAGATAAATCCGCCTCCCACGAAATTACCTACGAGTTTTGTTCCGTCTTTTGATAAATCAAGGTGAACATGAACCAATCAATAAACCGGTCTTATATTCCCGATGAGTAACCTAGTATTATTGATCACCTCACAATAATCTTAATCGACGCAGCGAAAAAAGATATTGTGGAATCACAAACGATGAGACGAAGTGTTTGTGATTACTTTTCTATCTTGCCTATCGGAGATATAAAATCTCAAGCCAATTATTTCAATTTTACTCGTACGATAGAAGATGCAAGATCAGATCACACAACTACAAGAAAAGTAGTATCGGTATGGCTTCACAATCCCAATGAAGTCTTTAAGTCGTTAACCTGGTTTAGAAGAAGAAACCAAAGATTAAAGGAGAATCGACTCAAGCTTAGCACAACTAGTATCACACAAAATGTGTGGGGATTAGGTTTCCCGGTTGCTAGAGTTGCTCCCTTATATACACTTTCAAATCAGGGTTTGCAATCAATGTTAGCTTAGTAACAAAGCATTCAATATTCACCGTTAGATGAAAAACTGATTAGATTCAAGCTAATATTTCTCAACCGTTAGATCGAAAACTTAGCTTGTCACATACAAATGAAATGTCCAATTTTGGGTTTATGAACCGTACCCAAACATTAACGTTTGTTGGTTCAACAAGTCAAACAAAAGGTTAGCCATATGATTACTCTCATATCAAACTTATTATTCTTCACCATAACTAGTTCAAATGACTCAAATGAACTAGTTAGAGAGTTATTCAATTGCAAGGAAATCTTATTTAACTACACAAGACACAATTGAAGCAAAATCGGTTTGATTCACTCGAATCGGTTCATGAACTTTATAGCCACGGTTTGCAAAAGCATTCCTTAGTTTATTTAAACATTAGTTCAAGGAAACCCGACTTTAGATATAACCTGCTCAAGTTCGCGGACTAGGTTCGCGGATTTAAGCTCATGGAAGGAGTACACAAACTCCAGCAGAAAATCTCGGGCCGAGAAGTTCCACAAGTTCGCGGACTGAGTTCGCGGACTTGGCTCACGCCACTTCCAACTTCACTTGATCAACAAAGTTAGAAAAATTTGGTTCAAGGAATATGACTTATGCACATAAGTGTTTCCATAATAATGCTTATATCCACCAATGGTTATGAGCCGTTATTGACAGACCATTTTTCGGCAGAGCAATTTTCAAAGTGATTGAAACGTAACATGACTTTCGTCACTTGGTAATGATGAATTCGGCTAAAGTGAAAGCTTACCAACACACATTTCGAGAAATAGATATGAGAGATAAACTCGTATCGAAATAGCAAATGTGTATAATGAAAGTCTATATATCAAAACGACTTTTGTCTCAAGAGTAGGAGATAGGGTAAATAGATTTTTGAGTGACAGATAAGTTAAAGTCTCCACATACCTTTTAGTCGATGAAGATACACCAGTTTCTTTAGTAGTCCTTCGTCTTGTATGATGATTTCCATGGAGTCTTGAGTTCAACTACACTTTCTATCCTAATCCAAGACCTTAGCTCTAATAGGCTAGTAATCAAGACTTATAGTTTTGATCATTAATATTGAAAAACATGCTTGAGATACCAACGCATGCGAGTTCGACCGAGCAATGCTCTAACAATATCAAAGAGTTATATCTCAATTTCTTGATTCAATACTTACTCAAGAAAATGGAAATCTGCGAGTCTAATTGAATACAAGTGAAATTAACTTGAACGGTACCAAAAACCAATGTTCAAGGATCAATCAATTTCAATCAACAACCAAAGGTCGGATTTCCCAATTGATTGATTCAACGCACAACCTGTGATATTTCAATTATATAACAAAATATAATGTAAAAAAGAAATAACACAGACACCAGAAGTTTTGTTAACGAGGAAACCGCAAATGCAGAAAAACCATGGGACCTAGTCCAGATTTAACACACACTGTATTAAGCCGCTACAGACACTAGACTACTACAAACTAACTTCGGCTGGACTGTAGTTGAACCCCAATCAATCTCACACTGATCCAAGGTACAGTTGCGCTCCTTACGTCTCTGATCCCAGCAGGATACTACGTACTTGATTCCCTTAGCTGATCCCACCCACAACTAAGAGTTGCTACGACCCAAAGTCGAAGACTTTAATAAACAAATCTGTATCACACAGAAAAGTCTACAGGAATGGATAAATCTGTCTTCCACAGATACCTACGAGTTTTTTTCCGTCTTTTGATAAATCAAGGTGAACAGGAACCAATTGATAACCCGGACTTATATTCCCCGAAGAACAACCTAGAATTTTCAATCACCTCACAATAATCTTAATCGACTAGCGAAAAAAGATATTTTGGAATCACAAACGATGAGATGAAGGTGTTTGTGACTACTTTTCTATCTAGACTATTGGAGAAATTAATCTCAAGCCAATCTTACGATTGTACTCAAATACTATAGAAACATCAAGATCAGATCACGCAACTACAAAGGAAATAGTTGGGTCTAGCTTTACAATCCCAATGAAGTCTTCAAGTCGCTAACCTACAGGGTCTCGGTAGAAACCTAAGGTTAAAGGAGAATCGACTCTAGCTTATACAACTAATATCACACAGGAGGTGTGGGGATTAGGTTCCCAGTTGCTAGAGTTCTCCTTTATATAGTCTTCCAAAGCGAAATCTTACCAACACATATTTCGAGAAATAGATAAGAGAGATAAACTCGACTTGAAATAGCAAATGTGTATAATCGAAGTCTATATAGCAATACGACTTTTATCTCAAGATAGGAGATTGAGTAGATAGACTTTTGAGTGATACATAAGTTCAAGTCTCCACATACCTTTCAGTCAATGAAGTTCCACCAATTCCTTGAGTAGTTATTCGTCTTTGTATGATGATCGTCGTGGATTCTAGATCTCAACTACACTTTCTATCCTAGTCCGAGACTTAGCTATAAGTATACAAGAAATCAAGACTTATAGTTTTGGCAACTAAACTTGACAAACAAGCTTGAGATAGCAACGCTTGCGAGTTCGAACGAGCACTGCTCTAACACTTGTAGGTCCAGGTATATACCCTTGGTGATAGTGGCAGTGATGAAGGGTGGAAGACGTTTAGAGGAGATTTCGACTGTTTAATGCCTACTGATTTGACTGCATCACCGGGTGTATATGAAAATGGAGATATTTATTGGATGTATTCTGAGAAAGAATCGAGTATCGTGGCTTTCTATTTGAAAAAAGAGGAGTTTCACATCATCCCGCCACCATCAGAATTTCGTGTAGGTAAGCGTCATTCATATCGATTTCAGGTGTTTAGCGAGTGTTTGTGCTTTATTCATCAAAGGAGAGCTAGACCTGTGAACATATGGTTATTAGAGAAAACAAGCAGCAACACTCAGTAACAACAGCTCCCAAATAAATGTGTTTTGGAATTGAACAAGGGAGTTCAAGATAGTATGAGACGGCAAATGGTTTAGTGAATACGAGTCGTTTTCCCTCACAGAGAGGGGTCATATACTATTCTGCTTTAATCGAACTATTCTGCCTCACTATGACACTAAAGATATAAGTGTTACAAAACTAATGGATGGTGATGAGTTTGGTTTCAAATATTGGAAAGCGATTCCTCATGTCAACAGCTTTGTTTCACTAAAAGCTTTATGAAAAGGTTTATGTGAACATATAATGTTATCAACTGGAGAATGAGAGGGAGGCCAACAAATATTAATAGAACTTTATACCTGAGACACGACTTATTATTTGTATGCTTATTTTTGTCCTATTTTATATATGCACTAATTTAAATTATTATTTGTATGCTTATATCTTCTGTAATATTTTACTGGCAAATGACTGACGAAACATAACTGCATTTTATTTGCTACAATTATTAATGGAGAAATTTATGTATTTTGTTGAATTACTTTTTTTTCCACTTAATTTTCCTTCTTTGTTTGTTTCATCTTGTTTTGTTTATTTCTCTTCTATGATGCTCCCCTGTGCTTGATTCAGCTAAATCTCATAGGGTCATCTCATCATTTTAATATAATATCTTTTAGGCTAAAGTGAGTGAACTTTATGGCTAAAGTAAGTGCAAATGACTAATCATGTATGTTTAAGGGTACATAATGATATTACTATTTATGCAACAAAACATGATTTGTATTACTTTAAACTGGATTAGTACTAATCCTAATCAATGAGGTTAAGGTTTGTTCATGTTAATTATGTATGTTTAAGTGTACATAATGATAAATATCTCTTAGACTATTTGGAATGGCATACTAGTTATAATAATGTTATGTGAGGCTGTTTTCAACTCTTGATTGAAGGTTGAATGACACATGTATTTCCTAGCACGAGGTGGACTCCATTCTAGCTCTTGTTTAAAAATAAATTTTTCATCATTAAAGAATTAGAGAAGACAGAATTTGAAGTGTCTTCCTACAAGTTTTCTTTCTACTGTTTTTCTAAATCTAAGGTGTGCACTTATAGTTCCTACCTACTTCATGTTAAGTGTTTTCAGTTGTAAAATATGTAATCCTAGAGCATGCATAGAACTATATATAGTTTTATTATAAGGTATTAAGCATGTTCACATACAAAATGATTACAACTAATAAGGAATTGGTAAGCATGATTATAGGCTGGTATTCTAACATTGGAATCAATGCATTAGGTATAATGTATTATACATGACTTTATAGATTATAGTGAATGTTATGAAATTTCAGCAATTTTCATAATAGTTTAGATATGAACTCTTTAGATTCAAATCATGTAAGATATGTGCTTTGTTGTCATCATGTTACAAGGCTGATCTAAAGAATTATTTGAAGCCTTGTAGTAGTCTTGATGTAACTTTTATCGTTTCTATGTGTCGCTAACGTGATACTTTGGGAGAAAATAAAAGCTGTGTATTTTCGTTACGAAAAGACTATGTAAAATTGTGTTTCAGATGTTGTTAGTATGAGGATGCCCAAAGGTTAATTATACTTGTCACATCTGTAATGGAACAAGGTAATCTATTTATACATAGTAAATGATAGTTTTTTACGACCCAAAGGTTTAAAATATCCGTTGAGTACTATGTATAAGCTGATTAGCCTTGTGTTTGATTAGACTTTGGTACATCACAAGTTTACCCAAAGGTGGAGTTGTGGTTGTATCGAGTCTGAAATCAGCATATTGTTATCATGATGTTTAAGAATGTTTTACGTTACAATACATATACATGATTCATATGGAATACATACATATTTCAGATACAATGAATCTATACAACTTCAGGGTTATTTGTCTGGTATTGAGCCTCTTAATGGAACGAACTACTTCAAATGGAAGTCACACCCTGATATAGTCCTTGGCTACCTGGAATATGACATAGCTTTAAGAGAACCTAAACCAGAAATGCTTGTCGATACTTCTACTAGAAATGAAAAACAAGATTTCTATAAATGGGAGAATGCAAACAGAATGAATATAATGATCATTCGAGGTGCAATTCTTGATGCCATTCGAGGTGGAATTCCAACGAAAATTACTGCTAAAAAGCTGATGAAAGTTATTCAATCACAATTTGTGAGTTCAGCGAAGTCAATGATTGGTACTCATATGGGTCAGCTGACTTCAATGCGGTATAATGGTGAAGGTAGTATTCGAGATCGCATCCTTCAAATGGAAGATTTGTTGTACAAATTACGAGGTATGGATATGAATCTAAATGATGATTTTTTAGTACAACTTGCAGTTCACTCCCTAAGCAATTCGAGACTTTCAAGGTCAACTATAATACTTGTGACAGAAAATGGGATGTAAATGAATTGATCGCTCATTGTGTAGAAGAATAGAAAAGGCAGAAAGTGAAAATAAAGAGTATGCACACTTTACTACTGTTGGTCCTAGCCAGAAAGCTTTCAAGAAATCAGGAAAGAATAATAAACCGCAAGGACAGAAAAAGGAAACATCAAACAATAAGTCATTTATGTAAGAAGCCAGGACACATGAAGAAAGAATGTTTTAAGTATAAGAATTGGTTAAAAAATAAACAACAAGGTACTGATTTTCATATGATGTGCTTTGAAATTAATCTTGTTATTACTCTTTTGAATACTTGGTGGTTAGAAACCGCAACAACCATTCATGTTGCTAATTCCTTGTAGGTGTTCACAAGCCAGAGGAATCTAAGTAAGGAGGAGCGGTGTCTACACATGCTAAATGCTCAAGAAGTGGAAGTTAAATCTATTGGAAATGTGTGACTACCTCTGGATTCCGGGATTTTTTGGATCTTTTTGATGTATTTTATGTACCTATTGTAAGAAGATGTTTGATATCAGTTGGTATACTCTACTCTAAGGGATTTACCTTTTCTATCGGTGGTGGTTGTTTTAGTATGTTTCATAACTCTAAACTGGTTGGTTTTGGGTCGACTGTTGATACTAAATCTATGAATTCAATGTCTTGTATGAATGTTGGTACTTCTAAGGGTGTCAAAAGAAGTTTAAACTCATAGAATTTTTCTATGTTGTGGCATCATCCCTTAAGATACATATTCAAAGATCGAACGCAAAGGATTGTAAGGAAAAATATGTTACCGCAACTAGATTTTTCATATTTCAGTACATGTGTAGCTTATATTAAAGGGAAGTTTGTTAAATCGAGAAAGAAAACAACTACAAGAAGTCAAGGCTTACTTCATATTGTGCATACAGACATTTGTGGTCCTTTTACGATTTCTTCTAGAGGTGGATAAATATACTTCATCATATTTATAGATGATTATTCACGTTATGGGTATGCTTATCTCATTCGTGAAAGATCAGATGCTTTAAAATCTTCCAAACCTACAAGGCAGAAGTTGAAAACCAACTTGAGAAGAAAATTAAAGTATTGAGATCAGAGAGAGGAGGAGAGTATTATGGCAAAACTGATTTCTGTGGAGAATCTAATGGAAAACTGCTTGAATTTCTGCGAGAACATGGTATTGTACCTAAGTTTACTACTCCCGGATCACCAGAACAAAATGGGGTTGTTGAAAGACGTAATAGAACCTACAAATATATGATTCACACTATGCTAAGTAACTCTACATTACCTGAATCCTTTTGGGGAGAAGCTTTAACGACAGCGGTATACATTATGAATCGTGTACCCAGTAAAGCAGTTACTAAGACTTCTTATGAGCTTTGTACATGTAGAAAACCTAGTCTAAATCATCTTCATGTTTGGGGTTGTGCAGCGCAAGCTAAGCTATTCAATCCTGCTGAAATCTCTTGATTCGCGCACTACAAGTTGTTTCTTTGTTGGCTATCCAAACAGATCAAAGGGTTATAGGTTTTATTCTCCTTTTAGGCCTTTTGAGATTGCTAAAACCAATAATGATAAGTTTTTGGAGGATGATCAAATCAGTAGGAGTGAATCTCGCCAAATTTTGTTTGAAAAAGAGAATCCAACTGACCTGATTGCAACTGAAGTTCAAAAACAATCCACAATTGACATTCCAAAATGATCTAGAGCCGTTGAAAAGGAAGAAATGGTTCTTCGTATATCTACTAAACCAAGAAAAATCATCGTCAAACTCGGTTTTAGTACCTTCATGGTAGAATCAGATGGAAATGTCGATGATTTGGAAGAACCATTGACATATTCACAAGAAGTTGATGGAAAAAAATCTCGTTTTTGGATTCCTTCCACATATGAAGAACTGAAATCAATGGAAAATAATGGAGTATGAGATATGGTAGATCTACCTGAAGGTGCAAAAACAGTTGGTTGTAAATGGATTTTCAAAATCAAATGGAATGCTGAGTATCGAAAGGCACAAGGCTAGGCTTTTAGCCAAGGGATTTACTCAAGAAGAAGGGGTTGATTCTGAAGAAAATTTATCTCCAGTTTCCAAGAAAGATTCTTGTAGAATTATCATGGCAATGGTGGATCATTTTGACCTTGAATTGAATTAAATGGATGTGAAAACGGCTTTTTTGAATGGTGATCATGATCTTGGTAAAAATATATACATAGAACTTGTTAGAGCATTGCTCGGTCGAACTCGCATGTGTTGCTATCTCAAGCATGTTTGTCAATATTAGGGATCGAAACTATATGTCTTGCAGAGACGAAGAACTACTCAAGGAACCAGTGGAACTTCATCCGACCAAAAGGTATGTGGAGACTTGAACTCATCTTGTCACTCAAAAGTCTATGTACTCTATCTCCTACTCTTGAGACAAAAGTCGTATAACTATGATTGTTTTCATACATACACATTTGCTATTTCGAGCCGAGTTTACTCGCCTATCTTTTTCTCGAAATACGTGTTGGTGAGATTTTGCTTTAACCGTCTTCATCTTTACCCGTGACGAAAGTCATGATGACGTTTCAATCTTGAAAATAGCTTTGATGACGATAGTCGATTCTTTATGTCTAACGACTGTTATAACATTATAGAAGAATGTTTCAATGATTGAAATGTGGAGTTGAGAATATGTAACCACCTATGGATGTAAGCATATAGTGTGTTCGCACATTAGTGTATAAATCCATGTGCCGGAAACCAAGTGCGTGCATATGTGTGCATGCGGTATTGGTGAAGGAGACAGGTTGGGTAGGCATACCAGTACAGGTACTGGCGAAAATTCACGTCCGTGAAATTCTGCTGAGTTTGAAGGTTACGAACTCAAAAACCAGTCACCTTAGCTACGCATACCCGTACGCATACTGGCGGAACTTTTTCATCCGAAAAAATCTGCTGAGTCTGGAAACTAAAACAAACTCAAAATTCGGTAGCTAAGGTACGCATACCCAAGCTAGTTATTTCTCAAATCGGTAGTCCGTGGACTTAAAACAATAAATTATAAGGAATGCAATCTTTGCAAACCGTGGGTATATTGTTCATGAATTGATTCAAATGAATCAAACCGATTTTGTTTCAGTTGTGTCTATGTATAAAAACCTAAGCAATTGAACAACTCTTGAACTAGTTCTTATGAGTCATTTGAACTAGTTATGAGAAAGATGAATACGGTAAAATATGAAAGCACTCATATGGATAACCATTGGTCAACCGTTTGTGAACCAACCAATGTACATGATTAGGTACGATTACTCAAACCTAAATGAATACATTTCATTTGTGTGTGACAAGCTAAGTTTCGATCTAACGGTTGAAAGATATTAGCTTGGATAAATCAGGTTTTTCATCTAACAGTGATTATTGAACGCTTTGTTACCAATGTAACTTAAATTGCAAACCCTGATTTGAAAATTATATAGGAGACTTCTAGCAACTGTGCAAAACTAATGCCCACACCTCATGTGTGATACTAGTTAGTTTGCTAGATTCAATTCTCCTTTAATCGTAGGTTTCTTCTCGAGACCCTGTCGATTAACGACTGAAAGACTTCATTGGGATTGTGAAGCCAGATGAAACTACTTCTCTTGTAGTTGAGCGATCCGATCTTGCCATTTTCTATCGTACGAGTTCAATTGAATAATTGACTTGAGATTATATCTCCGATAGGGCAAGATAAAAATAAATCACAAACATCTTTGTCTCATCGTTTGTGATTCCACAATATCTAGTTTTGCTACCATACTGTTTGTACCATGAGTAAAAATGCCACATAATAGGCCAAATTGCTACTTAAATCACCCTTTGGACCTCATCCAAGCCTTCCACCAGCTTACTCACTGAAGTAGCTACCAGCAAGTCCAGTGCTCCATGAAATCAACATCGGGCAATGGTCAAAGTCAACCGTCGGTCGACGGTCGAAGTCAAGTTGCCAGTCGCACTTCTAGCCAGTTTTCGTCAATATTTCCAGCGATGCTGCCAACCAGTTCTCGGCCATCTTCCCCGGGCATGGCCCCCGGGCATGTCCCCCGTCCATCTCCCTCGGGCATGTCCCCCGGCATGTTGCTCGGCCATGCCCACTGGCGGAATCCTCCAACCATACTGCCAGCCCGTTATGCCTGTCAACCAGTTAATCCAGTCTGCCAGCATGCAGAATTAATACAACAGGGGAGTTTCATGGGGTTTTACGCATAATTAATGCAAGGCATGGCCAGGAGGCATGAAGTATTAATTCCAGCAGTGTCATGCAGAATTTAACATGGAGGCATGAATGAGCAGTTTCATGCATAATTTAACATGGAGGAATGAATGAGCAGTTTCATGCAGAATTTAAGTTTAAATTGAAATTAGGAATTCAACTGTATAAATAGGGAGGTCCTGAGGGATAAATAGGGAGGCTAGCAATGAGAAAAAATACTACTGTAATTCTAATATTAATAAAATACCACCTTCCAAGGGGATTTCTCCGTGGATGTAGGCAAACAATTCCGAACCACGTTAAATTTGTGTCTGTCATTCTTGACTATTTTCTTTTATTAGCCCTGTTTCCATCAACAGCATCAAAATCATCGTGTTTAGTGCCTGGAAATATTTCTGTGTACAAACACATACAATTTAGATTATTGTGAGGCGATTGATAATACTAGGCTGTTCTTCGGAATATAAGTCCGGTTTATCAATTGGTTCTTGTTCACCTTGATTTTTATCAAAAGACAGAACAAAATTTTTAGGTTTATCTGTGGGAGACAGATATATCTATCCTTGTAGAATTTTCTGTGTGATACAGATTTGTTTATTAAATTCTTCGACTTTGGGTCGTAGAAACTCTTGGTTGTGGGTGAGATCAGCTAAGGGAATCAAGTGCGTAGTATCCTGCTGGGATCAGAGACGTAAGGAGCGCAACTGTACCTTGAATCAGTGTGAGATTGATTAGGGCTCAACTACAGTCCATACCTAAGTTAGTTTGTAGTAGGCTAGTGTCTGTAGCGGCTTAATACAGTGTGGTGTTCAATCTGGACTACGTCCCGGGGTTTTTCTGCATTTTCGGTTTCCTCATTAATAAAATTTCTGGTGTCTGTGTTATTTCTATTCCGCATTATATTTTGTTATATAATTGAAATATCACAGGTTGTGCGTTGTATCGATCAATAGTGAAATCCAACCTTTGGTTGTTGATTGGATATTGATTGATCCTTGGATATTGGTCTTTGGTACCATCCAAGTTTATCTCTCTTGTATTTAATTGAGACTCGCAGATTGCTTGAGTAAGATTTAAATCAAGAGATATTAACTCCTTGATATACTTTTTATTAAGATTGACTCTGACTGTCTAGTTGATTCTCTTAAAAGTATATTAGAGTTAGTCCATATAGATTGCTAATCGAAATATTGGGTGAGGTTGTTAGACCCCCGCATTTTTGATTGGTATCACAGCAGGCAAACACGTTCAAGACCTCAAAAGTCTGTGTTTTTAGCGATATGACTCTATGGACAGAGGTGTTATCTCTATTAACGTACCACCAGTCTTCGATGGCTCTAATTACTTATGGTGGAAAATTGCTATGCGAGCGTTTCTTCAAGCGCGTGATTTTCAATCATGGATATATATTGTTAATGGCTATGATGTTCCCGTTGTTGCAGTATGTAATATTAATGTTCCAAAAAATATTGGCGAATACGATGTTGCTGAGATACTTGTTGCAAAGCAAAAATCTGACGGTTTGAATGCCATCATACATGCCATTACCCCAAATCTTCAGCACCGTGTATCAAATTGCACTAGGTCTAAAGATGCATGGGATATCTTAGGAACTGTATTCGAAGGAAATACCAGTGAAAAGGAAGCTAGACTTCAAAACCTTAATTCCGATTGGGAAAACCTTTGTATGGCAGATGAGGATTCATTTGATGAGTTTAATCACAAAGTGTCTGAAATTGTTAATGCATCTTTTGCATTGGATAATTCCTCAAAAGGACATTGTGATGAAAATTCTTAGATCGTTGCCATCTAGATACGATTCTAAGAAGCATGCCATCGTTGAGGGAAATAACCTTGATAACCTCTCCAGAAATACACTGGTTTGGAAGCTTAAGATCTTTGATCACGAACACTCGTCCAAATCTAAGGATGTTGCGTTCAAAGCACTGAAAGACACAAAATTACTTGATAAAAGTAAAAATGTGTATATCTCTGATGATGATCACTCTGAGACAGACTCATCAGATGAAGATCTTGACAAATCAGTCTCGATGATCACAAGACAGTTTAGAGATCTTCTGTTGAAGAGAAGTAAATGGTTCTCCAGAGATAAGCCAAAAGCATCAGTCAAACCTCATAATCGTATTCCTCCTAAAAACAGGGACTCAGATGAGACTGATGATGAGGATATGCCTCAGTGCTTTAAGTGTAAAGGATTTGGTCACTTTGCAAACGAGTTCCCAAATCGTAGAAAATACATTGGGAACAAAGGTCTTGCTGCGACACTTGACGAGATGTCTGAAAATTATGATTCTGATGAAAACAAGAAATCAAGTGTTGCTCTTCTGTCTGAAAATATTGATTTTGATAATTGTAGTAATACATACATCAATCTTGATAATCTTTTAGAAGGGATCCCAATCAAGATGGAAGAATCAACTGACCCGTCTTTTGGAAACTCTTTGCTTAATGTTTCAGGATCTACTTTATGCCTAGCAACTTACGTTTCAAAGGCCCCTGAACCATCCTTTGCGTTGACATGCTCCTATTGTTCTCTCAAGGGACATGAATTTTCAAGGTGTTACAAGTACAAACACAAGATGAGATATGTCAACAAGCTTCAACGAAGAGCAGATCGTCTAGCCAATAAGCTTAAACTTGCGGAGAAAACATCTAAGGTATGTAAGATCTTGTCCTCTTCGAAAAGACTAGTTTCCAAGGAAATATATAGACCATTAGAGAGGAAAACCTGGTCTAAACATGCGGAAACACAGAGCTCCATTGATTCCATACAAAAGGGTCATGGTGGGAAAATCATTGTTCACCACAGCACAACCTGATTGTGTTGTTTTTGTGCATCTTGTCTCATGTGCCTGTTCAAAAGAGACAAGATATTGCACACCTCAGGTTTTAAAATAAAAAAGTATTTTTTTCTTTTTTTAGCTTTGAGTTGTTTGGTCTTGAAATTTCTTCATATCACTATTGATATTGGAAGGGACCGATTTGCCAAAAGAAGAGGGTTATTATCGACAATTCCGCTCTTTATAGGGTTGTGAGTTGGACGTGTACGAACCTGTTTAAAGGTTTCGAATCCCTACATTCCTTTTTTCTTCTCTGATATTCTTTATACCTTAAGACTGCTTTTTGAAGTTGAATTGTGAATTCCTCTCACACAACCGTGCCTTCATGGAAACTCCAAGCATCATGTCTTCAGATGGAAAAGATATCAATATGATTGTTAAGCCATCAATCACCAAGGAAAAAGAAAAATCTCTGGTGTCTCCATCCTTGAAAAGAAAAAAAAAGGAATGTGAGGAAGCCAAGGGCAGTTCCTTCTAACTCTCAGAAATTCTCTGATGTTCTTGATGAGTTGAAAGAGACAAGAAAGGAGATTCGTCAAATAAAGGCTTGTGTGTTAAGATCTTTGGAAATTCAGAAGGCCCTGATTCGACATCTTTAGCCAAGACGGTTTGTTGGTATGTACTCCTTCCTCCACGAACCCTATGTTCCAATGGCTGTTGACGACAAGGAGTTCGGGAACGATACATAATTTCTCAAAGATATCAATGTCTAGAAAGTCTTCTTATGAGAATTTATTTCTTATATTTTAGGAAGAATAACTAGAGTTTGGAATAGCCATTATTGTGAGTACACATAGCTATGTCCATCGTTTTTTCATCTTTATTTTTTAGGTTTATTTATTTAAATTCTAAAAATTGTTTGGAAGATGATTTCTGTAGTATTAATCTTTATGGTTTTATATATTACAATATGTTATGGGATATGTGTGTTTGCGTCCGTGAACTATTATTGTCCCATATGATGTCAAAAGTTATCTCTTTTATATGTCGATATACGAGTATTGATACAAGATCGATGGACTTTTGACAAACAAAATTTAAGCCTATTATGTCAATTATTGATGGAAGATAGGTTAAAATCTTTTGTTTACAAGGATTATGTCTATTGTATGTCATTGTGCAAATAGTGATGGAAAATAGAATGAATCCTTGTATATGTCGCAGTATTGATCATTCCCTGATCCATATTTTATGTGTATATTGCAATGCTCCATAAGTTTTTCTTGTGTTGAGCATAAGACGATTGAGTTAATAATTCTTTTATGGTGAACTTAGTCGTAGCTCCGTAAGCTCTCTTATGTCGAGCATTTCCAACTAGATTAATCATATATTCGTTTGTGGTTATTTTGGTTTTGTATTCCGATTAAATTAATCATGGGTTCTCTTGTGGTTAGTTTAATTGAGAATTTTGGATAAAGAAAATCATTTCTTTATGGTTTTTGGTGTCCAATAAAATCCTTCTTTTCTTATAAAAGTAAGGCCGCTCTTGTTGTTCTCTTGGGAATGACATCAAATGGGGGAGAGTTCTTTTGAACTTGCGCTTAATTTCCATATCTTTGTGGGGAGTGCGGCTGTAGAATCATTTATGGGTTATCTTGTATCTTTATAAACTCCTTGATGAATGCATTTAGCCTCGGCTTTATGATTGCATCTAAACAAGTTGATATGTACTTTTCTTTGGTCTTGAAGCGTCTTCGCGGAAATTTCATTAGGATCCCGTTTTCGTACCTTTGCCAATTTTATTGACAAAAAGGAGGGTAATTAATGTGTAAATCACACTACAAATACATATGATTTACGCGCTTTACAGGTCATTATGTAAGGAGGAGTGGTTTTCATGTTGAGACGAAAGTATTGACTAAGGGGGAGTGATACATATCACCATAGTATTGTTTTCAAAGTTGTGATATGAGAACTTTGATGATGTGTAATAATATTATGACATTGTATAACAATGATCGAGAGATTTTGTTTTCTCATTGTTATGGCTATGGAACTTCAACAACTATGATGTTGAATTGAACATCTATGGAATCATGGGAGTACTTGGAAAAGACGAAGTTTTCAAGTAACGTTGAAGCACCAAGGAGATCAAGCATGTGGACGAGAAGCTACGAAACTTCAACAACTATCATGTTGAATTGAACATCTATGGAATCATGGGAGTACTTGGAAAAGACGAAGTTTTCAAGTAACGTTGAAGCACCAAGGAGATCAAGCATGTGGACGAGAAGCTACAAAGTTTTATTTATTTTGTAATCCATATGTATTCATAGTTTTGTCGCTAAAATTGACAAAGGGGGAGATTGTTAGAGCATTGCTCGGTCGAACTCGCATGCTTTGATATCTCAAGCATGTTTGTCAATATTAGTGATCAAAACTATATGTCTTTATTTCTAGTATACTTATGACTAAGTCTCGGTCTAGGATAGTTAGGAATAGTTGAGCTCCAGACTCCATGGCGATTATCTTGCAGAGACAAAGAACTACTCAAGGAACCAGTGGAACTTCATCCGACCAAAAGGTATGTGGAGACTTGAACTCATCTTGTCACTCAAAAGTCTATCTACTCTATCTCCTACTCTTTAGACAAAAGTCGTATAAGTATGATAGTTTTCATACATACACATTTGCTATTTCGAGCCGAGTTTACTCGCCTATCTTTTTCTCGTAATACGTGTTGGTGAGGTTTTGATTTAACCATCTTCATCTTTACCCATGACGAAAGTCATGATGACGTTTCAATCTTGAAAATAGCTTTGATGACGATAGTCGATTCTTTATGTCTAACGGCTGTTATAACATTATAGAAGAATTTTTAAATGATTGAAATGTAGAGTTGAGAATATGTAACTACCTATGGATGTAATCATATAGTGTGTTCGCACATTAGTGTATAAATCCATGTGCCGGAAACCAAGTGTGTGCATATGTGTGCATGCGATATTGGTGAAGGAGACAGGTTGGGTACGCGCACCCGTACGCGTACTGGAAGAAATTCATGTCCCGTGAAATTCTGCTTAGTTTGAAGGTTACGAACTCAAAAATCAGTCACCTTAGGTACGCATACCCGTTCGCGTACTGGCGGAACTTTTTCACCCAAAAAAGTCAGCTGAGCTTGGAAACTAAAACCAACTCAAAATCCATTAGCTAAGGTGCGCATACCCAAGCTAGTTATTTCTCAAATCGGTATTTCATGGACTTAAAACAACAAATTATAAGGAATGCAATCTTTGCAAACCGTCGGTATATTGTTCATGAATTGATTCAAATGACTCAAACCGATTTTGTTTCAATTGTGTCTATGTATAAAGACCTAATCAATTGAACAACTCTTGAACTAGTTCATATGAGTCATTTGAAATAGTTATGAGAAAGATGAATACGGTTAATATGAAAGCACTCATATGGATAACCATTGGTCAACCATTTCTGAACCAACCAATGTACACATTTAGGTACGGTTACTCAAACCTAAATGAATACATTTCATTTGTGTGTGACAAGCTAAGTTTCGATCTAACGGTTGAAAGATATTAGCTTGGATAAATCAGGTTTTCATCTAACGGCGATTATTGAATGCTTTGTTACCAAGATAACTTAGATTGCAAACCTTGATTTGAAAACTATATAAGGAGACGTCTATCAACTGTGCTAAACTAATCCCCACACCTC
This sequence comes from Papaver somniferum, assembly GCF_003573695.1. Classification (NCBI taxonomy): domain Eukaryota; kingdom Viridiplantae; phylum Streptophyta; class Magnoliopsida; order Ranunculales; family Papaveraceae; genus Papaver; species Papaver somniferum. Next base: position 170,854,198 of record NC_039360.1, on the reverse strand, counting down.
ATGTATGATACTAGTTGGTTTGCTAGAGTCGATTGTCCTTTAATCATAGGTTTCTTATCGAGAGCCTGTCGATTAACGACTGAAAGACTTCATTGGGATTGTGAAGCCAGACAAAACTACTTCTCTTGTAGTTGAGCGATCCGATCTTGCCATTTTCTATCGTACGAGTTCAATTGAATAATTGACTTGAGATTATATCTCCGATAGAGCAAGATAAAAAGAAATCACAAACATCTTCGTCTCAACGTTTGTGATTCCGCAATATCTAGTTTCGCTACCATACGATTTAGATTATTGTGAGGTGATTGATAATACCAGGATGTTCTTCGGGAATATAAGTCCGGTTTATCAATTGGTTATTGTTCACATTGATTTTTATCAAAAGATAGAACAAAATTTTTAGGTTTATCTGTGGGAGACAAATTTATCTATCCTTGTAGACTTTTCTGTGTGATAAAGATTTGTTTATTAAAGTCTTCGACTTTGGGTCATAGCAACTCTTGGTTGTGGGTGAGATCATCTAAGGGAATCAAGTGCGTAGTATCCTGCTGGGATCAGAGACGTAAGGAGCGGAACTGTTCCTTGAATTAGTGTGAGATTGATTAGGGTTCAACTACAGTACAGACCGAAGTTAGTTTGTAGTATGCTAGTGTCTGTAGAGGCTTAATACAGTGTGGTGTTCAATCTGGACTAGGTCCCGGAGGTTTTCTGCATTTGCGGTTTCCTCATTAACACAATTTCTGGTGTCTGTGTTATTTCTATTCCGCATTATATTTTGTTATATAATTGAAATATCACAGGTTGTGCATTGTATCTATCAATAGTGATCCAACCTTTGGTTGTTGATTGGATATTGATTGATCCTTGGATATTGGTCTTTGGTACCATCGAAGTTTATCTCTCTTGTATTTAATCGAGACTCGCAGATTTCTTGAGTAAGATTTTAAATCAAGAGATAGAGATATTAACTCCTTGATATACTTTTTATTAAGATTGAGTCTGACTGTCTGGTTGATTCTCTTAAAAGTATGTTAGAGTTAGTCCATACAGATTGCTAATCGAAATATAGGGTGAGGTGGTTAGACCCCCGCGTTTTTAGAACTGTCGAAAGTGTTTACATCTAAAGGTCAAGAAGGTAAGTATGTTGCTTAAGCAAATCTATATATGGATGAGAACAAGCATCCCGTCAGTGGTATCTGAAATTTAATCAAGTAGTGTCGTCTTATGGTTTTGTTGAGAATGAAGTTAATAGATGCATATATCTGAAATCTAGTGGGAACAAGTTTATCATTCTAATTATGTATGTTGATGATATTCTTCTCGGTAGCAACAATTTTCATATGTTGCATGAGACTTTCTTTCAATTAATTTTGAAATGAAAGACTTGGGAGAAGCTTTTTATGTTCTTGGTATTTAGATACATCGAGACAGAAACAAGGGTCTATTAGGTTTGACTCAAGAAGATACTCAAGCGGTTTGAAATGCAGAACTGTGCACCGGCTGAAGCACCTATTGTGAAGTGTGACATTATTAATCGGTTGTAATGTCCTAAATCAGATTTTGGAAGGAGTGAGGTAGACTCTAAGAACTATGCATATGTTGTTAGCAGTTTGATGTATGCCATGATTTGCACCCGTCCAGACATTGCTTTTGTTGTTGGTGTATTGGGACGTTACCTACACAATTTTTATATACATTTTTGTGTCGAAGTTGTCCTCAATTTTTTATATTGTTGGTACTCGATTGTGTACTTATTAGGGTGTTTTATATGTTTGTAGGTATTTTGGGGAAACAAACATTTTTGGAAAATTCGGCTCGAAAAATTACTCAGGGCACCCGGAGGACATATGTTATTTGGAATCTCAGTTTTGGATAAGGAGCACCTTAATTACTAAGGGACACCTCAACGGATAAGGGGCATCTTCTTCGCTATTTACACCTATAAGCCAAGTGCTAAAGGGACACCTGTACAGGATTAGGGGGAGGACATCTTCTTCCCAAATTCAAAATCAGAAAAAATGGCGGGAAAAAGCTCACATGCTATAGAAGAATTAGGGTTCGCTTTTTAGTCTGGAATTAAGGAGATTCAATGGTTGAAACTCTTTGTGCTAACTTGATTGAGCCTAACAGGATTGGTTTGGGTCTTTAGCTCGACTGAAATTGACTAAATAATCCGGGAGAAGAAAAACAAGGAAGCTTATTTACGGGAGATGATTTTCACGAGTTGCATAGGTTAAGACATGTTCTGTATGTATGTGGAGTGTGTTTAGATGCAACATAAGTGTGATTCAGAGGTTCAGTCTGTGTGTGAAGATATCATAGTACCTAATTGCTACACTGAGGCTTGTAAAGATCCTAACTGGAGAGATTCAATGGATGAAGAAATTAATGCTTGATTGCAGAATGAGACTTGGAAGTTGGTACTTTCAGTTTCAAGACAAAATGCCATTGGTTGCAAGTGGATATTCATAATCAAGATAATAGTTGATGGCTCTATAGAGATGTATAAAGCCAGGTTAGTGTAAAAGGAATTTATTATCAAGACGCTTTCAGCCCAAGTGTTAAGCTAACAACTATCCGAATTATTCTTTACATTGCTCTCTACACGAATTGGAAGATCAAGAAGATAGATGTGAAAAATGCTTTCTTACATGGTCATTTAAATGAGGAAGTATTTATGGTTCATCCTCCAGATTATTGTGATAAGATACTTTCTAATCATTTGTGTCAACTTCAAAAATCACTATATGGTTTAAAGCAATCACCCAGAACTTGGTTTCAGAGTTGAGTCAATTTCTTCTTCAAAATGCCTTTGCATCCTCCAAAACCGATACTTCTCTCTTTTAAAGAGTTTTTTTTTTTTTTTTGAAAATGTGGAATTTTATTAAATAAGGTGTCGTACAACCCTTTAATAACAGCTTGTCCCAGTAAATGTATAGCTGGCATCCACCTCTCATTAGAAGTACACGTGCTGCACCATTACTGGATGAGCTGTGACTTATTCTCAACCAACCACAACTCTGCTTAAATAGAGTGTCGGCTCTTTTCTTTAATGTATCTGAAAGTTTTATATTTTCTTCTTCTGTAAAGAAACTCATTTTCCTCCATTAATGGATGCCATCATTTCTTGATTCTACTATGGTATCAGACTGAGAAAGCTAATCTTTCTCAAGTTTTTCGATCTTCTCTTTTCCGCTGCATCTTCATTCTGTGTATGATTCAAGAATTTCCTGCTTCTTCATCTACTACAATGGAGAATCCAACCTCCAATTCAATTACTAGGGTTTCTCTTCATCAACTTCATAGTTTTGTTTCTCTTAAACTCACTGAATCGAACTTTCTCATCTGGAAGAATCTTGTTCTTCCTGTTATTCGAAAATACAAACTAATGAAATTTCTAGACGGATCCCATTCTTGTCCACCTCATTTTACCAATAATTGCAACGAACTAAATGGAATTGAGAATCCTCTCTTTGTTGATTGGATTGATGAAGATGCTACGATCTTGATGTGGCTACATTCAACAATTTCTGACTCAGTTATTGCTTATTTTGCTGGATCAACAACATCTCATCAACTATGGATCAATATCGAAGAACGATTTGAAAGATCATCTTCAACTCATACAATTCAACTACGAACAAAATTGTTGGCTCTCAAACAAGGTGATAAATCAATTCCAACTTTGATTACTGAGATCAAATCAATTTCCGATCAACTTGCCGCTGCTGGTGAGATTATTTCCGATAAAGAACTAGTTGTTGTCACTCTATCTGCACTTAATTATGATTACATACCTTTTGCAAAATCTATGCGTCATCGTTATCCACCAATTACTAGCTTGGAGCTTCATAATAACCTTCTTAGTGGAGAGTCTGTACTAGTGATAGAAACAAATTCATTCTTGCTGAATCTTCAAATAGATCCTTTTTTATTGATTCTTCAAATCAAGCATTTGCTGCTACTTATATGTCCAAATACTGTCCTTCTGGTCGTGGTTATGGTGGTAGATCTAGTACAACTCTTGGTCGTGGTGGTAGAACATACAACATTTCTCCAGGAACTGCTACTTCAGCTCCACAAATAGTTAGAGGTCCTCCAACTAACTTTCCTTCACCTTCAGTTAGACCTCCACCAGGTTTTCAATCTCCAACAAGTTTACCTCCTTTACTTTGTCAAATTTGTGGTAAATATGGACATAGTGCTTTAGAATGCAGCAACAAGCTCAATTTTTCTTATCAAAGCTATCATACACCACAACATTTCAGTGCCATGTTAGCCTCTGCAAAAATTTTGGGCAACAACCCTTGGTATGCAGATACTGGAGCCAACAACCATATTACTTCATATGAATCTGAACTTCAAGCTGTTGCCACTTATGAAGGTCTTGAGGAAATTCAAGATGCTAATGGAGAAGGTATGAGTATAACTCACACTGGTTTTTCCTTGAAGTCTATTCCCAATCATACTTTTAATCTCAATAATATACTTCTAGTGCCTAAAGCTACTCAAAATCTTCTATCAGTTTGTAAATTCACTTCAGACAATCATTGCTCAATAACCTTTGATTCTTATGGTTATGATTTTTCTGTGAAGGACTTATCCACTGGGAAGATAATTTTACAAGGCCCTCATCATAATGGACTTTATCCTTTGCAGTTCACTCATCAATCAAACCTCAGTAAAGCTCTCTCTGGTGTTTCAAATGTTTCTCCAGATGTTTGGCACAAGAGACTGCTCACCCATCTTTTCAAACAATGAAGTTTGTTTGTAGTTCTTTACATTTCTCAAACAACCATTGTTCTGTAGTTATTGTCAATTAGGGAGAAGTCATAAATTTCCCTCTGTAATGTCCACTCATAGTAGTTCACAACCTCTGGAGTTGTTACATCTTGATTTATGGGGTCCATGTCCTGTAAAATCCATTGCTGGATACAAGTATTATTTTAATATCATTGATGACTTCTCCAAATTCTGTTGGATATATCCTTTATTTGATAAGTCTGACTTCAGGAAAATATTTTATCAGTTCAAACTTCAAAGCTCAGGTTGAAAATCATTTACACCATGATATTCTTACAATCAGAACTGATGGTGGTGGTGAATTTATCAATAAAGAACTTTCTTCATTCTTAACTGATTATGGTATTCACCATGATATTTCTTGTCCACATACACCTGAACAAAATGGTGTGGCTGAATCTAAGCACAAACATTTAGTTGATATAGGCAGAACATATCTTATACAATCAGGTCTTTCACCAAGTTTTCGGGTAGAAGCATCCTCAACAGATAATTACAAAATTAACAGGATTCCAACAAGATCACTTGGTCTTAAATCCCATATGAAGTATTGTTTAAAAGAACTCCAGATTATACTTACTTGAGAGCTTTTGGGTGTCATGTTTTCTTTGGGTTAGACCATATACTTCAAATAAACTGCAACCAATAAGTATTTCTTGTGTTGTTATTGGATATAGTCATGCTCAGAAAGGCTACAGATGTTTATATGTTACCACTGGCAGAGTGTATGTTTCTAGACATGTCACTTTTCAAGAAGCAGTTTTTCCACTAACATCCACTCAGTTGCCTGCTTCAGTTCCTTCTGTATCTAATATTGATCAACAATCAGTTTCTTCTAAAGAAGTTATTCATGTTAGCATCCCTGAATGTGCTGCTTCATCCTCAGATGCTTCAACAGTTGTCTCAGATGCTCAAGTCAGTATTCAGCCTCCTACTTCTGTTTTGGATTCTAATACTCATACTATGACTACAAGGGCCAAAGCAGGTACTTTTAAGCCCAAAGTTTATTCTACTGTTCACTCTTTGCCTGCTGCAATTAAAGCTCAAAAGTTACAGGTACCTACTTGTGTTAGTCAAGCCTTAAAGTCTCATCCATGGAAAGATTCTCTTTTTGAAGAATACACTGCATCACAAGATGCTGGAACATGAACCAAGGTACCACCTCACCCTTCTCAAAATGTAGTTGGCTGCAAATGGGTATTTAGGTTGAAGCAAAATCCAGATGGTAATACATATAAATATAAATCTAGACTAGTTGCTAAAGGTTTTCATCATCAAGAAGGGATTGACTATACATAAACTTTTAGTCATGTTGCTAAACCTACCACTATAAGGATTATTCTTGCACTAGCAGTCGACTTCAATTCGCGTTCTTCATGGAGACTTGGTTGAGGAAGTTTGTATGCAGCAACCTCCTGGCTTCATTGATGCTGCTCATCCAAATTATGTTTCCAAGCTCCACAAGTCAATTTATGGTCTTAAACAGGCTCTCAGGGCCTGGTATGAGAAATTGATGAATATTTTACTCTCTTTCAACTTCAAATTATCCTCAGCTGACTCCTCATTATTTGTGCAAAATATTGGTTCAAGAATTACAATTATCCTCATTTATGTTGATGACATTCTTTTAACTGGCAACTCATCTACTTATTGCAAAGATCTTATCTCTCAGCTGCGGAAACATTTTCCACTTAAGGATTTGGGGGAGTCACATTACTTTCTTGGTCTACAAGCCAAAAGAAATGCAAATGGAATTTTTCTTTCTCAAACCAAATATGCTCTTGATCTTCTAGACATATTTGATATGGGAGGTGCTAAGTCTTGCTCTTCACCAGTTCCTGCCAATTGTAAGCTTGTTGCACAATCATGTACTCCTCTATCTGATCCAACTTATTACAGATCCCTTGTTGGTGCTCTGTAATATTTAACCTGGACAAGGCCATAAATCAGTTATGCAGTGAACCAAGTATGTCAGTTCATGCATTCTCCATCTTCTGATCATCTCATTGCTGCTAAGAGGATCTTAAGATACATCAAGGGCACCATTGATTTTGGTATTCTATTCAGTAAGGGTCTCACTGTTGTGCATGGCTTTAGTGATGCATATTGGGCAGGGGATCCAGATACTAGGAAAACTACAGGGGGTTATTGCATCTTTTTTGGTTCTAATCCTATATCCTGGTCAAGCAAAAGGTAATCTACTATTGCAAGATCTTCTACTGAGGATGAATTTCGTAGTCTGGCCAATTCTGCAGCTGAGGTTATCTGGATATGCAAACTTCTAAGAGACTTGCACATTTTCTTACCTAATGCTCCTTCACTTCTTTGTGACAATCTCAGTGTTATATCCTACTCTTCTAACCCTGTTTTTCATTCTAGAATGAAACATCCATTGATTACAACTTTGTCAGGGAGCTTATACATGCCAAGGAATTGAAGATTTCCTACATATCCAACATTGATCAGGTTGCAGATATATTCACCAAAGGATTTGCTGGTCCCAGATTTGAACTGTTAAGAGGCAAATTGTGTGTGCTTCCAAAGTCTTCCCTACTCAATTTGAGGGGTTCTAATAACAGCCTGTCCCAGTCAATGTATAGATGGCATCCACCTCTCACTAGAAGTACACGTGTTGCACCATTACTGGCTGAGATGTGACTTATTATCAACCAACCACAACTCTGTTTAAATAGAGTGTCGGCTCTTTTCTTTAATGTGTCTGAAAGTTTTATCTTTTCTTCTTCTGTAAATAAACTCATTTTCCTCCATTAATGGATTCCATCATTTCTTGATTCTACTACCCTTGGAGTTGGTATTCCATTTTTATCATCTGTTACAATTTGATTGAGAAAAGCAGGATGCATGTTGTCCCAAACCATAGTTGAAGATGAGTTTGGGTTTTTGAGGAGATTCTTGACTGCATGATTCTCCAGGTTGTTGGAAGCCTGGTTCGCCTCTCTGTATGCATGAGTGATTTTCGTCGGTTGGATTTGATGTAGTAGATTTCTGATTTCCTGAATTATGTCATTTAGATACCTCGTGATGAAGTAGTTGGGCGAGTGCCTGAGAGTCAACTTCAAACCAAAATTTTTCCAGTTATGTTGGATCGTTGTTCTGGCTGCTAGTAGAAGTCCCCAGGTTTCCACCGTGATTGTAGTTATGATACCAATTGGTGCTGCCATGGCTTGTAGCACATTTCCTTCCATGTTGTGACAAATGATTTCTACTCCTGCTGGTCCTGGGTGTTTCTTGATTGTTGTGTCAGTGTTGATCTTGATCCACCCTGGTCGTGGTAGTTCCCATGCGACTAGAATGGTATAGGTTGTCGAATGTCGTTGTTGTCGAGGTTCTCCTGGTGTGTTAGGAAGTATTGGGCTCAAGTGGGATTGTTCCCTCTAATATTCTTGTTGCATGAGGATAGAAATTTGAGCAATCTGTTGTGGTGTCTGTACTGTCCTCTTATATACCTTTGAATTCCTTTCTAGCCAGATATGCCATATTCCAAAACCTAATAATGCTCTATGCTCGTTGTTTATCTTCATGGTTAATACCTCATGTATGCTGGTGGGTGGGTGGGTGTTGGTGTTGGTGGGGATGATGTGGTTTGATTCAGACTTCTTGATAACTTTGATAAGATTTGTGTCTAGGAATGGATTGAGTCCTGGCACTGGAAGAAGATGTGTTTGATTGTCTCTATTGTTGTGTCGCATCTTGGGAAGATTTCCGTGTTGATAATGTTGAATCGGTGGAGTAGCTGGAATGTAGAGATTTCTTCAGCTATGACTTTCCATAAGAAAAGTCGAACTTTCGGTGGGGTGTGAAGTTTCCATAGAGTTCTGTATATTGCAGTGGATGGTGGTGTAGTTATTGTAGTTTGATGTGTGGCTGGTGTATGGGTGAGTTGTTGGTAGTCTGTTTTCACTGTGCATTGGCCATTTTTAGAGAATGGCCAAATTTGAGTATCTGGGGTTGAGGGTGAAGGTAGATGGATGTTGATGATATGTTGAGCAATGATACTATTGAAGGTGTTGAAAATGATGTCATGTCTCCAGGTATTGGATATGGGTTCGATGATGGCTACTACCATAACATTGACAGCAGCGTGAGTTTGGTTGTTTTGGGGTTGGTTTGGGATCCAGTTTGCTGAGAGTTTTGTGTTTGCACCATTGCCAATGATTGTGAATAGCTTTCCCTGCAAAAAACAAGAGATGTTAGATAAACTTTTCCAAATTGTACTGGTCGAATGTGGTGGAGTTGGGAGGTTGGGGAACACATTTGCAGCTGCGTTATTCAAATATTTTGCATCACAAAGTGAAGTCCAAATAGAGTCTGGTTTCTCCTTTATGTGCCAAACCCTTTTGATTAGAAGTGCTTTATTGAGATCTATGCTCTTCCTAATTCCTAGCCCTCCTTCTTCCGTTGTTCTCGACAGTTTATCCCATCCAATTGGATGCATTTTCTTTGTCTCCTGATTGTACCCCCAGAAGAAGTTTCTCGTAATTCTGTCCACCTTGTTGTGAACATGAATTGGTAGCAGTTGTGTTTGCATGATATGGTTGCACATTGGGGTCAAAGAAGAGTTGATTAGCATTAATCTCCCTGCATAATTTACACATTTGGTTATCCAACCCTTTGCTTTCCTTTCCAGTCTGTTTAGAAGTTCATCATGGATATCTTTTAAGTTCCTGCCTTTCTTGAACTGAACTCCCAAATAAATTTGTGGGTCACTTGTGGCTTTGGGTTTTAGATTTGGACGGTGGATTATGGTCGACTTGGAATTGTTGATGGTTTGGCCAGTTGAGGTTGAATAGGTTTGGATCACTTGTTTGAGGTTGTTGCAGGAAGCATCATCTGCATTACATGTTAGTAGAAGATCATCTGCATACATCAGATGTAAAATGGATGGATCGCTACGAGAGATTTTCAAACCTGTTACTAGCCCTTACTGTTCCAATCTTCCCAGATTGGTAGACAGTATCTCAGCACACATGATAAATATGTACGACGATAATGGGTCTCCCTGTTGAATTCCTCTCTGCGAATGATATGGCCTTGTGCAACTCTATTGATATTCACTGAGTATGTGACCGTGGTGACACATGTCATGATGTATTCAGTGAAACTAGATGGAAAACCCATGGCAATGCACGTCCTTCTGATGAAACCCCCAGTCTAGGCTGTCGTAAGCCTTTTGGACATCAAGTTTGAGGGCAATTTTCGGTGCAGCAGGTTTGGTGGTGCGGATGTGGTGGAAGAGCTCTTCTGCAATCACAATATTATCGTGAATGGCACGGTTTGGCACAAAGGCACTTTGGAACAGACTAATAATGAACTGCAGTAGTAGTCGAATTTTGTTTACTAGCTTTTTAGCAATAATTTTATATGTAACATTGCATAGGTCGATTGGCCGGAAATGGGATGGTTTGGTTGGGTGTGGATTTTTGGGCATGAGGGTTAGGTGGGTGTGGTTGATGGGTGGGGGTAGTTGAGTGTGGTCAAAAAAAATGGTGTACCATCCTTGTGATTTCTGGTCAAATTTGCCTGTGAACCCATTCGGGCCTAGAGCCTTTTCCGCTCCGATTGATTTTAATGCTAATCTTATTTCCTCATCTGAGATTGGTAGTAGTATCCGGTGTTGCATGGCTGAGGAGATTCGATTGTTGATTCCATATAACAGTGTTTCGTCAATGGTTGTTGGAGGGACAGTATATTGGTCCTGGAAATGTTTAGTGAGGAGTGTTGTGATGCCTTGCGGGTTTGAAATCCAGTTATTGCTGTTGTCCTACAGTTGCTGAATATGATTGGTGCTTCTGTGGATGGTAGCTATTGTGTGAAAGTAGGTGGTGTTAAATCTGCTCTATATATTTCTTAGTCAAGTGTGAGTAAGTGTAATCGTGCAGCAGGCACGTGTGTTAACTTCCAGTGACAGTAAATGTGGTCATCGGCTATGCAAGTAACCGGGACGGCTACGATGTGGTCGGGCCGCATACTCTAAGTATGTGGCCCCTTTTTTTTTGACACGTATATAAAGTAAAAAATAAAGTGAAAAATACTTTTATTACAAAAATATTTAACTAACTTTTTTTTAATTAACTTCCTATTTTCTCTTAAAAGGGGAATGTTTTGCGGGATTTAGGGCAGGGTTTAAGTTTATACACGTGTTAGAGAAAGAAAGGGGTCGCATACTTTAACTATGCGGCCCGACCACATCCTAGTCGGGGCGGCAAGTAACATAAACTGTGTGTTCAAATAGTCTTTGTGTGTGTCCTGTCTAGAAAGAATTCACAAATTTGAAATGAAATCAATTGAGAAGAATGTCTAACGACAATTCTTCTTCTCATGTTCATGAAACAACATATACAGATATTTCAGTTTACAAGGATTGCAGTAACGCCTCAGAATAACGCTATTCTACTGAGGTATTAGGAGCGTAATTCAAACGAACAGAAGCTTGGTTACAGCAATTGATGCACAAAACTGTCAAAACAACTACTAACAACAGTTTTTCTTTGCTTAATGTTCATTCTCCAATCTAAAAAGAAAAAACAGAAATCTCGAATCTCCCTCTCAGCAAGATAAAGATCATTAATCGGCCGAAGTCCTTACATCAGTCAATTTGGTGGACCCATGAATGACAGAAATTACTTCGTGGAACGTCAGTGGGGTTGGCCGATAGTAATAGAAGGGAAGATCTCACATTTCTCGTCAGGCTACCCATGTTAAACAAGTTTGGCTGAGCAAACAATTTTGATTGGGTTGCGGATTCTAATGTGCATCCAGGTGGTGTTTTCATGATCTGGAATCACAGTAAAGTTGTCATGCTAGAATCTCCACTGGGTGCTTTTTCGATTTCTATATGATGCAAATATCTGGGAAGATGAGTTTACATTCATCAAACTGGGTGTTTGGTTACTAGCTTCTGTATATATTATGCTCAATAACAAGAAATATCAGTTTTGAAAGGAACTTGGAGATAATCGTAATAAGGATTTTTTGGTGATTTCAGTGTCACGGAAATTTGCTTCCGAAAGATCTGGTACTCAAACCATCTCTAGATCGACGCGCAAGTTTGGCACTCTCGTGCGGCAGTCACTATACATGGTCGAGAAACATATCCTGGAGCAAAGCTGGACCGCTTTCTCATTTCCTCTCACTGGGAGGACCATTTCCCTAGGATTGAACAATCCACTCTTCCAAAAAGACTATTCTAGGAAACAATGTGGATCGTAATCTAAGTAAATGCAGAAACTGGATGCATTCATGGACCTAAAATTGAACTCAGAAGTGATATAATTGTTCAAAAAGTGATTCAGCAAGAGAGGTTAATGGACCTAAAATTGAACTCTTCACAATTTTGGGAAGGTGAAACTCTGTTAAACTAGCCAGGTACTGTACCTTCTGGACACATAAATCGACTCATGGAACACTTAAAATTCCAATATATCCAGAAACACAAGAAGTCTCTTGTGTACATTGGTGGGTGACTGATCAGACGGAAGAAAAATAACCAAACCTCGAGCCTCTCAAAGACAAAAAGGATCTTGTGAAGGCTATTATAAATGTACAATGTTATATATATACCCAGTCTGTTTGCAAAACTGCATTCTTCATTCAAAAGAAGAATAGTAGAAGAATATCCAAAAGAAAAAATAATATTCACGAATAATGGCAGACTATCAAGGAGTTAGAAAACTGCATTCTTCCTTCAAAATTGTAGCTAATCGCTTGGAGCTTCTTCGCATATTCCCTCATCACTAAACCCAGCAGCTCAGCTGACAGATTCATTCACATCGCTCTGTCCAAGAACTGCCTGTGGAGGAATACCAGAGTATAAGCTTGTTCCGATATTTTGACGGAATATAATACGTTGTTAGAAGAATGAAGGAGATAGAATATAATACAGACAAGAGTTAATATGTAATGAAGAAGATAGAATATAATAACTCCTCGGAGGATACAAGATAAAACAGCACTCCATTTTATTATTCGTGAATAGAAGAATGAAGGAGATGGAAAATCCAAAACATACCAAGCATCCGTCACAGATGTCAACTGCCTGAGCGTTCTCCTTAGAACCATTGGCACACTTATCACAATATACATCTTCACAAATCCTACAACGATGCTGAAAGTAAAACAGAATTCCTTGTAAACTTCACATTAAAAAAAAAAACGCATAGCAAAAAGGTTCTCTCGAGGTCACACCTTTTGCGTAGAGACATTGAAAACTGTTCTGCACAAGGTACATTTTGCAGATGCTCTGTTAGGCGACGTGCTTCTAAAGCTATCTTCTCCACCAATGTCCTTGTTCTGCACAAAAACAAATATATTCCAATTGCTTCATACAAACAAACCAACATTCTACGATTGCGCTGAAAAACTAAAATTGATGAAAAATAAAATATAAACACCAATAGACGAGGTTGATAAACCAGCTTTTTATAAATTCGATATCAGGAAAGGCACTAATTCCAGGATCCAAAAACAGATAGAAAAAACAATGCTGCAGGTGTTCGAACCTGGTCAATTGGAGCTTTAACTGTAAGGGTGTTTGACTGCAACCTGGTATCAGCATCAGCAGAGTTCTTACCCAAATCCTTGACTTTCATCGCCTCGCTCACTGAAAAAGTCTGACAAAGGAAAATACCGATTAGGAACACATAATAAAGAAGAAAAATATATAAAAATACTTACCTTCTTTTTATAATAACAGTCATCTGAGTCATCTGAGTCGTCAGAGTCCTCAACAGAGCTTTTACTTTTTGTCGCACCCACTGGACCAATCTAACATATGAAAAAAATTGATTAGGCTTATAAAGAAATAGTATTTACCATCTTGTTGAATGAATGAATAGCTTATTGTTTGTCTAACTGCAGCATGACATAATACGCATTTAGTTTAGTGTTCAACTGCAGCGTGACACCATCTTTTTTCACAGTGTGAATAAAAAATTTGTATTTCCTAATAAGCATTTTCAAGACCTGAACTCTCACTTTTTAAGCATTTTTGAATCATTATTCAGGGAGTTCTTATGTCCTTTATTCTTTGACAGATCCGAAACAATCATGCTGGTTAAAAAGCTAAAATCAATGTATAAACCAAACTTACCATCTTTTTGTAATAAAATTCATCATTGTCATCAGAGTCATCTGATTCGTCATAATCAACCAATGGTTGTGCCTTTCTGGCCTTTGACTGATACTGCAACGAAGAAGGTCATGTATCTAGATGAAAAGTTAAATTATACTCGGTCCGTTTCAAAATATAGTATTACTTACTGCAAGGTACTTGCTTCGAGCACCATCGAGAAGATTCTTATCACAGCTTTGCGCATACTTCATCAAAAAATCATGTTTATTTGCCTTCATAACCTGTTTTCATTAACAATAATATTAGAATAGGACCATCAAATCTTAATTCAATCCAAGTTGAAGAACCTTTCAAGCTTTGAAGGTCGCCAAAGCATTGACCAGCCCCTTTAAAAACTTTAAGTAACCTTCTTAAACTGCTGTATCTTTTTGCTTAATCATATTTTGTATTACTCATTAATCAATCAGTCAAACAATACAAAAGCTTTAACCAAGACATTCCCAAGGCTAAAGACAGAAAAGCAAAGGCACAAGAATAACACAAAAACTAGAAACATACATCTAGTTACAGCAAAAATCAAGCACAAATCTAAAATAAGAAGTATCATGACCCAGGCATATGGTTTTCTTAAGAACCTTAAAAGTCTGAGTAAGTAACCTTTCGATACTATTTAGCCAGCCAATGTGACAATTGTATAGATACCGGCCAAAGGGCTAAAGGAAGTTTCTTAGTGCATGTACAACACAAACAAAGCCAAGGGAACCGAGTCTCGGATGCAACAACTCATCCAACTAGATCCAGTTACGGGGAAGGATTGCAATGGATCTCAGTACATCAAGTAAAGAAAAATGGCATTCAGTCATCATATGATTGAACAAGAAGAAATAGATTATGTTATTTATACCTCGATTGCCTCTTTGGTTTCATCAGACAAGACTGCCCTTGGTGGTCTCTTATACGGAGCATCAAAAAAAATCATCAGGTAAAGGAGCATGATGTACTGTAGCTTTGATTTCTGCAGCGGGTGCGGGTGAAGGTGTTGTGACATACTTTATCACAGTCTTCTTGTTCTTGTGAGAGCAAGACGAAATGTGATGAAGCCACATACTATCTTTGGTGAAGATCAATCCACATTTGTCACATGTAGGATGCCTGGCCTTATCCCATCTGTGCCTGTCTCCTTCAGAAAGATTCTTCTCCATTCTGAATGCAAAAGGAGGATAAGGGTTTAAATGGAGAAATAAACAATATAGAAACTAAAAATTGTAGATTGGGGTTTGCAATGAGTAATAAACACCAAATAGCATAGAAACTAAAATCTAAGATTAGGGTTTGTAATTCTCAGGACTCTCTTTAGAATTCCAACCCAAATAAAACTATTCATCATTAGGTTTTTTAGTAGTTCTGTATAAGAGATTATCAGAAATTACTACATTTAAAGAAATTACTACATTTAGAATTATAAATGTAGTTCTCTTACTACATTTATAAGAGAAAAGGGTTTTTAAAGGAAAGATTTTTATAGCAAATTAGTGTTTCAGAATAAGAATCTAGACAATTAGATTATAAATATCATGAAAACCAATCTATATCAAGAGTCAAAATTAGGGTTTTTAAAAAAGAACTCAAGATTAATTGTCAAATGAGATTATTCGCTACTGAGAAAGATATTGGTTTTGAACTACGTTTAAAGATGAAGAAAGGGTTTTTTTCTTATAAAAAGAAACTCGATTTTAGACAGATATATCATGGAAACTAGTCTTCATCAAGAACACAAGTAATCAAAATTAGGGTTTTTAAATAAGAACTCAGCCTTCAAATGAGAAACGGTGATTTTCACTCGTTTAGAAGAGTTAATCAGAATTAAAATGAATAATTACCTTAAACTTTTGCAGAAACTTCCTGTTGAAAACGATGAAGAAGAAGATTGAAACTTTTCAAAAGCTATTTCTGATGAAGAAGATGAAGGAGTGGGGATAGGAGTGATGTATTTATATTAATAATTATAACCGTTGTGAGTCACTTACACTTGAGATACGAGACAGCGTGAGTTGCAGAATGAATATACCGTGGGGTCCATTTACCCCACAATTTTAAAATGGAGGAGTTTGGGGAATAATACATGGCGGTGATGTTAATTGGGCCTTAATTTAAATTTAGGCAGTGTTTTAGACCACGCCCACGAACCAAGAATTTCACTTGGGGTGTATTAAAAGTTTTAAAACCCTTCTGTGCCCAGTCTCCGACACCCCTAGTCAAACTTAACATTTAACTTTATACTAGACCAACTCTCGTATTTGATTGATATTTTTACCATATAAACTGTGTGACTGGAGGATGAGTATGTATTCGGTCAAAAAAACGGTTTGGCGAAAAATCAATAATAGCATAGGGGAAAAAATGGATCGATAGGAAAAATAAAAAAAAAACACATCAAAACAGACAACCCCTTCAACTGAAAAAGAAAACATTTTGACTCAGATTCTTCCATAAGATGAAGAATGAGAGTAGCGTATATTTCGAAATTCGCCAGCACCAAATTTTTTATGAAAAAATAAAAATACCATCACTTGTGGATGATTTGAGATCTGGATCGAGTGATACTCATTTATTTGTGAGAGTATGCAAATCGCATCATAAGCTCCTTCTGTAAGATTATGAAGACTACTACGAGCACTGTCATTTCTAGATGAGTTCTGGATCAAGAGAAGTCGATGAAATACTATAACTTGGGAGAGGAAGACTGAGAGATAGGAGGAGACTCTCAAAAATAAAAAAGGCTTTTTATGTCTTTTAGCTACTACAGCCTGGCGCTTTGGCTTGTTCGCTTTTATTATCCTTCCCGACAATTAATACGCGGCGTCATTTCCGGATCTCCCAATCAAATCAGGGTCCAGATCGTCTGTGCCACTGCTTGGGTGTGCCCTATGTGCCACACCAATAGAAACACGGTATTTTCTCTTGGATTTGTAATATCTTCTTTAACTAATTAATTATCTTTCCTAATCGATTAGTGTTGTATAAATAGAAAATCTATTTAGTTAGTCATGGTTAATGAGAGGAATGATGTGGCGTGTTTCTATTGGTGTGGCACATAGGGCACACACAAGCAGTGGCACATACGATCTCGATCCATCAAATCACTCCATCTAGGTTTTTATTTCCCTCTAGAAAGATCTCGCTTCCTGATTTGTCCATTTTTGGTGACTTGACCTTAAATGCGAAAAGTACATAGGACTGAAAATGCCTTTACCTTTTTATGACTTGCTGACCTTAAAGATTCAGTGATTGTGCACTGCACAGAGTGCAGACCATCCAAATGAACCCATACTGCAAGACACATAATTGGTAGGCCCGTCCCTTTAGGAAAAACAAAGATCCGCTTTTGGGTTCTCATGTCGTGTGGTTTTTGTGGAATCTAAATTTGACAGAAAAGTTTGTTTAAAGATTTTTGTGTGGGCTCCGCTAAATAATTAACACTAGTAATCATTTTATTTCTTTTTGCGACATTTAACGAATTTCAATTCATTCAAATTAAACAATGATTATATGTTCGCTTACAAAATTAATAAAAACATCAAAATAAAGATAATCAAGACCCTAGTACAAATAAGGGCATCAATTAGATTTGTGTTCGTGCTACGCACCGGGCATTTTTTCTTGTTTTAGCTTGTTGTGCGCTGGGCTTCACCCCGTGGCAATAATTTTCGAGTTGGTGTGCGACAGGTTTTGCCTCGCCCCGTGCCAATGCAATTCTGGTCTGGTGTGCGCGCACCAAGTTAAATTAAAAAAATGTCGGGAAAGCTTTTTTTTTTTTTTGATAACGTGGAACAGTGGCCTTAGATTACATCCTTAGCTTCTTATAAGGAGTTATTTCTGGCAATTCGAACCCCTATCTCCACAGTGGGAGGGAGCATACCGACCATCAGACCACTTGATGGTTGGCACCTGGGAAGCTATGTACACATTTACAATATCCAGAGGCTCATATGTATTATTGGTGAGTCAATACTACTCATGTTCAGTATTAACATGTACGTTTACCCAGATTGGGAATTTCAACGACTGGGAAAGACAATTACGGTAAATGTATTAAAAATGCTTTTAGCATATTATTGTAGTTGTTGATCATACCCGTTGGTATCAGATACATAGTTTTTGGATTTCAATCCATCTGTTTTAGTTAACTTGAAACCCTAGCTCTGATACCAACTAGTGTAGTACAGATAGGGATGGAAGCAAACTAGTTGCTAGGGTTGTGAAGGTAGTTGAAGTTCCGTCAAGAACTTAGATAAAATCTGATTATAGGATCTAGATTCTAAGTTAAAAGATTGATAATCAAACTTGATAATATATTGATAATAAGATGTCCTTAAAAAAATAAGGCAGAGCCTTTAAATAGGTTCACAAGAACCGACTAAACTGAAAAGAAAAAGGAAATCAAAACAAACTAGGAAAGAAAAGGACTTGCCAGGCAAGTTAACTAAAACAAATGGATGAGATCAACTGTAACAGTTGATACACGTACTAGGGATCAACTGTCATAGTTGATACACGCTTCAGGGGTCAACTATCATGGTTGATACGTAGAAAGATGTACTACATCACCTATAATCAATTCCTAATTTTCATAGTTGATACACGCTTCAGGGGTCAACTATCATGGTTGAACATTTTAGTTTTTTAGGGTTATCAAATGGTAACGTTGTTTATATATGATACACACGGGTTTACGGGTTGTACCCGCGGTTTTGCGGATCGGGACGGGTTGGCCCGTTTTCCCACAAGCCGGCATTTCTCCAACCATAACCCGTCTTGTTTAGACACCAGCCGAACCGGATGCGAGTTTTTTTACGAGCCGGACCGGATAAACCCGCAAGTTTTGGCTTGTTTGCCAGCTCTAACCCTGATAGCTCCAGTTGGAGATGGTAGTGTGTCCGTGGGAGTTCGATTTTCACTCTTTCACAGCTTTTGGGTTCTTATTACTATTACATGGGGTATACTAAATAGTAATAAAACAAAATTGAGTCACTTTAAAGTTTGAAGTAGATTTGAAACTCACATATCCATATATTTTTATATTAATGACTAATCCTCTTTTTAATTAGAATTAAGATTATAAGAGTTAGATCGTTACTCGTCCAATTTATGAGCTCTCCTACTTGGCCATAAAAATATTTTTTTGGTGAAGCTTGTTGTTTAGTGTCCCTATTTTGTTTAAAAATATAGACGTCGGAACCTTATATGACTTGCTTTTCAAAATTAAAGCCGTTATACATTTTGTTTGAAAAATAAAGCCCCTATCTTATTTAGACATTACATCTTCAACATGGATCATATCCATCTAAACTCTCCGTTGAGGTATGTATATCTAAAAACATATTTTTGTAATATTATACCAAACTTAGAGAGATAGTGTGGTGGTATTGTTTTGGGTTCCCACACTATAGATTTGGGTTCAAGTATCACCCCATGCATTTGACTAGGTATATTATATATATATCTATATTATTATTTAAATAAATCCGGTATAGCGGGGTCTTGGGAGGTCTGGTGATTCAGAAACTAATTTTTTGCAGGTTTGACTCTTGATTTCTAAAACGTTTTTTGAAATTAATATTCCGTAATTAATTCTATTATTTTTGGTAATTATATTGTTACCGTTTTATGACTGTTTTGGAGTAATTTCAATGGGCAGTTATTGCAAAATTTATTTTCATTAAAAGCGTATTGATTTCCTATGAGTTATAAAGAATAGTTTCTGGAGAATATGAAGAACATTAGTTTTCATCTATTTTGTATTCTGAGCAAGTGTTAGAAAGAGTAAGAGTTGTTTCGATTTCTCAAGGTGCAGAGAAATCGAACAAAGAGAGTATCAGCTGTTTTATCCCATAGGTTTTCGACAATTTTTGACTGCTAGCACGATCAAAGAGGCAGAGTCGTGAAATACCTTAAAGATAGCGACCTAGTCCGCGAATCAGCTGTTTGAGATTCCATTTCATTATTTGTTCACTGTTTCCAACAATTTTAAGGTAGTTGATTTTTCTATGGAGGTTGAAAAGAAGCGCGTTGATGATACCAACAAGCCATTCAAATTTGAAGGGCTGCATTTCAGAAGATGGAAGCTGAAGATGTTCTTTTATCTCAAACTCATGAAGCTGCATATGATTGTGTCGAGTGTTCATCCTGGAACCCTGGAACCTGCTGCTGATAAGACTGCTGTTGTTGCTGCTGATGCTGCTGCTACTACTGATCCACCTCCTATCGGTGGTGCCAAAGACGTTGTTTCTCAAACTCCTGAGGAGAAACAGAAGGTCATTGACAAATGGGTCGATGATGACTTTGATTGCAAAAACTACATTCTTAACGCATTATCTGATGATTTCTATGAGTATTATTCAACTTTTGAAACTGCTAAAGATGTGTGGTATGCATTACAGAAAAAATATGACACCGAGGAATCTGGCTCAAAGAAGTATGTTGTGAGCCGGTATTTGAGATACCAAATGGTGGATGATAGGTCAGTTGTTTCACAGGCTCATGAACTTCAAAACATTTACCACGAAATTATGACCGAAGGTATGAAAACTGATGAACAATTTCAAGTTTCTGTAATGATTGACAAGTTACCACCTAGCTGGAAATATTTTCGTAATACTTTGCGTCACAAGACTAAATAATTTTCTCTTGAAAGTTTGATTCTTAAGCTCATGGTTGAGGAAGAAGCTCGGAAACAAGATAAGAAGGAAGAGATTCTCATTGTTTCTAACAATAAGACTCATCCTAGTTTGAAACCTAAGAAGAAGGACCTGAAACCTAACCCGAACCAAAAGAAAAGAGGAAGGCCTAATCAAAACAAGAACCAACACCCATCAAGAAATGGACAGAATTCCAATTTTGAGTTTCTTTGTTATACCTGTAATAAACCAAACCACATGGTTAGGAATTGCAGGTTTAACAAGGAAAAGAATAACGCACAAGCTAATTTTGTGGGTGACGTTATAATTTCCATGGTCTCTGATCCAGAGTTCTACATGGTTGGTGGATCTGATAGGTGGTGGATAGACAGTGGTGCTTCGCGTCATTGTTGTTTTGATAGGTCCATGTTTATGACTTATGCTGAAACCAAGGATAAGAAAGTGTTGTTGGGAGACTCTCACAGAACTATGGTGAAAGGTTCTAGTACGGTAGAGTTGAAGTTTACTTCTGGGAAGATATTCATGCTGAAAGATGTCCTTCACACTCCAGAAATGAGAAAGAACCTTGTTTCCGGCTATCTTCTCAACAAGGCTGGGTTGTATCAAACTATTGGGTCTGATATTTACACTATAAATAAGAATAAGAGTTTTGTAGGAAAAGTTTATGCTACTGATGGAATGTTTAAGCTTAATGTTGATACTATGAATAAAATTGAATCTTCTGCTTATATGGTTTGCAATTTTAATGTTTCACATGTTAGGCTTTGCCATGTGGGTAAAAAGTTAGTAAATAACATGACCAAGTTAGATGTCCTCCCTGAATTTTCTGAAAATGAATTTGAAAAATGTGAATACTGCAGTCAAGCAAAAATAACCAAAACTTCACATAAATCTGTTGTAAGAGAATCCAAACCACTAGACTTAATAAATTCTGATTTGTGTGAATATGAAGGTATCCTAACTAGAAATGGAAAAAGGTATATCATGACGTTCATTGATGACTGTTCTAATTATACTTATGTTTATTTGTTGAGCCATAAGAATGAAGCTATTGAAAAGTTTAAGATCTTTATTGCTGAAATTGAAAATCAATTTGGTAGAAAAATTAAGAGGTTTCGTAGTGATAGAGGCACTGAATATGATTATGCTCCCTTTGCTGAAATTGAAAATCAATTTGGTAGAAAAATTATGCTCCCTTTGCTGAAATTTATCAAACTAATGGCATAATACATGAAAGAACTGCTCCATATAATCCTCAAATGAATGGGAAAGATGAAAGAAAGAATCGTACTCTTATTGAATCGACTGTTGCTTGTTTGCTTAGTTCTGGTGCTGCTTCTCATTGGTGGGGTAAATGTTTGTTGACTGTTTGCCATGTTTTGAATCACATTCCCAATAATAAAACCAAAATATCTCCTTATGAAATCTGGAGAGGTATAAAACCTAATGTCTCTTATTTTAGATTTTGGGGTTGTTTAGCTTTTGTTAGAAAACCTGATCCTAAAAGACATAAGTTAGAAAGTAGAGCTTATGAATGTGTTTTTATTGGTTATGCTCAAAACAGTAAAGCTTATGGGTTCTTTGATATTAATAATAAGGTTATTATTGAATCTATTGATGTTGATTTCTTTGAAGAGAGATTTCCTTTTAAATCTAGAAATAGTGAGGGTAATAGTGGGGGTTCAATACCAAGTACTTTACCTAGTTCTGATTCTGAACCTAGATTAGAAGAACCTGGAAGTGAAGAAACTAGGAT
This sequence comes from Papaver somniferum, assembly GCF_003573695.1. Taxonomy (NCBI): domain Eukaryota; kingdom Viridiplantae; phylum Streptophyta; class Magnoliopsida; order Ranunculales; family Papaveraceae; genus Papaver; species Papaver somniferum. Next base: position 170,831,850 of record NC_039360.1, on the reverse strand, counting down.
CACTGAATTTGAACTAGATGCAGTAAAAGAGTTGGGACTGAGACAAAAGATAAAAATCCCGATTTTGAATTTTACGCTATAGAGGAAGAACCTTCTAATTTACAAAAGGCGTTTAGTTCTGCAGAGTCTAGTTTCTGGCAAGTAGCTGTAGATAATGAATGAGATTCTCACACGTCTAATGGAACTTGGCGTATAGTAGATTTACCTCCTGGTTGTAAGCCTATAGGTTGTAAATGTGTTTTGAAAAGGAAACTCAAACCTGATGGAACAATAGATAAACACAAGGCTAGACTGGTTGCTAAAGGATTTAGGCAACGATAAACGTAGACTTTTTTGATACTTATTCTCCTGTTACTAGATTAACATCTATACGTTTTTTGATTGTTTTTGTTGCTGCTCATAATCTTGTTATTCACCAAATGGATGTTAAAACTTCCTTTTTGAATGGTGAATTAGAAGAGGAAATTTACATGGAACAACCTGAAGGTTTTGTAATTCCTGGACAAGAACAGAAAATATGTAAGCTAGAGAAATCTCTTTATGGTTTGAAACAATCTCCTAAACAATGGCATGAGAAATTTGATAATTTAATGATTTCAAATAATTTCAGAATAAATGAGGGTGACAAATGCATCTATTATAAATCTGAGAATGATGTGTGTGTGATTGTTTGCTTGTATGTGGATGATTTGATGATATGTGGTTCCAATTTATCTGTTGTCAATGAAACTAAAAGCATGCTTAGTTCGAATTTTGACATGAAAGATTTGGGTGAAGCTAGTGTAATCTTTGGAATCAAAATAACTAGAACTGATAGTGGTATTTCTTTAGATCAATCTCACTACATTGAAAAAATTCTGAGGAAGTATGAATATTTTGATTGTAAACCTGTTTGTACTCCGTTTGATCCTAATGTGAAATTGTTTAAGAATACTGGAGAAAGTGTTAGACAATCTGAATATGCTAGTATAATTGGAAGTCTGCTTTATGCAACTGATTGTACTAGACCAGACATTGCCTATGCAGTGGGAGCTTTGTGCAGGTTTACCAGTAATACTAGTTTGGAACACTGGGATGCTATTGAGAGGGTCATTGTTGTAGTATTTTTTAAGGGATAAATAAGGGATTCGTTTCTCGGACTTGAATAGATTTTTAAAACATAAATATATACAAAATTGTCACAGGATCAAGAGAACTGGGACTAGGATTCCGCCAATTTCATTTCTTAAGGTTCAAATAATAATTCTTTTATCAATAATAGCTCGAAAAATATATTAAATATATCGACTCTAATTTATTGCCAAGATTGATTCTCAAAATATTAGGTGTAAATGTTAAGCATGGGACATCAAATCATCTAAGCTAAGCATGACCCATCAAATCAAATCACAGCTAATTAATTTAAATCATAATTTCAATTAAAATTAATGCAAAAGTCATGAAAAGAATTAAATATAATTACCCAAGTGTGAAATAAGGCTTCCTCCATCGCCCCAGTGTTGGGGTTTAGCTTCTCATATTAATCATAATCTCAAAATACATGTATGTTGCTCAAAAGTTGATTAAAATGATAAAAATGAGTAAAACAGTGAATGTACGACCCACAGGAGGCGTTACAAAAAGAACGATAAGGGACAGGTGCTGCTGATATTTAGACTGCTCTGCGACCCACGTGCGTGCGTCTTAGACACTATTGATAAACGACTGCCCTCGCGTGTCCGTTCTTCGTGTTCTTGGTGTTCTTCATCAGCAGCAGCTGCAGCAACAGAGTTTCATCAACTCTTGATTTCTGCTTCTCTGGACCTCCTCTCGACCCCAAACTCTCGACCCCCCCCCCCTCTACTCGACCCAAAGAACCTTTATATACTCACATGCATCATCAAATACCCCGCAATAACTCGTGAAAATCCTTCTTTACTCGGAATATTTTTTTTCTTATTTCGGAGAATAATTTCCAAAAATAACTTCTTCACGCTCCAAATCTCTTCCAACACGCTCCAAATCATGTTATAATCACCCAGAGTGTTGCTGGAGCCATCAAAATCGACCGAAACACGTCCATAACTCTCCAAAACTCGTGTTTTTATCCTTCCTGTACGTGTGTCTCTGTTTTGAGTTCGTGGCTTCCCTAGCCAATTCTAGCCAAATTCGATCGGAGCTGACACCCAAAATATCTTCCTTAGGCTTAATCACATCTTCCTGCCAAGTCTCAGCCATTTAATCTCCCTATAACACGTTAAAAAATTCGATCAAACTTCTGCCAGTTCTCATGCATGTTTTCCCGCCAAAATTCAGTTTTTGAAACGAAGAAGATGGTGTCCCCTATCCAAACTGGGGGTGCGAATAGCAATTGGGGTGGAAATAGTAATTTTTCTGGATTCCTCCGGCATATTTCTGGGACGCTTCCGGTGTATTTCTGGGGTGTTTTAGTAATTTTCTCCGGGGTGTAAAATACTGCTTTTTGATCCCATTTCGCCGCAAGGGCTTATTTCTCTAAAACTTCCTACAAAGACATAAAATAACACAATAAGTACAAAAACGGGCACTAACAGTATATACAAATGAGATATATTAGACACATAAATGCGTTTATCAAATACCCCCAAACTTATTATTTGCTAGTCCCGAGCAAATCAAAACTACAAATAAAATAGTGACCGAGTTAATCTCGGGAAGGTTTACCCACAAAACCTTTACTCCAGACCCTAGCTATCTAGGCAAAACCTTGGAAAGCACTAAAGAACCTCCTTGGTTGGCATACAATTATTGACTCTAAGAGGAAGAACCCTGATGCGAAATTCCAATTACTGTACACGAGTTTTCACTCAAGCATACTAAAATTCATATAAGTGACAGAGCTCTACTAAGATAGTTTCACGATGGACATCATACTCGGAGTCAGACTAATCACATGAAAAGATTAAGAAGATGGAAAAAGAAAAATGTAGATGGTTGAAAAGCGAACGGTGTTTCCCATATCTGTCTGAAGGCCTCTTCCAAGATGAACCTAACCTAAATGACTGAGATACCGGTCTGACTAATATTAACACACTGGCATATACAAGGGAACCAGCGGTCAATAACTTAAATCTAGATCAACAAACTGGCAAATACAAGGGAACCAGCAGTTGACTACACAGAACAATAACCATTTATTTTTTTGAACTTAACGGCATGAATAGATCTTTTTGATCCAAGCGCATGCTTCTTGTCAGCAGATTACACGATAGTTCCCACGGGTCCTGCATTCCACGATTGCTTAGGCGACGGAAACAGGGAGAACACACACATATTGATATCCAAGTGTTAGTATTTATTCCGATTGGTCTACTGGTCTGGTCTAATTTTTTTTTATTTTTTTTTGAAAAGGTAACTCAGTCAATCTATTTCACCCTAACAAAGGTAACAACTTGAATCGTGTGCCCCACCAAATCACTTGAAATAAAAGAAAACTAAAAATAGAAAGTGACAAGGACTCGACGAGATATGGCGAAACTATCATGTTAATTCTAACACCTGAGCTCTGTGCTTTTATGAATAGACTCTATAGATGTTTCCATCTAGTCAGATTGGTTCCTCAACTCCTAAAACAAAAATAAAAGTTCATTGCTCGGACTTGTAAAGATTTAAAAATAAAAATATATACACAATATTTGTCACAATGGGCGAGAGGTACTGGGACTAGGATTCCGCCAATTTCATTTCTTAAGGTTCAAATAATAATTCTTTTATCAATAATAGCTCGAAAAATACATTAAATATATCGACTCTAATTTATTGCCAAGATTGATTCTCAAAATATTAGGTGTAAATGTTAAGCATGGGACATCAAATCATCTAAGCTAAGCATGACCCATCAAATCAAATTACAACTAATTAATTTAAATCATAATTTCAATTAAAATTAATGCAAAAGTCATGAAATGAATTAAATATAATTACCCAAGTGTGAAATAAGGCTTCCTCCATTGCCCCAGTGTTGGGATTTAGCTTCTCATATTAATCATAATCTCAAAATACATGTATGTTGCTCAAAAGTTGATTAAAATGATAAAAATGAGTAAAACAGTGAATGTACGACCCACAGAAGGCGTCACAAAAAGAACGATAAGAGACAGGTGCTGCTGATATTTAGACTGCGCTGCGATCCACGGTTGTGCGTCTTAAACACTGGTGATAAACGACTGCCCTCGCGAGTCCGTTCTTCGTGTTCTTGGTGTTCTTCATCAGCAGCAGCAACAGAGTTTCATCAACTCTTGATTTCTGCTTCTCTGGACCTCCTCTAGACCCCAAACTCTCGACCACCTCTCTACTCAACCCCAACAACCTATTTATAGCCAACAGACCCATCGAATCTCGCTCATTCACTCCATATAATTCTCCTTTAGTCGGAAAATATTTTTTTCCATTTTCTTCACTGTCAGCCGAGATATGATCTTCTCCATCCCCTCTGCCTGCGAATATGAGCTGTAATACTTCCATAGTTGCGTAAATACTTAAGAAGATCAGATATCTTCCCCATTTAGTCCACAAAAATTTCCAAAAATTCCTCTCACAGAGAACTCGAGCGTATCTTCCCTGTTTAACTCTCGATTGAAAGTTAGCGGATTCTAGCCAAATTTAACTCATTCCAACGCTCAGAATAATCTTGTTATACTCAATAGATATGACCCAATTAATTCCAGCAATTTAGTCTCTCCACAAATCCATCGAAAATCAATTTGAAAATCTGCCACGGAGAGAATATATTTTCCCGCCAAAAATGAAATTTGAATTATGAGAAGAAAAGTGTCCTCCCCCTAATCCTGTACGGGTGTCCCTTTAGCAATTGGGGTGGAAATAGTAATTTTGGGGTGGAAATAGTAATTTTTCTGGGTTCCTCCGGTACATTTCTGGGACGCTTCCGGTGCATTTCTGAGGTGCCTCCGGTACATTATCCTGGGGTGTAAAACACTGCTTTTTGAGCCCATTTCTCCGCAAGGGCTTATTTCTCTAAAAATTCCTACAAAGACATAAAAGAACACAATAAATATAAAATTGAGCACTAACAATACATACAATAGAGACATATTAGACACATAAATGCGTCTATCAACACCCCCAAACTTATTATTTGCTGGTCCTCGAGCAAATTTATTCTAGAAAGGAAAATCATTTGAACCCCTAGGTGGCCCTAGTGGCGGAGTGTTGTCTCCGGAGGGTTTATCATAGGTGTACCCTCAAAGCCTTTACTCCATACCCTAGCTATCTACGCAAAACCTTGGAAAGCACTAAAGAACCTCCTTGGTTGGCATACTTATTAATTATAGGAGGAAGTACCCTGATGCGAAATTCCAATTACTGTACACGAGTTTTCACTCAAGCATACTAAAATTCATATAAGTGACAGAGCTCTACTAAGATAGTTTCACGATGGACATCATACTCGGAGTCAGACTAATCACATGAAAAGATTAAGAAGATGGAAAAAGATAAATGAAGATGGTTGAAAAGCGAACGGTGTTTCCCATATCTGTCTGAAGGCCTCTGCCAAGATGAACCTAACCTAAATGACTGAGATACCGGTCTGACTAATATTAACACACTGGCATATACAAGGGAACCAGCGGTCAATTACTTAAATCTAGATCAACAAACTGGCAAATACAAGGGAACCAGCAGTTGACTACACAGAACAATAACCATTTTTTTTTTAACTTAACGGCATGAATAGATCTTTTTGATCCAAGCGCATGCTTCTTGTCAGCATATTACACGATAGTTCCCACGGGTCCTGCATTCCACGCTTGCTTAGGCGACGGAAACAGGGAAAACACACACATATTGCTATCCAAGTGTTAGTATTTATTCCGATTGGTCTACTGGTCTGGTCTAATTTTTTTTTTTTTTTTGAAAAGGTAACTCAGTCAATCTATTTCACCCTAGCAAATGTAACAACTTGAATCGTGTGCCCCACCAAATCACTTGAAATAAAAGAAAACTAAAAATAGAAAGTGAAAAGGACTCGACGAAATATGGCGAAACTATCATGTTATTTCTAACACCTGAGCTCTGTGATTTTATGAATAGACTCTATGGACGTTTCCATCTAGTCAGATTGGTTCCTCAACTCCTAAAACAAAAATGTTTCCATCCACTTAGATTGGTTAGTGCTATCCTTAATAGGCGTAAATTTCTAGGCTCTGGAGTTTATTTATTGCAACTTAAAACTAACAAAAAGTTTCTTCCCCACCCCCAAACTTAAATCTAACATTGTCCTCAATGTTCTAAAGATAAAATTAAAAGCATGAACAAGGAGAAACTGTTACCACTTGAAGAAAAAGAGTTAAGGAAAGATATTACCATGTAGCATGAGATTGGGTTACCTCCCAAGAAGTGCTAAGTTTAAAGTCTTCAGCCAGACTTAGAAAAGGATTGGTTAACTCGAACCATAAAGTAACAGTCGAAATAACTGTGGGTCTTCAAAACCAAATAGAGCTGACCATAGGAAACTGCAGTGAACCAAGAAAATGGACAAGAATAGCATGCCCTTACCTAGTTTCCTGATTAAGATATTTATATCTAATTTTGGTTCAGGTTCAGGTTCTAAGAAAGGGTCTAAATAAAATATTTTCATTGGTTGCGTTTCTTCATAGGTGGGATCCGAATCATTAGGTCCTAGAGTCTGGAAAAACTCAAATATGATCTTAGAAGCGCACAATAATAACCTAAATAACTGAGGATCCTCTAAGTCAATAAGATTTGGCTTACAAATTTGACCACAATGAGAGTAGTGGTCACTCTTAAGCAAATGTGTCGATTCTAATTTCCTAAAGCATTTAGGTTTAGTCTCACAACTTAATATTCGACACATTTGAAATATAAACGTTCCCACATTTGGAAGAAAACTATTTGGTGGGAAAACAAAGTCAATCTGGGTATCATAGCCTGGCCAAACCACATCAACCATAGGATGGGTTTCTAACGACTGAACTTCTACCTGGACATCATTAGGTTCGGGAAAATGTGTATGAAGATAATATTGTAAAATGGTCGAGGCAGAGATATCAATTCCTAAGTGTGGGGACTTTCTGAGAGTTAAAGGTAAGGTCCTATGGAAGTGATAATCACCCCAAAACTTAGAGTTTTCAGTGTCTCTAGATAGACCTCTAATTATTTCTTGAATTTCCGTATCTTCAGAGTCCTTAAAATATTCAAGAGATTCTTCTAAGTTATTATCAGGTAGTGCATCTTTACTCATCTCTACGGGTCTATCTTCTTCTTCCAAGACTATTTCTTCTAAGTCGCTAGACTCTAAAATAGTATTTTCAAAATGAACCCGTTCCTCTAAACCACTATCGGCTTCGTAAACAGGAAATACTACGCCGTCTAAAACGAGGGTATCTCTAGTCAAATCCTCGTCCTTTTGAATAGGTGAATAATTATTAAAATTATTTGTATTTAAACTAGAAATAATATTATCATTGTAAAGCTCAATTGGAGTAACAGATTCCTGATCACTATGCCTATATGTGTCAAATTCTTCATCAGCACTATCATCATCATAATCATCATAATAACATGAAAATGGTTGAACCTCATCTAAAAAAGTAGTGTTACCAATTCTAACCTCGGCATCTTTATTATGCAAATAACTATCCTCATTTTCAAGGGTACTATTGGAAACACTATATTGGAAATTAAGACTATCTTGAGCAGTTCTGTTCTGGGCCTCTAATAAAAGCTTTTGAATCGACTCACATGACTTCCTTATGGTATCGTGTATAGAAGGTTCACTCATTGGTGCATTTTGTTTATTCTTTTCTAACACAAACCTATTTGTATTCTCAGTTAATTATTTGAGAAACTCTTTTAGAGGAAGAACAGTTTCAGAAGGATCATAATAGGGACTAGTTTTCAATAGTTTGATTGTATCCTCTAGAGACGAAGAACTAGTACTATAATCTTCTTCCTCGTAATACTGATGCATGTGTGGATAGTAATTGGGATCACCAGGGTATGACCCATATCCTTCCAAAGGATGGCATTCCCAACCACTATTCCCAACATGGTCATAAAAAGGATGATGTCCATATTCAAATTCAGGTCGATACTCATTGTATTGGCTTCTATCATACCAGTTCGACATTCTTAATTGCAAAGGAATTCTACACAATCACAAACAAGGATGACTCGACCAAATCAAACCTATAGAATCTAGCAAACAAAAAGCATGATGGCTCCACTTAGATTGTTTTCTAGACCAGCTTCTATTCCTTCGAAAAGGAATTCGTTACAATTTGAGCACACCCCTCTGGAATCAATCCGAGCTAATGTAAATTGAATCGAGGCGAGGGAAGCTCAGTGGAGCTTTGATACCCAAGGCCTCACCGCTATCACAAGGCGGCGCAGTCACGCATTCAACTCACAGAAACCATCATGAACTTTGGAGTGTGCTTAAAGAGCAACCAATATTTTTCGAACGAGTTTCCTATTAAGCTCGTTACCTTATCGGTCTCGTTCTATTCCAAATTTTAAGCTTGGGTTCGCGTTAGGTTTCGTTTTCCTAAGGCGGGCAAGAAGGAAGCGATGATGAAATCCGAACCCTTATCTTGTATTGTCCAGGCCTTGCCCTTTACTAGGAATTTAAAAACAGTCCAAATTCGTCCTCAATCAATGAATCACCTTAAGGAATACAGTAACTCGCTTACAAGAGATTCGCGAGTGTTTCGATGGACTTACCTCCCGTACCAGACGGGGGATGAACCGTTGAAGTCGACTCGGGCCACGACTCATATGTCATGTACGAACCCGAGGGGCCGAGACGATATTGTAATCGTCGTCCTTCCCTGCAAACAGTTTATATTTAATTTTTTTTTTATATATATAACCCTTCTGTAGGGTTTAAAGTTAAAATAAATTGTCCAAAGTCCAGAATAAAGTCCAAATAAAAAGTCCAAAAATTACAAAAAATTATGACAAATAAAGCCTATTTACAAATTCTAAAAAAAATAAATAAAAGCTATATACAAAAAAAAAATAATAATAATAAAAATTAAATCCTAAAAAAAAAATATTATGTCTTTTTTTTTCTTCTCTTTTAGCTTTTAGCTTTAAGCTTTTTGTTCCCAAGTCCTTAGTATTCCACTTCGAACCTGTAAATCAAAGACACAAAAAGAAACGTAAAAAGGAACAAATAATAATAAAAAAAATAAACCTAAAAACAAATCTATAAACAAGTCCGCGTCGGCGGCGCCATTTTGTTATAGTTTTGAAAGTGGTAGTAAAAGTTCGTTGCTCGGACTTGTAAAGATTTAAAAATAAAAATATATATACAATATTTGTCACAATGGGCGAGAGGTACTGGGACTAGGATACCGCCAATTTCATTTCTTAAGGTTCAAATAATAATTCTTTTATCAATAATAGCTCGAAAAATACATTAAATATATCGACTCTAATTTATTGCCAAGATTGATTCTCAAAATATTAGGTGTAAATGTTAAGCATGGGACATCAAATCATCTAAGCTAAGCATGACCCGTCAAATCAAATCACAACTAATTAATTTAAATCATAATTTCAATTAAAATTAATGCAAAAGTCATGAAAAGAATTAAATATAATTACCCAAGTGTGAAATAAGGCTTCCTCCATTGCCCCAGTGTTGGGATTTAGCTTCTCATATTAATCATAATCTCAAAATACATGTATGTTGCTCAAAAGTTGATTAAAATGATAAAAATGAGTAAAACAGTGAATGTACGACCCACAGAAGGCGTCACAAAAAGAACGAAAAGAGACAGGTGCTGCTGATATTTAGACTGCGCTGCGACCCACGGTTGTGCGTCTTAAACACTGGTGATAAACGACTGCCCTCGCGAGTCCGTTCTTCGTGTTCTTGGTGTTCTTCATCAGCAGCAGCAGCAACAGAGTTTCATCAACTCTTGATTTCTGCTTCTCTGGACCTCCTCTAGACCCCAAACTCTCGACCACCTCTCTACTCAACCCAAGCAACCTATTTATAGCCAACAGACCCATCGAATCTCGCCCATTCACTCCATATAATTCTTCATTACTCGGAAAATATTTTTTTTCCATTTTCTTCACTGTCAGCCGAGATATGATCTTCTCCATCCCCTCTGCCTGCGAATATGAGCTGTAATACTTCCATAGTTGCATAAACACTTAAGAAGATCAAATATCTTCCCCATTTAGTCCACAAAACTTTCCAAAAATTCCTCTCACAGAGAACTCGAGCGTATCTTCCCTGTTTAACTCTCGATTGAAAGTTAGCGGATTCTAGCCAAATTTAACTCATTCCAACACTCAGAATAATCTTGTTATACTCAATAGATATGACCTAATTAATTCCATCCATTTAGTCTCTCCACAAATCCATCGAAAATCAATTTGAAAATCTGCCAGGGAGAGAATATATTTTCCCGCCAAAAATGAAATTTGAATTATGAGAAGAAAAGTGTCCTCCCCCTAATCATGTACGGGTGTCCCTTTAGCAATTGGGGTGGAAGTAATAATTTTGGGATGGAAATAGTAATTTTTCTGGGTTCCTACGGTACATTTCCGGGACGCTTCCGGTGCATTTCTGAGGTGCCTCCGGTACATTATCCTGGGGTGTAAAACACTGCTTTTTGAGCCCATTTCCCCGCAAGGGCTTATTTCTCTAAAAATTCCTACAAAGACATAAAAGAACACAATAAATACAAAATTGAGCACTAACATTACATACAATAGAGACATATTAGACATATAAATGCGTCTATCAGTTATGCGGTATCTGAAAAGAACCACAAACCTAGGATTACACTATAAGAGGTATCCCCCAGTCCTTGAAGGATTTAGCGATGCTAATTGGAACACTCTATCAGATGATTCCAAGGCTACCAGTGGATATGTTTTTACATATTGCCCGGGGCGCTGTATCTTGGATATCAAAGAAACAGACAATTATAGCCCAATCTACGATGGAGGCTGAATTGATGGCACTAGCAGCAGCTAGTGAAGAGGCAGGATGGCTGAAGAGTCTGTTGTCAGACATTCCAGTATGGGAAAAACCGATACCAGCCACTTTGATCCACTGCGATAGTACCGCGGCTATCGGAGTAGTAGAGAATTTTTATAATAACAATAAGAATCGACAGATACGTTGAAAGCATGACACAATTAGAGAATTTATCACAACTGATGTTGTTAGAGTAGATCATGTAAGATTTGAAGGAAACTTAGCTGATCCTTTGACGAAAGGACTAGAAATAGAAAAGGTATGGAATACCTCTAAAAGCATGGGACTTTTGCCCGTTAGAAGTTGAGTCATTTGTAATGGATACCCAACCTAGAAATAGGTTCAAAGGGACTAGACGAAGTTATAAATGATATGATAGAGTCATGCATTCCCATAGCATGATATCCTGAAGTGGGAAACATGTTGAGTTATTTAACTCTTAATGATGTCTATAGCTCTTAAGTTAGAGTGGGATACACAAGAGTATTCTTGATAGACTCACCTATACAAATGTGAAGGTGTGGCCGCCTTCTATGAGAAATTGGGAATTTCTCTAGATCATTTGTTAAAAAGGGATAAGCACATGGCCTTAATGTGCGAACTTAAGGACATTACTCTAGATATAGTTGTGTGTGTTAATTAATCTAATATTAGTTAGAGTTCAAGACACAAGTCACTCTAGTCACCTGGTACTTAGAAAGTTTAACACTATGCAGAGGTTCAAGTCGAAAGGAACCTTTGCAGATGCACAACTATACAACACTTGCTCAATGTTTTGAAATATAAGTGGGGGGATTGTTGAGGTATGTATATTTAAAAATATATTCTTGTAATATTATACCAAACTTAGAGAGATAGTGTGGTGGTATTGTTTTGGGCTCCCACACTATAAACTTGGGTTCAAGTCTCACCCCATGCATTTGACTAGGTATGTTATATATATATATATATATTATTATTTAAATAAATCCGGGAGAGCGGGACCTTAGGGGCTTGGAGGTCTGGTGATTCAGAAACTGATTTCTTGCAGGTTTGACTCTTGATTTCTAAAACGTTTTTTGAAATTAATATTCCCTAATTAATTCTATTATTTTTGGTAATTATATTGTTACCGTTTTATGACTGTTTTGGAGGAATTTCAGTGGGCAGTTATTGCAAAATTTATTTTCATTAAAAGCGTATTGATTTCCTATGAGTTATAAAAGAACAGTTTCTGGAGAAGATGAAGAACATTAGTTTTTCATCTACTTTGTATTCTGAGAAAGTGTTAGAAAGATTAAGAGTTGGTTCGATTTCTCAAGGTGCAGAGAAATCGAACAAAGAGAGTATCAGTTGTTTTATCAGCTAGGTTTTCGACAATTTTGTACTGCTAGCACAATCAAAGAGGCGGAGTCACGAAATACCTTAAAGATAGCGACCTAGTCAGCGACTCAGCTGTTTGAGATTCCATTTCATTATTTGGTCACTGTTTCCAACACTCTCACTATAATATACTAGATTATTATGGCTCAACACGACAAGTTCCTGATTTTATTTTGGATGAAAATTTATGCACCAGTGGAAAATAGAAGTTTTGCGACTGCCAGGACAGGTCATATATACGAGTTAAACGACCCGTTTTAACGGTCTCTGATGGGGTCGCTAATAAGGCGTTTTTTTTGTACGACCCTAAGCTGCATGTGGGCCTCTGAATAACGACCGATTTGAACCGTAACTAGGTGCTGACCCATTATATTGGTCGTAGATTTAAATTATAATATGAAAAATATCATACTCAGATTTTCTGAAATGGCTGAATCAGAATTAATCTGACTGCATCAAGTGAAACTCAAATTCAAATGAAACTTCAAATTTAACTCAAATTTAAACTCAAACTGAGAATTCATTTATTTTATCTATTGGGTTTAAACTTACACAAAAAAGGATGAAATTCTCAGTTCATAACAATACATGTCCAAGCTAGCTAGTAAGTTCTAACAACAACATGCTAAACTAATAGACGATAAACAACAAAACGATAAGCTCCTGATGAACTTAGCCAATACCGCATAAATGATATCAAGTAGAGCATCCATGTGTTATGACCCTGGTTCACATAAGACAAAGAATGTTGTTCCTACAAAGAAAATCAACATCAGTACAATAACTTCATTCAGTTCGTAATACACGATAAAACAAAATAAGTTACTAGAGCATACTTCATATTCTCTCTTTAGCATAAGGTCAAGTCGCAAACAAAGTGAATAATTAACAAAGCAGTATGAAGACAAGGTCAAGTCAATACGTTAGCGCAGAGTCGCAGACATTCCAGTATTATATTCCATAAAAATCAGAGAATGAATTTCAGTAACAATAACAAAGAGATGTCACCTTGTCAATAAAACTACTTTCAGTAACGGACACGATGTTCCACATCTCTAGTATTCAGCACATGTTGACGTAATTTCTCCCTAGGAACTGCAAAAGCAAGCAATTCAGTCTTTGATATCCCACCTCCCATTCCTAGAACAAAGCCCCTATCATCAGTTCCCAGCACCTATAAAGAAGTAACCAAAATCATTTAGCTAGCATAACTAACAAGTTTTTTTTACAAACTGCAATATAAATTCATGTGCACCCACCGTGGCGACTGCATCTTTGTCCAATCAGTTTCATTCAACTCTCTTATCTTTGCCCGCAAAATACATCAGATTATATGCTAACATCCATGATGTTGATCTTGTTGACGTGGAATTCAAGACCATGATAAATAGAGAAAGGATTCTTGTTAATAGAGAGTTTATTTCAAGGATTACCAAAATCCCTTTGGGTAACTTTCGCCTTCCTAGACCAAGAGAAGAAAGATCATCTTATGAAACCATTTATAATGGTCTTTATGGCAAGTATGTTGATTGGATTGGAGGGAAATTTCCTACTACTTATCTTAGTCTTGCTTTGATGTCTTTCGGAAAACTTGGTATATCTAATCGTTGTCCCTCCACAATTGAGAATTCTCGGTGGAGTCGTGAGTTTGTAGAGCTAGTTTATTTCCTTGTATTGGGTTCTCAAAGTCTTGATATTTGTGGATTCATTATTTTCCAAATGCTCTCAATGACGTCATCCAACAAGAAGTTATGCTTTCCTTGCTTAATTTAGCAAATTTGTCGAGCATATTTTATTGCTCCTATTGGTAACTCCGTTGGAACTCCTAAGCTTGTTCGGCCTTGTAGTTTCAAACGTATGAAGGAGAATGCATTCAAAATACAAAGATGTGATTCCCATGACGGTTTTTGTGATCCTACCACCTTGAGTCTTCTTCATCAAATTCAAAACGGTGTGTGTAAGATCAATACCAAGTAAAATATGTGCAAGAACAATTACCTGTGATTGCTACTAAGTTTCCGAAATCAAGGAAGATATGGATATTTTTCAAGCCTCTTGGATGGTTTCCGATGACGAAGATGATGATTAATTTCCTTATCTCTTAATGTTTTTGTTTTTATCTAGGAAACTTCTTATGAGAATTTATTATTGTGTTTTAAGAGAGATAACTAGGGTTTGAAATAACCATTATTGTGAGTACACATAGCTATTTCGAACGATTTTCATCTTGCAATGTTTTTAGATTTATTTATTTAAATTCTAAAATTTATTTGGAAGATGATTTTGCAGTCTTAATCCTTACGGATTTGTTGCAACTTGATATGGGATATGTGTGTTTGGGTCCGTGAACTATGATTGTACCATATATGTCAAAAGTTAAGTCTTTCATATGTCACTATGCAAATATTGATAAAATATTGAGTGAACTTTTAACAACAAAAGTTAAGCCTATTTTGTCATTATGCAAATATTGATGAAAAATAGAATTAATCTTTGAATATTCCGCAGTATTGGTCTTTCCTTGATCCACATATTTGTGTGAGTACTGTGCGGCTCCGTACTTATCTTATGTGAACGTTTCCGATTAAATTAATTGAGTATTTTGGATACAAATTCATGTTTCATGTATTTTGTTAATGTCCAAAGAAATTCTTCTTTTTTTGTGAAAGTAACGTCGCTTTTGTTGTTCTTTCGGGAATGACATTTTATGGGGGAGAGTTCTTAATTGAACTTGTGCTTCATTGCCAAATCTTTGCGGGAGTGTGACCGTGGAATATTATAGGAGTTTTCTTGTATCTTTATTAACTCCTTAAGGGGAGTTTGTGGAACTTCATCAACAAAAGGTATGTGGAGACTTGAACTCATGTATCACTCAAAAGTCTATCTACTCTATCTCCTATTTGAGACAAAAGTCGTATAGCTATATAGACTTCGATTATACACATTTGATATTTCGATCTAAGTTTAACTCGCTTACATATTTCTCGAAATATGTGTTGGTAAGCTTTCGCTTTAACCAAGTTCATCTTATATTCTTGACGAAAGTCAAAAGATGATCATGTGAAAAATCACCTGGTAATATCTTACATGATTTTTGTAAGACAGTCATTTGATGTAGACTCTGAATGTTTTGTATTGATCATTCAATCACTTGAAACTTTCTTTGAAGCTAATAGTTTGTGTGAGACAGCTATTCCCGTCTTCCGAGAATGTTTCAATGGTTGAAATGAGAGTTTAGAACAATTGGATATAAGCATAGTATGCGTACTTGAATATGTGCAATCCAAGTCCGGGAACTATGGTATGCATAACCGTATGCGTATTGATTAGTTTGTCAAGTTCCGGGAACCAAGTACGCATACCGGTACGCGTACTGACACGAGGTTCAAGTTCCGGGACTTTACTGAGGTTGGTGGTATGCGTACCAGTTCGCGTACTAGCGAACCCAAACTCAGTCCGACCACTAAGGTATGCGTACCTGTTTCCATACTTGAGTGGGTTATATTCTAAAATCGGTTTGTTCATGAACTAATACATTTATATATTAAGAAATGCAATCTTTTGCAAACCGTGGATATAATGTTCATGACTTGATTCGAGTGAATCAAAATCGATTTTGCTTCAATTGTGTCTTGTATACTTCTATGAGAATATAAACAATTGAATAACTCTAGAACTAGTTTCATTTGAATCATTTGAACTAGTTATGGTTAAGATGAAGATGGTTGATACTAACTTCGGTTAACTATTGTTGATCCAACAAAGGTGTACACGTTTAGGTATGGTTACTCATATCTAAATGAATTCACTTTTCATTTGTGTCTAACAAGCTAAGTTCGAGCTAACGGTTGAAAGATATTAGCTTGAGTCTAATCAGGTTTTCATCTAACGGTGAATATTGAATACTTTGTTACCAAGGTAACATTGATTGCAAACCCTGATTTGAAGACTATATAAAGGAGAACTCTAGCAACTGGGAAACCTAATCCCCACACCTTATCTACTAGTTGCGAGTAGAGTCGATTATCCTTTAACCTTAGGTTTTCTAAAACCCTGTAGGTTAAGGACTTGAAGACTTCATTGGGATTGTGAAGCTAAACCCAACTATTTTCTCTATATTTTCTTGTTCTGATCTTGTTGTTTTGAATCGTGATTCAGTACTATCTTCTCTAAGATTTTCTCGCGATTTAATCTCCGATAGGCAAGATAAAAAGTAGTCACAAACATCTTCGTCTCATCGTTTGTGATTCCACAATATCTTGTTTCACTACCATACGATTAAGATTATTATGAGGTGATTGATATTTCTAGACTGTTCTTCGGGAATGTAAGTCATGTATATCAATTGGTTCTTGTTCACCTTGATTTTTCAAAAGACGGAACAAAACTCACAGGTTTATCTGAAAGAGACAGATTTATCTATTCAATAGACTTTTCAGTGTGAGACATATTGGTTTATCAAGTCTTCGACTTTGGGTCATAGTAACTCTTAGTTGTGGGTGAGATCAGCTAAGGGAATCAAGTGCGTAGAATCATGTTGGGATTCATGGGCGTAAGGAGCGCAACTGTACCTTGATCAGTGTGAGATTGGTTAGGGGTCAACTACATTCCAGTCTGAAGATAACTTGGAGTAGGCTAGTGTCTGTAGCGGCTTAATACAGTATGGTTTTCAAATCTGGACTAGGTCCCGGGGTTTTTCTGCATTTGCGGTTTCCTCATTAACAAAACTTCTGGTGTCTGTGTTATTTTTTTACGCATTATATTTGTTTATATAATTGAAATATCACAGGTTGTACGTAAGTTCAATCAACTGTGAATCCAACCTTTGGTTGTTGATTAAATTGATTGACACTTGGGTATTGGTTTTTGATACCATCCAAGTTGTTTCTTATATTAATAAGGCTCACGGATTTCTATCTGTTTGATTTGCTTATTACATTAAGAAACAGAGAGATATAACCCTTTGATATACTTTTCTTAAGATTGAGTCTGAATGTCTAGTTGATTCTCTTGAAAGTATATTGGAGTTAGTCCATACATATTGCTAAGCGGAATATTGGGTATGGTTGTTAGACCCCCGTTTTTTCAAAATTTATGCCATTAGTTCGTATTATTGGTCAAATATGACTTAAGGGTGAAACTGTCGTTGAAGTGTTAGATAGATCTATTCAGGAGTGGAGAAGATGGAAAAGATCAAATTTTAAATACTTACTTCAATATCCTAAAGATGGTGATTAATTTGGTTATGGTAATGAGGAAAAAGAACACAATCATGAAGATGAAGCTCATGAAGATGTTTTAGTGGGTGTTGTTAAGCAAGAAGTGCAACAACAACAGCCGGAAGCTGACTTTAGATAATCCAACATGCCTAGATTACCTTTAACAAATTGTACACCACATAAGTATGTGATGCTCACAGATGCATGTGAACCAGAGTCTTATGAGGAAGCTCTTAGTGTTCCTGAAAGCCAGAAGTGGTTGAAATCCATGAAAGAAGAGGTGAGCTCTTTGAATTAGAATGGCGCTTTTTATTTGGTTGACAAGCCAGAGAACTAGAAAAATCTGAAGAACAAGTGGGTATATAGAATCAAGACTGAAGATGGTAACTCACAACCAAGGTACAAAGTATGCTTAGTTGTGAAGGGTTATTAGCAGAAGAAATGTGTTGACTTTGAAGAGATTTTCCCCCCTTATATTAGGGTTTTCTTGGCATTAGAAGCTAGTTTGGATCTTGATATAAAACAAGTAGATGTCAAGAAAACATTTCTTCATGGCGAGTTGGAGGAAGATGTGTATCTGGCACAACCCGAGAGTTTTGAAGTCAAAGACAAATAAGAGTCTATATAGTTTGAAGCAAACTCCTAGAAAATGGTAAAAGAAGTTTGAATCATTCATGAAGGAACATGGGTACAAGAGAACAACTTCAGGTAGTTGTGTATTCATTCAAAAATTTGTTGATGGTGATTTTCTTATTCTTTTGTTCTATGTTGATGATATTCTGATTGTTGGCAAAGATAATAAAAATATTGCCAGGTTGAAGTCAGATTCAAAGTAGTTGTATCGGTATCGTATCGGTCGGGTCCGATACATTTTTACAAAATATTATATCGGTTTTTATCGGTGATACACCATTAATACTAGAATTTTAAATATTTATAAATGTTTCAATCAAAAAAAATTGGTGTTGTATGATGCATCAATTCTGAAGAACAAAGACTTCACGGTACAAATTCAATCTCATTTCTCTATTTCAGTAATTTCCTATTAATTTTCACCATTGTCTCAACTAATTTCAATACACATTTGAATCAACTTGCTTTTGGAAATTACTTCTTGCACCCAAAATCTATCTTATCATTTGATACAAACCCATATGATTCACAGTTAGCAAGGTTCTCATGTATATGCATGACAACAAGGCCAAAGATATTGAAGAACATAAAACACGTAATCTTCCCGCGAGGATAAGAAACTCATTAAAAAATTAAATAATTGATTTTTTTTTATTGAATCCGATTGAGTTTTCAAGGGTACAAAGGAAGAAGATGATTAAGAGGAAGGGTTTTGTTTATAAATTTTCAGATCTAAATAATTTACTCTACCAATTACCTTACTGATATTATCATTGTATATGTGAACCTGATATATCATTTGTACCGGATGGTATGAGCGTTTTTATCGTTCAATCCCTGTATCGTCGATATTTTGAATATCGTAAAGGTTTTTTCCGATACACGATTAAAAACGATAATATCGGCCGATATTGACTACCTTGGTCAGACTTGAGCAAGTCTTTTGCTATGAAAGACTTGGGTGCAACAAAGTGTATTCTTCGCATGCAAATTTCCTGTGATAGAAAAATAAGGAAGTTGTGCCTATGACAAGAAAGCTATATTGAGAAGGTGTTGAAAAGATTCAACATGGACAAGGCTGAGCCGTTAAGTTGTCAACTTGCAAACCATTTTAAGTTAATTCGTGACCAATGTCTTGTGAATGATGTTGAGAAACTGAAGATGGAGAAAACTCCTTATGTATCCGCAATTGGTAGTTTGATGTATGCAATGGTGTGTACAAGGACAAATATAGCTTATGCAGTGGGAGTGGTAAGCAGATTTCTATCCAATCCTGATATGGAACAGTGGGAAACAGTGAAATGGATACTACGGTATCCGAGGGTACATATAATATGTGTTTGTGCTATGGTGGTGATAAGCCAAAGTTATTGGGTTACACGGATACAGATTTGGCAGGTGCTTAAGACAGTCTCAAATCAACATCCGGTTAATTATTTACCTATATAGGGGAACTGTATCTTGGCAATCCAAGTTACAAAGATATGTGGCTTTGAGGCCATGTAACCCAAGTTACAAAGAGGTGTGGATTTACGGTTCGCGGGTCGGTTTGGATCCGTGAAGCTCTATAATTAATAGGCGGCTTCTAAATTTGTGAACCGACTAGATCTAGAACAATTTGGGGGTTGTATTATCGGAAACCTAATTGGTTTTAGGTAACTGCTTTTGGCAACAGTCCGGGATGGAATCGAAGGAATAGAAGCGAAATTTCATGTATTTATAGGAGGTTGATGGGTGAGAAGAGAAACAAGTTTTACAAAGTAATCGATTTTTGATTTGATTCTGATTTCAAAAGCTCTGTAATGGAGAAACTTGTTCCTAGAGAAATCGAAGTAGATATTCTATCACGGTTACCGGCTGAAACTCTGATACCTTCCAAACGAGTATGCAGGACCTGGCGACGTCTCTTCCGTGACAATCACTTTATTGATGTTCATCTTCGTCGTCAATCAATAGGATTTGAAGAAGAGAATGAGCATTCGTACTACCATAAGAAGAGGGGTTCTTCTCGTTCCAGTGACAGTGAAGATGCCGATACTACGGAGCCAATAATACATCGTCGTTTGAGTTACGTTAAAGATGCCAATTCATCATCTAAGGTGACTTCTTTCCTTATTTTGGGAGGTTCTTATGTTCAAGCTCAGAACAAATCATTCTATTATGGTATTTATTCTGATGAGAAGCAGCACTTCACTTATAAGAAACTTAAAGCCACGAGGAACGACAACCATCTATTTACACCGAATTCGGAATATTCTGTTGTTGGTTCATGCAATGGACTCATTTGTTTCTCCGCATCTTATTTTTCAGAGTTATTTATCAACAAGGATCCTGTTTATGCATGTAATCCAATCACAGGAGAAGAGTTCAATCTTCCAAGGTTCATGGTTAATTATCAATCACAAGAAGCTCTTGCTATGGTTAATATTGCATCTGGATTTGGTTATGTTCCTTTAACTAATCAATACAAGGTTGTTAGAATTTGTTACTACGGCAGGGAGGCCTTGCTGGTCCAGGTATATACTCTTGGTGGTAGTGGCAGCGATGAGGGGTGGAGAACGTTTAGAGGAGATTTCGACTGTTTAATGCCTACTGATTTGACTGCATCACCGGGTGTCTATGCAAATGGGGCTCTTTATTGGCTGAATTCCGAGAAAGATTCGAATATCGTGGCTTTCGATTTGGCAAAAGAGGAGTTTCACATCATCCAACCACCATCAGAATTCTCTGTAGGTAAGCGTCATTCCTATCGACTTCAGGTGTTAGGCGGGTGTTTGTGCTTTGTTCATCAAAGGAGAGGTAGATATGTGAACATATGGTCATTGGAGAAAAGAAGCAGCAACAACAACAACCGTGATAATAGTAGCTCCCAAATAAATGGGTTTTGGAATTGGACAAGGGAGTTCAAAATAGTATGGGATGCCAAGTGGGTTAGTGAATACGAGCCGTTTGCGCTCACAGAGAGGGGTCATGTACTATTCTGGTTCAATCGAACTATTCTGTCTCTCTATGACGCTAAAGCTAAAAGTGTTACAAAACTAATGGATGGTGGTGATTTGGGTTTCAAAAATTTGCAAGCAGTTCCTCACATCAACAGCTTTGTTTCATTGAAAGCTTTAGGAATGTAAACATATAATGTTATCAGCTGGAGAAGGAGAGGGAGGCCAACAAAGATTACTAGAGCTTTCTACCTGAGACACTAGCCTATGCTCCGCACTTCAAACCAATTCTACTAGTGCACCTAGTTTTATTTATTATTTGTATGTATGCTTATTTCTGTCTTACTTTTCTTCAAGTGACTGAACAACCACAACTGTATTCTTCGTGAATTTTTCACGGTTACTGCAGTTTTTATCTTGAAAAGAACCACATGTATGCCTAGTACTAGTAGCACGCGTTAACCTTATTTATCTGCTACTATTATCAATGGAGAAATTTATGTATTTCGAGGAATTACTCTTTGTTTCCTCTTAAGTTTTCTTTTTTGTTTGTTTCATCTTGTTTTGTTCGTTTCTCTTCTATGAGGTTCCCCTGTGTGCTTGATTGCAGCTAACTCTTGAAAGCACTGTAGCATAGGAGTTCAGAGTCAGGCTCAGCAGGTTATCAGCCCGAGGTTTGGGAGTGATAGGATCAAAAAGAGCTCTATTATGCCCTCTGAATTTCTTGGATTGTCCTGTCTATCTTTTGTAGGTAATATTTAGATTCTGCCAACTTTGGTTTCTAATTTCTACTTTCAGCTCAGGAGCTACAGTTTTGAGGCTGTGGGTAGGTGATGCTAATCTAGGTGTTTATCTGGTCTTATGTGAATTTGATAAAGGGTCTAACTTGCTCTGGCAAGGTACAAGCAAATCAAATCTGCCTAATTCACCCCATAATCACCTTTAAACTTCACCATTCCAAGTCCAACAAGCCCAGTAGCTACTGCATAACCAGCAGAACTTAGATAAAAAGTCAGCTAAACCTCTGATTGTGTCACGAAACCTGAAGACTGTTCTGAGACCGTAATGTCATTAGTAAGATACCCCAGAAAAATAGTCTGGGGCCTTGATGTGCGTGCAGATGCAGGTGTAAGCATTTTCCTTTATCTGTTTGGTATACTGAGTTTTTCCCAGCTGCACTTAGTATTACACTGGTTGATATACCTCAGTTCTTTTTTTGCTTCCCTAGTTTCATGCAAATGTATTGACATGTCTACTGCAAGAAAAAGAGAGGAGCCCCAACCCGAATCTTGTCTTGATAAAGACAGAACAAATTTCTTTAAACTGACCAGCTTCCAGATGAACAAGTTATATAAACAAAACATTACAACTTCTCTCCGCAGCTATTTGATGATTTTTATTGCACATTATGCAAATCCCATATGGCTCAGATACACCAATGAAAGTGAATGGAGATTTGCTGTAACCAGTAAAGATTATAAGTTTCACATTGTCGCTTATCTAGGTGTGAGACTGTCAGTGAGTGTGTGGTGAGAAGAAACAACATCACATAAAGGAGAGTTACGTTTTCCAAATACTACCAGGACAAACATTGCCATAGAAGCCATAACCTTAAAGCCAGAGCTACCCCAGAAGTTTTGTTTGTCAATGCCGAAACTTTCTTCTTCTTGCTTTATATCCACCTGATTTTTGAGTTCTTCCAGAACTTTATCCTTTTTCTCTCCCATCTGCCGGACACAAACCAAAAACTGCAGTGAAAAAACTGAAGGAAAACATCCATGTGAACGTCGAGCATGACAGGCAGAGAGAACTGCGCATGCATTCATCAGTTAAAGATATGCAGCTAAATTCAGAGCATTTAAACAGATTTGTAAGAATGTCTGAGTACCTTCTGAAGCTTCCTTGTCTGGGAGTGAGCTTATTGAAGGAAAAACTCCAATTTCAGTACCCTCTTTTTCAGTTCCTGTTCTGCTTGCTGATGATTCTCCATCTGCTCCATGAGAAGATGAAGCATAATAAGTACAAAAACTAAAAAAATTAGCAGTGAATGCCAAGCTCTGAACTTCATGATACCAAGCAAATGCTAACAATACCATTCTAACTACCTTTGACTGCAGATCCTTAATTTTTAGTTCCCAGTGGGCAGACATAGTCCTGATTTCATTCCTCAACTTAACAATCTCTTCATCCTTGGAAGTCAAATGCTTACTAATCCTCTCAAAATAGCCGCCTCTTCTAAGATCTGCCTCAGTTCAGAATCCTCTCTTTGTCCAGCTGTTTCAACCGCTAGCATAATCTCTCGCTCCATTTTCA
Source organism: Papaver somniferum (assembly GCF_003573695.1). Taxonomy (NCBI): domain Eukaryota; kingdom Viridiplantae; phylum Streptophyta; class Magnoliopsida; order Ranunculales; family Papaveraceae; genus Papaver; species Papaver somniferum. Next base: position 170,808,382 of record NC_039360.1, on the reverse strand, counting down.
AGACTTCATCTTTTAGTTGTTTCTGAGATTCCTCCCTTTCATGAAGATCTTTTTGCAGATTAACCAACTTCTCTTCTAGCGTAGTGACACGACATTCATGCTCTTTTAATGTCTTCTTCTTCTCATCTAACTCATTTTGCAGTACCAGGCACTGAAGCTGAGATGATTGAGCTGATACTGCACTTGCATCTGCATTAGCTAGTGTGCTTGAAAGTTGAGACCTTAAATCATCCATCTCCATCAAATACTATGCCACATAAAAACATCATGGAAATGAGAACCAAGACACATCAAAATTATGCGCGAAGATGAAGGGAACAGCAGAACAAAATGGATTTAAAGATAGACCAAAAGTAAAATGCTAGTGACGGAGAATGAAAACATCCACACATCCAACAGACTCATTTTCACGAAATCGTGTCAGTGTTTGTCTCTTGTCTACTCTTTGCACTAAGGGCTATTTTTCGTTCCTACAGCTTCAGTTGTCATAAAGTGATCCTAGAGTCCAACATGAGTCCTACTATCGGTGGCAAAACGGCACCCCCATAAATCTAATCTGTGGTTTGTTCATGATTTGTGAAGAAATTACAGATCACTTCCATTATCACTATGGGGGGTGGTAGCATGAGGCATGAGGGGTCACCCCAAACCCCCCAACTAGTGTAAATTGTGTTACCTTTTGAGCTATGCAAGCTGAAGCTTGTAATTTCCGATTCCGGTCGTTTAAATTCTCCTGCAAACGATTAGTTTCTTCTTCCATGTCTTTCGCCTTTGCCTCAACCACTTGTCTAGTAATCATCTCTTTACCAAAAATCTCTTCTTTTAAAGCCAGTTGATTCCGAATATGTTTCAATTCAGCAGCTAACGATACTACATTTCTTCTAAAATTTGTTTCTTTTCATTCAAATCTTTCAAAAGGGGATCCAGTTCTTGTGCGCCACCACTACAAGTTGAAGTCGACGGTGTATCAGCGGCGGCGAATGACATTACTAATAGATTAATACAACAATTCCTAAAAATTAGGGATTTCTTCTTCTTCTTTTTTCTTAATCTGAGACTCCGAGAGTGTTTGGCTTAATGACAAAATCGAGAAATATTAGGGCAGAAAAACTGTACTAGAGACCAGAGATGCCATTTAAGCGGGAAATTTCCAAATTTGAATTGAGTTTGCTAGTAGTCGGACAATGTGCTACATGGAAGCCTCAAGTCCATTGGAATTTGGATAGGCAAGGCAATCAGTTGGGGGTGAAATCAGAACTTATAGCCAGGATAACTTATAGAGTATTTAAGGCCACCATTATGTTAGAGTTCTCTAATACAAACGTTTTCAAAAATACTTGCAACCTCTCAGTTGGAAATCTTATCCCAATTTTAAGTTTCTCTTTCTCTTCAGGGGAAAAAAAAAGTTTTAATCATTTTCGTTTTAAATAAAAAGGTGAGACAGTTTACAATGATGGCTATGGAAACAGACACAACCAACAACTGATACAATTGCCAAACAAGAGAAGAAAGAAAGAATCACAAAGGCAATCACAATATACACATCTCGAGAAACAAGTGTCGTACAACTGAAAAATGATGACAAGAAATTTTCACATTAGCAAACACAGATTGAAAGAAAGAAAGAGGTGAAGAAGAAAATTGGAAGATGCCCAAACACCATATATCTGTGCATATTTGAACGTTTATCCGCAAACCATGGCTCACATTGTAGAAACAATAAAGAAGTAAATACAAGAATCACTCGAAACCTCATCTCTTTTACTCTACAACAGTGTAGTAGTACTGTAGTTAATAATTAGCCGGTAAGGATAATAATCTCCTCGCTGGAGCTGGTGGTGCTAATCCTGGAATGTCTCTGATGTCTTTGTTGCCCGGATTCACAATCTACAACAGTACAAGTAAATCTTAGAATTGAAAAAAGGAGATAGACGCAATACATGGAGGATGAGGGAGGGAGGGAGGGAGGGAGTTTGTACCTTGACAATGATAATAGCTACCACCCCACAAACAACCAGAAATAGAAAGAACATGATACATTTGTCTGTCGCAACCTGAACAAAGAGATGTGGTCGTTCTTTCAGATTTGAAAGATCATAAATACATAAAAGAGAGATTGAAAAGATTGTGGAAACTGAAAAACCAACCCTTCTTCCGATCTCTTTCACTAGCTGAGATGCCTTTTTGATAGAGAACTGAATCGTATCAAGATCATTAACAATCCGACCCATTTGCTCTGTCTGTACAAAGTTGACAAAGAAAATCATTTTACAAACCTTGATTCCTGTCTTTTCAAGTTTATATATGACGACGTGGAATCTGAAACCTACTCACTTGGCCCTTCAAGGCAACTCCAGTTTGAGCTCCAACTTCAATAGTTTGCTCCACAACCTAGAATTCAATCTCACAGTGAGAACACACTAGCCTTTAGCAGTTGGTAAGCAAAGAGAGGTGTTTAAAGCGAACTGTATACCAGTTTTGACCGTTCAATAGCCTGATCAGTCTCATCCATCCTTCTCTTCCCAGCATCAATAAGCTCTTGATTAGACATTGCTACAAAAAAACAACCCACGGAAAAATGAGAATGTACATAGAAATATTTACTTAGCAAAGGCCAGTGAGGCTCGAAAAAAGTTTCGACTATGTGAAAAGATATCAATTTCAGCTGTAAAAGTAAGAATTCGGAAGACGCAATTCTATAATCAAGTGAGTACTACAGTATTTGACATTAATAAGCATATATACAGATCACGTCTTACATGATGCAACTTGAATGTTTTCCTCGGCTGTAGGTTCACTGCTTCCTGCTCCATCAAAAAGTTCAACTCTTTTATTGCCAGCAGCAGCAAGGCTAGTCGTATACCTGCAGTGAAACTTCTATTTAGTATCCGAAATCCATACATAAATCTGTAACGCTATCACATAAATGCTCGTGTATGAGTGATGCGCATAGGACAGTTCTGTGCCAAAAGTATTTTGAAAACCCGCCCTATTCAAATTGAGTTAAATTAATGCCAACTCTCTGCAACCTTTGACGAGTCACAGTGGCATACACCATCTTTCAACAAATCTTATACATAGACAGCAAAAAACTACATCATCTTAATACATCCTAAAAAAGAAACTAACTTACGTCTTTCTCAAGGTGACATAAGAATTTAGCTCTTTAATCTGCAGTAAAACAACAATAAATTGTCAACATTGAACATTTCTCCAACTGCTGAATATGCTTATCAATACATTAAGAATAAAACAAGAAGTACAAGGCAATTTTTTCCAAAACAACTAACCAGGGACTGTTTTCTTTCATTGAGTTGTTTATTGAGTTCAGGAGAATTTCTGGTTTCGTCGTCTTTGAGTTCTCGGTCATACTCTTTAATCAACCTAAAATTAAGAAATTACACAAAGGTTAGTCAAATACGATCTAAGACATCAGACAAGTGCAGACATGAGGAGGCAAAAAAAAAGAGGAACGAGGGGAAGAGATTCATGCAATGGATTAAACATACCGCTTACATTCCCTCATTTTGGCGGTAAGTTCCTCCAACTGTTTACTTTGTCTGTTGGGGTCTTTAATTTTATCCAGCTTTTGAAAGCCATTTCTGCAAAATGAAATTGAGCAAACTTAATTGTTTAATACCGTCATAGCCATGTTAGCACCAGTTAAATATTATCATTAATGCAACTCCTATAATTTTTGATTCGCAATGAAAAGCTACATTATACTTTCACGTGCACATAACAAGCGAATATCCAGTCCCCATTTTGACGTTTGACAGGCACTAGGAATAATAAGAAACAAATTACCATAGCGTGCAGAATAACATTACATAGTCTTCAAGCTATCTACATGTTCTATTCCTTTTATTTTACTTCATAAAAACTTGTAAGATGGAAAATAACAAAAGAAAAATCTAATCCATTTCACACTAGAAGCAGACAGCAAAAGTGCAAAACTAGAAGCTTCAAGATCATGTAAGTTGGCACTCCCTTAGAAGTCTTCTCAAGTTTCCAGGGCCGGCCCTGAGATTTTGCTGCACCGAAGTGAATGTAAAATTGCTTCCCCATTGCAATAGTGCCTACTTCCGTTAGCGGTGATTAAGATGAGTATAAGGGTTAATGGACTATCAAGATAAGCTACCATTACTCTTGTGTATTCCCATCATCTTATGCCAATCCTATTCTCCCCATAAAGACCGTGTATGCAAATTTTTCATAATTCATAAAGGTGGAAAAATTGAAGTTGAAACATAAAACAGGAAACCCTCATTCTGCCTTAATTTGTGTTTGCATTTCCTTCATTTCCATCTCTCTTATCACCATCAACACCTTCAATTTTATTGTTCTCAGTCCAAATTGAGATCATTCATATTATTATCAGTACTACCATCAGTCTAATTGTTATACATATCATTATCAGCAGCTACCGTTGCCCTCATTCTCAACAGTTGGTTGAGATTTCAAAAGAATCCACCAACAAAAGAGATACAGTAGATTTCATTTTTTCTTCTCTTTCTATTTTGGATCCTGAAGCTTGTTTCTTTTATGACCCATATCCATAATTTATCAGATACATACAGTAACCAACAAGGAAAATAAAACGGCAGTTCAAACTTCTAAGTAAGAAAATCAATGATTAAATAGAAATGAATGGTTTCTAATCCTATATCTGGAATAAAATGATTCCAATCCTATATTTTGTTTCTAATCACTGTTAAGACCAAAAGAGAAATTTGTTATAGAAACCCTTCCTTGGGAAAAATCGTTTTGATGCCGCCACGGCTGTGCTGCCCCAAAGAAAGACTTTGCTTTCCTTGCCTCAGGGCCGGTCCTGTTCAAGCCATGCTATGTTCGTGTGCTAAAATACCTAAAGAGGAAAGTGATTGCAATTACCTTTGATACTCGATACTTGTCACATATTAGTGCAACACATCGCCTGTTGTGTAAGCATATGGTTTCACACAAGAAGGAAAACAACAAAACAGCATTTTGATCAGGTAAGTTTGCACTTGGATCGCACGAAGTCTAGGGTCAGGCTGTGATTGTAGTCTGTAGACTTTAAATATACTAGAGGAAAGCAACTGTAATCACTATTGAAACTTAATGTTTGTCACGTGGTTAGTGAAACACAATGTCTGGTGTATAAGCTTATGTTCATTACAGATAAGATGCTACATTTCTGCCAAACATACAAGACCTCCAATCCTCATTTTGGTTTCACTAATGCTCCACAATTTAGTAAATCCACTATACAAATCCGAAACAAACATCTAAAATGCAATAAATTTTCTATATCAGCTACCTAAAGTGAAACTACTATTTCCCTCAGCTAATAGTCCAGCAGCCTTAGGGGCAACTGCCCCCTGCCTCAAAAACATCTACATTAAGAGGTACTTAAAAACTAATCTTAAAATCATTTAATTTCCAAAATTACCAATTTACTTTTCCTAATCGAAAGATTAAGACTTTTACAAATGCACGATAGAATGATCGATAAGAGATTAAGAAATTACAAAACTACACATTAAGAATACAAGAAACTGTAGGAATCTTACGCGAGAGCTCGAAAATTGTCCCGAATTTCTCCATCGATCTGCTCTAACTGAGGACTCATCTGTATTTCAGAAGCCATTACCGCCTCAAAAACAAAGTATGAAGCCGATTTTACACCTCAAAATTGTTACTGAAGAATTGAAATACTAAGAAAATAGAGCTTCAGAAACATCAAGAAGAAGAAGACGAATTAGAGAAAACCCTAGCCCCAGATACAAATTAAGAATCGGAAAGACAAAAATTGGGGGTTTTCTTGTTCCTTCTTCGGGAAAAAAGTGAAAGTTTTATTAGGTTTTGATTTGCTGTCTGTGTATTTTTCAAAGTAATTTTTAATTTATTATATTCTCTTCGAGGAAAAAGAGAATAATAATGTCTGACGTGGAAGTTCTTAAACTGCCACGACTGCAAAATGAATCTCTGTTGGACATTATATAATTTATATTCTACATTTCTACTTGAAGGACAATCATTACATAGGTTTAAATTATTCCAAATGTGGAATCCTTTATTTATTTATTTTTCTTTTATAAACAAAGAACCTCTTCACTTCACTCATTGGTAGAAATTTGGGATCACAATTAGTTTAAAATCGAGAATACAAAATAACAAAAACATATCAAAAAAAGTAAAATATCGAGAAATCCGACAAGAGAACGAGAATCGTTATCAGAGTAAGACAATTATTATGAATAAGATCCGATTAAATTGGAGGAAGAATGATTTTTCACGGAATTAAATTCCAACCATTTAGTTTCTTTTTCTTCTTTAGAAAGATGTGCTCCCGAAATAGAAGTGATTTGCTTAAATCTCTTGTAACTAGCGATGAAGCTTCCTTCGCCAAAGAAATCATCTATGAAGATTCCGTCGCCGGATAAGTTGATGATGAAGATTTCGTCGCCGGAGACGACAAAGATGAAGATTTTGTCGTTGGAGAGCATCTATTGATTTTGAAACCCAATCCAATAACTAAGAACCGCCATTAAAGCGAAGATAAACCTCAAAAAGCGGATAAAACCATCATAATGATGTAAATAAGTAGAAAACATAATAACAACTAAGTTAAAACTACTGACCTAGAAAACAAAAACTAGTGAAAAATTATGCTTAGAGAAGGTCCAAAATGGACCAGATCTGAGTAGAGATGGGTTGTTGGTGATGATTTTGTTTTTGTTTTTTATCGGTATAAAAGAAAATATTTATCAAAAAGTAGAGGGTACAAAAGGTTTGTACCACCCTCAAAAAGTACACGAAAAAGAAAGAGAGGGAAAAAAGAGTTAGAGAAGTTACAGACTACTTCTAAAGCTAAAAGGAAATCAAAATAAAGCTTAGGCCAACTAGACATGATATATTGAAAGCTAGGAGATTCATAATCCTTGAATAGCAGACACCAAGTAAAGAGTAAATACTTAATCTTTGCTGAATAGAAATCACGGCACTTTCTTTACTGTTAAAAGCCCTTGCATTTCTTTCTAACCAAATGATAGCAACTGAGACCATGCACCAAATTTGTTGATGTTGCTTATCAGGCAAGGGATTACTCCATGATAATAGCACAGTGAAAATGTCATTTGGCATTACAAAATCCCATTTCATCTTTTCCAGAAAATGAGACAATATTTTCCAAATGACATTTTAATGACTCCATATCATCACAGAAAAGACAAGTATGTTGAACCTTTATTCCCTACTTCTTAGCATATCCCTATTTGGAAGACTGTTGTGAGCTATAGTCCACAGAAAAAAGCATAATTTTGGAGGAAATTTTTGACCCCATATATACTTGAAAATGTGCAATTGACTTTAATAAGCTGGAACAATTGCAAGTGCATCATAAGTGGATTTAACTGAGAATTTCCCTTTACTTCCAATAGACCATAGAATCTCATTTTCCATGTCTTTATTGATGATAACCAAATTTAAACTACTTTGAAGATCCACCAATTCAGTCCTTGCAGAAGAATTAAGCCTTCTAGGAACAACAAGATCCCAATGGATGTCATTATCTCCATAACTGTTAGCAACAGTCTTGTCCTTTGCCCTTGAGACTGCAAAAAGATTTGGATATTTAGAATAAAAAGGAATTTCATTGAGCCATTTATCCATCCAAAACCTAGTCCAGATTCGAACATCACACTGTATTAAGCCGCTACATAATCTAGCCTACTACAAGTTAACTTCAGACTGGAATGTAGTAGAGCCCTAACCAAGTCTCACACCGATTAAGGTACAGTCGCGTTCCTTACGCCTCTAGAATCACGTTGGATTTTCGCACTTGATTCATTTAGCTAATCTCACCCACAACTAAGAGTTGCTACGACCGAAAGTCGAACACTTATAAACAAATCTGTCTCCCACATATATGTCTATTCTTTATTCTGTTTTTTGTTCCGTCTTTTGACACGAAAATCAAGGTGAAAAGGAACTAACTAATAATCCGATATTATACTCCCGAAGAGCATCCTAGAAATATTATTCACCTCACAATAACCTAACTGATTAATATAAGAAGTTATTGCGGAGTCACAAGAGTCTAAGACGAAGAACTATTCTGATTACTTTTTATATCTTGCCTATCGGAGATAAATCTCGAGTAAATCTTAGAGAAGATAAAACTCAATATGATAGAACAAGTAAGATAAGAATATACAACTACCGAGAAAATAGTTGGATCTGGCTTCACAAATCCCAAATGAAGCTTTCAAGTCGTGAACCTAATAATGGTTTTCGAAAACCTAGGTTAAAGGAGAATCGACTCTAGTTTGAACTAAGACACGGGAAAGTGTCGGGTTTAGGTTTTCTAGTTGCTAGAGTTCTCCCTTATAATCTTTCAAATCAGGTTTGCTTTCAATCAAAGCTAAGATATCTTAGTAATAAAGCATTCAATATTCATCGTTAGATGAACTCCTGATTTAAGATTTAAGCTATGTCTGCTTAGAGATTAAGCAATTAATCTCCACCGTTAGATGGTCTTAGCTTGTTACACACAAATGAAATATACTTATATTCATATATGGTTAACTGTACCTAAACGTATATATTGGATTGGCTCAATAACAGTTAACCGAAGTTAACCATATGAATATTTTTGTGTTAGTCGTATTCATCTAACACTTCTAGATCAAATACGATGATCAATCAATCATAAAATATGATCAAATGGATTTATTTGTGCTTCAAATAGATTTGTTCAATTGTTCACTATCTCATAATACATATGAAATTGAAACGTAATCAGTTTGATTCGTAATCGTACAAAGTACTTATAGAAGAATCAATTCATGAACATTAAGATAGGTTTGCAAAGTTAATTTGCATTTCTTAAATCATAAATATTTTAGTTCATGACTATGAGAATCATACATTACCGATTTTAGAACTTTACCACTGTGTTCGCAAACTTGGTATGCGAACAGCAGCTCCGGACCTTGGCCTAGTCAAGCCGTTCGCGAACAACCGTTTCGGACCCTACTCAGGTAAACCTGTTCGCATACTAGGTATGCAAAAAAGAGTTTCGGACCTTCTTAGGTAAATCTGTTCGCATACTAGGTACGCAAACAAGAGTTATGAACCTGAATCATCACAATACATTTCGCATACTGGGTATACATACCGTGTTGTATCCAGACATCAAGACTACTAATGGGGGGTACCAATTTGCTTGGGGGTGTACCAACCCCAAGGCAAATGTTGTTTTGTCTTATTTGTATTTTGTTACACCCCCAAGAAAACTAGTCCCCCCTAAACTCTCTTTTCAATAATTGAAACATCCCTGGAAGACGACAATGGTAATCTCACACATACCATTAGCTTCAAGTATTTTTCAAGTGATCGAATGATCATTACGAAACTTCCCCGATCTGACATCAAATGACTGTCTCACACAAATCATATAAGATGTTCAAGGTACTTTTCACATGATCATCTTTTGACTTAATATTTAGTTTCCAACAAATAGATTGTTTCCAACTAAACTCATCGAGAATATGATGAACCTAGCTAAAGCAAAAGGCTTCCAACATGTATTTTGAGAAATAGATAAGGAGATAAACTCGGCTCAAAATATCAAATGTGTATAATGTAAAAGTCTATATAGTTGTATGACTTAGTCTCATTAAAAGATAAAATAGAATAGACTTCTGAGTGATAGATAAGCTTTAGCCTCCACATACCTTTGTTGACGAAGTTCCCCCAAGCACCTCACTAGATCTTCTTCTTCAATTGATGAACGTCGTGAAGTCTAAAGCTCAACTACACATTTTATCCTAATTCGAGACATAGCTATAAGTAGACTAGAAATCAAGCATATAGTTTTGACCAACTGAACTTGACAAACAAGCTTGAGATAACAACGCTTGCGAGTTCGACCGAGCAGTGCTCTAACAATCTCCCTCTTTGTCAATTTTAGTGACAAAACTATCAATACATATGGATAAAATAAATAAACTTTGTAGTTTCTCAACCACCATGCTTGATTTCCTTGGCTCTTCAACTTTCATTGAATTCTTCGTTACTCCAAGTATTCCAGCGATTCTAAACGTGTTCAACTCAGTATCATTGTTGTTGAAGATCCGTAGCCATAAAAATAAGAAAACATATGTTCTCAATCATTGTTATACTGTGTCATAGTATTATTATAGATAATCAAAGTTCAATTGTATCACAACTTTGAAATAATACTATGGTAATATGTATCACTCCCTCTTAGTCAATACTTCAATCTTACAATGAAAACCACTCCCTCTTACATAATGATCCGTAAACCGTATGTATGTAGTGTGAACTACCAAATAATTCTCCCCCTTTTCGTCAATATAAATTGGAAAATGTACGGAAATTACGGTATCATAATGAAATTTTCAAAAAGACACTTCATGAGTAAAGAGAACATATCAACTTTGTTTCTATGATTTCACATAGTCGAAACTTAGTGCATTCATCAAGGATTTTATAAAGATACAAGATAACTCCTACAATATTCCACAATCGCACTCCTCACAAAGATATGGCAATTAAGCACAAGTTTAATTAAGAACTCTCCCCCATTTTATGTCATTCCCAAGAGAATCACATGAGCGACCTTACTTTTACAAGAAAAAAAGGATTTCTTTGGATATTATCAAATCACGTAGATTTGTATCCAGCAAACTCGAATAAATTAACCACAAGGAGAGCTTATTAATTAATTTAATCGGAAAAACTCAATATAAGAAAATTTACTGAGCCATATAGTACTTTCACATAAAAGTGGATCAGGGAAAGATCAACACTGCGGAATTTTTCAAAAGTTCATTCTATTTTTCATCAGTATTTGCATAAAGACACAATAGACTTAACTTTTGAGCATAGTTCACAAACGTAAACACACATATATATATCTCATAATAAATTGCAATGTATGAAATTAAAAAGATTAAATACTGCAAATAATCATCTTCCAAATAACTTTAGAATTTAAATAAATAAATCCAAAAACATTGCAAGGTGAAAATCGTTGAGATAGCTATGTGTAATCACAATAATTGTTATTCCAAACTCTAGTTCTCCTTCTTAAACAAAAGAATAAATTCTCATAAAAAGTTTCCTAGACATAATAATGAAAATCCTAAGAACCAAAACAAAAACGTACTAAAATAAAAGTACACTTTCGGAACCCTCATGGGTTTTAAGATCTTTGAGCTTGTGATTGACAACATATACTGCTTCTTCGGAGAAGATATTCTCATAGAGAAGATCCTTAACATGTGTCTTCATGAGAACAAGGTCAGAAGTAACCTTTTTCAACTCAATTCGTAATACATCAAGACCTTTCATTATCAATGAGCTGGAGTTTTGCTTCCTCAAAGTATTTAAGAAAATCATGAACAACTTCAGCAGAAACCGTCTCACCATGCTTTACATCTTGATGAATATATGTGCATATTAGCATGAGACATAGGATAGTCTTCAGAGTTATGAGATTTGACAAGGTCATCTTCTACTGGTGTTCTTTTTTTCTTCCCTTTGGATCCTTAACTAATACCCTTATCAAGAAATCCTTTTGTAAAATCACACGTGCGAGAAGGTGAAGATATTCTTGATAAAAAACTAACCTAGAGTGAGATAAGTCAACTCAATAGGATAAATATATAAACGGTTTTTAGGGAATATATTTTTAGGGTTTTAGAGACGGTTCATCGCTTCCTTATTTGGGTACTCGTGCGAACATCCTATATTAACCGATACCAAAAAAAAAAAACTTTAGAGATATTGTAACAACCCATTTGCAACTTGTAATGGTTGCACAACAATTTTTGCAAAGTGAAAATTTTGTTTCACGAACCTTAACTCCATAAACTTATTTTCTCATAAGAGAAAAATTTAGAGAACAAGATTAGCGCAAAAGTTATTTGTAATCAACTTAATGATACAAAGCAAACAACAAAAACTTTGGAGTGAACTTTAACCAACTAGAATACTTATGCAAAGTTGTCTGCAGAAAATAGTCTATCTATGAACGATAAGAAAATAACTCAGAGAATATTTTTCCATCAAGTATACATGATCATTAGCACATCTTACTCAATAGGATTTTCATGAGTAGGATTTCAAACCTTGTGATTAATTAACATAAGTACGAGATTTATGCTCATCAAATGAATGATTTTCATGGTTAAACCTTTTTTTCTTCTGATTATTTGAGAATACCCTTTTTGATGTGAAAAATCATCATAAAACTTACTATCATCAAAATATGAGACTAAGTTTGAATCCTTACCTGAAGAAGTTTGTCTCGTGGGTTTTGACTGTCTGTCAATGGGATGTTTATATCCTTAAATTTTTAGATTTAGATTATCTTCCGAGCTCCATTGTGATTGACTTCTTCTGGTACCTTTTTCACACCATGAACATCATCCCGAACCCTAGTTTGTAAAGGATTCTTTGGAACTTTCTTGACCGATTCAAGTTAAAGCTACTATTACGGGTTCGGACATTAGAGGAGAAAATTGAATTGATATTCCTGGAACAATTCTCAGGGTGTATCTTAAAACCAATTGGTTTAGACATGCGAATATCAGTTATACCTTTGAGTATTAAGTCTAAGGTGTAATGGAGTCGACCAATATAATTATCATCCAACCTTAATCTGCACTTCCGTCGAACATGTCCCTTTGTGTCACAAAAAAAACATACTTTCTGATCGCCGGAGTGATTAGAGTGAGTAGGTTTAACATAATCGTTAGAAGTTTTCTTCCTCATGTGAGATGCAGTAGTTCCTTGATTAGAGGAAGTTGTAAGCACGTCTTTAGTAATAGGAGGGGATTGCAACATGGCTTCAGAAACTGATTTCATTAGAGAACCACGATTAGAAGTAGTCATGTTTTCTAACATATCAGTTTTTTAGAAGCAATAGGTATAGTTGATTCTTCAGAACAAACCTTGCATTGAATAGAGGATTTACTCAATATCTATTTAATCTCTAAAACATTATCCTTCGATTTGGCCTTGAGTAAATTATTTGACAAGCTTCAGATTTTTCTTCACAGAGAATCTTTAATTGAGAGTCACGATCATTAACCATACTGATTAATGTTTTTGAGAGTCGTTGTTGTAAATAGGATTCTTTTCAGACTTGTGAAGGAAATGGAATTTTTAGATTTAATAAAAATATATATACAAAAATATTAACAATGGGCGAGAGGTACTGGGACTAAGGATTTGGCCGAATTCACTACACAGGGTTCATTCATATATTCTTTGACAATTTAAAACTCAATAAAATTAACATGGACTCTGATTTTGCCAAGATAGATTCTCAAAACATCGATTGTAAGTCCTAAGCATGATGTATTAAAACACCTAAGCTAAGCATACATCATCAAATTATATAACAACCAATTAATTCAAATCATATTTCAATTTTAAATTAATGCAAAAGTCATAAAAAATAATAAAATAAATTTACCCGTGTATGATATTCACCCTCCTCCGTCGTCCCAGTGTTGGGTTTAGCTCATCATGATAAAAACACGCTCAAAATATTTATTTATTGCTCAAATGGTGTTTACAATGAAGAGAAAAGGAGAAAATGGTGTAAAACTGTAATCTGCGACGCACAAAAAGCGTCACAGAATGAACGATAAAACACAAGTGATGCTGATGTTTAGACTGCACTGCGACCCACGGTTGTGCGTCTTAGACACTGTTGATAAACCACTGTCCTTGCCTTCGTGTTCTTGGTGTTCTTCATCATCAGCAGCAGCAGAAACAGAGTTTCATCAACTCTTGATTTCTGCTTCTCTGTACCTTCTCTCGACCCCAAACTCTCGACACCTCTTCTATGAGTCCCCAGCACTCTATATATACTCCACAAGATCAAGAAGTCTCGCTATAACTCGAGATAATTCTCTCTTAACTCGGTTTGATGAAAAATATTATGGGAATATTTTCTTCCCTGATTTAGCTTCTCACGCGTAAATTTCCATCCTGGTCACTCTAGAAATGTTTACACACGACCCACAATGTTGCTAGAGCCCTCATGCATGAGCAGAACACGCTCAAATCTTCTCCAATCCCGTGTCCAACCCGTGTTTCCCTGTTTTGCATTCCGTGAATTATCCAGCTAATTCTGGCCAAATTTGATCGAACCAAAAGCCCAAAACGTGTTTGCTAGGACATATCACAACTTCCTACCAAAAATCAGTCATTGAATCGCCCTAGAACACGTTCAAAAATTCCAACAAAACATCTGCCAGTTGATAGTATTTTTTTCCCGCCAATTTTTGGTTTTTGAATTTGGGAAGAAGATGTCCTCCCCCCTAACCAGAACTGGGGTGCAAATAGCAGTTGCCTTTGGGATGACCTGGGGTGCCCCTTAGTAATTGAGGTGCCCCTTATCCAACGGTGAGAGTCCGAATAACACGTGTCCTCCGGGGCTTTTACCAACTTTTCGAGCCGAATTTTCCAAAAAATGTTTATTTTCCAAAGGTGCCTACAAACACATAAAACACCAAAATTAGTACAAACTCGAGTGCCAACAATATGTAGTATTGAGATCAAATTAAACACAAAAATGTGTCTATCAAATACCCCCAAACTTATTATTTGCTAGTCCTCGAGCAAAATTTATTTTTGAAAAGATAAAAAGACTACACTTAGCACGTGCAGAAGGCCGTTAAACCGCTAGGTGGCCCTAGCGGCGGAGTGTTGTCTCCGGAGGGTTTACCAGAGGTGTACCCACAAAACCTTTACTCCTAATTGGTCACAAGTATCCAAAGAGCTATGAGGACATACATATTCTCAACCTATATCCAAGTAAGTAGAATGCCAGAGAAATTAAAGGTGTCAGCTCTAAAGCTGACTGAAGAAAAGGGGAGACACATCCACACGACTGCTAGATAAAGAGATATCCGCTACACAGCTAGATAAACATTGTAAGATGCGTCTGCTGATTTACAGCTGGATAAGATTAGGAGAGAGATAAAAATGAGAGGGACATCTTCTACACAACTGGACTAATTACGTGTGATGAGTTAAACCAGTGCTAGAAAGATTTTGTGCCAGATTGAAAGCAGACTAACAAAGCAACCAAAATGCATCTTTCTTCGACTCTCTCACAGTGCTCAGTAGAAACAACACCTTCTTCGGTCTTCAACTGTTGATGATAAACTCTCGAACCTTGACAATTAACTCTTCTCTTCGATTTCTTGCTTGACTTATAAATTTCTTCTTCCCTATGGCCTTATTGAACAAAAAGAACGTAATGATGTTTCATTTTATTTATTTGTTCATTTTTTTTTTGAAAACAAAAAAATTACGAGACAAAAATTTACATGTCCATGAGAGAAGGACTTTCAAAACTTGGATCTTCACAACTTGTGATGTCTTGGTATCATGGATTCTAACAACTTTTATCATTTGCTCTTATAACTTCAACTTTGATTTTTGAATTATTCTCTTCTATTGTTGCTTCTAAACCTAAAACGTCTTCAACTTTCTTCATAGATTTTGATCTCGCTCCGCTTGTTGATGATGATAAGTTTCTACTGAGAGAGAGTCGCAATCCAGTAACTAAGACTACATTGTGAGGTTGCTTTGTCTTTCTGGCATTTCCCTGACCTACTTGCCTTTTCATAATGTATGGTTAGGTCCATCACGGTTACCCTCTAAAAGGAACAAGTTCTCTCCTGAATTTCAAGGATCTCAATGTCTTTTTCTCTAATGTCTCAATAAGTTGTTATCTCTAGCATTCCAATTTCTATCTTTTCAGTGAGAAACAGTATGTAAACTTAGCTACATGTGACGCTAGAAGTTTCAAAATTGCAACTAAAAAGTTTCTCCCATACCCCCAAACTTAAATCTAACATTGTCCTCAATGTTCTAAAGATAAAATTAAAAGCATATGAACAAGGAGAAATTGTTACCATTTGAAGCAAAAGAGTTAAGAAAAGATATTACCGTGTCGCATGAGATTGGGTTACCTCCCAAGAAGTGCTAAGTTTAAAGTCTTCAGCCAGACATCGGAAGGAATTAGTCACCTCGTAGAATCAAAAAGTAACAGCCGAAATAACTGTGGGTCTTCAAAACCAAAAAGAGCTGACCAAAGGAAACTACAATAACCCAAGAAAGTGAACAAGGATAGCATGCCCTTATCTAGTTTCCTGATTAAGATATTTATATCTAATTGTGGTTCAGGTTCAGGTTCTAAGAAAGGGTTTAAATAAAATATTTTCATTGGTTGCGTTTCTTCATAGGTGGGATCCGAATCATTAGGTCCTAGAGTCTGGAAAAACTCAAATATGATCTTAGAAGCGCACAATAATAACCTAAATAACTGAGGATCCTCTAAGTCAATAAGATTTGACTTACAAAATTGACCACAATGAGAGTAGTGGTCACTCTTAAGCAAATGTGTCGATTCTAATTTCCTAAAGCATTTAGGTTTAGTCTCACAACTTAATATTCGACACATTTGAAATATAAACGTTCCCACATTTGGAAGAAAACTATTTGGTGGGAAAACAAAGTCAATCTGGGTATCATAGCCTGGGCAAACCACATCAACCAGAGGATGGGTTTCTAACGACTGAACTTCTTCCTGGACATCATTAGGTTCGGGAGAACGAGTATGAAGGTAATCTTGTAAAATGGTCGAGGCAGAGATATCAAGTCCAAAATGAGGGATCTCTGTAAGAGCTAAAGGTATGGCACAAGGAGAATGATAATAACCCCCAAACTTAGATTTTTGGGTATCTCTAGATAGACTAGCTACAATTTCCTTAATTTCTAGATCATTGGAATCCTGAAAATAGTCAATTGCTTCTTCGAGGTTATACTCAAGTGACGCATCCTCACTCATATTTAATAGCTCTACGAGTTCATTTTCTTCGTCTAAGACTATTGTTTCTAAGTCACTAGACTCTAAAACAACATTTTCGGAATAAACCCGTTCCTCTAAAGCATTATCGGCTTCGTAATCAAAAGAAAAAACTACATCGTCTAAAATGGTGGTATCCCTAATCAAATCCTCGTCCTTTTGAATAGGTGAATAATCATAAAAATTATTTGGATTTGAACTAGAAATAATAGAATCATTATAAAGCTCAATTGGATTAATAG
This sequence comes from Papaver somniferum, assembly GCF_003573695.1. Taxonomy (NCBI): domain Eukaryota; kingdom Viridiplantae; phylum Streptophyta; class Magnoliopsida; order Ranunculales; family Papaveraceae; genus Papaver; species Papaver somniferum. The sequence continues at coordinate 170,791,234 of NC_039360.1, read as the reverse complement.
ATTCCTGATTACTATGCCTACATATTTCAGATTCTTCATTACTACTATCCTCATCATCATAATAGTACAAAGATGATTGAACCGAGTTTGCAGCCTTCCCGTCCACCGGTATGTGGGTGATTACATAGTAATAGCTGACAAGGATGTGGGGGCTGTCTATCCAATTTTGAGATCCTCTTGCTTAGATCCGCAGACGTTCTCGATTCTTTAGTCCCAACTCAACGGACAGAACTTTAGGGCCAGGCACTAGAATCGGCACTACTGGCAAATATAACACACTGGATTTGTACGGATGCGCGCGCTAACGCGCAACGGCTTTATAGGTAGGAGCCGTTGCTTGTTGAAAAACTAGCAAGCGATGACCAAGGTTCTACGCGTGCAGGGAACTGTATTGTGAAAAGGTTGGAAGATCTGGCCAAAGAAGGTGATAGCCCTGTAGATTCGTTCCAAGGTTCGATCCTATTCTAGAAAGTCCAGACAAGAGCAACGTAGGACTTCTGGCCATTGGATTAGGTCTACCTTTTGGTTGACTACCTCTGCCGCGAGATTATAGCAGTCCCTACTGGCATCAGAGGTATGAATCTGGTAAACGAGTAGGAAAGGATTGGACTGATCTTGTGGTGCGAGAATATTCCCAGGGGATGTGATTCCGCTATTGGAAAACACTTGGCCGGAGTCAACTCTTTCTTTCGCTGACCTAGTCTTTTTTTCCAAGGACCTTTAGGTACTAAGCTCCAGCAAGAAAGCCCCGGTATTGCCGCCAATCTGAGATGCCTTTTAGGACTGATTTGTTAACTGCGTCAGCCTTTGATCTCGAAGAGCCTCGGGCTCTAAGCTAAGCCTGCCGCTAACGCTTTGCGGGTCGCATTCGTCTGATCCACTTATCTAAATAAGTAGTGTCTTTTATTCTAGCCTCGTCCTCTAAATTAGGAAAATATTCACTATTGATATCAAGGGTAGAATTAGAAACCCTATTTTGGAAATTTAGATTATTTCGAGCAGCATTAGCCAACTGTTCATTTTCTGCCTCTAGACGTGCCTGAATTTCACTGAGCATAACACTTATACGTTCACCGCTCTCGTTTATCATCTCAGAATATCGTGTACACTCTTCTTTTGAACTATTCATTGCAACTAAACGTTTATACGTCCTTTCAATCCGTTGTTGGGTCTCTTGTAGAGATGGAACAGGTTCAGAAATATCATAATCAGGACTAGTTTCCAAAAACGAGTAACCAGTACTACAGTGTTCCTGATTTTCTTGCTCGTAATACCAATTCGCGTGTGTATAGTAATTGGGATCACCATGGTATGAACCATAACCTTGAAAAGGTTGGCATTCCCAACTACTATTCCCACCATTGTAATAAAAATGATGATATCCATATTCAAATTCAGATCGATACTCATTGTATTGGCTTCTGTCATACCAGTTCGACATTCTTATTTACAAGGGAATTCTATACAATAACAAACAAGGATGACTCGACCAAATCAAACCTACTGATTTCTAGCAAACAAAAAGCATGATGGCTCAACTTAGATTGTTTTCTAGACCAGCTTCTATTCCTTCGAAAAGGAATTCGTTACAATTTGAGCACACCCCTCTGGAATCAATCCGAGTCAAAGTAAGTTGAATTGAGGCGAGGAAAGCTCCGTGGAGATTTGATACCCAAGGCCTCACCGCTATCACAAGGCGGCGCAGTCACGCATTCAACTCACAGAAACCATCATGAACTTCGAAGTATGCTAAAAGAGTAACCAATATTTTTCGAACGACTTTCCTACTAAGCTCGTTACCCTATCGGTCTCGTTCTAATCAAATTTTAAGCTTGGGTTCGCGTTAGGTTTCGTTTACCTAAGGCGGGAAAGAAGGGAACGGTGATGAAATCCGAACCCTTATCTTATATGGCCAATTCTTTCCCTTTACTAGGAAATTAAAGCAGCCGGTTCAGTCCTCAACATATAATCACCTTAAGGCAGACAGTAAACCCGCTGACAGGAGATTCGCGGGTGTTTAGAAGTTTACCTCCCGTACCAAACGGGCGAAGAACCGTTGTAGTCGACTCGGGCCACTGACTCCGGTGTCAGTGTGCGAACCGGAGGGGCCGAGACGATATTGTAATCGTCGTCCTTCCCTGCAAACAGTTTATATTTTTTTTTAATTATTTTTTTTATATAACCCTTCCGTAGGGTTTAAAATTAAAATAAATTGTCCAAGGTCCAGTCCAATGAAAAGAAATACAAAAAATAATAATAATAATTACAAAAATAAAATAAAATGGAAAGTCTCTTAAAAAAAATAAAAATAAATAAATCTCTCTCTTTTTTTTTTCTCTCTCTCTTTTCTTTATTTTTTTTGCTTTGTCTTTTTTCCTTCTCTTTTAGCTTTAAGCTTTGATTCCAAGGTCTTTAGTATCCAACTTCAAACCTATAATACAAAGACACAATCAAAGAGACGTAAAAAGAACAAATGGAATAATAAAAACCTAAAAATTCTACCTAAGCACAAATCCGCGTCGGCGGCGCCAAAATGATTAATGTTTTTGAGAGTCGTTGTTGTAATTAGGATTCGTTTCAGACTTGTGAAGGAAATGGAATTTTTAGATTTAATAAAAATATGTACTAAAAAAAATTAACAATGGGCGAGAGGTACTGGGAATAAGGATTTGGCCGAATTCACTACACATGGTTCATTCATATATTCTTTGACAATTTAAAACTCAATAAAATTAACATGGACTCTGATTTTGCCAAGATAGATTCTCAAAACATCGATTGTAAGTCCTAAGCATGATGTATCAAAACACCTAAGCTAAGCATACATCTTCAAATTAAATAACAACCAATTAATTCAAATCATATTTCAATTTTAAATTAATGCAAAAGTCATAAAAAATAATAAAATAAATTTACCCGTGTATGAAATTCACCCTCATCCGTCGTCCCAGTGTTGGGTTTAGCTCATCATGATAAAAACACGCTCAAAATATTTATTTATTTCTCAAATGGTGTTTACAATGAAGAGAAAAGGAGAAAATGGTGTAAAACTGTAATCTGCGACGCACAAAAAGCGTCACAGAATGAACAATAAAACACAAGTGATGCTGATGTTTAGACTGCACTGCGACCCACGGTTGTGCGTCTTAGACACTGTTGATAAACCACTGTCCTTGCCTTCGTGTTCTTGGTCATCAGCAACAGCAGAAACATAGTTTCATCAACTCTTGATTTCTGCTTCTCTGTACCTTCTCTCGACCCCAAACTCTCGACACCTCTTCTATGAGTCCCCAACACTCTATATATACTCCACAAGATCAAGAAGTCTCGCTATAACTCGAGATAATTCTCTCTTAACTCGGTTTGATGAAAAATATTATGGGAATATTTTCTTCCCTGATTTAGCTTCTCACGCGTAAATTTCCATCCTGGTCACTCTAGAAATGTTTACACACGACCCACAATGTTGCTAGAGCCCTCATGCATGAGCAGAACACGCTCAAATCTTCTCCAATCCCGTGTCCAACCCGTGTTTCCCTGTTTTGCATTCCGTGAATTATCCAGCTAATTCTGGCCAAATTTGATCGAACCAAAAGCCCAAAACGTGTTTGCTAGGACATATCACAACTTCCTACCAAAAATCAGTCATTGAATCTCCCTAGAACACGTTCAAAAATTCCAACAAAACATCTGCCAGTTGATAGTATTTTTTTCCCGCCAATTTTTGGTTTTTGAATTTGGGAAGAAGATGTCCTCCCCCCTAACCAGAACTGGGGTGCAAATAGCAGTTGCCTTTGGGATGACCTGGGGTGCCCCTTAGTAATTGAGGTGCCCCTTATCCAACGGTGAGAGTCCGAATAACACGTGTCCTCCGGGGCTTTTACCAACTTTTCGAGCCGAATTTTCCAAAAAATGTTTATTTTCCAAAGGTGCCTACAAACACATAAAACACCAAAATTAGTACAAACTCGAGTGCCAACAATATATAGTATTGAGATCAATTTAAACACAAAAATGTGTCTATCACATACCAATAAGCATATTGATTTTGTGTTTTAGCCTAATAACTTTAGTGGATTGAATTCTATCTTGTCTTAGAATTACCGCACTTTCTTTGGCTGCTTCCCTTTATATTTCAGAGTCAGACTCATCAGTAAGGTAAAAAGGATAACACTTATCAATATTTCTATGTTTCATGGGAACAGGACGTTCATCTATATTTGAGTAGGACATGTCTTTCTCTTTAATAGATTCCATAGAAAGAAAACTTTTATTCCTGGTGAAGCGTTTGTCAGATATACCATATTTTCCCATATAGTCAGATTGCTATAAACCCAAACTTATGAGGTCTTAGCGTGTTTGCCTGCTCTGATACCAATTGAAAAAGCGGGGGTATTACAACCACACCCAATAATTCATTTGGCAATCTGTATGGACTAAACTCCAATTTAATTGCGAGAGCACCAACTTAAAAGAGAGAATCAACCAAGAATTATATCAAATAGTTTTTATCACTTTCTCAATACAATTAGCAAATCGAACTGATAGAAATTTGTGAGCCTGATTGATATAAGAAATAACTTGAACGGTACCAAAGACCAATGCCCAAGTGTCAATCAAGTTCTATCCAACAATCAAGGTCGGATTTATCAACTGATTGAACTACGCACAACCGGTGATATTTCAATTATATAAACAAATATAATGCGAAAAAGAAATAACGCAGACACAAGAAATTTTGTTAACGAGGAAATCGCAAATACAGAAAAAACCTCGGGACCTAGTTCATATTTGAACAACACACCATATTAAGCCGCTACAGACTCTAGCCTACTACAAGTTAACTTCGGACTGGAATGTAGTTGATCCCTAACCAAGTATCACATTGATTAAGGTACAGTCGCGTTCCATATGCCTCTAGAACCACGCTGGATTCTGCGCACTTGATTCCCTTAGCTGATCTCACCCACAACTAAGAGTTGGCACGACCCAAAGTCGAAGACTTATAAACAAATTTGTCTCCCACAGATATGTCTATTCTTTATTCTGTTTTTTATTCCGTCTTTTGATACGAAAATCAAGGTGAACAGGAACCAACTAATAATACGGTCTTAAACTCCCGAAGAGCAGCCTAGAAATATTAGTCACCTCACAATGACCTAATTGATTAACAGAAGAAGTTATTGCGGAATCACAAGATTCTGAGACAAAGAAGTGTTGTGGTTACTTTTTATATCTTACCTATTGGAGATAAATCTCACGTAAATCTTAGAGAAGATAAAACTCAATATGATATAACAAGTAAAATCAGAATACGCAACTACATGGAAAATAATTGGATCTGGCTTCACGAATCCCAAATGAAGTCTTCAAGTCGTTAACCTAATAACAGTTTTGGAAAACCTAGGTTAAAGGAGAATCGACTCTATTTTCCAACTAGGACACAAGAAAGTGTCGAGATTAGGTTCTCTAGTTGCTAGAGGTCTCCCTTATATAGTCTTTCAAATCAGGGTTGCTTTCTATTAAAGCTAAGATAGCTTAGTAACAAAGCATTCAATATTCACCGTTAGATGAACTCATGATTTAAGATTCAAGCTAAGTCTGCTTAGAAATTAAGAAATTAATCTCCTATGTTATATGGTCTTAACTTGTTACACACAAATGAAATTTACTTATATTTAGATATAGTTAACCGTACCTAAACATGTATATTGGGTTGGCTCAATAACAGTTAACCGAAGATAGCTATATGAACACTTGTCTTAGACGTATTCATCTAACACTTCTAAATCAAATATGATGATCAATCAATCATGAAAGATTAATAAAATGAATCTAATTGTGTTTCAAATAGAGTTGCTCAATTTTTCACTATCTCATAGAAATATATATGAACAAATTGAAAGGAAATCGGTTGATTCGTAATCGTACAAAGTATTTATACAAGAATGAATTCCACGGTTTGCAAAGTTAATTTGCATTCCTTAAATCATAAATGTTTTAGTTTATGAGTATGAGAATCATACATTACCGATTTTAGAACTTCACCACTGTGTTCTCAAACTTGGTACGCAAACCGCAGCTACGGACCTTGGCTTAGTCAAGTTGTTCGCAAACCTGGTTAACGAACAACCGTTCCGGACCCAACTCAGGTAAACCTGTTTGCATACTAGGTACGCAAATAAGAGTTCCAGACCTTCTCAGGTAAATTTTTTCGCATACTAGGTACGCAAACAAGAGTTCCGGACCTGAATCATCACAATATAGTCCGCATACTGGGTATGCATACCATGTTGTTTCCAGACATGGGTAATTGTTCAAAACTCTCTTTTTAATCAATGAAACATCCTTGGAAGACGATAATGGTAATCTCACACATACCATTAGATTCAAGTAATTTTCAAGTGATCAAATGATCAATACGAAACTTCCCGAGCTAACATCAAATGATTGTCTCATACGAATTATGTAAGATGTTCAATGTAATTTTCACATGATCATCTTTTGACTTAATATTTAGTTTCCAACAATAGATTATTTCCAACTAAACTCGTTAAGAATATGATGAACATAGCTAAAGCAAAAAGCTTCCAATGTGTATTTCGAGAAATATATAAGCGAGATAAACTTAGCTCGAAATATCAAATGTGTATAATGTAAAAGTTTATATAGCTATACGATTTAGTCTCATTGGAAGACAGAATAGAATAGACTTCTGAGTGATAGATAAGTTTTAGTCTCCACATATCTTTTGTTGATGAAGTTCCTCCAGGCTCCTCAGTAGATCTTCTTCTTCAATTGGTGAATGTCATGAAGTCTAAAGCTCAACTACACATTTTATCCTAATCCGAGACATAGTTATAAGTAGACTAGAAATCAAGGATATAGTTTTGAGCAACTAATCTTGATAAACAAGCTTGAGATATCAATGCTTGCGAGTTCGACCGAGCAGTGTCTAACACAAGGTACTAAACCTTATAGATACTTCAAGTGTGGAGTAGTGATTCATATGTTAGATATGTCATTCATAATATATACCTACTCTAACTATGTGAGAGGTTCTTCCCCATTTCAATTAACTAATCAGCTTAGGTTTGTCAAACATGTGCTTAAAAATTGGAACCTTCTGCGCTTTGGTAATATAGATCAAAAGGTAGTAACTCTTGGCGATTATATCCAAGGTATGAATAATCTTCCTCATCGTATTCAAAATGTTGAAAATATTCGACAAGTTGAGCAAGAACTAAAGTAGAAGAACTCTACACTCAAAAATATCGTCAAGAGTTCTTCAAATCTTTTTATCGTAACACAAGCTATTACCATAACCATGTCAACATAAAAAAATATTTCAATCATATAAATGCACTCAAGTCTAATAGTGGTCAGTGGGTTAATGATAGGCCACGTATTGAAACCATTCTTGTTAATCACTTTAGTTGTATAGAGACTAATCCTCATCCATATAGGAACATCGACTTTCTAAACTGCATTAGTCCGTGTATATACGAGAAGGATAATTTCAGTCTCCTTAGACCATAACACAATAAGAAGTCAGAGACACAATATATCAAATGACGCCCTGGACTTCCCCAAGTCTGGATGGTTTCCCATCAGACTTCTATAAAGAAAATATGGACCTTCTCTTAACATATGTTTGAAGGATGTCAAAGGTATCTTTGATACTAAACGCTTGCTTAAAGAGATGAACCATACCTTCTTGTCTCTTATTCCTAAATTTCAAAACCCATCGTGGCCTGTTGATTTTAAACATATTTCTCTATGCAACGTTAATTACAAGATCATCTAGAAGATCACTGTAAACAAAATGAAACTACTCTTGATTAAATTAATAAGCCTTTTCCAAGCCGCATATGTCCTTAATATACGTATTCATGATAACTTATAATTTCTCATAAGTTGGTGCATTCCATGAAGAGAAAAAAAGAAAAAGGACGGGTTGGGTGTAGTGGGTCTTAAGATCGATATTTCCAAAGCATTCGATAGATTGAAATGGTCATTCCTCATCGATGTTCTCAAGTCTTTTGGCTTGTCAGGACATTGGTGTAAGCTTATTTATCAATGCATAAGCACTACCAGTATTTCCATTATGTTGAATGGATCTCCATGTAAGTCTTATAGACCAACCAGAGGTCCGAGATACCTGTCCATAATCTGCATGGAGTCTGTTTCCAGATACCTTATCTATGTTCAGCAATGTCAGCTCGTCCATGGATTTAAGGTCACTAAACATGCGCTTAGCATCAGTCATCTGCTTTTAGCAGACGATTGTCTTATTTTTGCTAAATATTTTCATGTTAATGCTGAGAATCTAATGAGCTTAATCAAAGACTTTAGTCTGATATCTGTCAAGGTCATAAATTTTGAGAAATTGGGATATTTTTTCAGTCATAATGTTGGTCCTAACATGGCTTTCTCTCTTATTAGGACCCTTAATGTCATGATTTCCCTCAATGAGAAATATTTGGGCATTCCCTTATTCATTACTAGGTCCAAAAATGACTTTTTTGTTCATCTTTCTAGTCATTTTGATAAGAGAGTATCCAAATGGTCAGGCAAAAATATTAACCATGCAGGAAGATATGTTTTTGTTGAACATCTTCTCAAGGCCTCTTCAGTCTATCACATGAACACCTTCTCTATCCCCGACAATATTATTCACCAGATGGAACTATCCCAAAGGGATTCCTAGTAGGATAATGAAAAAGCGAGGGTCTGACAACCACACCCAGTATTTTGTTCGACAATCTATATGTACTAACTCCAATATACTTCTGTGAGAATTAACTAGACAGTCAGACTCAATCAAGGAAATATATCCAAGATTTATATCTCTTTCTCAAATCAATCAGCAATTCAACAGGATGGAATCCGTGAACTAGTTGTTAAGAGAATAACTTGAACGGTATCAAAAACCAATGTTCAAGTGTCAATCAATTACTACCCAAAAAACAAGGTCGGATTTCCCAATTGATTGAACTACGCACAACCTGTGATATTTCAATTATATAAACAAATATAATGCGGAAAAGAAATAACACAGACACCAGAAATTTTGTTAACGAGAAAACCGCAAATGCAAAAAAACCTCGGGACCTAGTCCAGATTTGAACACCATAATGTATTAATACGCTACAGACACTAGCCTACTACAAATTAACTTCGGACTGGAATGTATTTGATCCCTAACCAATCTCACAATGATCAAGGTACAGTTGCGTTCCTTACGCCTCTGAATCCCAACAGGACTCTATGCATTTGATTCCCTTAGCTGATCTCACCCACAACTAAGAGTTGTTACGACTCAAAGTCGAAGACTTATAAACAAATTTATCTCCCACAGAAATGTCTATTCTGATAGATAAATCTGTCTCCCATAAAAATAAGTATGAGGTTTTGTTCCGTCTTATGATAAATCAAGGTGCACAGAAACCAATTGATAATCCGGTCTTATATTCCTGAAGAACAGCTTAAAAATATGAATCACCTCACAATAACTTACTTATATGGTGGTAGAACAAGTTATTGTGGAATCACAAAGAATGAGACGAAGATAAATCTGAGCATATCTTAGAGAAGATAGTTGTTGATGGTGGATTTTCGGCAAGGGATAAAATCGTAAAATCATGATACTTCATGTTTCTGGTCCGGCTTCAGGAATGTATGTGATAATTCATATTTTATGATCCGTGAACCATTTCACGACCTATGACTGAGCGAACATTCGTCTCATAACTATGATGATTATGTTTCTCGCAAAGCCTCTCAGCTGAGATTTCGATGCTTCACACATTTCATCATCACCTCTACATAGAATCAAAATGATTGGGCGGCTCCTAGACATATTGCATGCTAGTATAGAGCCTAACACCTTCAGGACTTCACGCTGCTGGTTGCTCCCTGACTACGCGAAGAGACTGTGTATAGAATCTTTTAATGATTGGGCGACTCCTAGACATATTGCATGTTAGTATAGAGCCTAACGCCTTCTGGACGTCACGTTATTCGTTGTTCCCTGACTATACACCCCCTCCGAATGAGTATGATGATTCAATTATCTCATATCTCAATTATGCAAATAGGTTAGTTCTAGCATGTCATTCATCAACTGAATTCCTAGAAAATACTATCTCATTACTCTGTTTCATGGCTGATCCTCAGTTGGATTTCATGAATTAGTAATAAGCATTCACCGATCAGGCATCTGGGCCACCGCCGAGTAAGCCCCGAGAAAATGGTGCGAGTGTATTTAGTAATAATGCACAAACGAGCACCCGAAAGCACGAACGAGCATTCAAAAATATGGACGAACGAGGAAACCTGTGCAAAATGGGGAGGAAAATAATATTAATAAAATAATAAAGCGATGCCTAAGGGAATCGGGCCCAGCGGCCGGTCGTGCCGCCATGTCCGGTCCCGCACCTCTTTACATTATTTTATATTCGTTTTTTTTATTTTTCCTCATCTCATGAAGACTCCTTCATTTGAGCAAACTCCCTCGTTTGAGCAAAACTCTTAGTTTCTCCATATTTTCCTCCAAACGATGAAAAAAAAGTAAAAAAATAGGGAAAGGTGTAACTGGACCGGGCCACCTATCCGGCCGTCCATTCCCTAGCCGTGACCGAACCCACACCTTAAAATTCTTTATTTTCTCATATTATTATTTCCTTTATCTCATGAAACTCTATCGTTTGAGCAAAAACCCTAGTTTTTCAATGTTTTCTCAAATATTGCTCAAACCATAAAAAAGCCAAAAATTCAAATGGTCACATGACTGACTAGGCTTCTCAGTTAAAAATTAAAATATTATTATTTTAATATTCTCAAAATATTGGTCGCATGAGCAAAGTTCTACTTGCTCATTCGAGCAAATTGAGAGTTTCAGTCAAGATCAAACTCTTATGAAAATTCAAAATATTGCTCAAACACGCACCCGAAAATACCAAAACTCTCAGGTCTCAAACACGGGAAGTATGGTGACATGGGCATGCCACCTTGACCGACCAAGGTCGGCCCTCAAGCTTGCAAGGAGCCAGTCCCACACTCTTTCATAATTTTGACCTAATTAGCTCTCAACAGTTCATATTGGGTCCAAACTCTCTCCAACCAACTTGGAATTTGCTCAATCGACCACCAGCTGGTCCCACGACCACCAAGGGCTGGTCCCATTGGGAATATTAGTCAGGGTTGTTAGAGCATTGCTCGGTCGAACTCGCATGCGTTGCTATCTCAAGCATGTTTGTCAATGTTAGTGATCAAAACTATAAGTCTTGATTTCTAGTCTAATATAGCTAAGGTCTCATACTAGGATAAAAAGTGTAGTTGAGCTCAAGAACTCCATGGTAATCATCATACAAGGCGAAGAACTACTCAAGAATCTAGTGGATCTTCATCGACTAAAAGGTATATGGAGACTTGAACTTATCTATCACTTAAAAGTCTATTTATCTCATATCTTGAGATAAAAGACGTTTTTCTATATAGACTTAGATTATACACATTTTCTATTCCAAGCCGAGTTTATCTTGCCTATCTATTTCTCGAAATATGTGTTGGTAAGCTTTCGCTTTATCCAAGTTCATCTTTACCCAGTGACGAAAGTCATGACAAGTTTCAATCACTTTGAAAATTGCTTACTTTGACGAAAAATAGTATGTGAATAACAACTATAGAATATCAACGTCCTCTAAGAATATTTCAATGATTAATATGACAGTTTAGATTATATAGCCATTGGAGGATATAAGCATTGTTGTGGAAACATATATATGTATAAGTCCTTATTCCTTGAACCGAAGTTTGCGAACTTTGTTGATCAAGAGTACCGGTATGGTGGCGCGAGCCAAGTCCACGAACTCAGTCCGCAAACTGGCGGAAGTTCGCGTCCCAAGAAATTCTGTTGGAGTTTGTGAACTCCGTTCGGGAACTTAAGTCCGCGAACCCAGTCCGTGAACTTGAGTAAATTATACCTAAAAACTATGTTTGTGAACTTATTCTTATATAAACTAAAGAATGCAAATTGGAAATCGTGGCTATATAGTTCACGAACCGATTCGAGTGAATCAAATCGTTTTTGCTTCAATTTTGTCTTGTGTAGTTACATAAGATTTCCTTGCAATTGAACAACTCTCTAACTAGTTCATTTGAGTCACTTGAACTAGTTATGGCGAAGAAGAATATGGTTGATATGAAAGTGATCATATGGCTAACCATTTGGTTGACTATTGTTGAACCAACAAATGTACAAGTTTGGGTACGGTTACACAAGCCTAGAAATGTGCATTTCATTTGTGTGTAACAAGCTAGTTTTCGATCTAACGGTTGAAAGATATTAGCTTGAATCTAATCAGGTTTTCATCTAACGGTGAATATTGAATGCTTTGTTACCAAGCTAACATTTATTCCAAACCCTGATTTGAAAGACTATATAAGGGAGAACTCTAGCAACTGGGAAACCTAATCCCCACACCTTCTGTGTGATACTAGTTGTGCTAAGCTAGAGTCAATTCTCCTTTAACCTTTGGTTTATTCTTCTAAACCAGGTTAACGACTTAAAGACTTCATTGGGATTGTGAAGCCAGACCGATACTACTTTCTTGTAGTTGTGTGATCTGATCATGTTGTTTCTATTGTACGGGTACAATTGTAATAATTGGCTTGAGATTGATATCTCTGATAGGCAAGATATAAAAGTAATCACAAACACTTCGTCTCATCGTTTGTGATTCCGCAATATTTTTTTTCGCTGCGTCGATTAAGATTATTGTGAGGTGATTGATAATACTATGCTGTTCTTCGGGAATATAAGTTCGGTTTATCAATTGGTTCATGTTCATCTTGATTTATCAAAATACGGAACAAAACTCGTAGATATATTCGTGGGAGACAGATTATCTATTACCGTAGACTTTTCTGTGTGATACAGATTTGTTTATTAAAGTCTTCGACTTTGGTTGTAGCAACTCTTAGTTGTGGGTGATATAATCTAAGGGAATCAAGTACGTAGTATCCTTCTGGGATCAGAGACGTAGGAGCATAAATGTACCTTGGATCAGTGTGAGATTGGTTGGGGTTCAACTACAGTCCATACCGAAGTTAATTTGGAGTAGGCTAGTGTCTGTAGCTGTTTAATACAGTGTGTGTTCAATATGGACTAGGTCCCGGGGTTTTTCTGTATTTGCGGTTTCCTCGTTAACAAAATTCGGGTGTCTGTGTTATTTCTTTTCCGCATTATATTTTTTTTATATAATTAAAATATCACAGATTGTACGTTGTTCAATCAATTAGAATTTCCGACCTTTTGGTTGTTGATTTAAATTGAGTGACACTTGGATATTGGTCTTTGGTGCCATCCAAGTTATCTCTCTAGTATTTGATAAAGACTCGCAGATTTCTATTTGCTTGAGTATATATCAAATTGAGAGATTGAGATATACTCTTTGATATACTTTTTATCTAGATTGAGTCTGTCTGTCTAGTTGCTCTACAAAGTATATTGGAGTTTGTCCATACAGGTTGCTAAGCTAAATATTGGGTGTGGTTGTTGTACCCCTCGCCTTTTCAATTGGTATTAGAGCAGGCAAACACGTTCAAGACCTTACAAGTCTGTGTTTATAGCGATCTGACTCTATGGACAAGAGTACTATCTCTGATAAACGCGTCACCAGAAATAAGGGCTCTGTCTTGTCTAATTCTATTAAAGAGAAAGATTCTTAAATATCGAATATAAACGAACTTTGTGTTTAAACAAGACAGCAGGCTTCAACATGAGTATTTCCGATTACCCTTCAAAAGAGTCCATTTCTCTAAATGAACGGTAAACAGCTGAAGAGAGTGTCTTGATTATAAATCTTGCTAGAATCCAAGCTGATAGAATTAATCTGTTAAAACACCATTTCGATGTTCTGCTTGGTGTAATAAGAGACTTCAATTTCAAAGAAAATACTGAAGAGCACTCTTCACGTATGGTTCTCGAGGCAAGCCTCAAAAAGGATGCTTTGTAAATAGAACATCGCTTGAGTAAACTCTCTATTCAAGGATGCTCTAAGCGGTCTAATATACCAAGTACTTCTGCTATGTCTGAAAACATTCCAGGTCCAGAAGTAAAATCGGAATCCCTTCCATTCAGAAAGGATGTGTCTGAAATCCCCATTGATCAATGATGTTCCACATCATATGGAAGGAAGAAATCTCCTAACGAGGTTGTTAAGACTACTTTGTCTAATCACTCTTGTGATCAGAAAGTATGCCTCTTTTGCGAAGCAAAATACTCTGCTAAACAAAAGAGAAACTCTAGCTTGAATAAAACCTCCTTGGTTCAACTTCAACACACCTTAGACTTAATTCTCAAAGGTGTAACTGACATTCGTATGTCTAAACCAGTTGGTTTTCGTACTTACCCTGTGTATGTTACCAGGAAGGTCAGTTCAATGAGTTCCTCAAATGTTCTAAAGCAGAATAGAAGTCTTAACAAGAATCATCTAAGGAAAGATCAAGTTGTTTCCTCTGGGAACAACATTTCCCTTGATGTGAACGAAATCCCAGGAGAAAAGAAAAAAAAATTAATGACATGACAAATAACCTGATGGAGATAATTGAAGGGTATAAAGAAATTTTCGACAGGTTGTCATCCTCTTCAAGCCAAAATTCTTCTGGTAAGAACTCAAACTACGTCTCGTATTTTGATGACAGTAAGTTTTATGATAATTTCTCACATCAAAAGGGATCCCTCTATAGATTCAGAAGGAAAAAAAGACTCGATCATAGACACAATTCTTTTAATGAGCTCATAGCTCATACTTGTGCTAATTAATCACAAGGGTTAAAGAACTTACTCATAAAAATCCTGTGGAGAAAGATGTGTCGTTTTTCTTGTATACTTTAGCATACTACTTCTGTTTAGTGAAGCTATATTCTTATCGTCTATAGCCAAACTACTGGTTTGCAGAAATGGTTGCTTAAGTATCTTTTTATTGGTTCGGTTGTTTTAAAAATAATTTTTTTAAAGCTTTTCGTGGGTCAAGTTTGTCTTCGCACGGATACTCGTTCCTGTACCCTAAAAACTATCTTCCATAAGAAACCTTTAAATACCAAACCTATGAGTCACGTTTGTGTATTTCTTTTTGGTTTGTCAAGAATGTCTTCCTCTTCACGAGCTTGTGGTTTTTCTAGAGGCTTTCTTGACAAAGGTATAGGTTTCGAGTCTAAAGGGAGGAAGAAAAGAACCCTAGTAGAAGATGATCATCCTAATGCCTCATGTTACTATGCATATACTCATGAGGATGTTGGGAAGGAGGATATGATTTCTGCTGAAGTGGTCCATGACTTTATTAAGTATTTTGAGGAAGCAAAACTGCAGCTTGTTGATACTCTGAAAAGTCTTGATGTGTTGAAAAAGGTTTCAGCTGACCTTGGTCTCATAAAATCTCACATCAATGATCATCACAAAGAGAACCTATTCTCTGAATATGCAACTGATGCTTCTAATCACAAGCTCAGGGACACCAAGACTCGTGAGGATCCTGAACTGTCTATTTGACCTTAGTTCGTGTTTGGCCATGGCACTGGAGTCTGCTTTTGTTCCTTAGCTTGTTGATTTCTCTTATTTGCCTAGTAAATCTTTTGTTTTTCTTGTTTTTAGAATAATAACTAGAGTTTGGAATAGCCATTATTGTGATTACACATAGCTATGTCCAACGTTTTTATCTTCATGTTTTTAGATTTATGGGTTTAAATTCTAAATTTGTTTGGAAGATGATTTTTGCAGTATTAATCTTTATGGTTTTATATACTGTAATATTGTTATTGGATATATGTGTTTAACTCCGTGAACTATGATTATCCCATACCTTATCAAAAGTAAAGTCCTTCGTATGTCGATATGCATGTATTGATAAAACAATGAATAAACTTTTGAAAAATACAAAAGTTAAGCCTATTATGTCAATTATTGATGGAAGATAGGTTAAAATCTTTTGTTTGCAAGGATTATGTCTATTGAATGTCGTTATGCGAATAGTGATGGAAAATAGAATGAATCCTTGTGTATTCCGCAGTATTGATCTTCCACGATCCATATTTTATTTATTACTGTGAGGCTCCGTAAAGTGTCTTATGTTGAGCATTAAACAACCAAGTTGATTATTTTTGTGATTAGCTTTGTTGTTGTTCCGTGAGGTACTTTATGTCGAGCATAATTCAACTAAATTAATCATCTTGTTTGGTTATTTAGTTGTTGCTCCGTAAGTTTTCTTATGACGAGCATGACCAATTAAGTTGATTACTTTTGTGATTAGTTTGGTTGTGTATTTCAATTAGATTAATTATGGTTCTCTTGTGATTAATCTAATTGTATATTTTTGAGTCTCCATAAGTTCACTTATATTGAGCATTTTTTATTAAATTAATCATGGTTTCTCTTGTGGTTAATTTAATTGAATATTTTGGATTCAAATTCAGATTTGTATGTGATTTTTTATGTCCAAAGAAATCCTTCTTTTCTTTCGAAATTAAGGTTGCTCTTGTTGTTCTTTCGGGAATGACATTTTATGGGGGAGAGTTCTTAATTGAACTTGTGTTTAATTGCCAAATCTTTGTGGGGAGTGCGGATGTGGAATATTATAGGGTTTATCTTGTATCTTTATAAACTCCTTGATGAATGCATTTAGCTACGGCTTTATGACTGCATCTAAATAAGATGATATGTGTTTCTTTCTTTTGATCATGAAATGTCTCTTTCGTAAATTTCATTAGGATCCCGTTCTTGTACTTTTGTCAATTTTATTGAAAAAAAGGGGGAGAATTAATATGTAGTTCACACTACAAATACATATGGTTTTCGGATCATTATGTAACGGGGAGTGGTTTCCATGTGAGATATAGTATTGACTAAGGGGGAGTGATACATATCTCCATAGTATTGTTGTTGAAGTTGTGATACAATTGAAATTTGACGTTGTGTAATGATACTATGACACTGTATAACAATGATTGAGAACTCTTGTTTTCTCGTTGTTATATCTACAGATTTTCAACAACAATGATGCTGAACTTACAACCTTTGGGATCATTGGAGTACTTGCTAGTGACGAAGATTTCGAGTAATGTTGAAGATTAGACATGTGAAATAGGAGCTACAAAATTTCTCGGTCGAAATCGCATGCGTTGCTATCTCAAGCATGTTTGTCAATGTTAGTAATCAAAACTATAAGACTTGATTTCTAGTCTACTATAGCTAAGGTCTCAGACTAGGATAGAAAGTGTAGTTGAGCTCAAGAACTCCATGGCAATCATCATACAAGACGAAGGACCTATTCAAGGAACCGGTGGATCTTCATCGACTAAAAGGTATGTGGAGACTTGAATTTATCGATCACTCAAAAGTCTATTTATCTCCTGTCTTGAGACAAAAGTCGTTTTTGTTATATATACTTATATTATACACATTTGCTATTTCGAGCCGAGTTTATCTCGCCTATCTATTTCTCGAAATATGTGTTGGTAAGCTTTCGCTTTAGCCAAGTTCATCTTTACCTAGTGACGAAAGTCATGACAAGTTTCAATCACTTTGAAAATTGCTTAGTTTGACGAAAAATAATCTGTGAATAACAACTAGAATATCAACGTCCTCTAAGAATGTCTCAATGATTGAAATGAGAGTTCAGATTATATAACCATTGGAGGATATAAGCATTATTGTGGAAACACATATATGTATAAGTCCTTTATTCCTTGAACCGAAGTTTGTGAACTTTATTGATCAAGAGAACCGGTATGGTGACGTGAGCGAAGTCCACGAACTGGCGGAAGTTCTCGTCCCGAGAAATTCTGCTGGAGTTTGTGAACTCCTTCCGGGAACTTAAGTCCGCGAACCCAGTCAGCGAACTTGAGTAGGTTATATCTAAAAACGATGTTTGTGAACTTATTCTTATATAAACTAAGGAATGCAAATTGCAAACCGTGGCTATATAGTTCATGAACCGATTCGAGTGAATCAAATCGTTTTTGCTTCAATTGTGTCTTGTGTAGTTACATAAGATTTCCTTGCAATTGAACAACTCTCTAACTAGTTCATTTGAGTCACTTGAACTAGTTATGGTGAAGAAGAATATGGTTGATATGAAAGTGATCATATGGCTAACCATTTTGTTGACTATTGTTGAACCAACAAATGTACAAGTTTGGGTACGGTTACACAAGCCTAGAAACGTGCATTTCATTTGTGTGTAAAAATATAGTTTTCGATTTAACGGTTGAAAGATATCAGCTTGAATCTAATCAGGTTTTCATCTCACGGTGAATATTGAATGCTTTGTTACCAAGCTAACATTGATTGCAAACCCTGATTTGAAAGACTATATAAGGGAGAACTCTAGCAACTGGGAAACCTAATCCCCACACCTTCTGTGTGATACTAGTTGTGCTAAGCTAGAGTCGATTCTCCCTTAACCTTTGGTTTCTTCTTCTAAACCAGGTTAACGACTTAAAGACTTCATTGGGACTGTGAAGCCAATACTACTTTCTTGTAGTTGTGTGATCTGATCTTGTTGTTTCTATTGTACGAGTACAATTGTAATAATTGGCTTGAGATTGATATCTCCGATAAGCAAGATATAAAAGTAATCGCAAACACTTCGGCTCATCGTTTGTGATTCCGCAATATCTTTTTTCGCTGCGTCGATTAAGATTATTGTGAGGCGATTGATAATACTAGGATGTTCTTCGGGAATATAAGTCTGGTTTATCAATTGGTTCATGTTCACCTTGATTTATCAAAAGACGGAACAAAACTCATAGGTATATTCGTGAGAGACGGATTTATCTATTACCGCAGACTTTTGTGTGTGATACAAATTTGTTTATTAAAGTCTTCGACTTTGGGTCATAGCAACTCTTAGTTGTGGGTGAGATCAGCTAAGGGAATCAAGTACGTAGTATCCTGCTAGGATCAGAGACGTAGGAGCATAATTGTACCTTGGATCAGTGTGAGATTGGTTGGGGTTCAACTGCAGTCCAGACCGAAGTTAATTTGGAGTAGGCTAGTGTCTGTAGCGGCTTAGTACAATGTGTTTTCAATCTGGACTAGGTCACGGGGTTTTTCTGCAGTTGCTATTTCCTCGTTAACAAAATTATGATGTCTTTGTTATTTCTTTTCTGCATTATATTTTTTTATATAATTGAAGTATCACAGGTTGTGCGTTGTTCAATCAATTAGAATATCCGACCTTTTGGTTGTTGATTTAAATTGATTGACATTTGGATATTGGTTTTTGGTACCATCCAAGTTATCTCTCTAGTATTTGATAAAGACTCGCGGATTTCTATTTGCTTGAGTATATATCAAATCGAGAGATTGAGATATAAACTCTTTGATTTACTTTTTATCTAGTATAGTTGATTTTCTGGAAAGTATATTGGAGTTTATCCATACAAATTGCTAAGCGAAATATTGGGTGTGGTTGTTGTACCCCCGCTTTTTCAAGGGTTTTGGTCTGGCAGCCTACGGTACGTGTAATCATCCACGAAGAGAAATGTGAATAATTCGTGCAAGCAGTTGAGGGAGTTAGCAAAGTAGTGGGTGGACAATCAACCAAGTCTCCGCACGATCTGGAACTGGTTAAACCACGATTCCCAATTTCACTCGAGCAACCTTCACACTTACTGGAGACCAATGTATCTACATTCTAGAAATATAAATAAGTTTCCGAATCCACGATTGAGGACAAGATTGGCCGAATAGACAACATCCATTGTCTAACCAAGAATCATCGTGTGAGCAAGAATCTCTCTCAATTGAGCAGAATTCAAACTTATTCTTCATTGGCAGAAACCCACCACACATTCACAATCCTTGATCACCATTGATCTCATACACTTCTCAGCTTCCCTCCTACAGATCAACCTTCTTCCCTCTTTGTGACCGAATTGACTCTTGAACTGCCATTTCTTGGTTTAGTACGGAGTCCTACAGATTGATCTCTCGAACTCAAAGAACTCCCGTGCAGTGCATCTCTTTGAGGTTAGGCAGTTTGCTTGGTTGAGGAGCCTCCGTCCGCACGGTCGTCCCTTCATTCCCTAAAAAACCAGCAAATAATTTTTCCCCATCAACAGATTGGTGACCACAGTGGGAGATTAATCTCTCGGATGCAATCTCAAACTTTCTCAAAATAGTTGATATTAGATCAGGTTCAGTTACAAATACTAACCCAAACAATGCTAGCGCTAGCAATAGTGGTGGTACTCCAGAAACTACTCCCGCTTCCAACAACGGTGCTGGTGATAACACACCTCCTCAAACCAACATCGGAAGCAATATTTCTTCGGTTGGTCTCCCGAAGAAATCAGAGAAAATACGCCTACCATAGATGATCTCATGAAGGTACAAGAGACTCTCGCCAAAAATCAGATTGACATGGCTACCACTCAGAAGGAGTTATGCACTTATCTCAAAACTCTCACAGACAAGATGTCAGGGAAACCTCAAGAGAAAGGAAAATCCAAAGAAACATCTCCAGCTGCTGATCCCGAAAACTCTCTAATCCACATGGTAGATGATGATGAAGTCCGCAAAGTCGCAGACGACCCATCAACAAAGGAATCTACAGGTTTCATCACTCGTGAAGACCTGGAACGCTTTCTGAAAGCTCGAAGAAAAGACAAGACATCATCTGTCCACCGTCACCAACCTCCATATCCTACTGCTACACAGAGGATTCCTCTTTCGAAAGGCTATACTTCTCCAACATTCACACTTTACAATGGAACAGAGAATGTCCGAGAACATGTTTCTCTATTCCTGGAAGCAGTAAGAGAACATGAACACAACCATGTCGTCAATTTGAAGGAGTTTTAAAAGTCTTTGACAGGTCGAGCATATACATGGTACAACAACATCGCACCAGGGGGCATCACTAGTTGGAGAGAAATGGTTAATGCTTTTTACCGGAAATACTTCTTCGTCTCATGCCAAAAATTTCTGCTGGAATTCGTAAAGTTTGCAAACTGAAAACCAGTCACCTTAGGTGCGCATACCCGTACGCGTACCCACGGAAGTTTTCGAACCGAAAATTTCTGCTAAGTTTGTAAACTCAAATCTGGTAGCTAAGGTACGCGTACCCAAGCTGGTTATATTTCTCAAATCGGTAGTTTCATGAACTTAAACAATAAATCAATAAGGAATGCAATCTTTGCAAACCGTGGCTATATTGTTCATGAATTGATTCAAGTGAATCAAACTGATTTTGTTTCAGTTGTGTCTATGAGTCATTTGAACTAGTTATGAGAAAGATGAATACAGTTAATATGAAAGTGCTCATATGGCTAACCATTGGTTAAATATTTGTGAACCAACTAAGTGTACACGTTTAGGTACGGCTACTCAAACCTAAATGAATGCATTTCATTTGTGTGTGAAAATCTAAGTTTCGATCTAACGGTTGAAAGATATTAGATTGGATAAATCAGGTTTTTCATCTAACGTTGAATATTGAATGCTTTGTTACCAAGGTAACTTGGATTGCGAACCCTGATTTGAAAACTATATAAGGGAGACATCTAGCAACTGGAAAAACTAATCCCCACACCTCCTGTGTGATACTAATTGGTTTTGCTAGAGTCGATTCTCCTTTAATCGTAGGTTTCTTCTCGAGACCCTGTCGGTTAACGACTTGAAGACTCTATTGGTAGTGTGAAGCCAGACGAAACTACTTCTCTTGTAGTTGAGCGATCTGATCTTGCCATTTTCTATCGTACGAGTTCAACTGTAAGATTGACTTGAGATTATATCTCCGATAGGGCAATATAAAAGAAATCATAAACATCTTCGTCTCATCGTTTGTGATTCCGCAATATCTAGTTTCGCTACCATACAATTTAGATTGTTGTGACGTGATTGATAATTCTAGGCTGTTCTTCGGGAATATAAGTCTGGGTTATCGATTGGTTCCTGTTCACCTTGATTTTATCAAAATACGGAACAAGACTCTTAGATTTATCTGTGGGAGACAAATTTATCTATTATCATAGACCTTTCTGTGTGATACAGATTTGTTTATTAAAGTCTTCGACTTTGGGTCGTAGCAACTCTTGGTTGTGGGTGAGATCAGTTAAGGGAATCAAGTGCGTAGTATCCTGCTGGGATCATAGAAGTAAGGAGCGCAACTGTACCTTGAATCAGTGTGATATTGATTAGGATTCAACTACAGTACAGACCGAAGTTAGTTTGTAGTAGGCTAGTGTCTGTAGCGGCTTAATACAATGTGGTATTCAATCTGGACTAGGTCCCGGGGTTTTCTGCATTTGCAGTTTCCTCGTTAACAAAATTTCTGGTGTCTATGTTATTTCCATTCCGCATTATATTTTATTATATAATTGAAATATCACAGGTTGTTCGTTTGTATCTATCTATTGTGAAATCTAACCTTTGGTTGTTGATTGGAAATTGATTGATCCTTGGATATTGGTCTTTAGTATCATCCAAGTTTACTATCCTTGTATTTGATAAAAACTCGCAGATTTCTATTTGCTTGAGTAAAATCAAATCAAGAGAGAGATATTAACTCCTCGACATACTTTTCTCTAGATTGAGTTTGACTGTCTAGTTGATTCTCTAGAAAGCATATTGGAGTTAGTCCATACATATTGCTAATCGAAAATATTGGGTGTGGTTGTTAAACCCCCGCTTTTTCAATTGGTATCAGAGCAGGCAAACACGTTCAAGACCTTACAAGTATGTGTTTGGAGAGACCTGACTTTATGGACAGAGGTGTCATCTCTATTAACGTACCACCAGTCTTCGATGGCTCTAATTACTTATGGTGGAAAATTGCTATGCGAGATTTTCTTCAAGCGCGTGAATTTCTATCATGGGTATATGTTGTTACTAGCTATGTGCTCCCGTTGTTGCAGTAGGTAACGTTAATGTTCCAAAAAATATTGGCGAATACGATGCTGCTAAGATACTTGCTCCAAATCAAAACTCCGACGGTTTGAATGCCATCATACATGCCATTACCCCAAATCTTCATCACCATGTGTCAAATTGCACTAGGTCTAAAGATGCGTGGGATATCTTAGAAATCGTATTCAAAGGAGATACCAGTGAAAAGGAAGCTAGGCTTCAAAACCTTAATTCCGATTAAGAAAACCTTCGTATGGCAGATGGAAATTCATTTGATGAGTTTAATCACAAAGTGTCTGAAACTATTAATGCATATTTTGCATTGGGTAAGACTATTCCTGAAAAGGACATTGTGATAAAAATTCTCAGATCGCCGCCATATAGATAAGATTCTAAGAAGCATGCCATCGTTGAGGGAAATAACCTTGATAACCTCTCCAGAAATACACTGGTTGGGAAGCTCAAGATCTTTGATCACGAACATTCGTTCAAATCAAAGGATGTTGCGTTTAAAGCAATGAAAGACACAAAATTACTTGATAAAAGTAAAAATGTGTATATCTCTGAAGATGATCACTCTGAGACGGATTCATCAGATGACGATCTTGACAAATCAGTCTCGATGATCACAAGACAGTTTAGAGATCTTCTATTGAAGAGAAGTAAACGGTTCTTTAGAGATAAACCTAAAGTATCAGTTAAACCTCATAATCGTGTTCCTCCTAAAAACAGGGACACATATGAAACTGATGACGAGGATATGCCTCAGTGCTTTAAGTGTAAAGGATTTGGTCATTTTGCAAACGAGTGCCCAAATCGTAGAGTATACACTGGGAATAAAGGTCTTGCTGGGACACTTGATGAGATGTCTGACAGCTATGATTCTGATGAAGACAAAAAGTCAAGTGTTGCTCTTCTATGTGAAAATATTGACTTTGATAATTGTAGCAATACATACATCAATCTTGATAATCTTCTAGAAGAGATCCCAATCAAAATGGAAGAATCAATTGAACCCTCTGTTGGAACCCTTCGTTTAATGTTTCAGGATCTACCTTGTGCCTAGCAGCTTGCGTCTCAAAGGCGTCTGAATCATCTTTTGCGTTGACATGCTCCTATTGTTCTCTCAAGGGACATGAGTTTTCGAAGTGTTTCAAGTACAAACACAAGATGAGATATGTCAACAAGCTTCAACAAAGAGCAGATCTTCTAGCCACCAAGCTTAAACTCGTGGAGAAAACAACTGAGGTATGTAAGATCTTATCTTCCTCGAAGAGATTAGTTTCCAAAGATAGAACTAGGCCATTAGAGAAGAAAACATGGTCTAAACATACGGAAAGGCAGGGTTCCATGAATTCCAACCAAAAGGGTCATGGTGGACAAATTGTTGTTCACCACGGCACAACTTGATTGTGTTGTAATGTGCATCTTGTCTCATGTGCCTGGTCAAAAGAGACAAGATCTTGCACACCTCATGCTTTAAAATAAAAAATTTCTTTCTTTTCTAGCTTTGTGTTGTTTGGTTTTTGAAATTCCTTCATATCACTGTTGATATTGGAAAGAACCTGTTTGTCAAAAGAAGATGGTTATTATCGACAATTCTACTCTTTATAGGGTTGAGAATTGAACGTGTACGAACCTATTTAAAGGTTTCGAAACCCTACATTCTTTTTTCCTTCTATGAAACTCTTTATATCTTAAGACTGCTTGCTGAGTTTTGATTGTAAATTCCTCTCACAAAATCGTACCTTCATGGAAACTTCAAGCATCATGTCTTCTGATGGAAAAGATGTCATGTTAAGCCATCAATCACTAAGGAAAAAGATAAATCTCAGTTGCCTCCAACTTTAAAAAGAAAAAGAAGGAATGTGAGGAAGCCAAAAGTTGTTCCTTCAAACTCTCAGAAGTTTTCTGACGTTCTTGAAGAGTTGAAGCTGGCAAGGAAATAGATTCAACAAATAGAGGCTTGTGTTTTAATATTATTGGAAATTCAGAAGGCCTTGGTTCGACATCATCAGCCAAGAAGGTTTATTGATGTTGACTCCTTCCTCCATGAACCATATGTTCCGATGGCTGTGGACGACAAGAAGTTCGGGGACGAGAAGGAATTTTTCAAAGATCTTAATGTCTAGTAAATCTTCTATGTTCTTGTTTTGTCTAGAAGAATAACTAGAGTTTGGAATAGCCATTATTGTGCGTACACATAGCTATGTCCAACGTTTTCATCTTCATGTTTTTAGATTTATTTATCTAAATTCTAAAAGTTTTTTTGGAAGATGATGATTGCAATTTTAATCTTTATGGTTTTATATATTGTAATATGTTATGGGATAAGTGTGTTTGCGTCCGTGAACTATTATTGTCCCATACAATGTCAAAATTTATCTCTTTTATATGTCAATATGCAAGTATTGATACAAGATCGATGAACTTTTGACAAACAAAAGTTAAGCCTATTATGTCAATTTTTGATGGAAGATAGGTTAAAATCTTTTGTTTACAAGGATTATGTCTATTATATGTCATTGTGCAAATAGTGATAGAAAATAGAACAAATCCTTGTATATGCAGCAGTATTGATCTTTCCCTGATCCATATCTTATGTGTATACTGCATTTCTCCATAAGGTTTTCTTGTGTTGAGCATAAAACGATTGAGTTAATCATTCTTTTATGGTTAACATAGTCGTAGCTCCGTAAGTTCTCTTATGTTGAGTATGTTCAATTAAATTGATCATTTTTGTTTAATTTGATTGTGTATTCCGATTAAATTGATCATGGGTTTACTTGTGGTTAGTTTAATTGAGAATTTTGGATATAGAAAATCATTTCATTACGATTTTTGATGTCCAATAAAATCCTTCTTTTCTTGTAAATGTAGGATCAGAATCTCGCAACAATAATGTCTCAGCAAAATTATTAACAGCACAACACGACAGTGTCGCAGAACAACTTCAGAAACGACATAATAAACGACATCATCCAAATCATGAGAAAAGTGTGACGGTCCTGCGAAAATAAGGAAGTTTGCGAGATTGATATTTATAAGGTTGCGATAATGTCGCAAGCCATTTCCGAAAATAAAGGATGGATTAGCTGTCATCCACTACAAAAAAACTCTATATAAAGAACCGATCAGCTGTGAGGAAGAGAGAGATCTTTTTTGAGTGAGAAGCAAGTATACAGGAGAGAGAAAATCTAGAGCAGTGGTTATTCTTGATTCCTTTATCTTTTCTTGTAAGAGTTTTAAGAGAATTAATCAATAAAATTGTGATGGCTAGCCTTAAAATGTGTTGATTATTAATGGATTCTTATGAGGGGTGTGTTGTAGGATTTCCTGCAACTACATAATGGCGCTAGAAACAGGGAAGGGGGTTGAAGATTGAAGATTGTTCTAGAAAAAGTTGAAGATTAATATTGTGATTTATTAGAATTGAAAGTAACTGGTGAAAAAACTTACATAATCTCTTACAATTTGTTAGTATTGAAAGAATGGCTAGAAGGAGAAATGTATCGGAACAACCGACAACTGCTAGAAGAAGAAGTAAAGGACTTGCTGGAAGGGAGAGAAGTGAAATGGGAGAATCTACTAGAAGGAGAAATAATGGAGAAAATCAAGTTCAACCGCCATTTCAACAAACACTGGTACAAAATAGAACAACAGATTATGATAGAGTGAGTGTACACACTTGGCGATCAAATTCAGCAGAAGAAGTAGAAGAAGAGCAGCAAACCAGGAACCATAGACATGTAGAGAGAAATCAAGAAGCAGATGAAGGAATAATTCATGGAGATGAGGAAATTGGAGCGTTAGAAATGTTGAGACGAAGAATACATGAAGAAAGAAGAGCTGAGGCTGAAGAACGTGCAAATCTAACAAGGCAAAATCACGAATTGAGGATGGAAAATATGAGACTACAAAGTAGAAGATCGAGAAGTACTACAAGATCATATTCAAAATCGACTAGAAGAGAGATGAGGCAAAACTCACCCAGTGTTAATGCTGGAAATAATATTCGAGAAGAAATACCAAATCCTAATGAAGAACATCGCGAAGATAGAGAAAGGACTGATGATCATTACGTTCCACAAAATGAAACTTTTGATGATAGGAAAAATGATAGAAATCAAGAGAATGGACAACGTCAAGGACGAAACAATCAAAATGGCGAAGGGAATCGAGAGGAAGGAAGGAGAATTTTACATGAGAGAGAAGATCAAAGAATTCAACAAGCGATTGAAGAAGAAATTGAAAGACACTATGCTTAACAAGCACGTTTAACTTGTGACGTGAAAGATTGAGAGCGGAAATGGAAGAACAAGAGCTTCAGGAGACAATTCGCCAGAACAATCACGACAATCGAGAAAGAAGGCGTACACAAAACCGGAATAACGGTAATCTCAATGAAGAGTATGATAGAGTACAGAGGATGGCTGAAAGACAGCGAATGGAATTGATAAGAAACGAACAAAATCATGGAAGGGAAAATGAGAGACATCATCATATGCGAATTCAAGATAGAGATGAGGAAGAGAATCGCAGGAGAAGACGAGATGAGGATGATGAAGAAGAAATGCAAAATTTCGCGAGAGAAGAAAGACATGAACACAGAAGAAGGGAGTCGAAATTAAAAAGACCAATCGATCAAAATTCAGGCGTAAATAAACAAATCTTAAAAGAATTGGAAGAAATGAGAGGAATGCTAAATAATAGAGGAGAAGTAGGCAGAAGACAATTAGATGAAGCTATAGAAGAAGCTGCGAAAACTCCATTTACAAGGGAAGTACAACTAGGAGGAATACCTCCGAAATGCAATTTTCCCGCATTAACCAGCATTTTTGATGGAATAACGTGTGCAATTCAATACATTAAAGCCTACGTGAGGTGCATGTTGCAGTGGGAAAATCATGATGCCGTATTATGCAAATATTTTGCGTCCAGTTTAACAGGAGAGGCGTTAAAATGGTTCGAAGGTCTACCAAAAAATACAATAACATCTTTCAATCACTTGCAGACCACATTCTTGGGGGCATATATAAGTAACAATTCTTCGCGACCTAGTATTGAAGATGTGTTTGGATTAAAGTAAAGGATTGGAGAAAGTTTGAAGCATCTAACTAAAAGGTGGAGAACTATGTGTAGTGAAATGGCTGGCCGTGTGGATGAGAGATATCTTATCTTATCATTTATCAATGCTATGTTCGTAACCAATCTATTGTATATCTGAATTTTCAGAGTCAAGAATACAATCACAATGACTGAACTGCGAGAACTTCAGGAAGAGTATATTGCTCTAGAGGAAAGGCAAAATGAAATGGAATCATACCCAGTTGCGAACACCAATTCACAAGCAGCGAATGCAAGCTTATTACCTAAACTAATAAACACAGTGGCGAGCACTTCGTAAGTACAACAAGAAAAGGTTACGGGAAAAAATCAACAGAAACTAGTGGCTATGGGAAGCCGAGATCAAGAGGAGTATGAAAGAGAAATAAATTTCTACAATCATGGTGGAAATAATAAGATTCAAAGACTTGATCAGCCGCAAGAAACTTATGGAGGTCAAAGACAAAATTATAATAGAGGACAAGGAGGTCACAAGGTAGTATGGGAAGAAATCAAGATGCCACCTCTAAATGCAAGTGTGGAGAAAATATGGAAATCTATAATTTTGATGGAGAATATACCAACACCATGGAATATGGGAACAGAACCACCTCCAAGCCGCAGAAGTCATGAATTCTGTTTTTATCATCATTTTCATGGACATACTAAAAATGATTGCAGAAATATAAAGAGAATTATTCTGAGAATGATAGATCAAGGAAAACTAAACCACTTTCTGGTTGGGAACCCACAATCTCAACCATTACTACCAACACCACCAGAGCATCATAGAGTAAACACGGTGAAAGAGAAGAAAACGTTCTTCGTAAAAGTTGGTGTAAAAACAAAGAATATATTCTGTCACTCTATCATACATTCATACAAGACAATTGAATATTTTCATGACAACGTTTTGAGTAGAGTGTTCGCAAGAGATGGTCATGGAAAAGAAATTATGAACATTGCGAAAAGTTCGCCACTAGAGGAGTGGCAGAAGCAGACTATTTCTTTTACCGCAGAAGAAGTCCCCGAAGGTGGAGAGATACATGACAATCCATTGGTGGTAAAATTAGAAATTAATCCAAAACTGAAAGAAGATGAAGATGATGAAGCTGAAGACTCATGGGCAATTAATAGGATTTTAATCGATATCGGAAGCTCTGTGAACATCTTATTATATCATACTTATAAAACCATGGGAGGGAGAGATGATGATCTTATACCATCAACATATAAGATATATGGTTTTAATGGTACTGCCAACAAGCCTAAATGGGAGGCTACTATGCGAATTCCATTGGAGGGAATATCTTCTGAAATCCTGTTCTGTGTTGTTGACGTAGAGTCACCCTACAATGCATTAATTGGTCGACCTTGGCTACATGGGATTCTAGGTGTAGCTTCAACTTTCCACCAGTGCATCAAATTCCCTCACCCTAGTAGTATAGGAATCATAAAAGGAGATTGGGTTGAAGGAAAGAAATGTTACGAAACTGAGGTAGAATCCTGCGAAGGAAGAACAAACAAGAAGCAAAGTTGGTGACGCAAAATCAAAGAGATACAAAGAAGTAAGAGATTGATGGTGGATGCAATCGAACGAAAAGAAGAAGAAATGCTGCGAAACTAATGCTAGCTCAGAATAAGAAATGGTGAACATACCACTACCAAGGAAGCAGTAGCAGAAAATAAGATGTGTATGAATGGTTGATTTGTTGCGAAAATTTTTAAGAAATACATTTTACTGAATGATAAAAAAGATATTGAGAAGTGCAAATACGATGTGATGATGTGCGAGAATCTCGCAGAGATAATCAATTTTACAAAAGACAATCAGAGAATAATGACAAAAGAGAAAGGGCGAACCTTTATGGCGTACACCATAGTTCGTGAATACAATTTCGCAAGAGGAAAATGTAAGACCTAAAGTACGTCATATAAGGGGGTACTTGTTTCATGGCTCAGGGAAAGATTACAGCGCCCCCGGAACCTGAGTCATGGAGATTTGGGGTCAATAAAGCCCATCCGGAAGAGGCACCTTGGATTCTCAACTTAAGCATATGACTTAGGTTGGGCGACTAAGGTAATAAGGACTCTCCCAAGGAGTGCAGAATCTGATCAAGGCGCCGAGGACACGGTTGAGTCAAGAGTTCCAGGGGCGTCTAGACCGTACCTTTCCGTTCTTGACAAGTCTTGGCTTATACTGCGATCAACCCGAATAAAACCCCACTTAGGGTGCAGTCTCGTAACCATAAGCCTTATATGTAAAAGGGATAAGAAGCTTCGAAAACAACTGGTTGTTTTTAAGACTGGATGGGAGGAGCCAACCTTGTATGGTAGAGGTACGCCTCCTTGAAGGGGCAACCAGGGGGAGATAAGGGCGACACCCTCTATGAGGGAGCTGATAAGTGTCTTAAGACGCAAATGTCATGGGGCGTTTTACTCGCAAGGGTATTAAGGATTGTCATATTTGTGCGACAATCCTGAAGAGGAAATAATACAAAAGAGAAAGATAAGACGAGATCAATGGGTTTTCGCATGAAAGTGCGAAGACGTCCTGCGATTTCGTCGCAAGACAACAATGTCATAAGACTTTATTTTCGCAAGAAAATTTAGGCCTGTCATATTGTCGCAACTATCCTGGAGAGGCAATAATACAAAAAAAAATTTAAGGCAAGATCAATGGGTTTTTGCATGAAATTGCAAGGACGTCCTGCGATTTTGTCGCAATGACAAGAGGTGGCATAATAAGACCTTTAACTAGGAAGGAAAAATAAGACCACACAAGAATGAAATTTTGAAAAGAATCAAAATTCACTTCGCATATGATTGCGAAATTATACATAAACAACTGCGAAGTTGAGGCACAAAATAAGAAAAATCTGCAAAATCTCTCATTTGGATACAAATAACAGAGGCAAGTATGGGAATGAATGAAATTAGAAAAGGTTATTTGTCTCCACATGATAGATTTACGCAAAAATTCAAAAATTAATGATTATGTTGATTAACCGTATTGCAAGGAAGAATTGTTTTAATGAATGCAGGTCAAAATGAAAGAAACTCATATATTAAGGAATATGGGGGACCAAAAGAATTCGCAAATATACAAAAATAAGGAATAAATGTACAAGTATTACAGAAGATCAAAGAAAGAAACAAAGACTACTTCTTAGTTGATCCTTCATCACCTTCATCAGACTTGTTCCCTTCTTCGTCTGCATCAGAACCATTATCTCCATCAGAACCTTCATCACCATCATATTCTTCATCATCAGCTTCGCTATCAGAGATGGTCAGACTAGGAATGTTCTTTGGGATCTCCTCCAATAGACAAGGATAATCAGAGTGAGGAATACTATGGTCATCACAAACCATTTGAATAGTTTGATTGCGAAAATGCAGAGCGTCGTTCTTAAAGTTCGCAACAGTGATCTTGATTTGATTCTTTAATCTAGAATATTTTTCGTTGCGAGAAGAAAGATTCTTTGCGAGTTTCTCTTTTTCAGCTTCAAGTTCCTCAACTCTTTGGCGATATCTACTTTCAGATTATGCGAAGCATATAGCAATTAATCAGTAACTTGATAAAAACTCGTAAAAAACCAAAGATTAATAAAAGAAAACAGTTAATGACCTTATCTCTCAGAAATGAACGAACAGTTAATAAAAGAAAACAGTTAAAAACTATTCAAAGATTTATTAAGATGTTCAAGAAGAGTGTCATTATCTAGGGCATCGGGAAATGAACGAAGAAGAGTGGCTTCATCAGAAAGACCATAAATGTCTGCAAAAAGGATTAATCAAATAAGATAATATAATAGGATGAATGATTGAAAGGAAAGGGGAAAATTGCATACCATAGAGCCGATCATTAGCTTTTTGAAGAGTAGAAATTTTGTTCTTTTGCGAAGAAGTGTCTGTTTCTAGTTGTTTGTTCTTCTCACGAAGACCCTTAGCTTCAGTTTCCAGTTCTTCATTCCTCGTACGAAATTGAAGATTCTTCTTTTCAAGAATTTCACGTCTCCTCTCCAAATCTGAGGCAACAGCGAAAGAAGCTTTTCCAGCCTGCGAGAAAATGTAAAAAGTATTAAAATAGAAAGAGATTTTGAGTTACAATAATCAAGAAGTAAAAAGACGAAAGCATACCAGACTATTAAGAGAATGCAGGAAGTTGGGAGTCACCGATCTAGAAACTCCGCGAAGAGAACTATCACCATCAAATAAAGGAACATCGCAAATCGTGGCGAGAGCTTTGCAGGTATTAGCGAGTTGACTATCTCCCATTCCTTGCCAAGAATCAGAAAAGATGCCAGAGAGCTTAGCCATAAAAGATTCAGATGGAAAATCTTCATTTGCAGCAGGGTCATCATTATCCTCATCATCCTCATCACTCTCGGAGTTTTCATGAGAAGGAGTATTTCAAAGAGAGGAAGAACGGATTTTTCTCTTCTTTGAAGGAGGAGCAGTTGGGTTTTCCCTGCGAAAAGCACCTTTGCCTTTATCACCAGTCTTCGCAACATTGGCAGGCTCTTCTATTTCAACAATAACCTTCACACACAGATAGAAATAAGAAATAGAGGCAACAATATATTGTTTAAAATCATAAGAGAATATTTCTTACCTCATCTGTGTATGAGCGAAGAGCTAACAAGGTACTAGCCTTCCCAGTCCTGTGGTAGCTATATTTCAGTTTCTGGATCTGTAGAATGCCGCAAGAATCAGCGAACAAAAGAATAAAGATAAATAAATAAATGTAAAGTGGGCAAAACTGGAAGAAACATACCTCTTTCTTCTTCTCGGGCCAAGAGAATACCCAAGGTTGATAAGTAGCGAGATTCTCAGGAAGAACATTTGACCCAGCAATGTAAGGTCCTTTCAGCATCAAGGGAAAAACGCACCATTTATCATCTTTGGATTGACGAGGGGTTATGTTCTTACCATAATGCCAATCAATGTCTTGCATGAGTATTTTATCTTCATCAATATTATATTTCCTTTTCAAGCGAATACCCCAGCGAGTATTCTCTTTCTTCATGGATATTAATTCATAATTTTCGAAGAAATTCGCTACTGTATACTTCTCAGCGACTATCTCTAGATCTACGAATCTAGGATCCCTAAGCTCTTTGGAATAGAGAGATCCTTTACCAGTACCACGGTTAGCGAACTCCAGCATCAGACGGATGCAATCCCCACTCAATTGGAAGATAGCTCGCGAAAATCCCGAGTGAGCGAGAATTTCATAGAACAGAGGAATATCTGGGTTATAAAGAGGAATGGGGAGACCTGCGAGAATTTGACCCAGCGAAACTATGATTGATTGATCATCACAATGTTGATCAGAGAAAAGTTTAATAGAAAGAATTGATTTGGCACTTTCACCAGAAATGGTAGAAAGTGTGAAACCTTTCTCGATAAGATCTTTTTGAATGTCCTTTAAGGTTTTCTCATGTTTTTGACCACTTGGAGGCATATCTGAATATAGAGTATGGGAATGGACGAAGAATTAAGAAGATTGAAGAAGGGAGATAGAAGAAAAATTACAGCAGTGGAATTTACAGAGAAAATGATGAAGTTGCAGAGAAGATGAAAAAGAGAGTAAAAAAGAAGAAAAGGGAGATCAAGAAGAGTATATATAGAGGATATTTTCGAGAAGATAAACACAATTAATGCGAAAAGACGCGAGAGGTTGAAAAGCAGCGGTTACAGAAGACGTGTCAAGAAACAGATGGGAGAAAGGATAAGTGTGATAAATGCAGAATATGAAATAAATGCAGAATATAAAGTGATAGATAGCTGCGGCATTTCTCACATCGTTCTCTACTTCGCAGAGAAGATATGAGAAGAGGTAAGATGTAGGATCAGAATCTCGCAACAATAATGTCTCAGCGAAGTTATTAACAACACAACACGACAGTGTCGCAGAACAACTTCAGAAACAACATAATAAACGACATCAGCCAAATCATGAGAAAAGTGTGACGGTCCTGCGAAAATAAGGAAGTTTGCGAGATTGATATTTATAAGGTTGCGATAATGTCGCAAGCCATTTCCAAAAATAAAGGATGTATTAGCTGTCATCCACTATGAAAAACTCTATATAAAGAACCGATCAGCTGTGAGGAAGAGAGAGATCTTTTTTGAGTGAGAAGCAAGTAAATAGGAGAGAGAAAATCTAGAGCAGTGGTTATTCTTGATTCCTTTATCTTTTCTTGTAAGAGTTTTAAGAGAATTAATCAATAAAATTGTGATGGTTAGCCTTAAAATGTGTTGATTATTAATGGATTCTTATGAGGGGTGTGTTGTAGGATTTCCTGCAACTGAAGTACAAGTAAGGTTGCTCTTGTTATTCTCTTGGGAATGACATCAAATGGGGGAGAGTTCTTTTGAACTTGCGCTTAATTTCCATATCTTTGTGGCGAGTGCGACTGTGGAATTATTTAAGGGGTTATCTTGTATCTTTATAAACTCCTTAATGAATGCATTTAACTTCGACTTTATGATTGCATTTAATAAGTTGATATGTACTTTTCTTTGGTCTTGAAGCGTCTTCGTGGAAATTTCATTAGGATCCCGTTTTCGTACCTTTGCGAATTTTATTGACAAAAAGGGGGAGAATTAATATGTAGTTCACACTACAAATACATATGATTTACTTGTTTTACCGGTCATTATGTAAGGGGGAGTGGTTTTCATGTTGATACAAAAGTATTGACTAAGGGGGAGTGATACATATCACCATAGTAATGTTGTCGAAGTTGTGATATAAGAACTTTGATGCTGTGTAATAATACTATAACACTGTATAACAATGATCGAGAGTTTTTGTTTTCTCATTGTTATGGCTATGGAACTTCAACAACTATGATGTTGAACTGAACATCTATGGAATCATGGGAGTAGTTGGAAAAGACGAAGTTTTCGAGTAATGTTGAAGCACCAAGGAGATCAAGCATGTGGACGAGAAGCTACAAAGTTTTATCTATTTTGTAATCCATATGTATTAATAGTTTTGTCACTAAAATTTACAAATGGGGAGATTATTAGAGCATTGCTCGGTCGAACTCGCATGCGTTGCTATCTCAAGCATGTTTGTCAATGTTAGTGATCAAAACTATATGTCTTTCTAGTATACGTATGACTAAGTCTCGGTCTAGGATAGTTAGGAATAGTTGAGCTCCAGACTCCATGGCGATTATCATACGAAGACGAAGAACTACTCAAGGAACCAGTGGAACTTCATCCGACCAAAAGGTATGTGGAGACTTGAACTCATTTGTCACTCAAAATTCTATCTACTCTATCTCCTACTCTTGAGACAAAAGTCGTATAAGTATGATAGTTTGCATACATACACATTTGTTATTTTGATCCGGGTTTACTCACCTATCTTTTTCTCGAAATATGTGTTGGTAAGCTTTTGCTTTAACCATTTTTCATCTTTACCCATGACGAAATTCATGATGACGTTTCAATCTTGAAAATAGATTTTATGACGATAGTCGATTCTTTATGTCTAACGACTATTATAACATTATAGAAGAATGTTTCAATGATTAAAATGTAGAGTTGAGATTACGTAATCAACTATGGATATAAGCATATATAGTGTGCTCGCACATTAGTGTATAAACCCATGTGCCGAAACCAAGTGCGTGCATAAGTTTGCATGCAGTATTGGTGAAGGAGACATGTTAGGTATGCGTACCCGTACGCATACTGGCGGAAGTTTTCATTCCGAAAATTTCTGCTGGAGTCCTTAAAGTTTGCAAACTGAAAACCAGTCGTCTTAGGTACACATACCCGTACGCGTACCCACGGAAGTTTTCAAACCGAAAATTTCTGCAGAGTTTGTAAACTCAAATCCAGTAGCTAAGGTACGCATACCCGTACGCGTACCCAAGTTGGTTATATTTCTCAAATCGGTAGTTTCATGAACTTAAACAATAAATCAATAAGGAACGCAATCTTTGCAAACCGTGGCTATATTGTTCATGAACTGATTCAAGTGAATCAAACCGATTTTGTTTCAATTGTGTCTATGTATAAAGATCTAAGCAATTGAACAAATCTTGAACTAGTTCTTATGAGTCGTTTGAACTAGTTATGAGAAAGATGAATACGGTTAATATGAAAATGCTCATATGACTAACCATTGGTTAATTATTTGTGAACCAACTAAGTGTACACATTTAGGTACGACTACTCAAGCCTAAATGAATACATTTCATTTGTGTGTGACAATCTAAGTTTCGATCTAACGGTTGAAAGATATTAGCTTGGATAAATTAGTTTGTTCATCTAACGGTGAATATTGAATGCTTTGTTACCAAGGTAACTTGGATTGCAAACCCTGATTTGAAAACTATATAAGGGAGACGTCTAGTGATAGACACATTTTTGTGTCTAATTTGTCCTCAATGTCCGTATTGTTGGAACTCTATTTTTGTACTAATATTGTGTTTTTATGTATTTTTAGGAAATAAACATTTTTGGCGAAATCAGCTCGAAAAGCAGTGTTTTACACCCCGGAGAAAATTACGAAAGGCACCCCAGAATTGCACCGGAAACGTCCCAGAAATGTACCGGAGGATCCCAGAAAAATTACCATTTCCACCCCAAAATTACTATTTCCACCCAAATTACTAGTCGCACCCCAACACTCTGGATAAGGGGCACCTTCTTCAACAATTTGAATTTGTGTTTTGGCGGGAAATGAAGTTTTCAACTGGCAGAATTGTGATCGTCAAAATGAATGGGTTAGAGTGCGATTCAATAGCTCAAACTTGGTAGGAAGTTATGATTTAGCCTAAGGAAGATAGTTTGGGTGTCGAATTTGATCGGAATTGGATGGAAATATCGATTTGATTCTCGAGCTCAAAACAGAGCTACACGGACTGAACACACCCTGTACATGTTGTGTGTGTTTCGGCTATGCATGGAAGTGATTAAGGGACGTTCGACGACTTACTAGGCGTGGGAGAGCTGAATTGGAGTGTGCAGAACCAATTCTAACGTGTGACAGAGTTAATTTTGGAAATTTTCGTTATTATTGGCAGCCGAGAATATTTGGATTAAATGGAGAATATATGCAATCAATGGTCGGATTTTTGGTTCCAATTCACTATAAATACAAGGAAAAACAGTTTGGGAAAGGCTGTCGAGAGTCTGGGGGGCTGAGGAGAGCCAGAGAAGAAGAAATTCGAGTTTTCCCAAACTCGGTTTCTGCTGCTGCTGCTGCTGATGAATATGAAGAACACGAAGAACGGACCAGCATCAGCAGTCGTTTTTCAACAGTGAAATAGACTAACATCCGTGGGTCGTAGGTGTGGGTCTTAGAGCCACAGCGACAATAGCACTTCTTCTGTGTCGTTCATTTTGGACGCTTTTTGTGGGTCGCACATTCACTGTTTTATTATTTCATCTCCATTTTCATCCTTGTAAACACCCTTTGAACAATAAATAAATATTTTGAGCGTGTTTTTGACATGACGAGTTAAACCCCAAGCACTGGGACGACGGAGGAGGCGTGTTTCATCCATGTGGTAATTTAAATTAATTCCTTATTTACTTTTTGCACCAATTTTAATTGAATTAAGATTTTAATTAATTATTTGTGATTTTATTTGATGGAGCATGCTTAGTCTTAGGGATTTTTGATGCGCCATGCTCATAAAATACAAGTAATATTTTATAGAATCTACTTTGGCAAAGAATAGAGTTAATATTTGTTTTGTTTTGAACTATAATTGCCTAGAATTAAATTTTGAACCACTTGAAAATGAAAGATGGCTGAATCTTTAGTCCCAGTTTCTCGCACCAGTGTTAATATTTTTTTTGTATATATTTTTATTTTAAAAATCTTTTCAAGTCCGAGCAACGAACTTTTACTACCACTTTCAAAATTACAACATCTAGCAATTGGAAAAACTAATCCCCACACCTACTGTGTGATACTAGTTGGTTTTTCTAGAGTCGATTCTCCTTTAACCGTAGGTTTCTTCTCGAGACCCTGTCGGTTAACGACTTGAAGACTTCATTGGGACTGTGAAGCCAGACGAAACTACTTATCTTGTAGTTGAGCGATATGATCTTGCCATTTTCTATCATACGAGTTCAATTGTAATAATTGGCTTGAGATTGATATCTCTGATACGCAAGATATAAAAGTAATCACAAACATCTTCGTCTCATCGTTTGTGATCCGCAATATCTAGTTTCTCTACCATGCGATTTAGATTATTGTGAGGTGATTGATAATTCTAGGCTGTTCTTCGGGAATATAAGTCCGGGTTATCGATTGGTTCATGTTCACATTGATTTTATCAAAATACGGAACAAAACTTTTAGGTTTATCTGTGGGAGACAGATTTATCTATTATCATAGAATTTTCTGTGTGATACAGATTTGTTTATTAAAGTCTTCAACTTTGGGTCGTAGCAACTCGTGGTTGTGGGTGAGATCATCTAAGGGAATCAAGTGTCAGTATACTGCTAGGATCAGAGACGTAAGGAGCGCAACTGTACCTTGAATCAGTGTGATATTGATTAGGGTTCAACTACAGTCCAGACCGAAGTTAGTTTGTAGTAGGCTAGTGTATGTAGCGTCTTAATACAGTGTGGTGTTCAATCTGGACTAGGCCCCGGGGTTTTTCTGCATTTGCGGTTTCCTCGTTAACAAAATTTATGGTGTCTGTGTTATTTCTATTCCGCATTATATTTTGTTATATAATTGAAATACCACAGGTTGTGCGTTTGTATTGATCAATTTTGAAATCCAGCCTTTGGTTGTTGATTGGAAATTGATTGATCCTTGGATATTGGTCTTTGGTACCATCCAAGTTTATTTTCCTTGTATTTGATAAAGACTCGCATATTTCTACTTGCTTGAGTAAAATCCAATCAAGAGAGAGATATTAACTCCTCGATATACTTTTCTCTAGATTTAGTCTGACTGTCTAGTTGATTCTCTAGATAGTATATTAGATTAGTCCATACAGATTGCTAATCAAAAATATTGGGTGTGGTTGTTAGACCCCCTCTTTTTCAAATACATCAAATGAGGAATATTTGCTCAGACGAGCAATGTTTGCTCGAATATTGATTCAACTATCAATATTCAGTAATTCCTCAAATGAGCAATATTTTCTCTGAGGAATATTGATTCAACTATCAATATCCAGTAATTCATCAAATGAGCAATATTTGCTCAGACGAGGAATATCGTTCAACTATCAATATTCAGTAATTCATCAGACGAGAAATAGTTGCTCAGACTATCAATATTCATCACGTTAATCCAGTTATCAACATTTATTCGAGAATTATACGTCCCAGCAGATATGTTCAATTCATGAATCCTAGAGCATTCAACAATCACGCTCGGCTGAACAATACTTAGACTCATCGTCTAATCAAGTCAACGACTGATTAATCAAATACATGTCTGCATTGCAGACTCCACGTTCGTGAGACATAAATCACGTCACATGGGGGATATTAATTAAGGTTTTGGTCTGGCGGCCTACGGTACGTGTGTTCATCCACGATGAGAAATGTGAGTAAGTCGTGCAAGCATTTGAGGAAGTTAGCAAAGTAGTGGGTGGACAATCAACTAAGTCTCCGCACGACCTGGAACTGGTTAAACCACGATTTTCCACTTTCACGCGAGCGACCGTCATACTTACTGGAGATCAATGTGTATACATTCTAGCAATATAAATAAGTTTCTGAATCTACGATTGAGGAGAAGATTGGTCGCATAGACAACATCCATCGTCTAACCAAGAATCATCGTGTGAGCAATAATCTCTCTTAATTGAGCAGAATTCAAATTATTCTTCATTTGCAAAAACCCACAACACATTCACAATCCTTGATCACCATTGATCTCACATACTTCTCAGCTTCCCTCCTACAGATCAACCCTCTTCCCTCTTTGTGACCGAATTGACTATGGAACGTCTATTTCTTGGTTTAGGCCGGAGTCCTACAAATTGATCTCTCGAACTCAAAGCACTCTCGTGCAGCGCATCTGTTTGAGGTTAGGAAGTTTTCTCGGTTGAGGAGTCTCCATCGCACGTTCATCCCTCAATTTCATAAAAAATAAGCAA
This sequence comes from Papaver somniferum, assembly GCF_003573695.1. Classification (NCBI taxonomy): domain Eukaryota; kingdom Viridiplantae; phylum Streptophyta; class Magnoliopsida; order Ranunculales; family Papaveraceae; genus Papaver; species Papaver somniferum. The sequence goes on along the minus strand of NC_039360.1, from coordinate 170,751,103 downwards.
ATCGTTTTCCCCCATCAACAATAGTACTCAATACGATAGAACAAATAAGATCAGAATACGCAACTACAGAGAAAATAGTTGGATATGGCTTCAAAATCCCAATGAAGTCTTCAAGTTGTTAACTTATAATGATTTTAGGAAAAACCTAGGTTAAATGAGAATTGACTCTAGACGCAACTATCATCACACATGGGGTGTGGGGATTAGGTTTCCCAGTTGTTAGAGTTGTCCTTTATATAGGCTTTCAAATCAGGATTTTCTAAGTTAGCTTAGAAACAAAGCATTTCATATTCACCGTTAGATGAAAATCTGATTTAAGATACAAGATAAGTTTGCTTGAAACCAAAAAAATATCTCTCCACCTTTAGATGGTCTTAGCTTGTCACATACAAATGAAATATACTTTCATTTAGATATGGGTAACCGTACCTAAACGTGTATATTGAGTTGGCTCAATAATAGTTAACCCAAGGTAGCCAGATGAACATTTTTGTCTTAACCATATTCATCAAACACATCTAGGTCAAATATGATGATCAATCAATCATGAAAGATAATCAAATGAATCTAATTGTGTTTCATAGAGTTGCTCAATTATTGACAATCACATACACACCATTTTAAGGAAATAGTAATTGAAGTTTGTAATTACTATTTTTTGAGCAGTTACGAATTCATAATAGGAAAATGCTATTAAAAATTGGTTGTAATAGGAGACAACAATTACGATTTTTTTTTCATAATTCGTAACAGGGAACCGCAATTACGAATAGTAACAGGCTCATCTTTTGAGCGTGCTACTCACACGCTTGGTCACACCAGGGTGGTCACACATGGGTTTTGTTTTCATCCAGATTAGAAATAACTAGAGGATTATTCATCCCCTCTTACCCATACATATCTCGACTATTCCCCCTTCTATTCGTCATTTATCTCTCTCTTTTTCTCTTCGCATCTCTTGCCTCTTATTTTCTCCGCTGCCGATTTGTTTGTGAATGGATTTGTTTGTCAAATGATTTCTCAAATCTGTAGCGTTCCTTGTGTGTAAGTATTTCATCATCGACTTAAGGGTTGGATTCAGTATGATAATCGATTTTAAGGTTGCAATTGTTAATTAGATTTTAGGGTTTTAGTGTTTCATCATCTAACTTGCGATTTTAAAGGTCTTGTTAAATTCTCTTACTAGATATAAATAAGTTATCAACTAATGAATTACTACCGCTAAAGATGTTTGATTTAAGGTTTTCTAGGGTTTCAGAATCTTGAAATGTTATTTCAAGATTTAGATTAGTTGGTTGGTGCATGTATATTTCAATCTGAGAAGATTTAGATTCTAGGGTTTCGATCCTTGATTTATTTACAGTTTAAATAAATCGATTAGTTATTTGCTTCTAATTAATAGGGTTTTTGAAATTTTTGGTTTAGTTGTGTTTTTCAGATGAAAAGAGAGATTGGGACTTAAAAGCTTTTGAGACATCGTAATGTTGTCAGATTGCTTGAGGTTTGTGTTTTATTTCTTTAATTCATTTGTGTATTTTCTGTGATTTATCCAAATTATGATAGTAAAGGTATTGATTTTTAAGGAACCTTTTTTGGGTTTAGAAAGTGGGTTCCTCCCTTTTTATTTGTATTTTAAATTGTGATTGCTATCTGCAATCACCACACAAGACAGAATGGTTTAATGCATTTTCTAGCCCTATTGTTTTTGTGTAGAAATGGAAAGGTCTGTGATAAAGCACTGTTTGCTAGTCATCATTTCACTTGGGTATCGTACTAAAATAACTTGAATGTCGATTGATTCTTGTTGTTTGTTGTTTTACTTCATATTTTCGTGTTTTGTACTATATTAATTCGTAACAGCTCCCTTTATTACGAAATTCCACGTAGTAACAGCTGCCCTCTGTTACAACCGATGTTACAACCCAAAATTTATAACAACTAGTAGGCCGTTACCAAAAATGTAACACCTCGTTTTGAAACAGAACCTAGCTGTTACAACCATGTTTTGTAACAAGTACGTTTTGTTTCTAAAATGGTGTAGCGATAGAAGTATATATGATCTAATTGGAGCAAACTCGGATTTATTCATAATGTACAAAGTACAAGAATCAATTCATGAACATTAAGCCACAATTTGCAAAGATTGCGTTCCTTATTTCATAAATGTGTTTATTCATGAGTATGAGAACATACTTAACCGATTTTAGAACTTTAACCATTCAGTTTGCAAACGGGTACGCAAACTTAAGTTCCGGACTTTGGTTTTGTCCAACAGTTTGCAAACGGGTATGCAAACTGTCTTCCCGGACCTAGTTTAGGTAGAACCGTTCGCATACTGGTATGAAAACTTGGTTCCCGTACTTTTCAGTTAAAACCGTTTGCATTCCGGTATGCAAACATGGTTTCCGGACCTGAATCATACCAACACAGTTTGTACACTAAGTACGCACACTACGATGTTTTCCATACATAGGTTTTAGTTCTAAACTTCCATTTAAATCATTAAAACATTCTTAGAAGACCACAACGGCTGTCTCGCCAAACCGTTAGCTTATAAGCAATTTTCAAGTGATTGACTGATCAATACGAAACTTTCCAAGTCGACGTAAAATGATTTTCTCACACAAATCATGTAAGATGTTTCAAGGCAATTTTCACATGATCATCTTTTGACTCTTTATTTAGTTTCCAACAAATAAATTGTTTCCAACTAAACTCGTCAAGAATAATGATGAATGTAGCTAAATCAAAAAATCTATCAACACATATTTCGAGAACTAGATAAGCGAGTTATACTCAACTCGAAATAACAAATGTGTATGATATGGAAGTCTAAATTGGTATACGACTTTTGTCTCAATAGGAGATAAAGTAGAATTGAATAAAATTCTGAGTGATATATAAGTTTTAGTCTCCACATACCTTTTGTTGATGAAGTTCCTCCGAGTTCTTCTGTAGATCTATAAGCGCCATGAAGTCTAAAGTTCAACTACACAATCTATCCTAGTCCGAAACTCCTATAAATAGACTAGAAATCAACACTATAGTTTTGATCAACCAAAATTGACAAAGAAGATTGAGATATCAACGCTTGCGAGTTCGACCGAGCAGTGCTCTAACAATCTCCCCCTTTGTCAATTTAAATGACAAAACTATCAATACATATGGATTACAAAATAAATAAACTTTGTAGCTTCTCATCTATCATGCTTGATTTCCTTGGTTCTTCAACATTCCTTGAATTTTTTGTCGCTCCAAGTACTCCAGTGATTCTGAATGTGTTCGACTCAGCATCATTGTTGTTGAAGATCCGTAGCCATAACAATACGAAAACAGTTGTTCTCAAATATTGTTATATAGTGCCATAGTATTATCACACAACATCAAATTCCAATTGCATCACAACTTTGAAAATAATACTATGGTGATCTATATCACCCCCCTCAGTCAATACTTCATCGGACAATGAAAAGCACTCCCCTTACATAATGATTCGTAAACCATATGTATGTAGTGGGAACTACAAAATAATTCTCCCCCTTTTTGTCAATATAAATTGGCAAAGGTACGAAAACTACGGGATCATAATGAAATTCTCATAGAGATACTTCATGACTAAAAGAGAACATATCAACTTTGTTTCGATGATTTCACATAGTCGAAACTTAGTGTATTCACCAAGGAGTTAATTCCAACAAACCAGAAAACTATGTGAAATCATCGAAACCTTCTTGATTGATGTCGATCCAGGGCCTTCTGAATTTCAAGAGTTCTTAAAACAATATCATTTATTTGCTGCATCTCCATCTCTTCAAGAACACCAGAAAACTTCTGAAGATTTGAGGGGGTAGCCCTTGGTTTCTTCATATTCTTCCTTTTTCTCTTTAAAGTTTTGGAGGGATGGGATTACCTTTTTACTTCATGATTGATGGCTTAACAATCATATTAACATCTTTTCCATTAGAAGATATGATGCTTGCAGTCTCCATTCAACTAAAGGATTGTGAGAGAAATATGCAAAACTAGCTCCACAAGCAGTCTTTTGATAAAAAAAAAGAGTTTTTAGGGAAGGAAAAGAATGTAGGTTATGGAACCTATATACATAGTAAGTAGAGTTCACGTACAAGCAACTTTCAACCCTAGGAAGGGTAGAATTGACGAATTTAACCCTCTTTTAATGATCATACAGGGTAAACCTTTTCAATACCATTTGAATATGAAAAGTTAATAGAAAAACAAAAAACAAAAAGAAAAACATAAATAATAAATTTTTTCCTAAAGCCCGATTGTACAAAAATTCATGTCTCTTGAATTCGGGCACATGAGATAGGATACACCTTCAACACAGTTATATATGTTGTGTTGGTGTGGACCATAATTTGTCCACTATTTGATTCTTGCACGGAAATTTTCGTCCCCTGTTTCATGGATCGTTCAGACCTAGTTCTTTTATGTAGAGGTCTAACTTTTTTAAAAAAATTAACTTCTTCGAAGATGGGTTCAATTTACACACCTCTGATGGATTTGACTTTAGCACAAGTTTGAGCTTCTTAGCTAGCCGATTTGATGTTCTTTGCAGTTTGTTGACATATCTTACTTTATGTTTGTACTTGAAACACTTAGTAAATTTGTGGCTATTTAAAGTACAATAAGAACATGTAAATGTGGAGGAAGATTCCTGCACAATAACCGAACATGCTTCTAAACACAGTGAAGTACCTGAAACTTGTGAGAAACAGTTTTCGTTAAACAGAGTAAAATCCATTTCATATTCCAAGGTGGTCGAAGAGGTTTCTCCAGAAAGAATATCAAAATTGATATGAGTATTGCTGCAATCATCAAAATTGATATTTTCACAATAAGAGTGTTACACTTGATTTTTCATCTTCAGTTGAATCATAGTGATCAGACGTTTCATCAAGATTTATAACAAATCCTTTATTCCCAGTGTATTTTCTACGATTTGGACACTCATTGGAAAAATGACCAAAACCTTTACACTTGAAGCGTTGTGGCATATCCTCATCATCAATATCGACGGCATCCCTGTTTTTAGGAGGAATGCGATCGTGAGGCTTGACTACTGATTTGGGTTTTTCCCTGGTGAATCGTTTACTCCTCTTTAACAGAAGATCTCTAAGCTTTCTTGTGATCAGAGAGACTGAGTTGTCAAGATATTCATCTGATGATTCAATCTCAATCGGATCATTCACTGGGATGCCAACACTTTTATTTTTATCAAGTAGATTAGTGTTTTTTTGTACTTTGAAAGCAATATCCTTTCCAGCTTTGGACGTATGCTCATGATCAAAGATCTTTAAATTTCCAACAAGTGTATTCCTGGAAAGAGTATCAAGATTATTTCCTTCAATGATGACGTTTTTCTTAGAATCGTATTTGGCTGGTAACGATATGAGAATTTTCATCATAATGTCCTTTTCAGGAATAGTCTTACACAATGCAAAAGATGCATTAACAATTTCAGACACTTTGTGATTAAACTCATCAAAAGAATCTTCATAAGCCATATGAAGGTTTTCCTAATCAGAATTTAGGTTTTGAATCCTAGCTTCCTTTTTAGAGGTATTCCCTTCAAATACGGTTTCCAAGATATCCCAAGCATCTTTAGACTTATTGTATGTAGTTACATGGTGCTGAAGATCTGGGGTAATGATATGGAGGATAGCATTTAAACCATCAGAATTTTTCTTTGAATCAAGAACCTCTTCAGGTTCATATGCACCAATATCCATTGGAGTAGTTACATTGTTTACTGTAACCATTGGAGGATCATAGCCAATTACAACACGAACCCATGATTGAAAATCACGTGCTTGGAGAAAGGAACGCATATCAATTTTCCACCATAAGTAATTCGATCCATCGAAGACTGGCGGTAGAGATAACACTTATGTCCATAGAATCAGATTGCTACAAACACAGACTTATGAGGTCTTTAACGTGTTTGCCTGCTCTGATACCAATTTAAAAAATGGGGGTCTAACAACCACACCCCATATTTCGCTCGACAATTTGTATGGAATAACTCCAATATACTTCTGTGAGAATCAACTAGACACTAAGACTCAATCAAGAAAATATATCCAAGAGTTATATCTCTTTCTCAAATCAATCAGCAATTCAATAGGATAGAATCTGTAAACTGATTGTTAAGAGAATAACTTGAACGGTATCAAAAACCAATGTTCAAGTGTCAATCAATTACTACCCAATAAACAAGGTCGGGTTTCCCAACTGATTGAACTACAAACAACCTGTGATATTTTAATTATATAAACAAATATAATGCGGAAAAGAAATAACACAGACACCAGAAATTTTGTTAACGAGGAAACCGCAAATGCAGAAAAACCACGAGACCTAGTCCAGATTTGAACACCACATTGTATTAAGCCGCTACAGACACTAGCCTACTACAAATTAACTTTGGACTGGAATGTAGTTGAGTCTTAACCAATCTCACACTGATCAAGGTACAGTCGTGTTCCTTACGCCTCTGAATCCAAGCAGGACTCTACGCACTTGATTCCCTTAGCTGATCTCACCCACAACTAAGAGTTGATTCAACCCAAAGTCGATGACTTATAAACAAATTTGTCTTCCACAGAAATGTCAATTCTGATAGATAAATTTGTCTCCCATAGAAATACCTATGAAGTTTTTTTCCGTCTTATGATAAATCAAGGTGCACAAGAAATAATTGATAATCTGATCCCGAAGAAAAGCCTAGAAATATCAATCATTTCACAATAAATTAACTATATGGTGGTAGAACTGTTAGAGCATTGCTCGGTAAACCTCGCATGTGTTGCTATATCAAGCATGTTTGTCAATGTTAGTGATCAAAACTATAAAGTCTTGATTTCTAGCCTATTAGCTAAGTTTCAGACTAGGATAGGAAAAGTGTAGTTGATCTCAAGGACTTCATGATGATTCAACGACAACGACGAAGATCTACACCAAGAAACCGTGGAACTTCATCAACAAAAAGGTATGTGAAGACTTGAACTTATCTATCACTCGAAAATCTATCTATTCTTCTCCTACTTCTTATGAGACAAAAGTCGTATACTATATAGACTAGATCATATACACTTGATATTTCGAGCTGAGTATTCATTTCTTATCTTTTACTCGAAATCATGTGTTGGTAAAGCGTTTCGCTTTGATCAGGTTTTTCTTCACCTAGTGACGAAAGTCATGAAAGTTTCAATCACTTTGGAAATTTCTCTGACGAGAAAGGTCTGTTGTTCTTCACGAATGAATATCACCCTCTCAGAATGTTTCAATGATTGAAATGAGCGTTTAGATTATATAACCATGTATTCCTTGAACCGAAGTTTTCAAACTTTGTTGATCAAGAGAAATCGGTAGGATTGTGAAATTGGCTTGCCAAGTCCGCGAACCCAGTCCGCAGACTCAGTCCACGAACTGACAGAAGTTCTCGACCGAGAATTTCTGTTGGGATTTCCAAAACTCATTTGTGTGCTAAGTATGCGAACAGGTGGAAGTTCTCGACCCGAGAATTTCTGTTGAGTTTGGAAAACTCAACCGATTAACTTAAGTCCGCGAACTTGTTTGTGAGCTTAAGAGGTTATGATCTAAAGATGTGCTCTGAACATGAAACATTAATTATTAAGGAATGCTTTATGTAAACCGTGGCTATAATGTTCATGAGCCGATTCTAATCGAATCGAATCATCTTCGTTTCATTTGTGTCTTGTGTAGTTACATAAGATCTCATAGCAATTGAAAAACTCTTAACTAGTTCATTTGAGTCAATTGAACTAGTTATGGTGAAGAAGAACATGATTAATATGATATGCTCATATGGTTGACCTTTTGGGTTATCATGTTGAACCAACATACGTGTACTCGTTTGGGCATGGTTTTCACGAACCCAGTAAACGTGTATCCAAGTGTGTGTGACAAGCTATGTCTTTCGATCTAACGGTTGAAAGATATTGGCTTGAATCTAAATCAGGTTTTCATCTAACGATGAATAAGGATTTCTTTGTACCTAAGGCAAAACCCTGATTTGAATGTTATATAAAGGAGACGTCTAGCAATGAGCAAACCTAATCCCCACACGTCTGTGTGCTACTAGTGCTCTCGCTAGAGTCGATCTCCATTAACTCTTGAGTTTCTTCTCTAAACTCGAGTTAACGACTTAAAGACTTCATTGGGATTGTGAAGCCAGACTGATACTACTTTTATCGTAGTTGTCTGATCTGATCTTGCATCTTCTATAGTACGAGTACAATCGATTGATTGGCTTGAGATCGTGAGAGTTCTCCGATAGGCAAGATAAAGAAGTCACAAACATCTTCCTCTCACTGTTTGTGATTCCTCGACAATCCGCTTGTGTAGTCAGGAAGGATTGTAGAGAAGTGATTGATTAATCTAGGCTGTTCTTCGGGAATATAAGTCCGGATTGTCAATTGATTCCTGTTACCTTGATTTTATATCTAAAGACGGAAAAAAACATAGGGTTTATCTGTGGGAGACAGATTTATCCTTTCAATAGACTTTTCTGTGTGAGACAGATTCGTTTATTATCAAGTCTGTGATTTTGGGTTGCAACAACTCTTTGTTGTGGGTGAGATCATCAAAGGGAATCAAGTACGCAGTGTCCTGCTGGGATCAGAGGCGTAGGAGTACAACTGTACCTTGTATCAGTGGGGGATTGGTAGGGTTTCAACTATAGATCAGTCCGAAGTTAGCTTGGAGTAGGCTAGTGTCTGTAGCGGCTTAATACAGTGTGTATTCAATCTGGACTAAGTCCCGGGATTTTTCTGCATTTGCGGTTTCCTCGTTAACAAAATTTATGGTGTCTGTGTTATTTGTTTTCCGCATTATATTTTATATAATAGAAATAATACAGGTTGTGCATTCGTGATCATCAACTTCTCTAATCCAACTTTTGGTTGTTGACTGTAGTTGATTGATCCTTGGACATTGGTCTTTAGTATCGTACAAGTTCTCTCTTTGATAAAGGCTCGCTATTGATTTTTGCTTGAGTAGAAATCAAATCGAGAGATTGAGATAATAACTCGTTGAGATACTTTTTATCTAGATTGAGTCCGACTGTCTAGTTGATTCTCTAGCAAAGTATTTCGGAGTTAGTCCATAAAGATTGCTAAGCGAAATATTGGGTGGTGTTGTTAGACCCCCGCTTTTTCAATTGGTATCAGAGCAGGCAAACACGTTAAAGACCTTACAAGTCTGTGTTTGTAGCGATCTGACTCTACGGACAGTAGTGTTATCTCAATAAATGCACCACCAGATCCAGGGATTTCAGAATTCTCTTCCATGACTGATTTAATAAAATCCGTAGAAGAAATTCTATCTAAACCTCCACTAGGTTTAAAATCCCTTGAAGTGTTTTCAGGGCTTGAAAAGAAGCTTGGGAGCTTATCTCTTGATGTTGAGTTATACCTCCAGAAAGAGAAAGAATCTCTTGATAGGCTAAATCAAGTTATGATGAATAATATTCATGTTGAGGTTGATATTGATTTACTAATCAGTGAGAGCATTGCTCCTCCTATGCGTAATCCAATTAGTTGTGATAAACTAAACAAATTACAAGAGGATTTTACATCTCAGTCATCTGAGTGCATCACCTCAAAGCATGAATTGATTCGTTTCTCAATTTCTGATACTTCCTATCAAGATAGTAGTATTGTCTTCTTCTATGAAGAATCTAGGACGTCTTTTTTTATCAAAAGAGTTTCCCTTCGCAGTACTAAAAACTATCTGCAGAAATTATTTTTTATAAGTTGGAAAACAAGAAATCAGAAACACAAATCTTTTTGGGTTCTCTTGAAGTTCTTTGATAGACTTATAAAAACAGTTCCTTGGGTGTTTCTCAACACTACAAGATTTAAGAGTTGTTGGAAAGAAACTCTTTCGTGGTGCCATGGTGAGAAAAACATTGTTCACCTCAACACAACTTGTTTGTGTTGAAAGTGCATCCTCACTAAGAAATGCCCTGCTATGTATACGGTAAGGGAAGCACAACAATTGGGGCGCACATATTATATTCGATAAGGCTGTAGAATTCGATTGGACGTTTCTAAAAAGGTATGTCTATAAACTTGAGAAAGTTTTATGTTTTCATTACTTGTTTGAGTACTTATAATGATCCACATACCTTGATTATCGTTCTTTTCTACCTAACTTGATCTGTGTTTAAGGTTCTTAGATGTGTAGGTTTGAAAATAATAGTTCGGGATGTTTGAACTTCATGGTAGACATATAAAGTATGAATAACATCTTTAAAAATCAAAATCCAGGGGTTTTAAGTCTGCAAACTGCTCAAAGTCATGAAAATTCGTTTGCGAACCCGTATGCATACTTGCCTGTAGACGTCGATATTCAGTAAACTTGTTTTGGCCGTATTTTATTCGTCCGAGCTCGGAATGACCTCATTCTTTTTGAATTATATTTTTCTTTGAATTCTCTTCAAAATGGAGATGAGAAACCTTGAATTTGGATGAGTTAATATTGGTATTTGTCCTGTCTCTTGTTTTTGAGTGTTTTACTCCGTTTCGTCACTTGTTCCACTTCTCTTGGAATCGGGCACTTGAATTCTTGGAGTACTACTCTTATAAGCTAACTTGTAGATTTTACAAGAATGTTGTTGGTGAATCACAAACAAGGGAGTTCAAGAATGGGCAGTAGTACGCATTATTATGGAATTCTTGAATGTTCACAATCGTTTTATGTGAACTATGGTGCATGGTCGTTAATGACTTTGTATGATCTTATTTGTAAATAAAATCTTTTTATACGCCTTTGGTACCTATTATTGTTATAAATCCGGGCGAAAAAGATTGATTCTACCCTCTAAGGACAAATCATCTTATATGTGCATTACGAGTTTGTCTTGATGCCTAGGAAACTTCTTATGAGAATTTATTCTTGTTTTTGAGAAGGATTACTAGAGTTTTGAATAGCAATGATTGTTACTACACATAGCTATTATTTCTTGTGTTTATTTTTAGGTTTATTGGTTTTAAATTCTAAAAATATTTGTAGGATGATGTTTTTGCAGCATTTTAATGGTTTGTGATATTGCAATATTTTTATGGGATATGTATTGTTTGCGTCCGTGAACTTGAAGGTCCCATATTGTGGTCAAAAGTAAAGTAGTTCATGAATCGGTATTCGTATTGATGGACTTTTGACAATTACAAAAGTTATGCCTATGTAATCATGTAATTGATGGAAAATAGGATTAAATCTTTTGTGTGACAAGGATAAAGTCTATTATGTTGTTATGCATATAATGATGCAAAGATAGAATAGATCCTTGTATGTTAACCACGGTATTGATCTTCATTGATCCATTTCTTATGTATTACCGTGAAGGCTACATTGTGTGTCTTATGTTGAGCACCTTACAACTAAGTCGATTTAACTTGGCTTTGTTGGTTGTTCCGTAAGATGCTATATGTTGAGAATTATGAACTAAATTAATCATCCTTGGTTATTTAGCTTGTACTCCATAAGTTTTCTTTCTTATGTTGAGTACATGTACAGTTAAGATGGTCTTGTTCTATGATAATCTTAGTCGGGGTTCCGTAATCTCTTTTATGTTGAGCCCAAAATAATTAAATTGATTACTTCGGTGATTAGTTTTGTTGTTTTCTTTTCGATTAGATTAATTATAGGTTCTCTTGTAATTAATCTAGTTATGTTTTCATGCATTCCACAAGCTCTTGTGTTGAGTATATGAACGGCTACACTATCATGTTCTATTGGTTAATATAGTCACATATTCCGTAAGGTTTTCCTTCTGTTGAGTACTTGAACGGTTAAGTTAGTCACCTCCATATGATTAACTTAGTCGTAGTCTGTTGCTCCGTGAGTTTACTTATGTTGAGCACTTTTAATTAAATTGACCACTTGTGTGGTTTTGATTTAATTGTGTATTCCAATGAGAATATTCATGGGTTTACTTGTGAGTATTTTAGTTGAGTTTTGGATATAAAAAATCATTCACATGGTTTTTGGTGTCCAAATAAAAATCCTTCGTTTTATTCGAAATTAAGGTCGCTCTTGTTGTTCCTTTGGGAATGACATCAAATGGGAGAGAGTTCTTTTGAACTTGTGCTTAATGGTAATATCTTGCGGGGAGTCCGGCTGTGGAATTTTATAGGGGTTATCTTGCGTCTTAAAACTCCTTGATGAATGCTGTTAGCTTCGGTTATAAGATTGCATCTAAATTACGATGATATGTTGTCTTTCTTTTGGTCATGAAATATCTCTTGTGGAAATTTCATTATGATCCCGTTCTTGTACCTTTGCCAATTTTATTGACAAAAAGGGGGAGAAATATTGTAGGTCACGCTACAAATACATATCGTTTTCGGATCATTGTGTAAGGGGGAGTGGTTTCCATGATCGAGATGGAGTATTGACTAAGGGGGAGTGATACATATCACCATAGTATTATTGTTAAAGTCGTGATGCAATTGGACTTTGATGTTCATAATAATACTATGACACTGTATAATAATTAACGAGAATTTTGATTTCTCTCATTGTTATAGCTATGGATCTTCAACAACGGTGATACTAAACTTACAACCTTTGGGATCATTGGAGTACTTGGAAGGACGAAGATTTCAAGGAATGTTGAAGATTAGACTATGAATAGGAGCCACTAAAGTTTATCTTTTATGTATTCCATATGTATTAATAGTTTTGTTACTAAAATTGACAAATGGGGAGATTGTTATAGCATAAGTCGGTCAACCTCGCATGCGTTTCTATATCAAGCATGTTTGTCAATGTTAGTGATCAAAACTATAAAGTCTTGATTTCTAGCCTATTATCTAAGTCTCGGACTAGGATAGGAAAAGTGTAGTTGAGCTCAAGGACTTCATGATGATTCAACGACAACGACGAAGATTTACACCTAGGAACCGTGGAACTTCATCAACAAAAAGGTATGTGAAGACTTGAACTTATCTATCACTCGAAAGTCTATATATTCTTCTCCTACTTCTTATGAGACAAAAGTCGTATACTATATAGACTAGATCATATACATTTGATATTTCGAGCTGAGTATTCATTGCTTATCTTTGTTGATCAAGAGTTTAGATTATATAACCATGTATTCCTTGAAAGTGCATTCTTCACGACTGAATATCGCCCTCTGAGATTGTTTCAATGATTAAAATGGGAGTTTAGATTATATAACCATGTATTCCTTGAACCGAAGTTTTCGAACTTTGTTGATCAAGAGAAATCGGTAGGATTGTGAAATTGGCTTGCCAAGTGCGCGAACTGACAGAAGTTCTTGACCGCGAACCATGTATTCCTTGAACCGAATGAATGCTTTATGTAAACCGTGGCTATAATGTTCATGAGACGATTCTAATCGAATCGAATCATCTTCGTTTCAATTGTGTCTTGTGTTGTTACATAAGATCTCATAGCAATTGAACAACTCTTAACTAGTTCATTTGAGTCAATTGAACTAGTTATGGTGAAGAAGAACATGATTAATATGATATGCTCATATGGTTGACCTTTTGGGTTATCATGTTGAACCAATATACTTGTACTCGTTTGGGAATGGTTTTCACGAACCCAGTAAACGTGTATCCAAGTGTGTGTGACAAGCTATGTCTTTCGATCTAACGGTTGAGAGATATTGGCTTGAATCTAAATCAGGTTTTCATCTAACGGTTAATAAGGATTTCTTTGTACCTAAGGCAAAACCATGATTTGAAGGCTATATAAAGGAGACGTCTAGCAATGAGAAAACCTAATCCCCACACGTATGTATGCTACTAGTGCTCTCGCTAGAGTCGATCTCCATTAACTCTTGAGTTTCTTCTCTAAACTCGAGTTAACGACATAAAGACTTCATTGGGATTGTGAAGCCAGACCTATACTACTTTTATCGTAGTTGTGTGATTTGATCTTGCATATTTTATCGTACGAGTACAATCGATTGATTGATATAGTGAGAGTTCTCCGATAGGCAAGATAAAGAAGTCACAAACATCTTCGTCTCACTGTTTGTGATTCCTCGACAATCCTCTTGTGTAGTCAGGAATGATTGTAGAGAGGTGATTGATTAATCTAGGCTGTTCTTCGGGAATATAAGTCTGGATTGTTAATTGGTTCATGTTACCTTGATTTTATATCTAAAGACGGAACAAAACCTAGGGTTTGTCTGTGGGACACAGATTTATCCTTTTGATAGACTTTTCTGTGTGAGACAGATTCGTTTATTATCAAGTCTGTGATTTTGGGTTGCAGCAACTCTTTGTTGTGGGTGAGATCAGCAAAGGGAATCAAGTACGCAGTGTCCTGCTGGGATCAGAGGCGTAGGAGTACAAATGTATCTTGTATCAGTGGGAGATTGGTAGGGGTTCAACTATAGACCAGTCCGAAGTTAGCTTGGAGTAGTCTAGTGTCTGTAGCGGCTTAACACAGTGTGTATTCAATCTGGACTAGGTCCTGGGGTTTTTCTGCATTTGCATTTTCCTCGTTAACAAAATTTCTGGTGTCTGTGTTATTTCTTTTCCGCATTATATTTTATATAATAGAAATAATACAGGTTGTGCGTTCGTGACCATCAACTTCTCTAATCCAACTTTTAGTTATTGATTGTAGTTGATTGATCCTTGGACATTGGTCTTTGGTACCTTCCAAGTTATCTCTCTTTGATAAAGACTCGCTATTGATTTTAGCTTGAGTAGAAATCAAATCGAGAGATTGAGATAATAACTCCTTGAGATACTTTTTATCTAGATTGAGTCTTACTGTCTAGTTGATTCTCTAGCAAAGTATTTCAGAGTTAGTCCATACAGATTGCTAAGAGAAATATTGGGTGGTGTTGTTAGACCCCCGCTTTTTCAAGAACAAGCACAAAGAATGCGACGAAGAGAAGTGTGATTACTTTTTATATCTTACATATCAGAGATAAATCTCGAGCAAATCTTAGAGAAGATAGTACTCAACACAATAAACAAGTAATATCAGAATACAAAACTACAAAGAAAATAGTTGGATCTGGCTTCAGAATCCCAATGATGAAGTCTTCAAGTCGTTAACCTATAATGGTTTTAGGAAAAGCCTAGGTTAAAGGAGAATCGACTCTAGTCGCAACTAGTATCACACAGAAGGTGTGAGATTAGGTTTTCCAGTTTCTAGAGTTCTACTTTATATAGCCTTTCAAATCAGAGTTTGCTAAGTTAGCTTAGAAACAAAGCATTCCATATTCACCGTTAGATGAAAATATGATTTAATATACAAGCTAAGTTTGCTTGAAACCAAAGCAATATCTCTCCGCCGTTAGATAATCTTAGCTTGTCACACACAAATGAAATATACTTTCATTTATATATGGGTAACCGTACCTAAACGTGTATATTGAGTTGGCTCAATAATAGTTAACCAAAGTTATCCATATAAACACTTTTGTCTTAACCACATTCATATAACAAATCTAGATTAACTAGGATGATCAATCAATCATGAAAGATAATCAAATGAATCTAATTGTGTTTCATAGAGTTGTTCAATCGTTGACAATCACATAGAAGTATATATGATACAATTGAAGCAAAACTGGATTGATTCGTAATGTACAAAGTACAAGAATCAGTTCATGAACATTAAGCCACAGTTTGCAAAGATTGTATTCCTTATTTCATAAATGTACTTGTTGATGAGTATGAGAACATACTTAACTGATTTTAGAACTTTAACCACTGATTTTGCAAACGGGTACGCAAACTGTCGTCCCGGACCTAACTCAGGTAGAACCGTTCGCATACTGGTATGCAAACTTGGTTCCCAGACTTTTCAGTTAAAACCATTCGCATACTGGTATGCAAACTTGGTTTCCGGACCTGAATCATACCAACACAGTTTGTACACTAAGTACGCATACTCTGATGTTTTCCAGACATAGGTTTTAGTTCCAATCTCCTATTTTAATCATTGAAACATTTTTAGAAGACGAGAGGTCTCACACAAACTATTAGCTTATAAGAAATTTTCAAGTGATCGACTGATCAATACGAAACTTTCCAAGTCGACATCAAAGATTGTCTCACACAAATCATGTAAGATGTTTCAAGGAAATTTCCACATGATCATCTTTTGACTCATTATTTAGTTTCCAATAAATAAGTTATTTCCAATAAAATCGTCAAGAATAATGATGAATATAGCAGCAAAAAGTTGCCAACACATATTTCGAGAAATAGATAAGCGAGTTATACTCAGCTCGAAGTAACAAATGTGTATGATATGAAACTCTATATTGCTATACGAATTTTTTCTCAATAGGAGATAAAATATAATACAATGGACTTCTGAGTGATAGACAAGTTTTAGTCTCCACATACCTTTTGCTGATGAAGTTCCTCCTATTTCGTGATCGAATCCACGACTGATCTCATGGAATGGTAATGGATAATTTTATTACTCCGATTATGTAGTCGAATCCACGATCCTATGGGATGGTAATGCTCATTTTATTATTCCGAATCCATGGTCGAATCCACGACTGATTCTATGGATTGATAATAAATAACTACTCACCTTTATTACTCAATTTCATGAATCATTCTCCATTGAATTTCTTAAATTAGTAATAAATACTCAACAACCGGGCATCTGGACCATCAATGAGTAAGCCCCAAGAAAATGGTGCAAGTGTACTCGAAAATGATGCACGATCGAGCACCCGAATGTACGAACGAGCATTCGAAAATATGGACAAACGAGGAATCCTACACAAAACATGAGAGATAAATAATAATATTAAAATAATAAAGAGGCGCCCAAGGACCGGGCCCACCGGCCGGCCAGCCATGCCCTAGCCGTGGCCAGTCCCCATGCATCTTCCATTATTTTTCCTTATTTTATTATTTTCATGAACTCATGAAAACTCCTTCATTCTAGCAACTTTCCTTGTTTGAGTAAAACTCATGGTTTCTCCATATTTTCACGGTTTCATGAAAACTAATAAAAATAGGGAAAGGTGTTGCGGGACCGGGATACCTGGCCGGTCGGCCATGCCCTAGCCGTGGCCGGTCCCACACCTTATAATCCCTAATCTTTCATAATTGTTAGTTCCCTCATCTCATGAAAATCCTCAGTTTGTGCAAAAAACATGGTTTCTTCATATTTTCTCAAATATTGCTCAAACCATGAAAAAGCCAAAAAGTCAAATGGTCACATTACCGACTAGGATACTCACGCCAAATATTAAAATATCATTATTTTAATATTTTCCAAATTTTGACCAAACGAGCAAAGTTCTACTTGCTCATTCGAGGAAAATCAAGAATTTCAGTCAAAGATCGAACTATTCTGAAAATTCAAAACATTGCTCAAACGCACATCAGAAAATGCCGAAACTCTCAGGACCGAAACACGAAAAATTATGGTGACACGGGCATGCTTCCTTGACCGACCAAGGACGACCCTAACGCTTGCAAGGAGTCGGTCCCACACATTCTTATAATTTTGACCTAATTTTTTCAATTGCTCATATTGGGTCCAAACTTTTTCCAATCAACTTGTAATTTTCTCAAACAACCATCCTGGTCCCACGACCACCAAGGTCCGGTTTCATGCCCTCTTGGTCAGTCCCTCACTTTTCCATAATTAGGTTTTATCACCTAATGCTCAATCGAGCACTATTTCAATAAATGATGAAACCGGCATATAATCATCATTCTTTCACAAACAGGTCAACTCAGAACCCCGGTGCAACGCTCACTTTAGCAATTGGGCATCACATGGTCGTCCATTATCCCATGTGGTCGGTCCTTCCCTTACTCATGACCTATTTTCAGCAATTCATCAATTGACGAACAGTTGATCAAAATTAGGGTTTTTGAACAAACGCTCCACAAATCATCATTCTTAGCAAGTTCAAGCACTAATAAATTTATGTTGATCCAACAATCAACATCTGAATTAATTATATAATATTCGGTAGTCTATGAATATTTTAATTAATAATTTATTGGGTCACGTCACCAATAAATAATTTGTCGAATTGAGCAATACTTGCTCAGTTGCTCGAATATTGATCCAATTATAAATATTCAGTAATTTATTAGTAATTCGCCGAACTTATCAATACTTGCTCAGTTGCTCGAATATTGATCCAACTATCAATAGTCAGTGATTTGTCGAATTAAACAATACTTGCTCAGTTGCTTGAATATTGATCCAACTATCAATATTCAGTAATTCATCGAATCGATGCTCAGTCGTCGAATTTACAATATTTGCTAATACGCGCAATGTCAATATCATTCAAAGAACTATACGTCTCAACAGACATGTTCGATCCATGAATCACTGAGCATTCATCAATAATGCTCGATTCAACAAAACCTAGCTCATTGTCTAATAAGTCAACAACTAACTAATAAAATACCCGTCTGTCATGCAGACTCCACGATTTGTGAGACATCAATCACGTAACATGGGGGGATATCAATTAGGGTTTTGGTCTGGCGGCCTACGGCACGTGGATTCATCCACGATGATAAATGTGAGTAAGTCGTGCAAACGTTTGCAGGATTTAGCAAAGTAGTGGGTGGACGGTTAACTAAGTCTCCGCACGACGTTTCACCACGATTTCCCACTTCCCCACTCTTTCACTCAAGAAACCGTCACATTACAGGGATCAAGGTGTTTATCATTCTGACAATATACATAAGTCTCTCTGGATCCACGATTGGACAAAGAAATTTTTTCGAGTCATCACTCTCAGAAATTCCATCAATCGACCAGAACTTGCTTTGAACTCAGCAGTTCACAGAAAACTTGCAGAAACCTTCAACACATCCACAATCCTTGATCATCATTGATCCCATTCTCAGCTTCCCTCCTACAGATCAAGCCATCTCCGTCTTTGTGACCGAATGGACTCTGGAACGACCATTGACTTGGTTTAAGCTGGAGTCTTACAGATTGATCTCTCGAATCTAAGCACTCCCTTTGCAGTGCATCTGTGTGAGGTTCAACAGTTTGCTCAGTTGAAGAGTCTCTTCCGCACGCTCGACTCTTCACTTCCCTAAAACCAGCAAATCGTTTTTCCCTATCTACAGATTGGCGACCACAATGGGAGATTAATCTCTCGGTTGCAATCCCACATTTTTCACAAAACGGCCTGTCTTAGGTCTGGGTTAGTTACAAATGCAAACGACGCTAGCACTAGCAACAATAACAATAATGGTATTCTGGAAACCATTCCTACTTCCAACAATGGTGGTGATATCACTCCTCCTCAAACTAATGTTGCAAATCATCCTCTCTTTGGTAGGCATCCTAAGAAAGTTAGAGAAAACCCACCCACGGTAGATGATCTTATGAAGGTCCGGGATGATCTTATGATCTGGAGCGCTTCATGGAGAGTCGCGAAAAAGGCAATGCACCATCTGTCCATCGCCATAAACCTCCATACCCTACTGCTACGCAAAGAATTCCTCTCCCAAAAGACTATACTTCTCCAACGTTCACACTGTACAATGGAACTGGGAACGCCTGGGAACACGTTTCTCGATTCCTGGAGGTACTAGGAGAGCACGAACACAATCATGTTGTCAGTCTGAAAGAATTCTCAAAATCCCTGACAGGCCGAGCATATACCTGGTACAACAACATTGCACCTGGAAGCATCTCTAACTGGGGAGAAATGGTCAACGCCTTCTACAGGAAATGCTTATTCGTCTCTGAGAAGATTACTCTTTCTGACTTAGGAAGGATGGGTCAGAAGAACAATGAAAATCCTAACGAATATGTGAAGAGATTCAGGCTTTGGTTTGTCATGATCCCAATGTTGCTGAACAACAACTAGTGGATTTATGCATCAACGGGATGATTCTAGTCTACAGGCCTTGCTGGAAAATCTCCGGTTTCAGACTTTCTCAGAACTTCATGAAGCGGACAAGAGATCAACAACTACTGCTCCAGCCTTACTATAAAGAACGAAAACTGTCAAAGTCGAGGAGCCGAGAGACACTCAAAATAGCACCACCATGCGCTTAATCAACAAGCAGTATAGTGTTGAGGCTTCCATGAATGTTTCTTAAGGGAGCAAGAGAAAATCTGAAGCACACAACATAAAAATGCTCCTCCAACGTCCCACCCTACGGAAGCGCAAAGGAAGGACGATCAGGATATAAATGCACAACCACCAGTTCAACATCAACATAATGACCAGGAAGAGCCTGACTTCCTTTTTCCCATTGAAGAAGTGATCGAATTATTGGAAGTCTGGATTCAAGATGGTGCGATCAAACTACCTCCTGTTAAAAGGGAGACAACTGAGGAACAAATAGAAAATCCACGCTACTGCCGTTTCTATAGATATGTCAGTCATCCAACAAGTGATTGAAGAACTTTGAAGCGCATATTCAAAGAAAAGGCTGATTCAGGAGAACTGGGGACTGAAGGAGTGCACAAAAATCCTCTCCCAATCAGAACATTTACACTCTCCGAGCAGCCGGTCAAAGAAGCAGTTCAATCCTTGATTGAACATTCCCGTGAATTGTTGTACTTGTCGAAATCTCAAAAAAATAATATGTTATGCTGCATTGAACCACATTGTGTCAGGGAAACGGTTAGCAATTCAGGAGGCACTCCCTGAACCTCCAGTCACTGACAAAGAGATGTATGACTGGGGACTGATCACCACAGTACATCTCAAAGGAAATGAATTCAGAAGAGTGCTAATCGATGTTGGCACAACTATCAATATTATCCCTTTGAAGACTCTCAGAGCTGCAGGAATTGCTCGACAAGAAGCCACTCATGCCCCTGACTTAGTCAGAGATCATGAAGGAATATCCAAAAATGCATATGGTTACATCATCCTCAGAATGAAAGTTGGGAAAACCTGGTCAGAAACCAAGTTTCACATAATCAGAGAAGATCTAGGATATAACATGATCCTTGGACTGTCGGATTCATAGTGAAAAGGTAACTGCAACACCACCTTCAATTGTACATTTCTCTATTGAAGAAAGCTCCGACTCAGAGAAAAGATCCAGCTCAGAAGAAATAGAGGACACTCCACCATTCGAGCATCTAGAGAAAGTCCAAGCCTTGATAGGACTTACACAAAAACCTGACGAGAGCGCACATGAATTTTTCAGAAGATTTCCCACTCAGGCAAGTCTTATTCCCCCTCATGCTTCCATATTATCAACTTTCAAATATGCTACCTTTGTCAGGGGACTTAATTTTACTCATAACTAAGCTATCACCAAACTTATGAGTGGTTAGTATTGCCTCAGCAATATTTCACCAAGTGGATGGACGCAGAGCCTCTCCGAATTCAGCATCTTACTAACACGGTCATTTCAAGGATAATGACCGAGCATGATAATCAATATCCTAGGTACTCTCCGTTGCGTGAGTGTCCATATGTGCCTCAAGATTGGAAAGCTCCATCAACATGGAATCCCACTGTACGAGGTATCCCGAACCAACATAAGATATTCAGGGCACGAGCAATCAAGCCTAACAAGTTCCATGAAGGAGATTTGGTTCTCAAGGCAACTAAACGTAATCCCCATTCTACAAGAAGTCCTAAATGGGAAGGATATTTTATGATTGCTAAGTCAGCAGTTGGAGGATATTACAAATTGACTGATATGAAGGGAAAAACAAGCGTGCCAGTGATTCACGAGAATTGGCTAAAGGCTTTTGACGCCTGAAGTGTTCAGTGTCCTAAGGCGTTTAGGGTTCAAGGCATGAATCCTCAAAGCACCTAACATTTTCATTTTAGGATTTTCTTTCACATGTATTTTCAATTTCACAAGGAGTTTGTAATTCTTGCATTCAGTATTTGAATTCAGCAATTTATCAAAACCAAAATAAAACCTCACATCTCTCAGAAGTTCAAGTTTCAAGAGATTATGGAAAGAAAAGTTAAAGGAATCCGTCAAAGTAAGATTTCTGCTTCTTTGCATTCTCCAAGACTTGCAAGGACACTTTCTCCAACTCCAGTTTTTCAGCCAATTCAACAATCTTATCCTTTTTCTCCACCACAGCATCACTGATGAAGGGTATATTTTTATCTACTGCATCCCTGATATTGATCTTCTGACGAAGCCACTTCAGGTTGAAACCAAGCTCTTCAGATTTCCCCAAATTGTACTCCCAATCAAAGAGTATGTCTGGAGTAACAATGCTTCTCGCTCTGGTCCTTATATCATCTATGACACGCAAGATAATCCCTACTTGAATTATTAAGAAGTAACTGCATTTTGGATCCTTGGTGACAACAATGTGACCATACATCTTCCACAATTTCTCATACATGTCAGCATACCCTATGGGAATGCTAAACCCACCAACTGATGTGTGATAGGAGAGTGAACCACCAAATGGGGGATAAAAAATAATCCCTGCAGTAGGGTATTCATGAACTATTATACGGTTCTCAATCATTGGAGTAACATCCATGGTCATGGCAACAGCTTCCTCTGGAACGGTCTCCTACACTCTCGGCTCAGTTTCTTCCATCACTGAAATAACAACTGAAGTCTCGGTCTCCTCAACAACTTCAGTAGCAATGTTTTTGTGAACCTGAGGTGCATAGATGATGATGCCACTACTTTGATTCGCCGTATTTTTCAAATCAGCATAATTGGTTCCATTATTCTCAACGTCGGCATTTCGGCACCTAATGTGAAGATTACATGAGATTAGAGAAATTCAAGCATGGAAACCAAAAACAATCATAAAATCCAGCGTTTAAGTGAACTAACACTATCTAATTTCTTTATTATACATCCAAGACATGAGCAAATAGTATGGAAGTCATAAAACATGTTTTTCAACAAGCTCGTCTGAAGAGATTTTATACTTCCCTGTACAACACAACGAACTGGGAGCAATATGTAAAGATTCTAAATTTGATTCATATACGATTCTCTTCATATGGGTGTTTTATACAACATATAAAAATTTCCCAACAATCGGATAAACGAGTAAAAGGTTATGGCCAAAACATTGGACTACATGCAAGCTGAAAATTTTCTGAAGGTCTCCTAGAAGTTTACCGTTTCGCTGTTTTCGACCCCTAAATGTGCTCAAAAATTAAAAAGATTCTAAAGCTTGGAAATTTCCTGTGCATAAGGATACATGGGTAGATTGCGAAAATATGACATCGGATGAAGATTTTATGGTGTTTTTTCCAAAACGCTGAGTTCTGAATTTTCTGATGACATATTTTGCTAAAAGTTTTTCATTCATTCGTATGAATTCTCATTCATTCATTCAAACTCAAATCATCAATATTATACTTCTATGAAGGGAATATGAAGTGGATACTTACTTGAGAAGTCTCCAAGTCATTCGAAGGATCAATGTGGTCGACACCAACATTGGAAGCGCCGTTATCATCATTCGTTACCGATTCTTGAAAAGTTCTATTTCTCACCACCATTCAAAGACGAATGAACAGCCTTCCCATGTTGTTTTTCCACAATAATTTCCTCCTGGATATGTCCACAACAATCATTATCATTTTATTCAAGAAGTATCATAACTAATTATAACGAAGGAGTACTTACATCAACTTCATCTGCATCGCTGGATTCGCGAGTTGTGGTCTGAGTAAAACGGAGACCGTCAATACTTGATGGAGCAAAATTCTGGAATGGTAACAAACATTGTTTTCATGATCCTAATTATGCGGACGAAGAAAAGTCATGGAAGAAAGGATATCAACAACTCACCAAAGAAGCAGTTGGGGACTGCACATTATTCAGTATTATCCTATAACTCGCCCAACTTCTGTTTTCTCCACCCTGGGGACTTTCTTGCACTTCTGAGAAGTCTGCATGAATCCAAGATCTCACGGTACAGCCATCCTGCAATAAAGTTAATGAAACAATTAAGGTGCAATCATCATGTTTTTACTAAAATCATCGTAAGAAAGATGCTTACCTGTGAACATTCTGGAGGCGTCTTCCTCTTATCGCCACTAGAAAGATATTTCAACCTTGATCGATCAAAGATCACATCAGAAGGAGGAAACTCTCGTACCAGAGGCTTAAAATCCATCGCAAACTTATACAAACGCTCAAGTTGCTGACGCTAGAACAAGGAAACAAATAATCATTTCCTTTCACATGTGTGCAATCCAAATGAGCCTTCAGATACTCAACCGATGGCTTATTTGAAAAAGCGGAAGTCTAACAACACCACCTAATATTTCGCTTAGCAATCTCTATGGACTAACTCCGAAATACTTTGATAGAGAATCAACTAGACAGTCAGACTCAATCTAGATAAAAGTATCTTAAGGAGTTAATATCTCTCTCTTGTTTTTTATATTGCTCAAGTTAATAGATTTCAGCCAGTCCTAATCAAAACACAAGGAATACTTGGACGGTACCAAAGACCAATGTCTAAGGATCGATCAATATCAATCAACAACCAAAGGTTGGATTTCCAATTGATGATCACGAACACACAACCTGTATTATTTCAATTATATAAAATATAATGCGGAAAATAAATAACACAAACACCAGAAATTTTGTTAACGAGGAAACCGAAAATGCAGAAAAACCCCAGGACCTAGTCCAGATTGAATACACACTGTATTAAGCCGCTACAGACACTAGCCTACTCCAAGCTAACTTCGGACTGAACTATACTTGAACCCCAATCAGTCTCCCCCCGATCCAAGGTACAGTTGTACTCCTACGTCTCTGATCCCAGCAGGATACTACGCACTTGATTCCCTTAGCTGATCTCACCCACAACCAAGATTTGATGCAACGCAAAATCACAGACTTGATAATAAACAGATCTGTCTCACACAAAGGATAAATTTGTCTCCCACGGATAAACCCTAGGTTTTCTTCCGTCTTAAGATATAAAATCAAGGTGAACAGGAACCAATTGATAATCCGATCTTATATTCCCGAAGAACAGCCTAGATTAATCAATCACCTCTCTACAATCCTTCATGACTACGCAGGCGGTTTGTCGAGGAATCACAAACAGTGAGACGAAGATGTTTGTGACTTCTTTATCTTGCCTATCGGAGAACTCTCACGATCTCAAGCCAATCAATCGATTATGCTCGTACGATAGAAGATGCAAGATCAGATCACACAACTACGATAAAAGTAGTATCGGTCTGGCTTCACAATCCTAATGAAGTTTTTAAGTCGTTAACCTGGTTTAAGAGAAGAAAACCAAAGGTTAAAGGAGAATCTACTCTAGCGAGCGCACTAGTATCACACGGACATGTGGGGATTAGTTTTGCTCAAAGCTAGATGTCTCCTTTATATAGTCTACAAATCAGGGTTTTGCCTTAGTTACAAAGCAATCCATATACACCGTTAGATGAAAACCTGATTTAGATTCAAGCTAATATTTCTCAACCGTTAGATCGAAAACTTAGCTTGTCACACACACTTGGGTATACGCTTACTGGGTTTGCGAAAACCATGCCCAAACATGTATGTGTATGTTGGTTCAACGTCGTAACCCAAAAGGTTAACCATATGAGCATTTCATATTAACCTTGTTCTTCTTCACCATAACTAGTTCAATTGACTCAAATGAACTAGTTAAAGAGTTGTTCAATTGCTATGAGATCTTATGTAACTATACAGGACACAATTGAAACAAAGATGATTCGATTGAATCAGGTCATGAACATTATAGCCACGGTTTGCATAAGCATTCCTTAGTAATTTAATGTTTCATGTTCAGAGCACATCTTTAGATCATAAGCTCTTAAGTTCACAAACAAGTTTGCGGACTTAAGTTAATTGGTTGAGTTTTCTAAACTCAGCAGAAATTCTCGGAAAGAGAATTCGCGGACTGGGTTCGCGGACGAGTTTTAGAAAATCCAGCAAAAATTCTAGGTCGAGAACTTCCGACAGTTCGCGGACTGAGTCTGCGGACTGGGTTCGCGGACTTGGCAAGGCAATTCCACAATCCTCCCGATTTCTCTTGATCAACAAAGTTCGAAAACTTCGGTTCAAGGAATACATAGTTAGGTAATCTAAACTCTCATTTCAATCATCGAGACGTTCTCATAGGACGCTATGTAGACGTTATTCACATACTGATTCACGTCAGAGCAATTCTCAAAGTGATTGAAACTTTTCATGACTTTCGTCACTAGGTGAAGATAAAATTGATCAAAGCGAAACGCTTTACCAACACATGATTTCGAGAAAAAGATAAGCAATGAATGCTCAGCTCGAAATATTAAATGTGTATGATCTAGTCTATATAACATACGACTTTTGTCTCATAAGAAGTAGAAGATAGAATAGATAGACTTTTGAGTGATAGATAAGTTCAAGTCTCCACATACCTTTTTGTTGATGAAGTTCCACGATTCGTTGTATGATGAATCGCCATGAAGTCCTTGAGCTCAACTACACTTTTCTATCCTAGTCCGAGACTTAGCTATGTAGGCTAGAAATCAAGACTCATAGTTTTGATTACTAACATTGACAAACATGCTTGAGATAACAACGCATGCGAGGTCGACCGAGCAATGCTCTAACAATCTCCCCCTTTGTCAATTTTAGTGAAAAAACTATTAATACATATGGAATACAAAAAAGATAAACTTTAATGGCTCCTATTCCATAGTCTAATCTTCAACGTTCCCTGAAATCTTCGTCCTTCCAAGTACTCCAATGATCCCAAAGGTTGTAAGTTTAGCATCACCGTTGTTGAAGATCCGTAGCTATAACAATGAGAGAAATCGAGATTCTCGATCATTATTATACAGTGACAGTATTATTCTGTAACATCAAATTTCAATTGTATCACGACTTTAACAATAATACTATGGTGATATGTATCACTCCCCCTAAGTCAATACTCCATCTCGATCATGGAAACCACTCCCCCTTACAGAATGATCCGAAAACCTTATGTGAACTACGATATTTCTCCCCCTTTTTTTCAATAAAATTGGCAAATGTACAAGAACTAGATCAATAATGAAATTTCCACAAGAGACATTTCATAGACTAAAATAAAAATACATACCAACTTAATTTAGATGCAATCATAAAGCCGAAGCTAAATGCATTCATCAATGAGTTTTAAGATACAAGATAACCCCTATAAAATTCCACAGCCGCACACCCCGCAAGATATTACCATTAAGCACAAGTTCAAAAGAACTCTCCCCATTTGATGTCATTCCCGAAAGAACAACAAGAGCGACCTTAATTTCGAAAGAAAATGAGGATTTTTAAATTGGACACCAAAAACCATATGAATGATTTTCTATATCCAAAACTCAACCAAATTAATCACAAGTAAACCCATGATTAATTCAATTGGAATACACAACTAATCAAATCACAAAAGTGATAAATTTAATTGAAGGTGCTCAACATAAGTAAACTTACGGAGCTACGACTATGGTAATCATACGGAGATGACTAACTTAATCGTTCAGATACTCAACATAAGGAAAACCTTATGGAATATATGACTACATTAACCAATAGAACATGATAGTGTAGCCATTCATATAGTCAACACAAGAATTTGTGGAATATATGAAAACTTAATTAGACTAATTACAAGAGAACTTATAATTAATCTAATTGGAATACAAACAACCGAACTAATCACCGAAGTAATCAATTTAATTATTTTTGGGCTCAACATAAGAGAACTTATGGAACCCCGACTAAGTTCATCATAGAATATGACAACCTTAACCGTACATGTATTCGACATAAGAAAGAAAACTTATGGAATACAAACTAAATAACCAAACTGGTTGATTAATTTAGTTCCTAATGCTCAACATATAGCATCTTATGGAACAACCAACAAAGCCAAGGTAAATCGACTTAATTTTAAGGTGCTCAACATAAGACACACAATGGAGCCTTCACGGTAAAACATAGCAAGATGGATCAATGAAGATCAATACTGTGGATAACATACAAGGATCTATTCCATTTTCCATCATAACGACATAATAGACTTTATCCTTATCAACAAAAGATTTTATCCTATTTTCCATCAAATACATGACTGCATAGGCATAACTTTTGTATTTGTCAAAAGTCCATTCGTCCTTTCATCAATACGTATACTAATTCATGAACGACTTTACTTTTGACCGTAATATGGGACCTTCAAGTTCACGGACGTAAACAATACATATCCCATAAACATATTGCAATATCACAAATCAAAAGATCAATACTGCAATAACATCATCCTCCAAATATTTTTAGAATTTAAAACCAATAAATCTAAAAAATAAACATAAGAATATGAAAACAAAAATAGCTATGTGTAGTCACAATCATCGTTGTTGAAACCACTAGTTATTCTTCCAACTAATCCAAAAAGAAGACATCCTAGGCGACAATGCCTTTGAGAAATTCAGCATCATTCCCGAACTCCTTGTTGTCAACAACCATTGGAACATACGGTTCGCGAAGATAGGAGTTTATATCAACGAACTGTCTTGGATGATTATGTCGTACTAGGGCTCTCTGAATTTCTAAGGACTTTGACACAAAAGCCTTTATTTCACGAATCTCCTTTCTTACTTCCTTTAACTCATCAAGAACATCGGAAAACTTCTGAGAGTTAGAAGGAACAGACTTTGACTTTCTTGTATTCCTCATTTTTCTTTTCAAGGAAGGAGTTGCAGGAGATTTTTCTTTTTCCTTGATTGAAGATTTAACAATCATGTTGACAACTTTTCTCTCCATAAACACAATGCTTTAAGAATAGTTATAACCAACTAATTTTTGTGGATGGAATTCACAATCTCATTAAACAGTCTTGAGATACAAAGAATATCAAGGAGGAAAAAGGAATGTATGGTTCGAAACCTATAAACAGGTTCGTGGTCGTTCAACTCTAAACCCTATAAAGAGTAGAATTGTCGATAATAACCCTTTCTTTTATTTGATAGACAGAAAACAACAAACCTAAGAAAACACCATTTTCTAAAGCATTTACGTTCATGATCTTGTCTCTTTTGAACAGGCATATGAGACAAGATTTTCCAAACAACAAAATTATTTTGTGCTGTAGTGAAAAACAATTTGTCCACCATTTTCCTCAAGAGAGGAATCTTCAGACTTCTGTCTATCAAAACGATTCGACCATACTTTCTTTTCAAATGGTCTTATTCTATCCCTAGAAACCAACTTATTAGACGAAGATAAGATCCTACAGACCTCGGCGATCTTCTGAGAAAGTTTTAGCTTCCTTGCTCATCGATCTGCTCTTCGTTGGAGTTTGCTGGCGTGCCTTATTTGGTGCTTGTATTTGTAACACCTTGATAGTTCGTGTCCCTACATCGAACAAAACGAGCACGTCAAACTTGGATAATATTCAGGCATCTGAGATGTGAAAGCAGCTAGACATACAGTAGATCCTGAAATATTACTGACAGGGTTTCCAGTTAGAGAATCTTCCAGCTTGATTGGGTTTCCTTCTTCTCCGAACCCATTGAGGTTTCTACAAGTATCATAATCGATGTTTTCACCAAGGAGCCTTACACTTGATTTCCTATCTTCATCGGAATCATAGGTTTCAGACATTTCATCAAGTGTTACAGCTATACCTTTGTTCCCAATGTATTTCCTATTCGTTAGAAAAATGGCCAAAACCCTTACACTTAAAGCACTGAGGCATGTCCTCGTCATCGGCCTCGTCAGCACCCTGTTTTTAGGAGGTACGCGACCGTGAAGTTTGTCTGATGACCTAGGTTTGTCTCTTGAAAACCTTTTACTTCTTTTCAACAGAAGATCCCTAAACTGTCTTGTGATCAAGGAGACCGACTTGTCAAGGTCTTC
Source organism: Papaver somniferum (assembly GCF_003573695.1). Lineage (NCBI taxonomy): Eukaryota > Viridiplantae > Streptophyta > Magnoliopsida > Ranunculales > Papaveraceae > Papaver > Papaver somniferum. The sequence continues at coordinate 170,721,239 of NC_039360.1, read as the reverse complement.
ATCTGAAAAATCATTCTCAAACTGATCATCCACAGAGACATGAACACTTTTACCTTTGGCAAGTAATTTAGTGTTCTTCTATGCTTTAAAGGCAACATCCTTACTAACTTTGGATGTATGCAAATGGTCAAAGATCTTTAGATTCCCAACCAAGGTGTTTCTGGAAAGATTATTGAGGTTATTCCTCTCAACGATGGCATGCTTCTTAGACTCGTATCTAGATGGCAGCGATCTGAGAATTTTCATCACAATGTCCTTTTTAGGAATAGTCTTACCCAATGCAAAAGATGCATTAACAATTTCAGACACTTTGTGATTAAACTCATCAAATGTTTCTTCATCTGCCATACGAAGGTTCTCCCAATCGGAATTAAGGTTTTGAAGCCTATCTTCCACTGGATTTTCCTTCAAATAAGGTTTTTAAGATATCCCAAGCATCTTTAGACCTAATGAAATTAGACATATGGTGTTGAAGACTTGGGGCAATGGCATGTATGATAGCATTTAACCCTTCAGAATTCTTCTTTGCAGCAAGAATCTCGGCAGCATTATATTCACCAATATTCTTGGGAACAGTTCCGTCTCCAGCTGCAACAACGGGCGCATCATAACCATTCACCACATATACCCATGATTTAAAATCACACGATTGAAGAAAAGCTCGCATAAAAATTTTCCACCATAAGTAATTGGAGCCATTGAAGACTGTGGTACGTTAATAGAGATAGCACCTCTGTTCATAGAGTCAGATCGCTACAAACACGGACTTGTTAGGTCTTAAACGTGTTTGCCTACTCTTATACCAATTGAAAAAGCGGGGGTATAACAACACCACCCAATATTTCGCTTAGCAATCTGTATTGACTAACTCCGAAATGCTTTGTTAGAGAATCAACTAGACAGTCAGAATCAATCTAGATAAAAGTATCTCAAGGAGTTAACATCTCTCTCTTGTTTTTGATATTACTCCAGCTAATAGAAATCAGCGATTCCTAATCAAAACACAAGGAATACTTGGACGGCACCAAAGACCAATGTCCAAGGATCAATCAATATCAATCAACAACCAAAGGTTGGATTTCAAACTGATGATCACGAACGCACAACCTGTATTATTTCAATTATATAAAATAAAATGTGGAAAAGAAATAACACAGACACCGGAAATTTTGTTAACGAGGAAACTGCAAATGCAGAAAAACCCCGGGACTAGTCCAGATTGAATACACACTGTATTAAGCCGCTACAGACACTAACCTACTCCAAGCTAACTTCGGACTGGACTATAGTTGAACCCCAATCAGTCTCCCACCGATCCAAGGTACAGTTGTACTCATACGCCTCTGATCCCAGCAGGATACTACGCACTTAATTCCCTTAGCTGATCTCACCCACAACCAAGAGTTGATACAACCCAAAATCACAGACTTGATAATAAACAGATCGGTCTCACACAGAAAAGTCTATCAAAGGATAAATATGTCTCCCACAGATAAACCCTAGGTTTGTTCCGTCTTAAGATATAAAATCAAGGTGAACAGGAACCAATTGATAATCCGGTCTTATATTCCCGAAGAACAGCCTAGATTAATCAATCACCTCTCTAATATCCTTCCTGACTACACAAGCGGTTTGTCGAGGAATCACAAACAGTGAGACGAAGATGTTTGTGACTTCTTTATCTTGCCTACCGGAGAACTCTCACGATCTCAAGCCAATCAATCGATTGTACTCGTACGATAGAAGATGTAAGATCAGATCACACAACTACGATAAAAGTAGTATCGATCTGGCTTCACAATCCCAATGAAGTCTTTAAGTAGTTAACCTGGTTTTAGAGAAGAAAACCAAAGGTTAAAGGAGAATCGACTCTAGCGATCGCACTAGTATCACACGGACGTGTGGGGATTAGTTTTGCTTAAAGCTAGATGTCTCCTTTATATAGTCTTCAAATCAGGGTTTTGCCTTAGTTACAAAGCAATCCATATTCACTGTTAGATGAAAACCTGATTTAGATTCTGTAGTGAACTCACTACAAGTTGGTTTATGAGGAACATATTGAATCTCTAAGGATAGAGATGATTTGGGATAGGTAGAAGAAATTAGAGGATTAGGGGAAGAACTAGACGAATTAGGGGAGTTAGAGGGATAATAAGAAGAAGCCGTTGTTAGAGAAAGAATTTGCAGAAGCAAATAGAGAAGAAGATGAGTTTTATATTATTCATTAGCTAGTTCTCAATGTTGTACAATAGTCCATATTTAAGCTGGACGACACACAACTACCGTGCAGCGCACGAGCGACTCACATGATTAACAATATGTAGAACTACTAACGGAACCCGGCTCATAGCAAGATAGGTCCTTCCCATAACCAAGATGGTCTGCCTCATGTAGGTTCATGACAACTACCGACCCCTCCAAATCATCCTTTTCCTCAAGGATGAAGTATGAGAATTGAGCTCGGCTACGTAAGAGGTGCCATTGATGCAACTGCATTCCAAAACCAGTAATAGATATGATTGTGACCCTTGCAGACTTCAAGTAAAAACTCACAACCCATTGATCTTTTTCAAGCGAACTGTAGGATTCCAGCTTGGTGAAGGTTCCATCATAGCCAAAATCAACGTCAAAATGGTAAGAGTAATTGGATGTGTAAATCTCCATGAGCATACTTTCCCCATTACTAAAATATAGCTCAAGTTTCTTATCTCCAGCTTGACCCACCTGAATTTGCATGTCTGCTTCTTTATAATTAACTTGTATCTGCAGTTGCAATAGTAAACTAGCCTCTTCAATCAACACAAAGACTTTCACTTGCCACTCTTCTCTTGGAAAGACAACTTCTTCCTTGTTGGTCTTCAGCTGGTTTTGGTCTTTTGTCGACAAGTGGTGGCCCAATCATTTTAATTTTACATTGTTGTTACATCCCACTAAACTCATTTGCAAGACTACAAAAACACAAGTCAATGCAGCAAGGAAGCAATAACTTTCACCTGCACAATTAGCTGTGTAAACCGAAGATTGAGGACTGAATACCAAGAAGGAACTCTGCTGACGATTTCCAATAAGATAACCAGCTGAAATACTACAGCCCTCAGCACCAACACCCCATACGGCAGTGGAAATTCTTATGTTGTGGTGAATTTTTTCAGTGAGAGAACTTGGTTCTAAACCTATCTTCCTATGTTCGTCTCTTTATTGAGTAAGTAACAACTCCACATCTGAGATTTTAGCAAGTCCCTGCCAATTCTGATGGTACTCCCACCATTTAATACTCCTACAACCTATAGAGTTAGGTACTCCCAGGGAAAACTCAACAATAACTAGTATATAACCATTGCCAATTCCCATACTCCACGATCCGAGAGTGAGTACAGTGAAACCAAACTGAGATGAAAAAACCAAAAAATTGTATTTATGTAGAATGGTCAGTTCACATACCAGAAGAAGAATACTAACTGGGAAGAGTAATTCCATTTTCGTGTACCCTTGCGAAGCTCTTTTCATTTGAATAGAACATCCAACAAGCAACTGATGAGAATTTCCTTGCGCATTGCCAGATTTACTTTCCTTTGTCACATGAAGTCTTGAGATAGTACAGAGAAAATGAACTTGTTGCACGGTCTCATCAAATAACTCGCAAGCCTCTATGCTGCCATCATTTGTAACAAATAAAAACACATTCGAGACTCCAAATAACCAACCCAAACGGTTCGCAAGTTCCAAATTTAGCTCAAAAGCATTCATGGAAAACAACTCATTACACATAAATGAACAAGAAGTAATGCAGAATTTGGAAATAATTCTGTCATGAGAAGAACACCATGCATCAGGTTTAGTTGCTTTTCCACGATTAAATGAAAGTCGAGTATACTTAGCATCATATAAACCAACACATACTAAAGTAATCAAAACCATGTATATGAAGAAATATACCTTCGTAAGCCAGATGGTGTAAGGAAATTGAGTTAGGGTATCATCACTAATAGACTTCAGAAATCGAACAATGAAGTTCGGACTTCCTGTGTTGTAATACTTCATTACATATTACGCAAGTCCATCACCATGGTTCAGGAGACTTTTATGAAATCCTTGGGATTTAGTTAACATTGCTGCTCTGTTAGAATGCATTTTGTTCCGCCACCACCGTGCTAGATGTTGAGCAGTAACCAAAATAAGCATACGCTGAGTAAGTAAACCACATCCCAGTTGCAAATTAAGATACTCTTTGTTACAGCTGAAACCATTTTTCCCATTACCAAAAATTTGAGTAATAAACTCATAATTGTTCTCCAACATTCCATCTCTGACCCTTGTACCACCACTTGCAATTATATGAAGATACCTACAAACATTCCCGATAGTGTAGCTCTGTGTAATCCTAATTGAATTTGAATTTGATGCAACAAAACTTCTGTGGACCTTTTCCATTGAAAAACTGATATTTTTAATAGGACACAGCTCAAACGATTCCTGGGCAGTTACATATGCAGTTTCCCTTGAGCTATGAGATAAAAATTCAGTCCTAAGAAGAATATCTTGCTGCAACATTTCCTCGCAGAACTTGCAATCATTACCACTAATACCATTTATAACACACAAACACATACTTGAATACAGGAGCAAAGGTAGAAAATGATACCCATGTTCGGAATTAAGTTCAGAAACAAAACTTGCATTGTAAGGGTGCATTAACATCAACCCATTTCGAACAAGAAAACCGAATTCAAGCATACCAAAAGTAAACTTAGAACTGTTGCTATTATAGTGAGAATACATCCTGATCAATTCATCCCACTTTCCTCTATCAAATAAGGTTCGAGCCAATTCAAAGGTACAGCAAAAACATGTTCCACTACACAGCTTGTTGTCGCCGATAAATAATACCTTATGAACATTTAAACACATATCCATAAATGGGAGTGGAAACATTTTATTAAATTTTCTCACATAATTAGCCTTCTTGAAATGAAGAAAAACATCCCTAGTCAATTTTAACAAAGTAAGCATAGGTTTATCATCCCGGGGTTCTTGAGGAGAAACTAACTTCACCACTAGAGGCTTGTATTCCTGAACTCTATATGTGACTCCAGCTCTATCGACTTTAGATAAAGAAGATTTAAATTTATATTTGCAATTACCTTCATATCTTGCTAGAAGAGTAGAAGAATTTAGAGTGAACCCCTTTGACGAGCTGAAATTCTTTACTTCACTCGTTGTAGCCCTTCTAGCTTGAAAACCCACATTGTCATTACCAATTATATTTCCAGAATTGAACAGTTTACCTTCTTGGTAGTCCAAAAACATTGTAGACGCCTTGTTTTTCTGAACCTCATTAACATCATTAGATCCATTGACACAAGATAATTCAACTACGGGTATAAATTGAAAATTATCTTCATCAATCGCACTTGGAGTTGAAGAATTTTGATTTGATTCTCGTACTGAACTTAAATCACCTGAATCAACTAACATTGATTTCGATTTGGCAACAATCTCGTCCACGGTCGTCTTCGATTCACCAGATCTGTTAGAGAGATTTGTTGTTGTGGTAGAATTTAAAACTCCGTTAGAACTTTCCGGTGTAGGACCTTGACCAGCAGAAATTCTATCATGTTCGTCACGAAATTCGCGAATTAACTCTCTGATATACTGTAAATATCTTGCTTATGGTTGTTCATGGTGTTGATCAACCTTATTGAGTAGATCCGCGTGTTTAAGAGCCAGATCGTCTTGTCTTTGGTTGGACTCCTTTTGAGTTTTAGCTAACTCATTTTTTTCGGTTCAGTTCATCAAACGCAGCTTTGCTGGCCATAGAAGCAGCTGGAGAATCGACTGCTCTGATACCAATTGTAGTGAACTCACTACAAGTTGGTTTATGAGGAACAGAGTGAATCTCTAAGGATATAGATAATTTGGGATAGGTAGAAGAAATTAGAGGATTAGGGGAAGAACTAGACGAATTAGGGGAGGGATAATAAGAAGAAGACATTGTTAGAGAAAGAAGTTGCAGAAGAAAATAGAGAAGAAGATGAGTTTTACATTATTCATTATCTAATTCTCAATGTTGTAAAATAGTTCATATTTAAGCTGGACAACACACAACTACCGTGCAGCACACGAGCGACTCACATGATTAACAATATGTAGAACTACTAACGGCACCCGGCTCATAGCTGGATAGGTCCTGCCCATAACCAATATGGTCTGCCTCGTGTAGGTTCATGACAGATTCAAGCTAATATTTCTCAACCGTTAGATCGAAAACTTAGCTTGTCACACACACTTGGGTATACGTTTACTGGGTTTGCGAAAACCATGCCCAAACGTGTACGTGTATGTTGGTTCAACATAGTTGTTAGAGCATTTCTAGGTCAACCTCGCATGCGTTGCTATCTCAAGCATGTTTGTCAATGTTAGTGATCAAAACTATGAGTCTTAATTTCTAGCCTACATAGCTAAGTCTCAGACTAGGATAGAAAAGTGTAGTTGAGCTCAAGGACTTCATGGCGATTCATCATACAACGACGAAGATCTATACAAGGAACCGTGGAACTTCATAAACAAAAAGGTATGTGGAGAATTGAACTTATCTATCGCTCAAAAGTCTATCTATTCTATCTCCTACTTCTTATGAGAAAAAATTCGTATGCTATATAGACTAGATCATACACACTTGACATTTCGAGCTGAGCATTCATTTCTTATCTTTTATCTCGAAATCGTGTGTTGGTAAAGCGTTTCTCTTTGATCAAGTTTATCTTCACCTAGTGACGAAAGTCATGAAAAGTTTCAATCACTTTGAAAATTGCTCTGACGTGAACCGGTCTGTGAATAATGGCTACATAGCGTCCTCTGAGAATGTCTCAATGATTGAAATGAGAGTTTAGATTACGTAACCATGTATTTCTTGAACCGAAGTTCTCGAACTTTGTTGATCAAGAGAAATCGGGAGGATTGTGTGTGATTTAGATTACATAACCATGAGTCTTAGATTACACGTACACATTTGGGCATGGTTTTCACGAACCTAGTAAACGTATACCCAAGTGTGTGTGACAAGCTAAGTTTTCGATCTAACGATTGAGATATATTAGCTTGAATCTAAATCAGGTTTTCATCTAACACTGAATATGGATTGCTTTGTAACTAAGGCAAAACCCTGATTGAAGGATATATAAAGGAGACATCTAGCATTGGGAATAACTAATCCCCACACGTCCGTGTGATACTAGTGCGCTCGCTAGAGTCGATTCTCCTTTAACCTTTGGTTTTATTCTCTAAAACCAGGTTAACAACTTAAAGACTTCATTGGGATTGTGAAGCCAGACCGATACTACTTTTATCGTAGTTGTGTGATCTGATCTTGCATCTTCTGTTGTACGAGTACAATCGATTGATTGGCTTGAGATCGTGAGAGTTCTCTGGTAGGCAAGATAAAGAAGTCACAAAAATCTTCGTCTCACTGTTTGTGATTCCTCGACAATCCGCTTGTGTAGTCAGGAAGGATAGTAGTGAGGTGATCGATTAATCTAGGCTATTCTTCGGGAATATACGACCGGATTATCAATTGGTTCTTGTTCACCTTGATTTTATATCTTAAACGCTGATGAGGCTTATTTTATGTTGTGGTTGATTTGTCGACCAACACATGATCCTGTCATTATTTTTCTCAAGGAAAGCATGCTAGTGTCTAAGTTTGGCCCTTGCAAGATGCTACGAGGAATCAATGCATATTTCTCAAAGTGCTTCCACATCAAATCTTGGAGGAACATAGTATTAGCATATGTTTCAATTTTCATGAAGCCGTTGGAGATACTGGAGTCTATGACTAAGGAGTCTAAATTGGAAGACAGTGAACCAAAAAACAGTCTGCTAATAGGAGGTTTCTCACCTTTAGCCATTTTTATGGCAAAAGGAATCACAAATGGCTTCAAAAACTGTCCAATATCCTCAAGAATGTCTCTGTAAATCCACAAGCATAAGAAAGCAGCAATGGTCAAGGTACCATCAACCGGTTTTTTGGGAACCTCATCTCTCGGCCACCAGTGCTTCAACCATTGAGCGTAGCAAGTTTTGTGCGACTTTTTGAATCCATGCATTGTAGTTTCCAACACGTCATATATCACATTCTTCTCTGCTGAGAGAAAATGCCTGTAATTGGGAGATGCAACAAAGAAACTACATCTTCTAAAGTGATGGTGAGTTCTCCTCATCTGCATATGAAAGTATGAGCAGGAACGCACCAGCGAGCAAGTAAAGCCATCATACCTGGTATATCATGGTGAATGACTAAATCCCCAGCAGTTTGAATAGCTCGTGTCATCTGTGCACGATCCAGCATGGTCCTTACACGGATATGAACCAACATATGCCTTGCCCACCCAGAGAAATGCGCCAAAGGATTTAGAGAAAACTTAAGTTCCACATGTGAACCCAAATAGTGTTTCTCATTCAAACAAAATCTAATTATCGCTTGAGGAGATACTAACTTGTTCTAAATAGTACTCCTGGGACTTATGAGCAGCCGGAATGAGGAACCTGAGGGACGCTTTTCAGGTTTATACAAAAACACGAAGAATTCATCATCAGTATTTGGGATGTTCTTGGTTTTAGGAGCTTCCTATTTCTCCTTGGAAGTCTCAGAATCATCATTTCGGGAAGAATCATCATCTCTGGAAGACATGTCTGTAGAAACATCCTCCCTGGAAGTTTCCTCTCTGGAAACATCATCTTCAGGAGCGCTATCACGGGAATCAGTCATTTTCGCAAAGTTGTTGTGACATCCACGCACAAATTTCGTCAACACAATGGAATTAAAGCAACTGAGTAATTATAATGCTCACACCAACGTCTACAAAAACGTTAATCCTCAATTCTTACCTATTTACGGTTTCACGAACTTAGTGATAACAGCGTAAAACTCCGAAACTCGTTCTTTCAAACCTGCAAATCCGAGAAAAACTTGTCATTTAAGAGTCGACACTGAATTTTCACGAAACTATGAGCAATTCACATAAACTCTTCATGTGAACATTCCATGATTTTATGCCGCAAACACACATCATAAAATAAAATTGTTTATTTCTAACAATTACTCAAAAATTGCTAAAAAAATAAAAAAAAACTCACATGTGAAAAAAAAACCTTTTTGCGTGAGTTAATAAAAAAAAGAACTTTATTTTTTGCTCAAACGAGCATTTGTTTAATAAAACGAGGGTCTTTCCTATTTTTGCAAGAGTTAGACATATTCCAAATAGAATTTTGAAAGTTCACAAATAAATTTTATCATGGAGTACATGTCTTTTCAAAATTCCTCTAACTCTAAGGATCATTATTTATTACTTCTACTGCAAACGAACCTATGTTCCTAAAAGCATTCGTGAAAGTTCATGCTTTGAAAATAAATTTTGGTTTTCATGAAACCTCATAAACAAAATTTTCTCTACTGCAACTAGACCATGTCTATTCAATAATATACGCATCTCTTTCATATTGGGAATTAGTGCTTGTTTTTTTTAAACTAACGAACGAACGAGCATACGCTTTCTAAAATATTTTTTTCATGAAACCTTATGTATACATACATGCATAAAATTTTGTTTTATGAACAACTCATGAAAACACGAAACACACAACAACAAAAAAAAACTTTACATACCATTTGTCGGCGCCGGAATTCGGCCGACGGTCGTCGGTAATGGGGAGCTCCGGCGTACACAAAAAAGAAATTTTTTTTCTCTGCTCGAGTGTGAGAGAGAGGAGGTGCTTGGTCGGTCAAAAGATAATTTTTTTAGGGTTTCTACCCTTTTATATCAAATTTATTTCCAAAAACCTAATAAAACAAGGACTTCCTTTTTTGGGCCGGGTCCGTAAACGCTAAACCGACAAAAACTGGACTTTCAGCCGACCAAATCAGCGGTGCTTCATCTCTACACACTCACGAAATCACACTCTATCAAATTATCAGGGCCCTTATATGTACATTTGCTCGTACATGACACCATTGGAGCAAATCGAGGATTCTGAGAATACCTTTGTACGACCGAGTTCAACCACTGATCTCGTCGACTGAAAATCACCATCTAATGCTTACTGCGGAACATGATTGTCCCTCACTAAGCAGGGAACTTAATGTTGATGGTGTATTTTTGACAAAGGTCAAAATCGTAAAATCATGATAATGCATGTTTCTGACACGGCTTCAGGAACGCATGTGACGATTCGTGTTTTACGAGCCATGATGAATATGTTTCTCGAAAAGCCTCCATTAACTGAGCGTTTGATGCCTCGCATTTCATCATGCCCTCTATGTAGAATAACATAATTCGGCGGTTTGATTGAGAACTTAACGCCTTTAGGACGTCGGTAATACTGACTGTTCCCTGACTACATAGATAGACCCCCCTCTACATAGAAGAACGATTGGGCGGTTCACCATAAGATTGAGAGCATTAATGCCTTCAAGACGTCGGTGACACTCACTGTTCCCTGACTATGTAGAGTGACCATGTATAGATTCAGGCGGTTCTCCATACATGATTGTTGAGAGGGCAAAACGCTTTCAGAATATCGGCAACACTCTTTGTTTCCTGACTATGCACCTTTCAGAACGGGTATGACGCTTTAACTGGCTAATATTTCTTCTGCAATATATTAATTCTACCGTGACATTCACCACTAAATTCCTAGAAGATAATCTATTCTATCTCATTACTCCAATTTCGTGATCGAATCCACGTATGATCATATTAAATGGTACTAGATAATCTCGTTAATATGATTTCATTGATCGAATCCACGGCTGATCTCATGAAATGGTAATAGATAATCTCGTTACTTCGATTTCATGACGAATCCACTACTGATCTCATGGAATGGTAATGGATAGTTTTATTACTCCGATTCTGTATTCGAATCCACGATCCTATGGGATGGTAATGCTCATTTTATTATTCCAAATCCATGGTCGAATCCACGGCTGATTTTATGGATTGATAATAAATAACTACTCACCTTTATTACTCAGTTTCATGAATCATTCTCCATTGAATTTCATAAATTAGTAATAAATACTCAATAACCGGGCATCTGAAGCATCACTGAGTAAGACCAAGAAAATGGTGCAAGTGTACTCGACAATGATGCACGACCAAGCACCCGAATATACGAACTAGCATTCGAAAATATGGACAAACGAGTAAAACTCATGGTTTCTCCATATTTTCACGATTTCATGAAAAATAATAAAAATAGGGAAAGGTGTTGCGGGATCGGGCTACCTGGCCGCCGGCCATGCCCTAGCCGTGGCCGGTCCCACACCTTACAATCCCTAATCTTTCATAGTTGTTAGTTCCCTCATCTCATGAAACTCCTCAGTTTGAGCAAAAATCATGGTTTCTTCATATTTCTCAAATATTGCTCAAACCATGAAAAACCAAAAAGTCAAATAGCCACAAGACCGACTAGGCTACTCACGCCAAATATTAAAATATTATTATTTTAATATTTTCCAAATTTTGATCAAACGAGCAAAGTTCTACTTGCTCATTCGAGCAAAATCGAGAATTTCAGTCAAAGATCGACACTACACCAGAACAGCCGATTTGGGAACATTATATAGCTTTTAATGATGTATACACTCAAAAGTCCAGCCTGTAGGAAATAAAAAAGAACAAAAATGAGATTACAAGAGATTAAGAGTGCAACTCTTAGTCATGCAAAAGAATACAAAACCCAGATTACAAACTTATGATACAAACTTAGGAGTTTATATGGGAAAGACTTACAAATGTTCCAAGCAGTGTACTTGTGATAAATAAATATGAGAAGTTCCCAAAAAATTGCAATGCGATTTTGGAATTGATGTGAATAAGATATTAAAGTCCTGAATTGCATTGACGAGCACCACAGAATTTGCGTCATTAACAACACCTTCACCGAAGATCAAACTGTAAAGCAGTGGTCTCTCATCCTGATTAAGCACCTGTTGGAATAAAATAAAATTTACATTTTTATTTTATACTAAGATAAGCTATCGATGGCGGTGCAATTAAAATTTGTCTGTTATATTGGAGGTTTCTAGAGAGTTTTTATACATGGAGGGTGCAAACAGAATCTGTAGAAGAAAATATTGTTTTGGTGACTGCAATTTAAAAATGAAACCCATATAAGAATACAACATAAATAGTGACAATACTAAATCAAGGAGTTATAGTTCAATTTATACTTACTCCTTCATCTTAAAGTTATCATCAATAACACCATAAACTATCATAAATAATTATAAATCTAGGGCTTTAAAGGATAATTATTAGAAACAAAAACCTTAAACCAATTACGAAAAATAATTATAAATCAAGGGTAATTCTCACAACCTTATCAGAATGCAAAAACGACAAACCATTTCATTACCTTGAAGTATCACCATCATAACCACCTCTTCTGCCTAGCCATGGCATCTCTATCTCAGACTCAATCCCTAATCTTTTAGAAAAAATCAATCTTCACTTACACCTGCACAATTCATACAACCACCAAGCTCATTAAAACTCAGTCGCCGTCTTCTATTAACTCCTTTTCCACCTTTTACCGTTCCATAACCTTCAAGGCCACCAGAACTTCTTCTCAAGAACCTAATTACTTCAACATCAACTCAATTCAATTCAACCACAAACAATTCGTGACATCACAACCACAATAAACCTATTTACCCATTTATCTCTATATTCATCTCAATTTCTATCAAACCCTAGATTCAGAATATAGTTGGGGAAGAATAGATACCCTAAGTTGTAGAAATCTCAATTGAAATTCAGATAAGAAAGATCAATTCCAATCTCATAGACTTACCCTAAACATCACCATCAATTTCTTCTTCCAAATTTCTCCCGAACACTCTTATGCAACCCAAATTTTCTCGATCTTCAACAACACGATTCGTCATCACCAATCTAATACCAACCCTTTAATCCTATATCCATAAACAACTTGATTTACATCTCAATTCAAACAACCTCGAAATCTAAATTGAAAACCCTAACTCAATTTAGAGCAACATCAACTCCTTCTTCTCCGGGATAAATCAATCACAGAATCACCACCTTCCCCTTCGTTTCAATTACTACATGATTTCTATAAATCATCTACACAAATTCAACTTCTTTACAAAAGAAAACTATTTTTAGGGTTTCAGTTACTGAAATATAGTACTATACTTGGTTTAATTTCTGGAGGAATTTTGATTCATGAGATAGGGTTTTAGAGAAACGGGTTTTGGTTTATCAAATTTTGGGTTGGATTCAGATTTCAGAGATCTCGTTGAGTGAAGAAAAAATTGGGGAGGAGAAGTAGTCGATGTATGAAAGAAAAAGAATAAGAAGAAACTAAGAAAAAGAAAAATAAAAGCGAGGATAATAAAATTATATGGGCATTTAAGCCCTCGACTACTTTAATAAAGTCAAGTGCGTCCTGATATCTATTTCCTTTTTCCAATATTAGGATTTAGTGCAACCTATTTCCGAGTGCGCAACGGATATTAACGTTTGAAAGGCTGCAACGTCTATATCCGTTGCACACCCCCGAAATTGAAATGTTGCAAAATACAGGAAATGATGTAGCACGAACTCTTCTGAAAATTCGAAATATTGCTCAAACGCACATCAGAAAATGCCAAAACTCTCATGACCGAGACACATACATTATGGTGACATGGGCATGCTTCCTTGACCGACCAAGGCCGGCCCTAAGGCTTGCAAGGAGCTGGTCTCACACATTCTTATAATTTTGACCGAATTTGCTCAATTGCTCATATCGGGTCCAAACCTTTTCCAATCAACTTGGAATTTGCTCAAATGACCATCCTCTGGTCCCACGACCACCAAGGGCCGGTTTCATGCCCTCTTAGTCGGTCCCTCACTTTTCCATAATTAGGTTTTATCACCTAATGCTCAATCGAGCACTATTTCAATAAATGATGAAACCGACATTTAATCATCATTCTTTCACCAGCTGGTCAACTCAGAACCCCGGCGCACGCTCACTTTAGTAATTGGGCATCACATGGTCGTCCTTTATCCCATGTGGTCGGTCCTTCCTTCACTCATGACCTATTTTCAGCAATTCATCAATTGACGAACAATTGATCAAAATTAGGGTTTTTGAACAAACGCTCCAAAAATCATCATTCTGAGCAAGTTCAAACACTAATAAATTTATGTTGATCCAACAATCAAAATCTGAATTAATTATATAATATTCGGTAGTCTACCAATATTTTAATTAATATTTTATTGGGTCACGTCACTAATAAATAATTCGTCGAATTGAGAAATACTTGCTCAGTTGCTCGAATATTGATCCAATTATCAATATTCAGTAATTTATCAGTAATTCGCCGAACTGAGCAATACTTGCTCAGTTGATCGAATATTGATCCAACTATCAATATTCAGTGATTTGTCGAATTAAGCAATACTTGCTCAATTGCTTGAATATTGATCCAACTATCAATATTCAGTATTTCACCGAATCGATGCCCAGTCATCGAATTTACAATATTTGCTAATACGCGCAATGTCAACATCATTCAAAGAACTATAGTCTCAACAGACATGTTCGATCCATGAATCACTGAGCATTCATCAATCATGCTCAATTCAACAAAACTTAGACTTATTGTCTAATCAGTCAACAACTAACTAATAAAATACACGCATGTCATGCAGACTCCACGATTTGTGAGACATCAATCACGTCACATGGGGGGATATCAATTAGGGTTTTTGTCTGGCGGCCTACGGTACGTGGATTCATCCACGATGAGAAATGTGAGTAAGTCGTGCAAACGGTTGAAGGAGTTAGCAAAGTAGTGGGTGGACGGTTAACTACGTCTCCGCACGACGTTTGACCACAATTTCCCACTTCCCCACTCTTTCACTCAAAAAACCGTCACACTTACAGGGATCAAGGTGTTTATCATTATGACAATATAAATAAGTCTCTCTGAATCCACGATTGGACAAGGACAATTTTTCGACTCATCACTCTCAGAAATTCCATCAATCGACCGGAACTTACTTTGAACTCAACATTTCACAGAAAACTTGCAGAAACCTTCAACACATCCACAATCCTTGATCATCATTAATCCCATTCTCAGCTTCCCTCCTACAAATCAACCCATCTCCCTCTTTGTGACCGAATTGACTCTGGAACGACCATTAACTTGGTTTATGCCGGAGTGTTACAGATTGATCTCTCGAATCTAAGCACTCCCTTTGCAGTGCATCTGTGTGAGGTTCAGCAGTTTTCTCGGTTGAGGAGTCTCGTCCGCACGCTCGACTCTTCACTTCCCTAAAAACCAGCAAATATTTCTATGAAATAATCGACATTTGAATAACTCTCTAAAAACACTATCTAGATATGATTGATCACATTGTGACTCAAGATTAAAGTCCTAAAGAGTTATTTGAAAATGGTTAAGCTTATTGTTAAATTGGCTAGTTGTTGTACCATCATATTGATAGTTTGTGTATCCTAATCTTGTTTTGATTGTCGAGCCTTGCTCCAACAAACAAGATAGATAGAAATCACAAAGTTCTTCGTCTCATAATTTGCGATTCCACAAGTTTATACTTGTGAGATGAGTAGTAATCTAGGCTGCTCTTTGGAAGTCATAAGACCATATTTTGAGGTTTGCTAGACTTTGTCTATTGCAATCGATTTCCTACCTCACCATGATCTTTGATCAGAACAGAAATCACATATAGGCTTATTTGTGGAGGTAGATTGGTTTAAAGTCTTCAATTAAATTTAAGAAACTCTTAGGATGTAAAGGATGTCAGCTAAGGGAATCAATTGTGCGGAGTCATGTTGAGATTCAAGAGGCGTAAAGAGCGCGATTGTAACTGAATTGTTGTGACGGTTCAATTCGGTCTCAATTACATTCCAAAAAGAAGTTCTGATAGTGAGCCAGAGTCTGTAGCGGCTTATACAACTAGTTTGGTGTTTAAATCTGGACTATGTCGCAGGGTTTTTGTGCAATTGCAGTTTCCTCGTTAATAATATTTCTAGTGTCTGTGTTATTTATTTTCCGCATTATGTTGTTTGTCTTTATAATTGAAATATCATAGGTTGTACGTTAAAATCAATTTAAGCAGATAAGTCCATCGCAATTTTTGGATACCACTTGATTGATTCTTGGATTGATCTTTGGAATCGTCCAAGTACTCTCACGTCATAATCAGGTTCAGAGAATTGTCTCTGTTTACATTCATGATTGAGATTCATTAAGTTGAACTCTCAGAATTGTATTCAAGTTTAGTCCATACAGGTTGCCTAAGAAAAAGTTGGTGATGTATTTTGGTACCCTGCGTTTTCAGAAAGATCGGTTTAGGTGGTGGTTAAATTGAAATACCCTTAAGGATAAGGTTGTTATTGTTTTCTTTATTTCTTGGATTATATGGAAGGACAAATGTTTTTTCATTTTTCAAGGAAAAAATCTTAATCATAACACTTCTACGAGATTATCTCTTAAACTTGTGAATGATATGAATTCTTATCTTAGACCTGAATTCACTACCAATAATACGGGAAATCATTCGACAGTGAGAAATGATTTAAATTCTATAATATCTTAATTACCAAAGGATTATATTATTGTTTACAGTGACGCATCTTTTGACGACAACTCTAACCTATTTGGAATTTGTTTGATTATGAATAATATTGCAGGTAACTATATGAGATGCAAAATCATTCATGGGGTAGCGAGAAATGTTGAAGAAGCTGAATGTTTGGCCTTGATGAAAGCTAGTACTTGGGCTAAAGATTTAAATACAAGCAAGGTCTGCTTCATCATTGATGCTCAATTAGTAGTAGGTTCTTTTAATTCTAATAATAACCAGTTGTTCTGGCACAATAACTTAATTATAAAAGATTGTAAATTGATTCGAAACAAATTTCTTTTTCTAGAGTAGATTTCTTAAGAATAAACTTCAATTCCATGGTTGATATTGCATCTAAGTATTGTAACAACTCAAGAGTGGGGTGAATGGTTGGGTTCCATTCCACCATTCCTTTCACAATAACTGTCTGAAAATTTTGGGTTAATAATAATTATTTTTCTTAGCAGAAAAAAAAAATCAGAGGAAAAGAGGGATAAAATTAAAGAATTTGATCATCCACGAAGGTTCAAGCGTTCTAATCTAGATATCTACCTCATCTGATTAGAAGAGCGACACTTGGAAAGCAAGAAAAAGATCAACGGTTAAATTTGAGACATGCAACAATGCATCAAATACTGGCACAACATGTGCGAGTTAATCATAGAGTCAAAATACAGTGGGACCCGATGTCAGAAAACTTGTAAGACACTCAAAACTCAGATCAGGAATACTTATATAATCAATATACAAAGGAGATGTTGGCAGTCAAAGATAAGCTATCGGGAGTAGTACAACAAGAAGTTAATTCAAATCTGTTGTTAGATCTGATGATAGACTTATGATCATCCATTTTTAACAGACTCCGTTCTGTGTGTGATCGATCATAAGTGGAATCAAGTTTATTTGTGCAGGTACAAAGAATAAATTGCAGATTTAAAGATAAAAAGATTTCTTATTAGTTTCCTATCTTTGTGATTTACTTCGTGCACATACTTGATCGGTTGGGATCCAACTCAGCTTTGTTTATATTTTGATACACATTTTATTGTTAGTCGTATAGGTCGGAAAGTTATCATTTGGTGGTCTTCTTCAGGATTTGGATCTGATAGTTTTTAAACCTATATCTGGTTATCTTGATAATTTAGATCTTGGTGGACATAATCCAAACAAAGGAGTTTATTAGATTAAATGGAAGAAATTTTGTTTGACTCAACATAAAATCTTTGATTTACTTCATGAGATCGAAAGAGCAGTTAACGAAAAAGGTTAGTCCTTTACTGTTCAGAATACGATTTAAAGGAGTTGAGTGCAAGAAGTATTCACGACGGATGAAGCAATGAAGCAACTTAAGATAGTGGACTCTATTTTAGGATTCACGTGCGTCGAGCATATTGGTTGTAGGCGCATGGATATTGAGGAAACTAGGTAACTAGGGGTAGATCACTTGGTTTCAACTATACGAAGTTGTAGTGGTCTTTGTATAACGGCTTAATTATGAGAGTATTCAAAACTGAACTAGGGCCCGGAGTTTTTCCGCATTTGCGGTTTCGTTATTAATAAAATCTTGTTATGTGCTTTTACTTTAATTTTCGCACTATATTTATCGTTTTAGTTATAAAAAAAGTAATTGCGTTTATACATTAATTCAAACACTTGGGTTTGATATACCAAGTATATACCTTGTGGTTGTTATATTCTTGACAGTCTCTGTCTATATTAGATTATGCAAGGTATCGGTCATATAGGTTGATATCGAAACAATTGTGGTGTACTTAGTGTTAGAGCATTGCTCGGTCGAACTCACAAATGTTGCTATCTCAAGCTTGTTGTAAAATTTAGTTGATCAAAACTTTATTTTGATTTCTAGTCTACATTTAGCCAAGTCTAGGATTAGGATAGAAGTGACTAGTTGAGTACCAGACATCACTGCGTTCTAATGTTTGAAGGTGAAGATCAACCAAAGCTTTTGGAAAACTTCATCAACAAAATGTAAGTGAAGACTGAACCACCTATTTCTCAAATTTTCACCTATCTATCTATGAGGCAATATCGCATGACTAAATAGGTACATGCATAGCAACAATTTCGAGTCAAGTTTATCTTGTTAATCATTCTTGAAATATGTTGACTAAGCTTAAGAACATTTGTTCATACTTGATTAATTTGGTTAATCTTAGAGAAATGCTCGGTCGAACTAGCAAGCGCTGATATCCCAAGCTTGTTTTTCAAGTTTAGTTGATCAAAACTATATACTTGATTTCTAGTCTACTTATATCTATGTCTCGGATTAGGATCAAATGTGTAGTTGAGTTTTAGACTTCACGGCGTTTACCAATTGAAGAAGAAGATCTACTGAGGAGCTTGGAGGAACTTCATCAACAAAAGGTATGTGGAGACTAAACTTATCTATCACTCAAAAGCCTATTCTATTCTATCTTCTAATGAGACTAACTCGTATAGCTATGTAGACTTTTACATTATACACATTTGATATTTCGAGTGAGTTTATCTCACTTATCTATTTCTCGAAATATGGGTTGGAAGCTTTTTGCTTTAGCTATGTTCATCATATTCTTGACGATTTTAGTTGAAAACAATTTATTTGTTGGAAACTAAATATTAAGTCAAAAGATGATCATGTGAAAATTACCTTGAACATCTTACATGATTTGTGTGAGACGGTCATTTGATGTTAGCTTGGGAAGTTTAGTATTGATCATTCGATCACTTGAAAATTACTTGAAGCTAATAGTCATTCGAGCACTCCAATGAAATATATAAGATTTGATTTCATTTATCAATATTCCTTATGATTTAGAGTTTTCGTTTGACATCTTTCTTTTGTTTCTTTCATCCCATAGTGACCAGCAGAGTGCAAATATAAGAGGAGACCAGATTTTTCTATCTTTATTCCTTCTTTTTCTAAATTTTCAGGCCTCCAATTGAGCAGAGAGTGTACCGGATTGTACGCATATAATGTTATAGTCTCTAATGAAGTAATCCCATATTTTTTTGTGAAAAGCCGCAGTGCAACAGTAGATGATTGACTGATTGTGTACATTAATTGCAGAGAGCACAATTCAAGTTTGTAATTTAAAAGCCTCTCCTAATCAAATTTTCAGAAGTTGGAATAACATTTTGTGAGGAAGCCCACATGAAATGACCATTGTTGTCGTATTTTGGTCTTGTGTGATTATCCAGTTATAGCATGATTTGGCATTGAACCCACCAGACATGTTGCAAACTAAAGAGTCTTCCTCTGCATCTAAACAAGGTAGTGAACCTAGAAAAGTGAACATCTCTGTTAGAGCATTGCTCGTTCGAACTCGCAAACGTGTATATTGAGTTGGCTCAATAATAGTTAACCGAGGTTAGTCATATGAACACATTTTTCTTAGCCGTATTCATCTAACACTTGTATATTAAATGTGAAGATCAATCAATCATGACAAATAATCAAATGGATCTAATTTTGTTTCAAATAAAGTTGTTCAATTGGTCACTACCTCATAGATATATATATGAACAAACTGAAACGAAATCGGTTTGATTCGTAATCGTACAAAGTACTTATAAAAGAATCAATTAATGAACATTAAGCCTTGGTTTAAAAAGATTGCATTTCTTAAATCATAAATGTTTTAGTTCATGAGTATGAGAATCATACATAACTGATTTTAGAACTACACCACTATGTTCGCAAACTTGGTACGCGAACAACAGCTCCGGACCTTGGCCTATACAAGTCGTTCGCATACCCGGTTCGCGAACAACTGTTCCGGACCCAATTCAGGTAAACCCGTTCGCATACTAGGTACGCAAACAAGAGTTTCAGACCTTCTCAGGTAAATCCATTCGCATACTAGGTACGCAAACGAGAGTTCTGGACCTGAATCATCACAATACAGTTCGCATACTAGTATTGATCATTCGATTCTTGAATCATAATAAATTACTTGAAGTTTATTATTGATCATTCGATCACTTGAAAATTACTTGATCATAGTCATCACTGCCAAAAACAAAGTTTTTCCCTCTCTCCCTCTCCTCTCTCCACTCCTTGTTCAACAAAACCATCAACAACAGCACTTCTCTCTGAGCAGATTTCTTTAATATTTCTAGGTTAGTAGTTGTAACTTAATTTTCTAGGTTAGTTAGTAGTTTTAACTTAATTTTACTGTATTTTATTTTTATCTAGACCATAATGATAGTTATATTTACTCTTTTGAGGTTTATCTTCGCTTTAATGGCGGTTCTTGGTTATTGGGATGGGTTCTATGATCGATAGTGATGCTCCAACGGCGAAATCTTCATCTTTGTCGGTGATTTGTTTGACGACGGAAGCTTCATCACTAGTTACAAGAGACTTGAGCAAATCACTCCTATTTTGGGAGCATATCTTTTTAAAGAAGAAAAGAATTAAAGATCTACTTCCGAGAAAAACCATTCTTTCTCCGGTTTAACTGGATCTTATTTATACTTGTATTTGTCTTACTCCGGTAGTCCTTCTCTTTTTCTTGTCTGATTTCTCGGTATTTTACTTGTACGTTATGTTCTTGTTACTTTGTATTCTCTTATTTTGGATCTTAAACTCATTATAACCTCGAATTTCCATTAATGAAAAGGTTCCTTATTTTAAAAAAAAAAATAAAGAAAAGGAAAAGCTCCTGATAGATTGTAACTAAGTGTAACTCTATGCATATTAGATCATTGGGATTATGCCTCCTTGTGTATTGGGAACTACTTTAGTTCATTTTTCTTTTGATACATTTTAACCATTTCTCCTCAATTTTTCTTTTTAGTTCGGCATACTCT
Source organism: Papaver somniferum (assembly GCF_003573695.1). NCBI lineage: Eukaryota > Viridiplantae > Streptophyta > Magnoliopsida > Ranunculales > Papaveraceae > Papaver > Papaver somniferum. The sequence continues at coordinate 170,699,757 of NC_039360.1, read as the reverse complement.
AATGGGGAGTAAGATTCAACTTTCGATCCCAGAAGTGTCGTTTTTGCGTCATTTTTAAGTTGAATTCAACAAGGATTCTTCTGTTTCCGTGAACGTGCGATGGAATCAACACCAGGACGCCATTAGGGTTGTCGTCCCAAAAAAGCACCAGACGCCATTTCAAATGGCTGCTAGAAGATACTTTATGGAAATTCAAGCATCAGAATTATACACACCATTGAATTCATAATCTTATTGGTAATTGATACATCAGATGCCATTTCAAATGGCGTCTTTATTTTGAATTTTGAATTTTGAATTCCCACTACGCTTGGACGTTGAGTGGGTTCTCCAAAAATGTTGGATCTATTAGAGCGAGCCTTATGACACACATGCAAACATGTAATAACAGGAAAAAAAAAATTCTTTGGGCTTTTTTTTTTGAGTCCTTTTATTTACCGAGAAGGAAAACTGCCCTTCCGGTGGCGAATAATGATGGAAGAAAGGATAAAACTTTTGTGTACAAGGATTAAGTCTATTATATGTCATTGTGCGAATAGTGATGAAAGATAGAATGAATCCTTGTCTATTCCGCAGTATTTGGTCGATCTCCGATCCACAATCTTTGTGCATATAATGTATTGTTCCATAAGGTTTCTTATATTGAGCACAATAGACTAAGTTGATCATTCTCTTATGACTAACTTAGTTGTTGCTCCGTAAGGTTCCCTATGTCGAACATGATCAACTAAATTAATCATTATTTTGGTTATTTTAGTTGTTGCTCCGTAAGTTCGCATATGTCGAGCATGACCAATTAAATTGATCGCTTTTTGTGGTTAATTTGGTTGTGTATTCCAATTGAATTAATCATGGGTTTTCTTGTGATTTGGTTGTTATTTTTCGATTGAGCTAACTATGAGTTCTTTTGTGGTTATTCAAATGAATTTTGTGTATACAAATTCGTGTTTTCATATGATTTGATTGTCCAAAGAAATCCTTATTTTCTTGTGAAAGTAAGGTCGCCTTTGTTGTTCCTTCGGTGATGACATTTTATGGGGGAGAGTTCATTTTGAACTTGTGCTTAATTGCCAAATCTTTGTGGGAAGTGCGACTGTGGAATTTTTAGGGGTTATCTTGTATCTTTATTAACTCCTTGATGAATGCATTTAGCTTCGGCTTTATGATTGCATCTAAATTTGTTGGTATGTTAATACACATTTTGGTCATGATGTATCTCCATGGAAATCTCATTAGGATCCCACTAATTTTCGTACCTTTGCCAATTTTTTTGACAAAAAGGGGGTGAATTAATGTGTAGTTCACACTACAAATACATATGGTTTACGGATCATTATGTAAGCGGGAGTGGTTTTCATGTTGAGATATGTATTGACTAAGGGGTAGTGATGCATATCGCCATAGTGTTATTGTCAAAGTTGTGATACAATTGAACTTTGATGCTGTGTAATAATACTATGACACTGTATAACAATGATTAAGAGCATTTTGGTTTCTCATTGTTATAACTACGGATCTTCAACAACTGTGATGCTGAACTTACAACCTTTAGGATCATGGAGTACTTGGAAGTGACGAAGATTTCGAGTTGGGTTGAAGATGCCATGGACATCAAGCATGTGGATAAGAAACTACTTTTTTTTTTTATCTTTTTTGTAATCCATATGTATTGATAGTTTTGTCACTAAAATTGACAAAGGGTGAGATTGTTAGAGCATTTCTCAACCGAACTCGCATGCGTTGTTATCTCAAGCATGTTTTTCAATGTTAATGATCAAAACTATAAGTCTAGATTTCTAGCCTATTTGTAGATGTCTCGGACTAGGACATAGATAGTGTAGTTGAGCTTAAATCTCTCAAAGTTCATCTCTTGAAGACGAAGAACAACTAAGGGGAGCTTGTGGAACTTCTTCGAAAAAAGGTATGTGGAGACTTGAACTTATCTATCACTTGGAAAGTCTATTTATACTATCTCCTATATTGAGACATAAGTCGTGTTACGATATAGTTTTCTATATACACATTTGAGATTTTGAGCTGAGTATATCTCGCTTACATATTTCTCGAAATATGTGTTGGTAAGCTTTCGCTTCGACCAAGTTCATCTTATATCATGAGAAAATTTCCGAGTAACATCTTACATGGTTTGTGTGATACAATCATTTGATGTAGGCTTGGAATGTTTCGACAATGATGATTTCAATATCTTGAAAATTGTTTTGATGCTAATAGTGTGTGAAAACGGCTATTGTCATTATAGAAGAATGCTTCAATGATTGAAATAAAGAGTTGATTATGTAACCATCTTTGGATATAAGCATATATAGTGTGTTCGCACATTAGTGTATAAGTCCATAAACCAGAAGCCAAGAGTATGCATATGTGTGTATACGAAATTGGTGAAGGAGACAGGTTAAGTATACGTACCCGTACGCATACTGGCGGAAGTTCTCGAACCTAGAATTTCTGCGGAGTTTGGTTATGGCAAAACTCTTAACTAGTCACCCGGGTATGCATAATTGCGGAAGTTTTTAAACCGAAAATTTCTGCTGAGTTTGGAAACTTAACAAACTCAAAAACCGGTTGATTAAGTACGCATACCCGTATGCATACTTAAGCTGGTTACTTTTTCAAGTCGGTCAGTTCATGGACTTTAACATGTAAATCATAAGGAATGCAATTGCAAACCGTGGCTATAATGTTCATGATTGATTCAAGTGAAACAAACCGATTTGATTTCAATTGTGTTTTCTAAACAATTGAACAACTCTTAACTAGTTTCATTTGAGTCATTTGAACTAGTTATGGTTGATATGAGAGTAATCATATGGCTAACCTCGGTTAACTATTTGTGAACCAACCTGGTGTACACATTTAGGTACGGTTACATAAACCTAAATGAGGGTACATTTCATTTGTGTGTAACAAGTTAAGTTCGATCTAACGGTTGAAAGATATTAGCTTGTTTGAATTAAGTTTTTCATCTAACAGTGATTATTGAATGCTTTGTTACCAAAGTAACTTGGATTGTAAACCCTGATTTGAAAACTATATAAAGGAGAACTCTAGCAACTGGGAAAACTAATCCTCACACCTCATGTGTGTTACTAGTTGCATAACTAGAGTCAATTCTCCTTTAACCTTAGGTTTCTTCTCGAGACCCTGTAGGTTAACGACTTGAAGATTTCATTGGGATTGTGAAGCCAGACCCAACTATTATCTTTGTAGTTTGGTGATATGATCTTACTGTTTCTATCGTGTTGAGTGCAATTGAAGTAATTGGATCGAGATTTTATATCTCCGATAGGCAAGATAGAAAAGTAGTCACAAACAAACTTCGCTCATCGTTTGTGATTCCACAATAACTTGTTTCGCTAGTCGATTAAGTTTATTGTGAGGTGGTTGATAATACTAGGCTGTTCTTCGGGAATATAAGTCCGGTTTATCAATTGGTTCCTGTTCACCTTGATTTATCAAAAGACGGAACAAAAACTCTTGGGTATTTCTGTGGGAGACAGATTTATTCAATCCTATAGAATTTTTTTTGTGAGACAAATTTGTCTATTAAGTCTTCGACTTTGGGTCGCAGTAACTCTTAGTTGTGGGTGAGATCAGCTAAGGCCTAAGGGAATCAAGTGCGTAGTATCCTGCTGGGATTCGAGATGTAAGGAGCGCAATTGTACCTTGAATCAGTGTGAGATTGATTAGGGTTCAACTAAAGTCCAGTGCGAAGTTAATTGGTAGTAAGCTAGTGTCTGTAGGGGCTTAATACAGTATGGTGTTCAATCTGGACTAGGTCCCGGAGTTTATCTGCATTTGCGGTTTCCTCGTTAACAAAATTCTGGTATCTGTGTTATTTCTTTTCCGCATTATATTTTGTTATATAACTGAAATATCACAGGTTGTGCGTTAAGATCAATCAATTAGAATGTCCAACCTTTGGTTGTTGATTTACATTTATTGACACTTGAACATTGGTCTTTGGTACCGTTCAAGTTACTCCTCTTATTCAATCGGGATCGCAGATTTATATTTGCTGATTGCGGATTGAATTAAGAGTTAGAGATATTAAACTCTTTGATATACTCTCTAGATTGAGTCTGACTGTCTGGTTGATTCTCTAGAAAGTATATTGGAGTAAGTCCTCTCAGATTGCCAAACGAATTGTTGGGTGTGGTTGTCAGACCCCCGCATTTTCAACTTCGATAAACACCTTTGGAAAGGATATATCCCTTGCAAGGTTAGTTTCATTCTTTGGGCTTGTTTCCATGAATCACTTTCGCCTAGAGACATGCTAGCACATCGTGGTATGGAAATTAATAGTGATTTGTGTGTACTTTGCAATGAAGAAAATGAGACGACTGATCATATGTTTATGCATTTTTCCTACTCCTTTGAAATATGGGATTATTTTATTAAGGCTTTCAAGATATCTTGGCCTATGTCGAGAACTCTGTTCTTTTTGTTTGAAGCGTGGTCGACGAATGTGCTGCTTGGAAGAGGTAGAGAGGTTTGGAAGATTATTCATTATGATATTTGTTGGACTTTGTGGAAGGAGAGAAATGAGAGAGTTTTTGGTGGTCGTCAGAAAAGCACAAGTGAGACTATTGATCTTATTAAACAACTTGTAGTCTTATGGTCTTGTGACACTAATGTTTTCAAATTTGTTACCTCTACTCTCATTTGGAGTAATCGGGAAGACCTTATGAGTGAGTGATTTCCTTTGTATTTTGTAAATATTTTTCTTTTTAATATGATCTTTTCTTCGAAATAAATTAAAAAAATAAAAAAAATCTCGTCATAGATTGTAACTGAGTGTAACTTTCTTCATATTAGTAGATCATTGGGCTTATGCCTTGTGTACTGCAAACTAATTTAGTCCATTTTTCTTTTAATACACTTTTTTAACCATTTTTCCCCATTTTTTTTTTCTTTAGTTATGACACACATGCAACTTTTTTTTTGTCAATAACAGAAGAACTCTATTATTGGGGTTGTAGGGGTGGGATTTTGGGGGATTAAATGACTAAGTGGAGACCAAAAGGTATAGGGGGAGATCATGTTAGTGTAAAAGTTCAAAAACACCCTCAATCATTTTTATTTATTATCCTTTTACCCTCCCATTAACTACCTAATCTAATAAAAAAAACGGAAAATTTATTAAAAGAAAAAAACCATCGAACCTATTCATTCCTCTTCTCTTCTTCTTCTTTTTCTGTTTTCCTTCTTCTTATTTTCTTCGTTCATTCTTCTTCGTTTATCAACGATTAATTGTCAATTCAAAAAAAATTCGTCGCCGATTAAACCCATTTTATAAAACCATGAAAGCAAAGGAAAATCTAGGTCATTATTCGTCGAATCAACCCCCTCCTGAAGCAGAGAAACCAACTTCATCAAATGAAGTAGAAAGTGAAGATCAAGAGGAAGTGAATGCAGGAGAAGCACCAACTGCCGAGACTCCTATTGTGACAGCTACAAGGTTTGAATTGAAAAACCCACACTTTATTTAAGCGTTTTATTGATTATTCAGTTGGTTTCGACAATTTTAGGTTTGAAAAAGAAGTTTCTGAAAATGCTTACGGCTGAGAGTTCTTGTATTCCCAGCCGTAAACAGGTCTCATGGTTGGGACCTATTGGTTTCCCAGCCATATGTATGTATCACGGTTGGGATATCTAAGAACCGTTTATAATTTTTACGGTTGGGATATTTTAGAACTCCCGGTCGTTAAATAGTCGATGTGTACGATATTGACAAATCCTATCAGCAACAAGTTGTTTACGACTGGGTTTTTCCTAGCCGTATACTGTCCAGTGTTCGAATTCTTTTTCAGCGGTAGTGGTTACGTCTAGGCTTTTGCTATCCGTAATTTGTTTTCCAAACCGTAAATCTTAGTAACCTAGCCGATTTTATATGACGGCTAGGTTTTCTTATCCGTAATATGAGTAACCAATGCACAAGTTATTTTTCCCTGCCGTTATTCTTTTTACGTCTTGGTCGATAACTCAAAACCCCATCCGTTATCTTTTTTGCGTCTTGGACTTTCCATATTTTTCTAGATATTATTTTTTTTACGTCTCAGTCGATTACTAAATATCCCATCCGTGATGTTGTTTGCGTCTGGGACTATCCATATTTCCTAGCCGTTATCATTGTCACCGCTTTTTGTGAAGATTCCTCAGCCGTTTTTACTTATCTTCTTTTGGTTTTTGGTCTTGTTTGTCTTTGAACAGAGAAGAAAAGAGGAAGAAAAGATCAATAGAAGTAACACCTTCTAGTGATCCCACTCCGCAACCTCGTCACACAAAACCATTGGGTGCAAACACAAGGAATACAAGTGAAGTTAGTACAAGTGAAGTTGGAGTTGGTGGAGGGAGTGAAGGTGTACTTGTTACTGGAGGAAATGAAGTTGTAGTTGCTGGAGGAAGTGAAGGTACTTGTTACTGGAGGAAGTGAAGGTGGAGTTGCTGAAGTAAGTGAAGGTGTACTTGTTGTTACCGGAGGAACTGAAGTTGGCATTTCTACTGGTGCTGCTATTGATAAAGGTAAATCTGTAGTTCAGGAGGACAAGAAGGATGGAAATAAGAAGTATCCACCAAAAGAAACGACAAGACAAATAATTGATGCTATGGTGCATTTACCTCCCAAGAGGAATGGGAGACCTTGGGGTGTGCCAAGAGATAGTTCTGTATTGATTGGTTACTCGTCTTCATGGGATACTTGGGTTTGTGGCACAAAGGTAATAAATCAATATATATATATTGATATATATGTTATTTTCATTTTATTATGGATATTTAATTGTAACAACCAAAATTTTATATTATTTGTAGTTTCCTAATAAAGCGGTCCCTAAACTGAAGCACCAACAAGGAAAGTTTTGGTCGTTGGAGAAAGAGCATCCATATGTGGTAGCTTTGGTAAAAGCTTCGGGGTTATGGTCTGGAATCAAGACTTTGCAGAATACATATGATGTTGTGATAGTTTGTGGTTTTAGAGAAAGATTTTGGCCCGAAACCATGACTTTTCTACTCCCATTCGGCGAGATGACTATGACTCTGGATGATGCAAAGGAAATCACCGGTCTTGCTTTAGAAGGAAAGGATGTGTGTGAGGGTTTCAACAATTATCTTCCTTTTGATAAGCTTTATGTCTTGGCGAAAGACTGTCTTGGATGGGGCAAAGATGAAGCGAAAGAAGAGTTTGAGATAGGGTATGCAGCCGCGCCTAGAGCTAAAAGGGAATTTAGTCAACCGAGTGAACTTAGTGAAACAATTAATATTGCAAGGAAGATTAATTTGGTTCATCTGAGGGACAAGTTTTAGGAATCTGCTCGCAAGACCGATAGTGGAGAGATCGTGATGGACACAGAAAGAGCTAAACATACGACTATAACTTATTTGTTGCACGCTCTTGGGACCGTCTTCCTTCCCGATTTCTCAGGAAATAAGGTAAATGTTTGTTATTTGCAGCGGTTGAAGACTCTCAGTCTCGATCCGGAAACAAACAAGGTACCCAAGTACTCGTGGGCCACCACCCTACTTTCCAGTGTGATGGAAAATCTTTGCAAAGCTACTAGGTGGAACAAAACACAAATTACGGGATGTGTTGCTCTTATCCGGGTATCGTTTTGTGTTAATATAACAAATGTTTATTTATTTTAGTTTTATATATTGGTTGTGTGTAATATCTTATTTATAATCGACACTTTTTTTCCGTAGTCATGGGTTTACGACCATTTTAAATTCTTGAGGCCTACTCGGGATACAAAATGGCCTCTATAGAAACCTACAAGAGGAAGATACCCCTTTGGAGGGACCCAACACAAGGCTAAAGAGACGGAAATGGTCAAAATGAGGAAAAAGTTGGATGCTTTGACAATTGATGATGTGGTGTTTGATCCATATTTGAAGCTTGATGAGGATGGTTATGAGGAAGTTGGTGATAAAGAATTTTCTAATGTGGCGACCTATGTGGAACCTTTGTTTCATTCAACTGGGTTCGTCATTTTGGATCCTCGTAGAACGCTCCGCCAAATTGGTATTATCCAAAAAATTGTACCTGAAGACTCTCGTTTTACACTAAGCGCAACCCACTCCCTGTTTAAGGACAAAGATGTCAAATTGAAGTATAAAACCAACACCGTTGATCGAACATTGGAATGTTCGTTCCGAAAGAGAAAACCAAATGAGTAGAAGATTGCTTGAAGCTTCTCATGGGACATCCGAAGCGGATGCGAATTACATGGAATGGAATCAAGAGTGGGCTCATCCTTATGTGAAAAAATTGGATCCGGAGGCACAGAGATATTTGAAGAAGGCAGAGAAAGAGAGTTCAAAATCAAAGGAATCAATGAATGAAGAAGATGATTGGGAGAAGACGGTGGTACGTATACTACTAATTATGTTTGTATATGTTTGTATTTGTTAATTATCAATGAATAATTACAGTATGTGTATTTGATATGAAAAAATAGGTTGAACGAGTTAATTGGGTGGTAAAGGACATGAGCTGTATGATTGATTTGGGTGAGAAGTTGACGGTCCCTGAACAAAGATTACTCCGGAATCGAGTTAAAGGCATAATAATTCCTGAGAAAGCAAGTCTATATGCTTATGAAGAGGCCCGATCAAGGAGAGATAAGAGGGCTAGGTCTCCTTCTTCTAGCGATGACTCAGATACTCCCTCCGGTGAGCAAGCTCAATCAAAGCAAGGAAAAGGCGGTCGAGGCAGTTGAGGCGGTAGAGGTGGAGGTAAAAAAGGTGGCCGTGATCGAGGTAAAAAAAGAGGCCGAGTTGGAACAAGTGCTCGAGGTGGAACAAGTGCTCGTGGTGGAGGTAAAAAAGACTTCAACTCAAGTTGGCAGGGGAAAAGGAGGTAAAAAGGCTAGAGTGGTAGAACAAGTTGTTGAAAAGGAGAAAAAGGACGACGATTTGGATACTTTTTTGCGAACGTCTTCGGAGGAGGAGGAATCAAGTGAATGAATGACTATTTACTCGCTTTTTAGGATTTTACTTCATGGATTTTTTATTATCTAAGACTTTGGCTATTTACTGTTTTCGTTGTTTGGTTATGGATTTGGAGGTTTGCATGTATGAATGAATGTTAGTATTTCCATTTGTCTAATATAAGAAAAATGAGGAAAAAATCAACATTGTTGAGTTTTTTGTGCACTTTCGGCTAGGTCGATGCTTCACAGAATCTAACCGAAAATGCGTATAATTGTTGTCAAATAAAATTTCACAGCTGTAAACAAGAAAACGGTTAGAAATTCTCGGCCGTAAATCAGGAAACGGTTGGGAAAAGCAATCGTGGGTGCTTCACGGTTGGGAGCCGTTTTAAGCTCTGGTCACTCAAAATAAAATGAGTCATATTTACGGCTATATATCCTGGTCGTGTTTCCTTCAACGGTTCGGAAAACCGTCCATAACCAACTTACGGTTGGGAATGTCCTAGCCATATATTACTCTGTAACCCCCCCCCCCCAAAAGGGCTCCTGGTTACAGCTACATATTCAGGCCGTAATATTTTTCTATGGTTTGGAGTCCCAACCGTGATTCTGACAGAAAGTAATGAATCTAATTTACAGCCGGGAATCCCTGCAGTAAATCTGACAGACCACAAACTCTGCAGGTTATACAGAATTACGGCTTGGTCGACCTAGCCATAACTACCTATAATTTCCTTTTGTACCACATCAAATCGGCTAGTTTTTTGAATTTTGAAAAATAGATCCGTTTGAAGACTGATCTATAGAAGGTTCTAGTTGTTAAACCACTTATTTAAACTTGAAATAACTCCATCTCCATATAACCACCCATTCCAAATCAAAATCACACCTTCTACACTAATAATCTCTACTAAAACTCCTACAAACTCAATGCAATGTACTCAAAGGAAAAACCCGACTTTACTTTGGATGAAGACTTATCTCTTTGCAAAAATTTTGTGTTATGCTATCCAAAGAAGGGAGAATAACGACGGAACGATGGTGTACCAAGTCCATCTTATTGGAGTAAGATTTTTTAAAAAAAATTTGTAGTGAAACAGGTAACACTAACAACCGCGATGGGATTGAATTATATCTTCAATTCTCAAACATACGCAAAAAAGTGGAAGAGTATATGGCTTTACTTCGTATGTGCAAGCAACTTCGACTTAGAGGTGAGACCGATGAAGAAGTCATAGCTCAAGCTAACAAGGAATTGAGAAAATGGAAAGGTTATAATTTCAAGTTCCAAGCTCAAATGACCATCATCAAAGATTTCTTGATACATCGAAAGGGATGTTATTAAAATCAACTTTGTAATGAGGATATATTAAGCATACAATGAGTTTTATTGTGGTCTAGTTAATGAAAGTACTAGTAATTTTAAATCGTATTAAGAATTCATGTTGAAACAAAAAATTTCTTAACTTTCAAATTTAATTACGGACGAGAATATTTTGTAAACCCAGCCGTAATACAGACTTAGGTTATTCTGGGAAGCATAACGACCAGAAGTTCTTAACCTCCCATCTGTTATATATGTTCACGACTGGGAGTTCCTAATATCTCAACCGTGTACTCGTATTTACGGCTGTGTCGACACATTTACCCAGCCGTAACAACAAAAAATTCCAGAATTTTTTCCAGATTTTTGACGGATTTGAACTGATAAAATTGATGTTGGGAGTTGACTATAAGGTTATCTTGAGTTTTGTAATGCAGGGTTTCATCATTTTTCTTCAAATTTTTTCAAAAAAATTTCACGAAAATCACCATTTTTCCTTCTTCAAAACTCAAAAAAAATCAAGTTCTGATTTGCAAAAGATTAATGATTTGATTAGTCAAATTGATTCACTAAGACTGATTAGTTAGCTTAATCAATTTAATTAGCACTAATCAAATTAAGGGTAGATTAAACATTACAAAAAAGGATAGATAAGGGGTTCTATGGGTTGTAATTTCATGACCCCATTAAACCCCAAAAAATCCACCCTTTTTAATCCCCAATAATAGAGTTCTAATAGAAAGATACTCTCAAGTTTTTTTTTTTGGGTCTCTTTCTTTACCGAGAAGGAAAACAACACTTCCGGTTTGGTTTCTTGCGAAGGCCCGAGGGCGAAAGCAACTTTAGAATCGTGCGTGTCCATGTGAAAATTCAACATTAGAAGAGCTGCTTTATGATAATACTCGTGTAAGCTTGGATGATAATGCTCAATCTAATTTCAGTCAATCTTACCCTGGAACAGTGTCAGAGCAAAACCACTTGAAGTCTTTCCAAGAAGAAATTCCAAGAGTCTCTCACCAGGTATATTTTATTTTCAATCTCAGCAAACTAGATCTGATTTCCCGTCTTAGTCATTTTAATTACTTGCATAATCATCTCAATTACTCTATCCTCTTGCATATAAAATTTTGTTTTAAGTTTATATCTAAGGGTTTTAACTCTGTCATAATGAAGATAGTTGCATGGAATGTACAAGGATTTGCATCTAAAGACACTAGAGATTACTTAGCTGCCGTTATAAAAGATCAAGACCCAGATGTAATTTTCCTCCCTGAAACTAAGATTACTGCTGATAGAGCAAAATCTTTATGTCAAAAGTTTTATTATCCTAATAATTGGTTTGTTAGTTCTATTGGTCTTTCTGGAGGATTGATTCTTCTTTGGAAGAATGGTTTTCCTTGTGACATAGTCTGTAGTGCTGATAATATGGTTTATGTTCTCATCCAATCTAATCCATCAAAAGAGGAATGGCTATTAACTTGAATGTATGGGTCCACTCATATAGATGTCAGGAAAAAGCAATGGAATTTTATTAAACTCTATGATTGATGAGGTGAAGATCCCTCGTTCAAGACAAAATCGAATCACTGTCTTAGGAGTCACCAATTTCTTCAGAGTAACAGTTCTGGGATTTATCAAAAGACGATACACTGGGGATTTCAAATGTTGCTCAGCTCCCGGAATATCTTTTTCAAAGAATGCATCATCTATGTTCGGGACATTCTTAATCCCATGGATTTCGTCTTCGTCTCCCCGAACGTAAGTTTCATACATGCATGTCTCATCTCTGGAGATACCATCATCAACGCACATCTCTTCCCTCGAGGCGTCGTCAGCTTGGGAATTGGTCATCTTTGCTGAGTAGATGAAAATTCTACTTCAGTATGCCGTCTAGATATAAATCAAGGAAATACAAGCAAAAATGGTAACTCTTAACTCTTACCTTTTATACTTCCACTAAGAATAGTGATAGTAATGCTAGAATTAACACCTCAAAATCGTTCGTCTCTTCGAAACCTGCGATAATTAACGAGACTTTATTAATTTCCGAGACTGATTTTCATGAAATCGCGAACACAATTTTCATAATGTGATCATTCACACAACTGACCTATGAAGTTTATAACAATAAAATATTTCATCATAAATATATTGTCTATCTTCGAAGGTTCCTCAACACACACGTTTTGATTTTTTCAAAACAACAATTAATGCAACTTGCATACATAAATTCTCAAGTATTTTTATCTAATGAAAACAAATTCATGCAAATAAAATATACCATCATATTTTGCACAATATATGTCACGGCTGCATATAAAAAAACTATTTTTCCTTCGTATCGTCGGTATTTGTCTTTAAGACGAATGCTCACATCTCATACATATGATAAAGTTTTGTATTTACATGAAAGCTCATAAGCAAAATTTTATCACTGGACACAAGTTCATCATATGAATTCCCCTTCGAGTCGTCGTAATTTGCCTTTAAAACGAAGGATTATTTCGATTTCGTGAAAATTTACTCCTTTTATGATAAAACCGTGGTATACATGAAAGCTCATACACTAAGTTTTATCACTGGACCTATGTTCATATACTAAAAAAAAGAATCTCTCCTAAATCAGGGATTATAGTTAGTTTTAAACTAACAATCGAACGAACATACGTTTTCAAAAACGAAGTTTTTTTTTTATAAAACTCACACTAATATACACACATGTATATGGTTTCATCATGATCAAAACATGAACAACCCATGATACTCATGGACGTCAGCAAAAAAAAAACAAAAAACGGGCTTACCTGGTCGGTGGCCGGAATTGGCCGAACGGACGATCGACGGCGGTCGGACGGCGGCGAAGCTCCGACAATTTTTTTTCCTCCACTCGCTGCTGACGTGAAGGTAATATAGAGGTGATGAAGGTGCTGGTCGTGTGTGTGAAGGAGAAACAAAAAAAAAGAAAAGGATTAATTCCTTTTATACCAAATTTTATTTCCAAAACCTAATTTCACAAGGATTTCCTTATTGGGCCCGACCCGCAAATCCTAAACGACCAAGGTTCCATCGTCCAAACCAGCGGTTCACACCAATTTATGCTCTAATCAAATGAAGCCTTCATCAAGTCATGGTTTGCTCATATTCTCGAAATTCGGTAATGTCCTAACTCACGACTAAGTTTAATTACTTGTATAATTTATGGCCGAAAAATCACCATTTAATGCTGACTGAGGAGCATGGCTTTCCTCAGTAAGCAGGGGACTTAATGTAGATGGTGGATTTTCAACAAGGGCTAAAATCGTAAACTCGTGATTATACGAGCCTCTGATCCAGCAATCAGATGTGAGTATCGAGGCACGGGTCTCTCATGAATTCTCAACGGAGAGTACTTTCTCTCAGAGTACATGTAGATATGTAGTCTCACGACCGGACAACGACATATCTCATGAATACTGAACACTTTCAGTGATTATTTCTATATAGTATCACGAGATGGACGGCTCCTAGACAGCTTGCTCTGCTAGTATAGAGCGATAACGTCTTCAGGAACAAACAACGAGTTTACCCTAACTATATAAAGGATACGACTTGCCGACAAACTCATATCGGGATAATTAATTCTCCTAGACAGCTTGCTCTGCTAGTATAGAGCCACAAAGTTAATTATTCTTAATTAAGATTAATTCTGCCGTGACATTTACTACCGAATTCCCAAAATAATCTATTATTTCTCCTATTCCATGGTCGAATCCACGACTGGTCCCATGGAATGGCAATAACAATTGCTCTTATTCCATGGTCGAATCCACGACTGGTCCTATGGAATGGCAATAAACAATTGTTCTGATTCTATGATCGAATCCACGGCTTGATCTCATAGAATAGCAATAACTATATTATCTCATTACTCTGATTTCATGATCGAATCCACAACTGGTCTCATAAATGGTAACATATAAAACTTAATTACTCCGATTCTACGGTCGAATCTACGATCCCAAGGAATGGTAATACTCACTTTATTATTCTGAATTCGTGGTCGAATCCTCAGCTGATCCTATGAATTAAAAATAAACATCTTATTACTTAGTTTTGTGAATTATTCTCCACTGAATTCCACAATTAGTAATAAATAATCAACAACCGGGCGTCTGAGCTACCTCTAAGTAAGCCTCGATCCAAATGGTGAAAGTGCGTTCAACGACGATGCACTAACAGTCACCGCACGAACGAGTATTTCAAAATACGATGAAACGATTAACCTATTGCAAAATAGGAAGAAAATAATGAATAATCAAAATATTGACCAAGGCGCCAAGGGATTTGACTCACTGACCGGTCGATCGTGCCATGACCTATCCCACGCCAGTTTTATATTTTATCATATTTTTATTATTTTCCTTCATCTGATGAAAATCCTTTCATTTGAACAAATCTCCTTCGTCTCGAGGAAACTCCTCGACTTCATGGTGTTTTTATAAACCCATGAAAATAATATAAAATTAAGGAAAAATAGTGTGGGGCGTGACACTGGCCAACCGGCCATGCCTTGGTCCCAGCCGGCCCCACACCTTATGGTTCCTCATTATTTTATTATTACTATTATTATTATTATTTCTCTGATTTCATGAAAAACTCCTTGATTTCATGGTATTTTGCAAAAATTAGAAAATAAATAAAATAAAATTATGAAAACTCGTGGGACCGGTCCCTAGCCGGCCGGCCATGCCCTAGCCGGTCCCACACGCTCCTTTATTTTATTATTATTTATTTTATTTTCCTTGAACTTATCAAATTCCTTGATTTCATGGTATTTCTCTCAAATTAGGAAAAATTCCCTCAAATCATGAAAAATACATTAAAAAAATATATAAAATTATGAAAACTTGTGGGACCGGGCCCTAGCCGGCGGCCATGCCTCCCACGGCCCCACACGCCCTTGTATTTTAATATTTTTGCTTCCTTGAACTCATCAAAACTCCTTCACTTCAGGGAAACTCCCTAAATTCATCAAAACTCTTTAAATCCATGATATTTTCATAAAATCATGAAAAATATTATAAAATTAAGGGAAAGGCACCACGGGACCGTGGTCACGACTGGCCAACCATACCATGGTTTCACGGTCCCACGCCTCCTCATTCCTTTATTTTATAATTATTCTCCATCATCTCATGGTGTTTTCCTCAGTTTCAGCGAAACCCTAATTTTGGCATATTTTCTCGAATAGACGCTCAACTGCACGTCAGAAAATATCAAAATTCTCAGAACTAAGACACGGACGTCTTTGGGACACGAGCATGTTATCTTGATCGACCATGATTGGCTCTTTGGCTTACAGAAGTCGGTCCCATCAATTTTCACAGTTTTGACCTAATTTGCACAATTGCACGTATTAGGTCCAAAACTCTTCCAAACACTTTGGATTTTCATGAAGTGATCGTCATTCGATCCCGTGACCACCCAGGGCCGGTTTCATGACCCCTTGGTCGGTCCCTCACCTCTTCATAATTAATTAGGTTTTTTCACCTAAGGCTCAGACGAGCATTTTTGAATAAATGATTAAACCAGCATTTGATCATCTCTTCACCAATCCTTCAAGAGGTCTTGGTATTTGCTCACGTGAGCATATGAGCACTACATGGTTGATCCACGGTCCCATGTAGTCGGTCCCTCCTTCATTCCATGGTTAATTCTTCAATTAACCATCGGTTGATCATCAGTTGATCAAATTAGGGTTTCTGAGTCCAAGGATCATCATTTCAGATTCCAACCTTAATAATTTTACGACGACCTCATGGTCATTAATTTTATGAATTATGCTCGGTTCAACGACCAGTATTCTAATTAATATTTTTGGTGCGCTGCCAATAATCCATCAGATGAGCAACACATGCTCAGACGATCAAATATTCAACAATTCATCACATGAGCAACACTTTCTCAAATGATAAATAGTTGCTCAAACCAAGGAATATTGGTTCAACAATCAATATTCAACGGTCCATCGAATGAGAAATACTTTCTCACTTCATCGTAAGAACTATACCTCTGTCTCATGACATGTTCAATTCATGAGTTTCAGAACATCATGTTCAACTCAGCAACTACATGGACTCATCGTCCCATCAAACCACGAAGTCATCAATTGACTAACAAACCATGAGACGTCAATCATGTCACTTTGGGGGGATATCACTTAGGGTTTTGGTCAAGCGGTCTACGGCACGTGTGTTCAGACACACAATGAAATGTGAGCAAGTCGTGCAATCAGTTGAAGGAATTCACGAGGTAGTGGGTGGAAAATCGACCAAGTCTCCACACATTGAGCAACTGGTTTCAAACACGATCTCCACTTCCCCACTCCTTGATTCCATCAACTGTCACACTTCATGGGGTCATAGTGTCTAAAATTCCAGCAATATAAATAAGTCTCTGAATCATGATTGAATCATCAGCATCAACAATATCATCAATCTCACGTCTCATCGACAACACGAGATCATCAACTCATAAATAGAGCAACTACTCTCAATTGATCAATTTCAATCATTCAGAGCTTATCATATTCAGAATTCACGCACCCACAATTTTGATTACCATTGATTCCACACATTTCCAAGCTTCCCTCCTACAGATCAACCCATCCTCTCTTGTGACCGAATTTACTCTGGAACGGTCATTATCTTGATTTAGGCCGGAGTACTACAGATTGATCTCTCGAATCTAAAGCACCCCTTTGCAGCGATGCTTCTGTGTGAGGTTTAACATTTCGCTCGGTTCGAGGAGACTCCTCCGTACTGTCGTCTCCTCAATTCCTTAAAAACCAGCAAATCGTTTTTCCTCATCTACAGATTGGCGACCACAATGGGAGATCATTCTCTCGGTTGCAATCTCACAATTTCACAAGATGGTCGATCTCAGGTCAGGTTCAGTTACGAATCCTAACACAAACCGCGCTAGCACTAGCAACAACAACAATCAGAATATCCCGGAGACAATTCCGAACTCCAACACTGATGGTGGTGACATTACTCCTCCTCACGTCGAACGTCATCCACTGTCCGGACGACACCCTAAAGAAGTCAGAGGAGATCCACCACCTACCATTGCTGATCTTATCAAAGCGCATGAGACCCTTGCAAAGAATCATACTGACATGGCTGCTGCACAGAAGGAGCCGTGTAATTATCTCAAAACTCTTACTGACAAGATGTCAGAAAAAACTCAAGAGAAGGGAGAGGAGAAGGAGAAATCCTCAGACGACGATCCTGAAGTAATTCCAATCCATACAGTAGAAGACGACGAAGTTCGCAAAACTTCTGCAGACAACTCATTAGCGAAGGGATCATCGAACTTCATTACTCGCGAGGATCTGGAGCACCTCTTGGAGAACCGTGGAAAAGACAAGACATCGCATGACCATCGTCATCAACCTCCTTATCCTGCCGCTACGCAGAGGATTCCACTCCCCAAAGGTTACGTTTCTCCAACTTTCACCTTGTATGATGGAACTGGCAATGCTCGGGAACATGTCTCTCGTTTTCTCGAAGCCCTGGGAGAACATGCACATAATCATGTCGTTCGTCTCAAGGAATTCTCAAAATCTCTGAAAGGCAGGGCATACACCTGGTATAAAAACATCACACCAGGGACCATCAACAATTGGGAGAAATGGTTAACGCATTCTACAGAAAATACTTCTTCGTGTCAGAACAAGTCACCCTCTCCGACGTTGGAAGAATGTTTCAGAGGGTCAGTGAAAATCCCAATGATTATGTGAAAATGTTCAGAGTCCAAGCCCTGGATTGTCACGACCCAAACGTCACAGAGCAACAATTGGTGGACTTGTGCATCAATGGCATGCTCCCGGTCTACAGGGCCTTGCTGGAGAATCTTCGATTCCAGACTTTCTCAGAGCTTCGCGAAGCTGCGAAGAGGTCGGCAACCACTGCACCCGCTCTTTTTGAAAGAACAAAGTCTATAAAGACTGAGGACTCAAAAGACACTCGAGGAAGCAGGCGTTTGATCAACAAACAGTACAACCTGCAACCTTCAACAAATGCTGGCACAGAAGGGAGTAATCGAAAAGCAGAACCACAATACAAGCAGACTTCCTCCACCTCTTCAAAGGCACACAAGAAGGAGAATTCGAAAGTCCCTCCCCAGCATACGGAAAATCCAGAAGCACCTGATTTTCCCTGTTCAAAGGAAGAAGTTAATAAATTACTTGATGCCTGGATCCAATATGGTGCAATCAAATTGCCTTATGTCAAGAAGGAACTAACTGAAGAATCCACGGAAAATCCTCGGTATTGCCGCTTCCATAGATACGTCAGCCATCCCACAAGTGATTGCAAAATTTTGAAGCGCATATTCAAAGAAAAGGTCGAATCAGGAGAGCTCAACCTGGGGACTGAGGGAGTACACAAAAAACCCCTCCCAGTCAGAACTTTTACCATCTATGAACCTCCTGTCAAGGAAGCGGTCCAATCTCTGATCGAACATGTCTGCTAGTTGTTGTATCTTTCAAAAGCTCAAAGGAAAGACATGTTTGTTGCACTGAACCACATCGTGTCCGGAAAACGTATGCTGATACAAGAGACCACCACCGAACCCTCGGCCACCGACAAAGAAAGGTATGACTGGGGACTGCTCACCACAGTGCACATTAAAGGAAACGATTTCAAGAGGATGTTCATCGATGTTGGTACCGCTGTCAACATCATCCCTTTGAAAACTCTCAGAGCTGCTGGTATTACTCGACAGGAAGCCACCCACGCTCCCATAACAATCAGGGACCAAGAAGGAATCTCCAGAGACGCATACGACTTCATCACTCTCAAAGTTGCAGAAAGATTGATCTGCACTAAGGCCAAGTTATTCTTAATCCGGTAAGACCCTGGATACGACACGGTCCTTGGAAGAACTTGGATTCATGATGGAAGGATAACGATGCGTTCAACATATCCTGTCATCAATAAGGATTCCGAGTCGGAAGACGAAGCAGAGGACGCACCACCATTTGAACATCTGGAAGAAGTAAAAACTCTGATGGGACTTACGCAGGAACTTGGAGAAAATCCACACACCTTTGTCAGAAGGCTTCGAGCTCAGGCAAGTCTTATTCCTCCTCATGCTCCAATATTACCAATGTTCAGATACACTACTATGGTCCAAAGACTTCTCCCCATGAACATTTTAGCAGTCATAAAAAGCTACGAGTGGGTAACTTCACCTCAGAAATATTACACCCAATGGTTGGGTTCAGAACTTCTTCAAATCGGTCACTCCATCGAGAGGTTTATTGTTGAAGACCTGGCTAAGCATGATCAACACTATGCTGGATACTCTCTTCCGCGCGAGTGTCCATATGTGCCACAATCGTGGAATTCCGTTGAACAGGAAATTCCGAATCAGCGAAAGATATTCAAGGTACGATCGACCAAGCCTAACAAGTTTCATGAAGGGGACCTGGTTCTCAAAGCAGTTCAGCGCGGTTTTCATTCTACAAGGAACTCCAATTGGGAAGGACCATTCATGGTCGCTAATTCCGTGGCCGGAGGATACTACAAATTGATCAACACAGATGACAGAACCCTGCCAATAATTCACGAAAATTGGCTCAAGGCGTTTATCTGATATTATTGGACATTTGAGGTATTGGGTGTTCGAAGCATTCATGGCGTTTGGATTTAACATTTTGGGATTTTCTTTTATTTGTATTTAAATTCCTCCAAAACGTTTGCAATACTTGCAATTAGTATTTGAATTCAGCAACTTATCAAAATTCATTTCATATTTCGTAAAGAAAATATCTATCAAATCTACAAGAAAATCCTTAACCATCAGTCAATCCAAAACCATCTAAATATCAAAACCCGAGTATAAACCTCACATCTATCAGAAGTTCAGAAGTTCAAGAGATAATCAAAGGAAATCAGCAAGAAAAGGCTTTCGCTTATCAGCATCCTTCAAGATTTGCAAAGCCACCCTCTCCTTGTTCAACTCCTCGGTCAGCTTGGAAATCTTGTCCTCCTTCTCCTTCACAACATCATTGGGAAAGGGTATGTTCTTCTCACATGAATCCTTGATAACGTTTATTTTCTTGCGAAGCCATTTCACGTTGAGGCCAATTCTCTCTGAATTCTCCAAGTTAAACTCCCAATCAAAGAGTATATCTGGAGTCACGGTATTCCTAGGTCTGGCACGCATATCACTCATGACACGCAAGATAACGCCTACTTGCATGGTTAAAGCATAAGCACGCCCAGGATTCCTGTCAACGATCATGTGGCCAAACTTCTTCCATATTGTCTCGTACAAGCGTGCATATCCAATGGGAACGTTGAATCCACCGATCAGTTCGTGATATGGGAGTGAAGTGTCAAATGGAGGATCAAAAGAAACTCCTGCATTTGGATATTCATACACTATTATACGGTTCTCAGTCACTGGAGCGGATTCCACAACCAAAGCAATAATTCCTTCGGTATTCTCCGCTGCTGTCTCGGTCTCTCCTATCACTGAGGCAACAACCATCTAGGTTTCCATAACATCACTAGCGACCTTCTCATGGCCTTGAAGTGCAGGGATGGTTGTCTCTTCATCAATAAATCCAGAATGGTTAGAGTTATCATCGTTGGCTCCAGTATCCTCAACTTCGGTATTTAGCACCTAATACGAAGATTACATGAGGTTAGAGTCACGAATCCAAAGGAGATTATGAAACACAGTATACCAGCAAGGAAACACCATCAAGGTTTATCATAATACATTCAAGGCACGAGCAAATAAAATAAAAGTCATGAAAACACGTTTTACGATGAGTCCGTCAGAAGAAACTAAACTATGCTCTGTACTAAGAGACGAACTTGGAGCAATCTACAAGGAATTTGAGGATGGGTCATATACCATTGTCTTTTTATGGATGTCCTCTACGACAAGTCAAAATTTCATGACAATCAGATGAACGAGCAAATAGATGTGGCCAAAATATCAAGTGATGCGCAATCTGAAAAAGTCCTGGAAGTTTACTATTTCGCCTTTTCAGGCACTGAACGTGCTCAAAACTTAAAAAGCTTCTTTCATAAAGCTTGGAAATTTTCCGAGCTTGAATTTGCACATGCAGATCATCAAAATCCGATTCCGGACGAATATTCCACGGCATTTCTACTAAAAAGTTGGGGTCCGAATTTCTTGACGACGAAATTTGACTGAGTTTTCATATACGCACATGGATTCAAATTCATTCATTCAAAAATCATCACTTTTATGCTTCTATGAAGAAGGTACAGAGTATATTCTTACTGAGGGGTATCCAAAGCATCAAGGATTATTATTTCACAGTTGGGATTGTGTCACGATGGAGGATCATACTTCCATTCAACTCCAAATCCTTAGCACTGCCTGTGTCTCTATCAAGAGATACGGTCGAGTGGCAGCACTTTCCCTCCATAATGAAATCCTCCTGGACATATTCTCAACAATTAGCATTTCATCAATAAAGCATCATAATCAACATGTGAAGAGATACTTACAGCTTCTCCTTCATCGCTCAAGATAAGAATTGCTTGCTCAAAGGCGGAGAACCGAAGACCATCAATACTTGATGGAGCAAAATCTGCAACGGAATAACAATATCGGTTTCAAGATCCTAATAATATGGGCGAAAGAGGAGGAAAATATTGGAAACTTACCAAAGCACCAACTGGGGACTTTACGGTATTAGGTAACACTTAAACTTTATGCCTGCCTTCTCCGCCATGAATAACCGCCTCGGTCTCTGAGAAAATCTACACCGATTCGAGGTCGTATATTACGACCGTCCTGTGGTGAAATCCAGTAATATAATCAGAATACATTCTTATAATTTCGTGAAGATTATATGAAGAAACATACCTGAGAGCATCCTGGAGACGACTTTCGTTTATCACCAGAAAGATACTTCATCTTGGTCGACTGGAAATATCTCAGCCGAAGGAAGATCCTTGAATGGAGGTCTGGGAAATCTTACAAAGCCACGCAAACGCCCCAAGTTGCTGATCCCAGAATTCTACATAACCTGGGGTACATAGGCGAATCTATCAGAACCAGGAAACCAGTAGCTACTCCCTTCCACGTGAGTATGATCCAAATGAGTCCTGAGTTGCTCAACTGATGGCTTCCTTCTCCGTATGGTTGGAACACACTGATCCATAGTCGAGGTGCTCTATCAATATTATTCCTCCACTGAAATCTCTCCAAACGTGGCTGATAGCAAATGACCCAGGGGTGCAACTCAACATGAAAGATCTTTCGCCATCACTCAGATGCGCACCAGACGTCAAACTCGTGCTTTCTCCAGTATTGAAAGTCATCGGCTGAGAAACATAATCAGGGACTGACACCCAGGGCGAAAATTGAACTCAGATTCTTCATCAACACATCAATGAAGCTCATTTTAGAACGAGGTGCTTTGTGGACCAACGCATGATCCTAGTTATCTTTCTCAGGGAAAGTATGGCGCGCATCAGTATTCGGTCCTTGCAGAACATTACGTGGAGTAGGTGCATAATTCTTAAAGTGCTCCCACATCAAAGCTTGAAGAAACATCGTGTTGGCATAACACTCAATCTTCATAGAGCCGTTCGACACACTGGAGTTATAATCAAGGAGTCCAGGTTGTAATACAAGGAGCCTAAGAATAAACTACCTATCGGAAGTTGCTCACCTTGAGCCATCTTAATAGCAAAGGAATCAAAAAAGGCTTCAACAAGTTTCCAGTCTTCAAAACGTCTCTGGACAAACCATAAACATAAGAAAGCAGCAATGGGTAACATTACCGTCGATGGGTTTATCAGAAACCTCGCTTTGCCACCAGTGTGTCAACCAGGAAGCATAGCATCCTTTACTACCAGCCTTTCTTTTCTCATTGCAGCTTGTCAAGACATGAGAAACGGCGGTCTCCTCATCTGAAAGAGCCCCAGGAAGATTGCCTTGATCGGGAGATGCATCAGCGCCGCCACTCTTCCAAGGTAATGGTAAACTCTCCCCATCTACATATGAAAGTGTGAGTGGGAATGCACCAGCGAGCAAACAGAGCCACAATACCACTTGCGTCATGATAATGAAAACTCTCCAGAGCTGAATAGCTCTCGTCACCTGCGCCTGGTGCGCTAGTCCTCACATGAGGAAACCCAACATATGCCTGCCCAGCCGGCAAATTTATCTAAAGGTCGTCGAGAAAGCTTAAACTCTATGATTGATGAGTGAAGATCCTCGTTCAAGACAAATCGATCACTGTCTTAGGAGTACCAATTTCTTCAGAGTAGTTCTGGGATTTATCAAAGACGATTACACTGGGGATTTCAAATGTTGCTCAGCCCGGATATCTTTTTCAAAGAATGCATCATCTATGTTCGGCACATTCTTAATCCCAGGGATTTTCGTCTTCGTACCTGAACGGAAGTTTCATCCATGCATGTCTCATCTCTAGATCATACCCTCATCAACGCACATCTTTTCCCTCGAGGAGTCGTCAGCTTGGAAATTGGTCATCTTTGTGAGTAGCTAAGAAAATTCTACTTCAGTATGCCGTCCAGATATAAAATCAAGGAATACAAGCAAAAATGGTAATCTCTTAACTCTTACTTTTATACTTCACTAACAATAGTGATAGTAATGCTAGAGTTAACACCTCAAAATGTTCGTCTCTTCGAAAACCTGCGATAATGAACGAGATTTTTTAATTTCCGAGACTGATTTCATGAAATCGCGAACACAATTTTCTAATGTGAACATTCACACAACTGACCTATGAAGTTTATACAATAAAATATTTCATCAAATATATTGTCTATCTTCGAAGGTTCCTCAACACACACGTTTTGATTTTTTTCAAACAACAATTAATGCAACTTGCATACATAAATTCTCAGGATTTTATCTAATGAAAACAATTTCATCAAATAAAATATACCATCATATTTTTGCACAATATATGTCACGCTGCATATAAAAAAAAAACTATTTTTCCTTCGTATCGTATTGTCTTTAAAGCGAAGGATTATTTCAAAAATATTGTGAAAGCTCACATCTCATACATATGATAAAGTTTTGTATTTATATGAAAGCTCATAAGAAAACTTTTATCACTGGACACAAGTTCATCATATGAATTCCCCTTCGAGTCGTCGTAATTTGCCTTTAAAACGAAGGATTATTTCGATTTCGTGAAAATTTACTCCTTTTATGATAAAAACGTGGTATACATGAAAGCTCATACACTAAGTTTTATCACTAAAAAAAAAAATCTCTCCTAAATCAGGGATTATAGTTAGTTTTCAATTAACGATCGAACGAACATACGTTTTCAAAAACGAAGTTTTTTTTTCTTCATTAAACTCACACAATATACACACATGTATATGGTTTCATCATGATCAAAACATGAACAACCCGTGATACTCATGGCCGTCAGCAAAAAAAAAGGGCTTACCTGGTCGGTGGCCGGAATTGGCCGAACGGACGATCGGCGGCGGCGAAGCTCCGACAATTTTTTTTCCTCCACTCGCTGCTGACGTGAAGGTGATGGAGAGGTGATGAAGGTGCTGGTCGTGTGTGTGAAGGAGAAATAATAAAAAAATAAAAGGATTAATTCCTTTTATGCCAAATTTTATTTCCAAAACCTAATTTCACAAGGATTTCCTTATTGGGCCCGACCCGCAAATCCTAAACGACCAAGGTTCCATCGTCCAAACCAGCGGTTCACAACAATTTATGCTCATAAAATGATGCTCTAATCATGACACTGAAGCCTTCATCAAGTCATGGTTTGCTCATATTCTCGAAATTCGGTAATGTCCTAACTTACGACTAAGTTCAATTACTTGTATAATTTATGGCCGGAAAATCACCATTTAATGCTGATTGAGGAACATGGCTTTCCTCAGTAAGAAGGGGAGTTAATATAGATGGTGGATTTTCAACAAGGGCTAAAATCGTAAACTCATGATTATACGAGCCTCTGATCCAACAATCAGACGTCAGTATCGAGGCACGTGTCTCTCATGAGTTCTCAACGGAGAGTACTTTCTCTCAGAGTACATGTAGATATGTAGTCTCACGGCCGGACAACGACATATCTCATGAATACTGAACACTTTCAGTGATTATTTCTATATAGTATCACGAGATGGACGGATCTTAGACAGCTTGCTCTGCTAGTATAGAGCGATAACGTCTTCATGAACAAACAACGAGTTTACCCTGACTATATAAAGGATATGACTTACCGACAAGCTCATATCGAGATAATTAATGCTCCTAGACAGCTTGCTCTTCTAGTATAGAGCCACAAAGTTAATTTTTCCTAATTAAGATTAATTCTGCCGTGACATTCACTACTGAATTCCCAGAATAATCTATTATTTCTCCTATTCCATGGTCGAATCCACGACTGGTCCCATGGAATGGAAATAACAATTGCTCCTATTCCATGGTCGAATCCACGACTGGTCCCATGGAATGGCAATAAACAATTGTTCTGATTCTATGATCGAATCCACGGCTTGATCTCATAGAATATCAATAACTATATTATCTCATTACTCCGATTTCATGATCGAATCCACAACTGGTCTCATAAATGGTAATAGATAAAACTTAATTACTCCGATTCTACGGTCGAATCTACGATCCCATGGAATGGTAATACTCACTTTATTATTCTGAATTCGTGGTCGAATCCTCAGCTGATCCTATGAATTAATAATAAACATCTTAGTACTCAGTTTTGTGAATTATTCTCCACTGAATTCCACAATTAGTAATAAATAATCAACAACCGGGCGTCTGAGCTACCTCTAAGTAAACCCCGATCCAAATGGTGAAAGTGTGTTCAACGACGATGCACTAACAGTCACCGCACGAACGAGTATTTCAAAATACGTTGAAACGATTAACCTATTGCAAAATAGGAAGAAAATAATGAATAATCAAAATATTGACCAAGGCGCCAAGGGATTGGACTCACTGACCGGCCGACCGTGCCATGACCTATCTCACGCCAGTTTTATATTTTATCATATTTTTATTATTTTCCTTTATCTGATGAAAATCCTTTCATTTGAACAAATCTCCTTCGTCTCGAGGAAACTCCTCGACTTCATGGTGTTTTTATAAACCCATGAAAATAATATAAAATTAAGGAAAAATAGTGTGGGGCGTGACCATTGGCCAACCGGCCATGCCTTGGTCCCAGCCGGCCCCACACCTTATGGTTCCTCATTATTTTATTATTATTATTATTATTTCTCTGATTTCATGAAAAACTCCTTGATTTCATGGTATTTTGCAAAAAATAGAAAATAAATAATATAAAATTATGAAAATTCGTGGGACCGGGCCCTAGCCGGCCGGCCATGCCCTAGCCGGTCCCACACGCTCCTTTATTTTATTATTTTTTATTTTATTTTCCTTGAATTTATCAAATTCCTTGATTTCATGGTATTTCTGTCAAATTAGGAAAAATTCCCTCAAATCATGAAAAATACATTAAAAAAATATATAAAATTATGAAAACTTGTGGGACCGGGCCCTAGCCGGCCGGCCATGCCTCCCACGGCCCCACATGCCCTTTTTTTATTATTTTAATATTTTTGCTTCCTGGAACTCATGAAAACTCCTTCACTTCAAGGAAACTCCCTAAATTCATCAAAACTCTTTAAATCCATGATATTTTCATAAAATAATGAAAAATATTATAAAATTAAAGGAAAGGCACCACGGGACCGTGGTCACGACTGGACGACCATACCTTGGTTTCACGGTCCCACGCCTCCTCATTCCTTTATTTTATAATTATTCTTCATCATCTCATGGTGTTTTCCTCAGTTTCAGCGAAACCCTAATTTTGGCATATTTTCTCGAATAGACGCTCAACTGCACGTCAGAAACTATCAGAATTCTCAGAACTAAGACACGGACGTCTTGGGGACACGAGCATGTTATCTTGATAGACCAAGATTGGCTCTTTGGCTTACAGAAGCCGGTCCCATCAATTTTCACAGTTTTGACCTAATTTGCACAATTGCACGTATTAGGTCCAAAACTCTTCCAAACACTTTGGATTTTCATGAAGTGATCGTCATTCGATCCTGTGACCACCCAGGGCCGTTCATGACCCCTTGGTCGGTCCCTCACCTCTTCATAATTAATTAGGTTTTTTCACTTAAGGCTCAGACGAGCATTTTTGAATAAATGATTAAACCAGCATTTGATCATCTCTTCACCAATCCTTCAAGAGGTCTTGGTATTTGCTCACGTGAGCATATGAGCACTACATGGTTGATCCACGGTCCCATGTAGCCGGTCCCTCCTTCATTCCATGGTTAATTCTTCAATTAACCATCGGTTGATCATCAGTTGATCAAATTAGGGTTTCTGCGTCCAAGGATCATCATTTCAGATTCCAACCTTAATAATTTTACGACGACCTCATGGTCATTAATTTTATTAATTATGCTCGGTTCAACGACCAGTATTCTAATTAATATTTTTGGTGCGCTGCCAATAATCCATCAGATGAGCAACACATGCTCAGACGATCAAATATTCAACAATTCATCACATGAGCAACACTTTCTCAAATGATAAATAGTTGCTCAAACCAAGGAATATTGGTTCAACAATCAATATTCAACGGTCCATCGAATGAGCAATACTTTCTCATTTCATCGTAAGAACTATACCTCTGTCTCATGACATGTTCAATTCATGAGTTTCAGAACATCATGTTCAACTCAGCAACTACATGGACTCATCGTCCCACCAAACCACGAAGTCATCAATTGACTAACAAACCACGAGACGTCAATCATGTCACTTAGGGGGGGTATCACTTAGGGTTTTGGTCTGGCAGTTTACGGCACGTGTGTTCAAACACACGATGGAATGTAAGGAAGTTGTGCAATCAGTTGAAGGAATCCACGATGTAGTGGGTTGAAAATCGACAAGTCTCCACACGTTGAGCAACTGGTTTCAAACACGATCTCCACTTCCCCACTCCTTGATTCCATCAACTGTCACACTTCATGGGGTCATGGTGTCTAAAATTCCAGCAATATAAATAAGTCTCTGAATCATGATTGAATCATCAGAATCAACAATATCATCAATCTCACGTCTCATCGACAACACGAGATCATCAACTCATCAATTGAGCAACTACTCTGAATTGAGCAATTTCAATCATTCAAAGCTTATCATATTCAGAATTCACACACCCACAATATTTGATTACCATTGATTCCACACATTTCCTAACTTCCCTCCTACATATCAACCCATCCTCTCTTGTGACCGAATTTACTCCGGAACGGTCATTGTCTTGACTTAGGCCGGAGTACTACAAATTGATCTCTCGAATCTAAAGCACCCCCTTTGCAGCGGTGCATCTGTGTGAGGTTTAACATTTCGCTCGGTTCGAGGAGTCTCCTCCGTACGGTCGTCTCCTCAATTCCTTAAAAACCAGCAAATCATTTTTCCCCATCTACAGATTGGCGACCACAGTGGGAGATCATTCTCTCGGTTGCAATCTCACAATTTCACAAGATGGTTGATCTCAGGTCAGGTTCAGTTACGAATCCTAACACAAACCGCGCTATCACTAGCAACAACAACAATCATAATATCCCGGAGACAATTCCGACCTCCAACACTGATGGTGGTGACATTACTCCTCCTCACGTCGAACGTCATCCACTGTACGGACGACACCCTGAAGAATTCAGAGGAGATCCACCACCTACCATTGCTGAACTTATCAAAGCGCATGAGACCTCTGCAAAGAATCATACTGACATGGCTGCTGCACAGAAGGAGCCGTGTAATTATCTCAAAACTCTTACTGACAAGATGTCAGAAAAAACTCAAGAGAAGGGAGAGGAGAAGGAGAAATCCTCAGACGACGATCCTGAAGTAATTCCAATCCATACAGTAGAAGACGAGACATCGCATGACCATCGTCATCAACCTCCTTATCCTGCCGCTATGCAGAGGATTCCACTCCCCAAAGGTTACGTTTCTCCAACTTTCACCTTGTATGATGGAACTGGCAATGCTCGGGAACATGTCTCTCATTTTCTCGAAGCCCTGGGAGAACATGAACATAATCATGTCGTTCGTCTCAAGGAATTATCAAATTCTCTGAAAGGCAGGGCATACACCTGGTATAAAAACATCACACCAGGGACCATCAACAATTGGGGAGAAATAGTTAACGCATTCTACAAAAAATACTTCTTCGTTTCAGAACAAGTCACCCTCTCCGACCTTGGAAGAATGTTTCAGAGGGTCAGTTAAAATCCCAATGATTATGTGAAAAGGTTTAGAGTCCAAGCCCTGGATTTTCACGACCCAAACGTCACGGAGAAACAATTGGTGGACTTGTGCATAAATGGTATGCTCCCGGTCTACAGGGCCTTGCTGGAGAATCTTCGATTCCAGACTTTCTCAGAGCTTCACGAAGCTGCGAAGAGGTTGGCAACCACTGCACCTGCTCTTTTGAAAAGAACAAAGTCTTACAAAGACTGAGGATTCAAAAGACACTCGAGTAAGCAGGCGTTTGATCAACAAGAAGTACAACCTGCAACCTTCAACAAATGCTGTCACAGAAGGGAGTAAGCGAAAAGCAGAACCACAACACAAGCAGACTTACTCCACCCCTTCAAAGGCACAGAAGAAGGAGAATTCGAAAGTCCCTCCTCAGCATACGGAAAATCCAGAAGCACCTGATTTTCCCTGTTCAATGGAAGAAGTTAATGAACTACTCGATGCCTGGATCCAAGATGGTGCAATCAAATTGCCTTATGTCAAGAAGGAACCAACTGAAGAAGCCACGAAAAATCCTCGGTACTGCCGCTTCCATAGATACGTCAGCCATCCCACAAGTGATTGCAAAATTTTGAAGCGCATATTCAAAGAAAAGGTCGAATTAGGAGAGCTCAACCTGGGGACTGAGGGAGTACACAAAAAACCCCTCCCAGTCAGAACTTTTACCATCTATGAACCTCCTGTCAAGGAAGCGGTCCAATCTCTGATCGAACATGTCTGCGAGTTGTTGTATCTTTCGAAAGCTCAAAGGAAAGACATGTTTGCTGCACTGAACCACATCATGTCCGGAACACGTATGCTGATCCAAGAGACCACCACCGAACCCTCAGCCACCAACAAAGAAATGTATGACTGGGGACTGCTCACCACAGTGCACATTAAAGGAAACGAGTTCAAGAGGACGTTCGTCGATGTTGGTACCGCTGTCAACATCATCCCTTTGAAAACTCTCAGAGCTGCTGGTATTACTCGACAGGAAGCCACCCACGCTCCCATAACAATCAGGGACCACGAAGGAATCTCCAGAGACACATACGGCTTCATCACTCTCAAAGTTGCGGAAAGATTGATCTGCACTAAGGCCAAGTTATTCTTAATCCGGGAAGACCCTGGATACGACATGTTCCTTGGAAGAACTTGGATTCATGCTGGAAGGATAACGATGCCTTCAACATATCCTGTCATAAACAAGGATTCCGAGTCGGAAGACGAAGCAGAGGACGCACCACCATTTGAACATCTGGAAGAAGTAAAAACTCTAATGGGACTTACGCAAGAACTTGGAGAAAATCCACACACCTTTGTCAGAAGGCTTCGAGCTCAGGCAAGTCTTATTCCTCCTCATGCTCCAATATTACCAATGTTCAGATACGCTACTATGGTCCAAGGACTTCTCCCCATGAACAATTTAGCAGTCATCAAAAGATACGAGTGGGTAACTTCACCTCAGCAATATTACACCCAATGGTTGGGTTCAGAACTTCTTCAAATCGGTCACTCCATCGAGAGGTTTATTGTTGAAGACCTTGCTAAGCATGATCAACACTATGCTGGATACTCTCTTCCGCGCGAGTGTCCATATGTGCCACAATCGTGGAATTCCGTTGAACAGGAAATTCCGAATCAGCGGAAGATATTCAAGGCACGATCTACCAAGCCTAACAAGTTTCATGAAGGGGACCTGGTTCTCAAAGCAGTTCATCGCGGTTTTCATTCTACAAGGAACTCCAATTGGGAAGGACCATTCATGGTCGCTAAGTCCGTGGCCGGAGGATACTACAAATTGATCAACATAGATGACAGAACCCTGCCAATAATTCACGAAAATTGGCTCAAGGCGTTTATCTGAAATTATTGGACTTTTGAGGTATTGGGTGTTCGAAGCATTCATGGCGTTTGGATCTAACATTTTGGGATTTTCTTTCATTTCTATTTCAATTCCTCCAAAACGTTTGTAATACTTGTAATTATTATTTGAATTCAGCAACTTATCAAAATTCAGTTCATATTTCGTAAAGAAAATCTCTATCAAATCTACAAGAAAATCCTTAACCATCAGTCAATCCAAAACCATCTAAATATCAAAACCCGAGTATAAACCTCACATCTCTCAGAAGTTCAAGAGATAATCAAATGAAATCAGCAAGAACAGGCTTTCGCTTATCAGCATCCTTTAAGATTTGCAAAGCCTCCCTCTCCTTGTTCAACTCCTCGGTCAGCTTGGAAATCTTGTCCTCCTTCTCCTTCACAGCATCATTGGAAAAAGGGTATGTTCTTCTCACATGAATCCTTGATAACGTTTATTTTCTTGCGAAGCCATTTCACGTTGAGGCCAAGTCTCTCTGAATTCTCCAAGTTGAACTCCCAATCAAAGACTATATCTGGAGTCACAGTATTCCTAGGTCTGGCACGCATATCACTCATGACACGCAAGATAACGCCTACTTGCATGGTTAAAGCATAAGCACGCCCAGGATTCCTGTCAACGATCATGTGGCCAAACTTCTTCCATATTGTCTCGTACAAGCGTGCATATCCAATGGGAACGTTGAATCCACCGATCAGTTCATGATATGGGAGTGAAGTGTCAAATGGAGGATCAAAAGCAACTTCTGCATTTGGATATTCATACACTATTATACGGTTCTCAGTCACTGGAGCGGATTCCACAACCAAAGCAATAATTCCTTCGGTATTCTCCGCTGCTGTCTCGGTCTCTCCTATCACTGAGACAACAACCATCTGGGTTTCCATAACATAAGTAGAGACCTTCTTATGGCCTTGAAGTGCAGGTATGGTTGTCTCTTCATCAATAACTCTAGAATGGTTAGAGTTATCATCGTTGGCTCCAGTATCCTCAACTTCGGTATTTAGCACCTAATACGAAGATTACATGAGGTTAAAGTCACGAATCCAAAGGAGATTATGAAACAAAGTATACCATAAAGGAAACATCATCAAGGTTCATCATAATACATTCAAGGCACGAGAAAATAACATAAAAGTCATGAAAACACGTTTTACGATGAGTCCGTCTGAAGAAACTAAACTATTCTCTGTACTAAGAGACGAACTGGGAGCAATCTACAAGTAATTTGAGGATGTGTCATATACCATTCTCTTCGTATGGATGTCCTCAACGAAATGCCAAAATTTCATGACAATCAGATGAACGAGCAAGTAGATGTGGCCAAAATATCAAGTGATGCGCAATCTGAAAAGTCCTGGAAGTCTCATGGAAGTTTACTATTTCGCCTTTTCAGGCCCTGAACGTGCTCAAAACTAAAAAAGCTTCTTTTCTAAAAGCTTGGAAATTTTCCGGGCTTGAATTTGCACATGCAGATCATCAAAATCCGATTCCGGACGAAGATTCCACGGCATTTCTACTAAAAAGCTGGGGTCCGAATTTCCTGACGACGAAATTTGACTGAGTTTTCATATACGCACATGTATTCACATTCATTCATTCAAAAATCAGCACTTTTATGCTTCCATGAAGAAGGTACAGAGTATATGCTTACTTGAGGGGTATCCAAATCATTCAAGGAGTTGGGATTGTCCGTGTCAACGATGGGAGGATCATTACTTCCATTCAACTCCAAATCCTTAGCACTGCCTGTGTCTCTATTATCAAGATACGGTCGAGTGGCAGCACTTTCCATCTCCATAATGAAATCCTCCTGGACATATTCTCAGACAATTAGCATTTCATCAATAAAGCATCATAATCGAACATGTGAACAGATACTTACAGCTTCTCCTTCATCGCTCAAGATAAGAATTGCTTGCTCAAAGGCGGAGAACCGAAGACCATCAATACTTGATGGAGCAAAATTATGCAACGGAATAACAATATCGGTTTCAAGATCCTAATAATATGGGCGAGAAAGAGGAGGAAAATATTGGAAACTTACCAAAGCACCAACTGGGGACTTTACCGTATTAGGTAACAACTTAATCTTTATGCCTGCCT
The DNA here is from genome assembly GCF_003573695.1 of Papaver somniferum. Lineage (NCBI taxonomy): Eukaryota > Viridiplantae > Streptophyta > Magnoliopsida > Ranunculales > Papaveraceae > Papaver > Papaver somniferum. The sequence goes on along the minus strand of NC_039360.1, from coordinate 170,666,138 downwards.
TCTCCGCCATGAATAACCGCCTCGGTCTCTGAGAAATCTACATCGATTCGAGGTCGTATATTACGACCGTCCTGTGGTGAAATCCAGTAATATAATCAGAATACATTTCTTATAATTTCGTGAAGATTATATGAAGAAACATACCTGAGAGCATCCTGGAGACGACTTTCGTTTATCACCAGAAAGATACTTCAATCTTGGTCGACTGGAAATCATCTCAGCCAAAGGAAGATCCTTGAATGGAGGTCTGGGAAATCTTACAAAGCCACGCAAACGCCCAAGTTGCTGATCCGAGAATTCTACATAACATGGGATTACATAGGCGAATCTATCAGAACCAGGAAACCAGTAGCTACTCCCTTCCACGTGAGTATGATCCAAATGAGTTCTGAGTTGCTCAACTGATGGCTTCCTTCTCCGTATGGTTGGAACACACTGATCCATACCCATTTGTCGAGATGCTCTATCAATATTATACTCCTCCGCTGAAAGCTCTCCAAACGTGGCTGATAGCAAATGACCAGGGGTGTAACTCAACATGAAAGATCTTTCGCTATCACTCAGATGCGCACCAGACGTCAAACTCGTGCTTTCTCCAGTATTGAAAGTCATTGGCTGAGAAACATAATCAGGGACTGACACCCACGGGCGAAAATTGAACTCAGATTCTTTATCTAACACATCAATGAAGTGTATTTTAAAACGAGGTTGCTTTGTGGACCAACGCATGATCCTAGCGTTATCTTTCTCAGGGAAAATATGGAGCGCATAAGTATTCGGTCCTTGCAGAACATTACGTGGAGTAGGTGCATAATTCTTAAAGTGATCCCACATCAAAGCTTTAAGAAACATCGTGTTGGCATAACACTCAATCTTCATAGAGACGTTCGACACACTGGAGTCTATAATCAAGGAGTCCAGGTTGTAATACAAGGAGCCTAAGAATAAACTACCTATCGGAAGTTGCTCACCTTGAGCCATCTTAATAGCAAATGGAATCACAAAAGCCTTCAACAAGTTTCCACTGTCTTCAAAAACGTCTCTGGACAACCATAAACATAAGAAAGCAGCAATGGGTAACATACTGTCGATGGGTTTATCAGAAACCTCGTATTTGGGCCACCAGTGTGTCAACCAGGAAGCATAACATCCTTTACTACCAGCCTTATTCGCTTTCTCCGTTGCAACTTTCAAGACATGAGAAACGGTGGTCTCCTCATCTGAAAGATCCCCAGGAAGATTTCCTGTGATCGGGAGATGCATCAGAGCCGCCACGTCTTCCAAGGTAATGGTAAAGTCTCCCCACCTACATATGAAAGTGTGAGTGGGAATGCACCAGCGAGCAAACAGAGCCACAATACCACTTGCGTCATGATAAATGAACAACTCTCCAGAAGCTTGAATAACTCTCGTCACCTGCGCCTGGTCGAGCATAGTCCTCACATGAGGAAAACCCAACATATGCCTCGCCCAGCCGACAAATTTCTCCAAAGGTCGTCAAGAAAGCTTAAACTCTATGATTAATGAGGTGAATATCCCTCGTTCAAGAAAAAATCGAATCACTATCTTAGGAGTCGCCAATTTCTTCTGAGTAACAGTTCTGGGATTTATCAAAAGACGATACACTGGGGATTTCAAATGTTGCTCAGCTCCCGAAGTATCTTTTTCAAAGAATGCATCATCTATGTTCGGGACATTCTTAATCCCAGGGATTTCGTCTCCCCGAACGGAAGTTTCATCCATGCATGTCTCATCTCTGGAGATACCATCATCAATGCACATCTTTTCCCTCGAGGCGTCGTCAGCTTGGAAATTGGTCATCTTTGCTGAGTAGCTGAAAATTATACTTCAGTATGCCGTCCAGATATAAATCAAGGAAATACAAGCAAAAATGGTAACTCTTAACTCTTACCTTTTATACTTCAACTAACAATAGTGATAGTAATGCTAGAATTAACACCTCAAAATTGTTCGTCTCTTCGAAACCTGCGATAATGAACGAGACTTTATTTATTTCCGAGACTGATTTTCATGAAATCGCGAACACAATTTTCATAATGTGAACATTCACACAACTGACCTATGAAGTTTATAACAATAAAATATTTCATCATAAATATATTGTCTATCTTCGAAGGTTCCTCAACACACACGTTTTGATTTTTTCAAAACAACAATTAATGCAACTTGCATACATAAATTCTCAAGGATTTTTATCTAATGAAAACAAATTCATGCAAATAAAATATACCATCATATTTTGCACAATATATGTCACGCTGCATATAAAAAAAAACTATTTTTCCTTCGTATCGTTATTTGTCTTTAAAGCGAAGGATTATTTCAAAAATATTGTGAAAGCTCACATCTCATACATATGATAAAGTTTTGTATTTATATGAAAGCTCATAAGAAAACTTTTATCACTGGACACAAGTTCATCATATGAATTCCCCTTCGAGTCGTCGTAATTTGCCTTTAAAACGAAGGATTATTTCGATTTCGTGAAAATTTACTCCTTTTATGATAAAAACGTGGTATACATGAAAGCTCATACACTAAGTTTTATCACTAAAAAAAAAAATCTCTCCTAAATCAGGGATTATAGTTAGTTTTCAATTAACGATCGAACGAACATACGTTTTCAAAAACGAAGTTTTTTTTTCTTCATTAAACTCACACAATATACACACATGTATATGGTTTCATCATGATCAAAACATGAACAACCCGTGATACTCATGGCCGTCAGCAAAAAAAAAGGGCTTACCTGGTCGGTGGCCGGAATTGGCCGAACGGACGATCGGCGGCGGCGAAGCTCCGACAATTTTTTTTCCTCCACTCGCTGCTGACGTGAAGGTGATGGAGAGGTGATGAAGGTGCTGGTCGTGTGTGTGAAGGAGAAATAATAAAAAAATAAAAGGATTAATTCCTTTTATGCCAAATTTTATTTCCAAAACCTAATTTCACAAGGATTTCCTTATTGGGCCCGACCCGCAAATCCTAAACGACCAAGGTTCCATCGTCCAAACCAGCGGTTCACAACAATTTATGCTCATAAAATGATGCTCTAATCATGACACTGAAGCCTTCATCAAGTCATGGTTTGCTCATATTCTCGAAATTCGGTAATGTCCTAACTTACGACTAAGTTCAATTACTTGTATAATTTATGGCCGGAAAATCACCATTTAATGCTGATTGAGGAACATGGCTTTCCTCAGTAAGAAGGGGAGTTAATATAGATGGTGGATTTTCAACAAGGGCTAAAATCGTAAACTCATGATTATACGAGCCTCTGATCCAACAATCAGACGTCAGTATCGAGGCACGTGTCTCTCATGAGTTCTCAACGGAGAGTACTTTCTCTCAGAGTACATGTAGATATGTAGTCTCACGGCCGGACAACGACATATCTCATGAATACTGAACACTTTCAGTGATTATTTCTATATAGTATCACGAGATGGACGGCTCCTAGACAGCTTGCTATGCTAGTATAGAGCGATAACGTCTTCAAGAACAAAGAACGAGTTTACCCTGACTATATAAAGGATATGACTTACCGACAAACTCATATCGGGATAATTAATGCTCCTAGACAACTTGCTCTGCTAGTATAGAGCCACAAAGTTAATTATTCCTAATTAAGATTAATTCTGCCGTGACATTCACTACTGAATTCCCAGAATAATCTATTATTGCTCTTATTCCATGGTCGAATCCACGACTGGTCCCATGGAATGGCAATAAAAATTGCTCTTATTCCATGGTCGAATCCACGACTAGTCCCATGGAATGGCAATACACAATTGTTCTGATTCTATGATCGAATCCACGGCTTGATCTCATAGAATAGCAATAACTATATTATCTCATTACTCCGATTTCATGATCGAATCCACAACTGGTCTCATAAATGGTAATAGATAAAACTTAATTACTCCGATTCTATGGTCGAATCTACGATCCCATGGAATGGTAATACTCAGTTTATTATTCTGAATTCGTAGTCGAATCCTCAGCTGATCCTATGAATTAATAATAAACATCTTATTACTCAGTTTTGTGAATTATTCTCCACTGAATTCCACAATTAGTAATAAATAATCAACAACCGGGCGTCTGAGCTACCTCTAAGTAAGCCCCGATCCAAATGGTGAAAGTGTGTTCAACGACGATGCACTAACAGTCACCGCACGAACGAGTATTTCAAAATACGACGAAACGATTAACATATTGCAAAATAGGAAGAAAATAATGAATAATCAAAATGTTGACCAAGGCGCCAAGGGATTGGACTCACTGACCGGCCGACCGTGCCATGACCTATCCCACGCCAGTTTTATATTTTATCATATTTTTATTATTTTCCTTCATCTGATGAAAATCCTTTCATTTGAACAAATCTCCTTCGTCTCGAGGAAACTCCTCGACTTCATGGTGTTTTTATAAACCCATGAAAATAATATAAAATTAAGAAAAATTAGTGTGGGGCGTGACCATTGGCCAACTAGCCATGCCTTGGTCCCAGCCGGCCCCACACCTTATGGTTCCTCATTATTTTATTATTATTATTATTTCTCTGATTTCATGAAAAACTCCTTGATTTCATGGTATTTTGCAAAAAATAGGAAATAAATAATATAAAATTATGAAAACTCGTGGGACCGGGCCCTAGCCGGCCAACCATGCCCTAACCGGTCCCACACGCTCCTTTATTTTATTATTATTTATTTTATTTTCCTTGAATTTATCAAATTCCTTGATTTCATGGTATTTCTCTCAAATTAGGAGAAATTCCCTCAAATCATGAAAAATACATTAAAAAATATATAAATTATGGAAACTTGTGGGACCGGGCCCTAGCCTGCCGGCCATGCCTCCCACGGCCCCACACGCCCTTTATTTTATTATTTTAATATTTTTGCTTCCTTGAACTCATGAAAACTCCTTCACTTCATGGAAACTCCCTAAATTCATCAAAACTCTTTAAATCCATGATATTTTCATAAAATCATGAAAAATATTATAAAATTAAGGGAAAGGCACCACGGGACCGTGGTCAATACTGGCCGATCATACCTTGGTTTCACGGTCCCACGCCTCCTCATTCCTTTATTTTATAATTATTCTCTATCATCTCATGGTGTTTTCCTCAGTTTCAGCGAAACCCTAATTTTGGCATATTTTCTAGAATGGACGCTCAACTGCACGTCAGAAAATATCAAAATTCTCAGAACTAAGACATGGACGTCTTGGGGATACGAGTATGTTATCTTGATCGACCAAGATTGGCTTTTTGGCTTACAGAAGCCGGTCCCATCAATTTTCACAGTTTTGACCTAATTTGCACAATTGCACGTATTAGGTCCAAAACTGTTCCAAACACTTTGGATTTTCATGAAGTGATTGTCATTCGATCCCGTGACCACCCAGGGCCGGTTTCATGACCCCTTGGTCGGTCCCTTACCTCTTCATAATTAATTAGGTTTTTTCACCTAAGGCTCAGACGAGCATTTTTGAATAAATGATTAAACCAACATTTGATCATCTCTTCACCAATCCTTCAAGAGGTCTTGGTATTTGCTCACGTGAGCATATGGGCACTACATGTTTGATCCACGGTCTCATGTAGCCGGTCCCTTCTTCATTCCATAGTTAATTCTTCAATTAACCATCGGTTGATCATCAGTTGATCAAATTAGGGTTTCTGAGTCCAAGGATCATCATTCCAGATTCCAACCTTAATAATTTTACGACGACCTCATGGTCATTAATTTTATTAATTATGCTCGGTTCAAGGACCAGTATTCTAATTAATATTTTTGGTACGCTGTCAATAATCCATCAGATGAGCAACACATGCTCAGACGATCAAATATTCAACAATTCATCACATGAGCAACTCTTGCTCAGATGATAAATATTTGCTCAAACCAAGGAATATTGGTTCAACAATCAATATTCAACGGTCCATCGAATGAGCAATACTTGCTCACTTCATCGTAAGATCTATACCTCTGTCTCATGATGTTCAATTCATGAGTTTCAGAACATCATATTCAACTCAGCAACTACATGGACTCATCGTCCCATCAAACCACGAAGTCATAAATTAACTAACAAACCACGAGACGTCAATCGTGTCACTTTGGGGGGGATATCACTTAGGATTTTGGTCTGGCGGTCTACGACACGTGTGTTCAAATACACGATGGAATGTGAGCAAGTCGTGCAATCAGTTGAAGGAATTCACGAGGTAGTGGGTGGAAAATCGACCAAGTCTCTACACGTTGAGCAACTGGTTTCAAAAACGATCTCCACGTCCCCACTCCTTAATTCCATCAACTGTCACACTTCATGGGGTCATGGTGTCTAAAATTCCAGCAATATAAATAAGTCTCTGAATCATGATTGAATCATCAACATCAACTGTATCATCAATCTCACGTCTCATCGACAACACGAGATCATCAACTCATCAATTGAGCAACTACTCTCAATTGAGCAATTTCAATCATTCAGCGATTATCATATTCAGAATTCACACACCCACAATCTTTGATTACCATTGATTCCACACATTTCCCAGCTTCCCTCCTACAGATCAACCCATCCTCTCTTGTGACCGAATTTACTCTGGAACGATCATTGTCTTGATTTAGGCCGGAGTACTACAGATTGATCTCTCGAATCTGAAGCACCCCCTTTGCAGCGTTGCATCTGTGTGAGGTTTAACATTTCGCTCGGTTCGTGGAGTCTCCTCTGTACGGTCGTCTCCTCAATTCCTTAAAAACCAACAAATCGTTTTTCCCCATCTACAAAATGCTCTCGCCCTTCTAAAGCTAGGAAGTTTTATAAATGCTGGCTCAGAGATTCTTCGTGTTAATTATTCAGCATACTTGGAGCGCTTCTAAAAACCATCACAACTTCATTGATAAGTTAAATAACACTAGGAAAGTCTTAGCTAAATGGAACCGAGAGGATTTTGGTCATATTGGTGAACATGTCAGCTATTACAAAAAATTGCTTTCTCATTTACAATCAGTACCTTTTAGTGATTCCAACAACGAGCAAATTTAGATTGTGATACAACAGTTATTTCATTGGGAGAAAATTGAGGTTGAATATTGGCAACATAAAGCGGGTGATCATTGGATTATGGAGGCTAATAATAACACTGCTTACTTTCACTCAAGAGAAAATAGGAAGAGAGCTAGGAATAACATAACTGCTTTAAGAGATGCTAGTGGTCGATGGTATCATAAAAGAAATGAGTTAGTGAATTTGCTAACATCTCATTTTTCCTCTATTGCCACAACCACTAATCCTCAGTTGAATGACTCTCACTTTCATATTATTGATCAGCTTATTAATGAGGAAGATAATAAAATACTCACGGAAACACCAACTAAAGAAGAAATATTTGAAATTCTTAAAAATATGCCTAGCTGGAGTGCTCCGGGCCCAGATGGTTTTCCGGTGGGCTTTTATGTTTCTCAATGGACTGCAGTTGGATATGATATAACATCCATGGTGCAAACTTTTTTTACCACAAAAAAATTACCTCATCAGATGAACCACACAATCACTTGTCTCATCCCAAAAACTAATCAACCAACAACTCTTAATAATTTTAGGCCCATTGGTCTTTGCAACTGCTCCTATAAGATAATTTCCAAATTAATTGTTGTTAGGATGAAAACTCTGATGAATAGAATTATTTCACCTTCTCAAGTTTCTTATGTTCCGAAAAGGCTTATAAATAATAACATCATTTTAGCACATGATTTAATCCATTCGATGAAGAAGTCAAAGAAGAAGACACCTCTAGTGGCACTCAAGCTGGATATGTCGAAAGCTTTCGACAGACTAGAGTGGTCCTTCATAGATAAAATGCTACTTCATCTAGGATTATGTGAAGGCTTGAGGAATATTATTTGGGAATGCATTTCAACTACCTCAGTTTCGGTAAGACTGAATGGCAGTACTTATCCTTCATATCATCCATCTAGAGGTTTACGACAGGGAGATCCATTATCTCCCTATCTTTTTATTATGTCTATGGAGTATCTTTCTAAGTTTCTAGAACATGCGCAGCAGAATAACAAGATAAAAGGAATAAGTACTTCTTTGAAGTCAGTTCCCATAAATCATCTTTTATTCGCGGATGACTGCCTGTTGTTCTTTCATGCAACTGAGGAAGGCATACAACATATAACTGATCTCCTGCAACACTTTGGTAACATTTCTGGTCAGCTTATTAATTATTCTAAATCTTCGGTCTTCATTTGTGGAGATACTTCACATGAGTTTAAACTATCTATTACTAGAAGGTTGGGGGTTAGAACATTATGCTCATCAGACAAATACTTGGGGTTACCAATTTTACTAGGAAAATCAAAAAATTGTTCCTTTATCTCATTTGAAAGATTCTTACTAGGAAGAGTTAATTAGAAAGGTTTTCCCAAACCAAACACTGCAGCAGATCCTTAGTATGTACTTACCTCAGCATGGTAATGATAAATTGATTTGGGAGCCCAATAGAACAGGTGACTTCTCAGTTAAGTCAGCATACAAGGTTCTCTCAGTTAATACTAATGGTCAATTAGGAGTCCAGAGCCCAGTCTCAAACAACAGTTGGAAGAATCTGTGGAAGTCTAGATCCCCACATAAGATTAGATTATTCTTGTGGAAATGTCTACGGAATATTGTTCCAACAATGGAGAAAATAGGTCACTACAAGAGCAATATAAACACCCTATGTCCTATGTGTGAATCGTAGGAGGAAACATTACAACATCTATTAATTGAACGTGACTATGCGAAAGCAATGTGGCTAGGAATGAATATTAATGTGCACATCATAATTAGTCAACAAATTTCTGTTTTTGCATGGATAGCTAGCTGGTTCTCAGACTCGGCTACTGAGGATGAAAATATACGATGGCAAATTATCTTAATGTGCACAGTCTGGTAGATATGGAAGAATAGGTGCATTAATGGGTTTCATAGCAAGAAAATTAGCCCCTGATTTGCATGTCATGAAATAAGGAACCATGTTAATCTCTGTCTTAAAGAAGACACTAATTATTATAAACAGCAAGAATAAAAAGTAGTCACAGCAATGGATTCCTCCTTCATCTAATCAACTGAAGATTAATGTAGATGCTTCTTTTGATCTTAACACAAAGGAGATTGGAATTGGATTAATTATTCGTGATTCTGCAGGAACAACTAAAGGAATCAGAGGCAGGTACTACCATGGAGGAATAGATCCAGAAAACGCAGAGTGCTTGGCTATGAAACAAGCAATCATGTGGGCCAAAGAACTCAATCTTCAATCTAGCAACTTACATTTTGAAGCAGACTGTATAAATGTCACCAGTTCTATCAGCAAAGCTAACTCTGTGGCCCACTGGATTAATCAGAGTCATGTAGATGAAATAAAGCAGCTGTTATTGGATTTCTCTTCCTTTAATGTTAATCATGTAAAAAGAACGACAAATAATGTGGCTCATGTAATAGCTAACAAAGCTAGAGCATGTAAATCTTCCTTTGATTTTGCTAGTAAACATAGCTGATCTAGTAAGGGAAGAAAGAAAGATAACTAAGAAGTTATGAAATATGTACTCTGTTATGTTTTAGTATATTAGCCCTTTGCATCAAAAAAAAGAAAAAAAAAAGATGCTTTCTCGAAGGGAATGCATCATTTTGCTTATTTCGGTTTTAGCAAATTTTATGTTGGAGCTTGAGACCCATGTCAATACTTGGTTAGAATTAGATAGCAACAAACCTGACATTATTGAAAAGGTCTTCCATTTGAGCCAAATAAACTATAGTTTTGCAGTTATATACGTGAGTAGCGTGACTAAACACATTTCATTTTGTTGGACGCTATCATGGAAAGAGATATATATATGTCCATACACACCTGAGTTGCTATGCTCATCCCACGATTATAATACTCTCTTTAGTATGGAATGTGAATCTTTAGGTCATTAATTATCAACAAAATAACCAACACTGTCACGTGTGTTTGGCAATTTGATTGCCTAAAGTCTCCTCCATATGTTTTGGCCACACTCAAGCCTAATGGATGACGATTGATGTGAACTGTGAAGGGAAGGATAACTTGTTATTCTCCATCAAGAGAAGATGGACAGATCGTACTACATCGCAATGATGCAAAAAGATAGTATTGTCTTAATAAAACTAAGCAACTTGTTTATTTGATTTCCTTTGTGTAAAAAAACGTTGTTTATTTCTTTGATCAGTATTGACTCAGATTATAATGTTAATTTATAAATCACTGGAATTGAGGTTAAAAGAAGAAAATAAAACATCGTGTCTATTTTCTGTTAAGCTTGAATATTTTTTAACTAGCAACATCACAACCGTCTTATGCATGGTCGATTACGATAATACTGTAACTTGTGTGGAAAATAGGGATGAGAAGGGCTTATCTTTATACGGACCAAGGGTAGCTGTGCATATTCAAACCGGAGACCCACAAGATTCCAATCCAAATGAGAGAAGGAAAGACATGATCTCCACCACAACATATAATTCATGGCTCACAACTATCTGATCAGTCATCCCCATTCACAAACTAGTGGTCCATCCCCACTCACCACAAAAACCACTGCAAAGACTAGAGTTTACTTTATTCCCCATTCCGACTTTAATGAAACTTCACCCAGACTCACTATTTCAGGACTTGATTTCCTAAGTCTTCCTTAATCTCCAAACCAATGGGAATTAGCATAATAACAACTCTATAATTTCTTCGGTAAATAGGTTAAAATAGAAAAGTTATAATAGCAATTCTATAAATATCTTTTCTGGAAAGAGGAGAGTAATACAGTAATATTAGTACCCAAAACAGTTCTAACGTTTTCGCGAAGAATTAAAAGTTGTGGATAATGGATATAGTTCCATTCAAATCAGACTACGAGCAACTGACCGGCAAATAATTGTTAGGAAGACGACAATGGTTGATGCAAAATGCTTTTAATAATCTTCTGATTTAACGGACAAAATGTTTACAAAAGCACTTCTACCTCCGGTATCAACACCCGACAGGATGAGCTTTTCGCTTAAAACTACATAAATAGATGCGAAGGTTAGGGCCTTGGCTAAAAAAAACTTCTTTTTGTTCTTAGTACCGCATTAATAAGTAATGTCACATTTGACATCAAGTTTTACTACAGAAATTATTATGTAAATTTACTTTGTATCAGAATCTGATTCTACGGCTAAGAAAACCAATCTTCTGCTTGCTTCTATTCTCTATCTCTTTGAATCTTCTTCTTCCATTAATAATCTTCTTAATCCCGATTCCTCCTTGTTTCTATCTTTCTTTCCCTCCCAATGCTTACACACTCCACCTGTCTCAGTATAAATGGATGATATATCTCTCTATCACACTTCTCTCCATAATCCTGACAAAACTTAACCAATTCGTAATCCTTTGTTAATTAAACACTCTGTGTATTTTATCTTGGAATCTCCGATCTTCTTTCTTTTCTTTGTCTCTCTCTCCATGTAAATTTCTCTCATAATTTCTCTTTCTCTTTCTCTGTTTAGCAGCCATGGCGGCTAAGAAATTATCAGAGACGTTTTCTAAATCATTAATAGACGAAGTACAGAAATGGGGTTTGATGAAACAAAATGGTGTGAGTTTAAGATATATGATGGAATTCGGGTCGAAACCTACTGAGAAAAATTTGCTTATTTCTTCTCAATTTCTTCACAAAGAATTGCCTATTAGAATTGCTAGGAGAGCTATTGAATTGGAGAGTTTGCCGTATGGTTTGTCCAGTAAACCTGCTGTTTTACAGGTATTATTCATTTACTTGTACTCTGTTTATTATTTATCATGGGTTTGGATGAATTTCAGTGATTTTTTTGTGGGTTTCGATTAGTTTGATCGTTTAGAATGTGGGTTTGATTTTGTTTCATCATTTTGGGATGTGGTCATGGTTAAGTTGCTTGTTCGTTATGTGTTCAATGAAATGTCCAAATGAAAACTATAGGATTTTCATATTCAAAAAATGTTTCTCTAACTGTGTTGCACGTACAAGTCTCGGTAGAGACGAACTTTGTGTTTTTATTGTATGGTGTGTGGATGCAGTGTCCATAATTGCAGTAGTGATTGCTTATGCTTGTCAGATAGGGTATTTGTGTTAAGGTGCTGTTATGGAGTTCTGATTTTGGTGAAAGACTCTTGTGGTTTTGAATTAGCTCTTCATTGGGTATGTTTTGTGATTAGGTACGAGACTGGTACGTAGACTCCTTTCGAGATCTTCGAGCATTTCCGGAGATCAAGGATACAACTGATGAGTTAGCTTTCACGCAAATGATTAAGATGATTAAAGTGAGACATAATAATGTGGTGCCAACGATGGCTTTGGGTGTTCAGCAACTGAAGAAAGATTTGAGCCCAAAAATCATGCAACCTGTGGATGAAATCCACCAATTTCTTGATCGTTTTTACATGTCGAGAATTGGGATTCGAATGCTTATTGGTTAGTTTACTGTGTATTCCTCTTTCTTTCATTTTATTGGCTTGGTTAATTCTGCTCTATCTACTTCGAGGGATGGTTTCTTTGACATCGTTATGTTTCTTTATTAACCAAACTTCTCTGATTTTGGGTGAACCTCAGGGCAGCATGTGGCTTTGCATGATCCTAATCCGGCACCAGATTGTGTGGGTTACATACATACTAAAATGTCTCCCATGGAGGTAGCACGGAATGCCAGTGAGGATGCCCGTTGTATATGCATGCGCGAGTATGGGAGTGCACCTAATATCGACATCTATGGCGACCCAAATTTCACTTTCCCGTATGTTCTTAACTGGTTTTATTTTCTTATTTCGTTCTTCCTAACTTTAATTACACGTTCCCCGTTGATCAATCAGTGTGGTTAGTCTTTCAATTTCCATTTCTGTTTCAATCCTCGTGTAGAATTGAAAGTTCTACCATATATGCACATTGTTTTTCTAGCCCCCAAAGGAAGTCAAATTAGGAAATACATAAATATTAAATAAATAAGATCGCGGTACCTTAGTCTCTTGTCCATTAAGGAAGCCGTGATAATAACATTGAGTAGCAATATAATTTACAAATAAAATAACCAAGGACGACTAAGATTTAGACTCAGGATTCAGCTGAACCTCGGTAGATTTTGCAGCGCGAAAGGCTATTCAGGGTTGTACTGTTTTTTTTAGTCAATTTCTCTATGTCTCAATCTGTGTCTTCTGTATGCACCTTCATCATGAAATCTGGTTGTCCTTATCTTGCTTCTCGTATGGTATGGCGAATAGATGATATTAATATATTTGTTTAGCCTATCTGTTACCAACTTACCATAGGGTAATGTCTCTGTATCCTTTCTCTTAGAAAAGATACTCAGACTTCCGTTGAGGCGAGGTGTTTGATTTCGGTGTGTAAAAGGTAAAAGGGTAAATATGCAAGTTTGGGACACAAAAGAGCAGATTAACACCTCCTAAGAGAGTGATCTCTAGTTTGACCAGCTAGTTTTTAGAGTTACGAGCCTTTTGATAATTTATAGGGTTATTGTTTTAAAGTACTCAAACCTATTATCTGTCCTTTACAATCACAGGTATGTTCCGACACACTTGCATCTGATGGTATTTGAGCTAGTTAAGAACTCCCTGCGTGCTGTCCAAGAACGATTTATGGATTCAGACAAAATTGCTCCTCCTGTTAGAATCATTGTTGCCGATGGGTTAGAAGATGTCACGATAAAGGTTTGTGCTTAATTATCTAGTTTGAGAAGGTTTCTTTGATGCATCTTCTGCATTGCATATAGCTATTATCAGTTAAGTAAATCTTGCAGTCAGGCATATGTGTTCAAAATCCCGGTATGACTTTGTACTAAGCAAGAAACACCATGCTTCAAAAAAAAAAGAGAGCAAGAAACACCAATATTCTTGGGAACCGCGTTCGAATATGGATGCGCTATCATATCCTGCAAGTTCAGTTTCCTATTATTTATAGAGAAAAGAAAACAGCGGATCATACTAGTATCACGGTTCTGTTTGCACTAATAATGTTTGACTCTTGTGATGCGATATTGAGGATTATATTACTACACCAGATCTGCTTGTCAGGGTGTACTTATTACATGACTCATGTATAGATTTTATCTTTTGGTGGGTCAGAAGGCTACTTTATGGATTTGAGTTAGTGATTATTTCTGTTGTTGAAAATTTTGACAGATTTCTGATGAAGGTGGTGGCATTCCAAGAAGTGGCTTGCCCAAAATTTTTACCTATTTGTACAGCACAGCTAAAAATCCACTGGATGAGTACTCAGATATGGGATCATCGGATGGAGTAACAATGGCTGGATATGGATATGGGCTTCCAATAAGTCGTCTTTATGCTAGATACTTCGGAGGAGACCTGCAAATCATATCCATGGAAGGATACGGTGAGTTAAGCTCCGTTGGACCGTTCTCTTTTTGTTCTTATGAACTGAATTCTAGTGTTCCGTCTTGGCTTGAAGGCCTATAAGACTTTGGACATCAGTGTTTCTATGTCCATCGTTACTTTCCAGGTTTCCGAGTCAGAACTGTAGGTTGCCCTGTACCCAGACACATGAACTAATGTAGTTCTGTATATCAGAGAGCAGTGGATGTGTGATTGCATATGCATGATCTTCTCTAAAACTATATATCTTGGTTAGCTTGACTTCTCCGCACCATAAATGTTTCTTATATGATAACTTCTTGAATTTTGACTACAGGAACTGATGCATACCTTCATTTGTCTCGTTTGGGGGATTCGCAAGAACCACTGCCCTGATTCCTGATCCTCTACCAGTAGTTGGATATATACATCATCTGAACGTGGTCATATATTCCAAGTGATCAAGAATATTATGATGAGAATATCCATCTATCAACATTGACCAGAGTAGGATTAGCTATGAGATCCTCGTACATATGCTTGATTGATTCAATAATCAGTCTTCTGTTCATTTCGTTTCTTAGTCATAACATAAGGTGGACAATGATGTAGTGTCAATCTTGATGCAGGATTTTGAATAATAAGCCTTCTGTTCATTATGAAAGTATTTTCGTTTCTGTTAGCTAAAATTCTCTTATAAAGCTTTGAGCGATCTCTTCCTCCTGGTAATTTGATGGACTTCGGGTATATAACCATGCGACATGTAAGCTGTTTAAACTAGAATTGTTTCCCTGAACTCTGAAACTGGAAGTGCATACATTCTAAAAATTGATAGGGTCAATCTGCCGGTTGGGCCAGATACTGCCAACTACAATGCGATGCCAACACTTCTGGTTGGCAACGCGACATGGTTCCCTCAGAGTAAGATGCCTTCATGTTGCAGTGGTGAATGTGGTCCTATTGATGGAGACGTTGACCCTAAACACCAGTAACATCTGGGGAGTTGCGTAACAAGAAATGTGCACAAAATGGGATGTTGTTTGGCTAACCGTCAACAATCTCGCTGAGTTGCCATTTGCCGAAGTGGAGTCTCAGTTGCATGTTATTGCTGGTAAGGAAATGGTTAGTCCAAGCAACAATGCAAATGAGTTCAGGTAGTATGAGGCTGAGCGACCCTAGGCAGGATTGATCATTAGAAAATAGAAACCGCTAAAACCAAACGCGGTCTTCTTCCCCCAATTTCATCACGCTTCTTTTTCTTTGGATATGACTAGGTTTTGGTGTTTCCCCCGTGTTGCACCGATTGATGGCGAATCTTCAGACAGAGAAGACGATACAGGTGCTCTATCTTGAATTTATGCCGCATAGGTCATTGGATATTCATTTATATGGTTCGGTTTCTCACCTTCTTGTGCATCATGACATGGTAAAGCTATTATATTAACTAACTTGATCTTCTGGGGCATGAAGTCGGCAAGAAGCCTCTAGATTGGAAGACTAGGATGAAGATAGCAAAGGGTGTTGCCAAGGCTTTACAATATTTGCATGATCAAAAGGATCCTCCTGTACTCTTTGGAGACCTCAAAGCATCTAGTATTTTACTTGATGAAAATTTTAATCCAAAGCTGTTCGATTTCAGTTTTGCAAAACTTGGTCCTACTTGGGATAACTCCAAGGGTTCTAGAATGGTGATTGGAAAAGTAGGCTATTGTGCTCCAGAGTACGGTTCGACCGGCATACTCACTAAGCAATATGACATCTTTAGTTTTGGGGTTGTTTTGCTTGAGTTGATCTCTGGGCGGAAGGCAATTCAAGAAAACTTGGTTAAGAACCGCAGTATTGTCTATTGGGTAACTTTTATTACACTGTCCACTATTTATTTTATACCTTCTTTTCAAATCTTAAAAAAGTGGAACACATGTTTTTTCTTGTGCATTTTCTCAACGTATCACCTTGTTGATTTCGCAGACACGGCCATATATTAGTGACAGTATGAAGTTCAAAGAGATTGTTGACCCATCCATGGAAGGGTGCTATCCAGAAAATGAACTTGCTCAAGCTCTTGCTGTTGCTGAAATGTGTGTACAGGAAGATGCTAAGAAAAGACCTCCTATAGCAGATGTTGTGGCTAAGCTTCCTCGTGTACAAGCTGATGGAGAAGCATTGGGATAAGATTGAAGCGTAAAAGTTGCTCATCTTTTTTCTGGACAGATAATACTTCTCTTGTTTTGATACACACTCCGATTGAGCTCAGTCTGGCCCGGTGACTGAATGGGTACGGTTTACTTCAGTTTTTATAGCTTACTGAAGGAGTTCGCATTATCATATAGTACACTTTTATTTTAGCATAAACACTAAGCAGGCAGATCACCACTGTAAATGGCGATCCATCTCCAAGATAGATTAATTCATTTTTTCTCAGCTGGGAATACTGTTTGGCCTGACCTTTTGTAAAGAAAGAAATAATCACACATCACCAGACACAAAAGGATGTCTCGGTGGACCTTGTAGTCTAGTTTAAGAAGGTTTCTTTTATGAATCTTCTGCGTTGCATATAGATATTGTCAGTTATAAGTAGATCTTGCACTCAGGCATGTGTCTTCAAATACCTCGTATGATTTCAGCATTTAACACCATTAGTATCTTGGGAATCTGCATTGAAGTATGGGTATTACCACTTACTGCAAGTTTCGATTCCTATATTTACAGAGAAAAGAAAACAACAGATAATACTAGTATCAGTGTATCACGGTTCTGTTTGCACTAATAATGTTCGACTCTTGTGATTCAATATCGAGTCCTATACCAAATCTGCTTGTCTTACATAACGGATGCATACATTTTTATCTTCTGGTGAGTCAAAATAGTGCTATTTTTTGGATTTGCGTTAGTAAGTCAAAATGGTGCCGGTTGGGCCAGATATTGCCAACTCCAGAAACAATGGCATGCCAACTGATAGCACATTTATTTTTGTGTAAAATGTCTTTGAAAATTTTAGTGAAGCTCCGATGGGTGTTGTATGATCACTTCGTAAATAAATACGGAGTATAATTTTTCAAGGATGTAATTTAAGCTATCTTTTGCGGTTGCGGGCCTCTTTCGAAGTTCGAATGCAACTCTTTACCTCATATACGCGACAACTCATTTTGGTTTGGAAACTGCTCTTTCATCATAGACTGATATAACAGGCCATGGAACTAACTTTCTTTTAGTATGAACTGAAGGAGTTGCAAATCCGATGCATCTGTTTCCTTTTTCTACTAGGTTGAAGTCCGGCAAAATGTGACTCTCTGTGGGTATGAGATCACCACCCTACATGTGGCAGCTAAGATGGACGTGTGGAGGCTGGGAGCCATATAACCAGAACTAAATGAACACGGGTAACATAATATCATCCCCAAGCTCTACTTTACCGCATCCCCAGACAAATCCAAAACGGATGAGTCGGATCTAGCCGCAAACTCTACTTTACCGCATCCCCAGATAAATTCAAAATTGACGAGTCGGATCTAGTCGACATCGAAAAGACAAAACACTGATGATAGATGTCTGCGCTTGGGTCGAGCAAACAAACAACCAACATTAAATGCAACGGGAAAATAACACGTGGAAGTAATTGTGTGACTAGCCGAGAGACTGACTGTTGGATGAAAGTAATACAGCTGAGGTATCATCGTGCAAGGACGACCCAAGGCAATGTTCCATGACGCAACTGTCGAGGAAGTGATGATTGTATTAGTAGGACCTATCCGAAGGCTCTATAATACTCAACTCTATCTTTGGACAAAGGGTTAGCAAATTTGGACAGAGAGGAAGAGTGTTAGGAGAGAGAAAGTGAGTACTACAAGAGAATAGTTACATTGTAGTCCTATCCTTCCCTTATTATCCAAAGTCATTCAACTTAACCTTGTAATCATTTTACTAATCATATAGTGAAAATCTCTCAATACCCATGGACGTTGGCATTCATGCCGAACCACATACGTCATCGTGTCATTTATAATCTTGCACATACATTATGTTCTCTATATCATTGTCATTGCATGCCTTTAGTTTGCCTACGATGTGCTTGCATTATTGTGTTTATTCAGTTAAAACCATTTTATTGACAACTAAGTACAGATTGTATTAACTTGTATCACTGCGATAATTAATTGTGATACATAGATTTTGTTAGAACATTGCTCGGTCGAATTCACAAGTGTTGTTATCTCAAGCTTGTTGTCAAAACTATATCTTGATTTTTAGTCTATAATTAGTTAAGTCGCAGACTAGGATAAAAATGTAGTTGAGAAATAGTGGATCACGACAATCATCATTACGTTTTACTATTCGAAGGAGAAGATCAACCGAAGCTTTTGGAGAACTTTATCAACAAAAGGTAAGTGAAGACTAAACCACCTATTTCTCAAGTTATATTCACTTTTCAATCATTTGAGACGACGTCGCACAACTAATTAGACTATCATGCATATACAAGAATTTCGAGTCCAGTTTATCTTGGTAATCAGTTCTCGAAATATAATGACTAAGCTTAATGAACATTTGTTCA
The DNA here is from genome assembly GCF_003573695.1 of Papaver somniferum. NCBI lineage: Eukaryota > Viridiplantae > Streptophyta > Magnoliopsida > Ranunculales > Papaveraceae > Papaver > Papaver somniferum. The sequence goes on along the minus strand of NC_039360.1, from coordinate 170,647,143 downwards.
TACTTGATGAATTTCGGTTAAGAAAAATTTATTGTTCGGAATCAAAATAATGATTCAAGTTTTATTATTCGTAAATATCCTGGAACAATGACATGTGTCATTGATATTATTCGGGAATGTTTCGAATCGATCTAGGAAGAAATATAGAACTACGATAGATTCAGATACAAGACAGTGTTATCAGTCTTACAAACTGGGAAAATTTTTATAAGTCTGAACCGGTAATACATGTACCTGTACATGTAGCGGAGTAGCTATATATATCGACTTATAGATTTTTGGTACGCGTATTCTTATGCACACCATGTGAAAATCTGTTTAACTGGTGAACCGGATCGGTATGCATACCCATATGCAAACCATAAAGGAACTTTGGTCCGGTACACGTACTAGAAAAGTTCTGTGTTCCTGAACTCCATTTGAGTATCCATACCGGTACATAAACTAAAATAGTTCCATGGACTCCGAAACCGGTCGTAGTCTTAAGGCATCCTTACCAGTACGCATACTTAAATAGATCTTTGAACTCCAGAACTTGGTTTGGTTAAATTATTTACAAACCGGTACCCGTACTCTGACTGAGCTGAGTCACGAATGACAATGGTATTTATACTCGTACATCTAATAACCATGTCGATTATTTTCAAGTGCAATAAAAATTATTTCTACGAGACAATTAGCCTTTGATCGAATCTCTAAAAACACCATAGACTTATTTGATTACATGATTGTGATTCAAGATTAATGTCTTAAGTGTTCATGAAAATGAGTATTAAGCTTTTAAGTTCATATCAGATAGTTTCGGCTAACCACGTCGGACATAGTATTTGTACATGGTTCGGTTACGGTTTCACCTAACCTATATCTTGTTTATGTAAATCATATTCAAATATTCATCTAACGGTGGATATTGATTTTTTGGTTTCAAAGCTATCTTAGCTTAAACCTAAAGCAACATATGCTTTGAATGTCTATAAAAGGGGAACTTCAAGCAACTAGGATCATTGAATCCCGACATTACTTTTTGGTATGTCCTAGTTGTATCTAAAGTCGTCCTCTTCCAAACCCTTTTAGGGTTTAACGACTACAAAGACTTCATAGGGATTCATGAAGCCAGGTCCAATTATCTTCTCTTGATAACTCGAGTATCCCAATCTTGGTCAATTGTTGAGCTGCTCACTAGATCAAGATAGATAGAAATCATCAAAGTTCTCTTCGTCTCAAACTTTGTCGATTCCACAAGTTTTATACTTGTGAGGTGAATAATAATCTGGGCTACACTTCGGGTTGCATAAGTTCAGATTTTGAGGTTAGCTAGAATTTGTTTATTTCTATCGATTTCCACACCTTTGATCAAACTATTTGATTGTAAAAGGAAATCATATATAAGATTTGGTTTAAAGTCTTCAATTGAGTTGAAGCAACTCTTAGTTGGTGTAACGTCAGCTAAGGGAATAAATTTCGCGGAGTGCTATTGGGATTCAAGAGGCGTAAGGAGCGTGATTGTACCTTAATCATTGGGATACCTTTTAGGGATCAACTACATTCCTGTCTGAAGTTAATTGGTAGTAAGTTAGTGTATGTAGTGGCTTAATACAGTTTGGTGTTCAATCTGGACTAGGTATTGGGGTTTTTCTGCATTTGCGTTTTCCTCGTTAACAAAACTTCTGGTGTCTGTGTTTTTTCTTTTTCCGCATTATATTGTTTATCTTTATAATTGGAATATCACAGGTTATACGTTGATCAATCATAGTAGAGACATATGTCCTAGTTTGTTGGATACGACTTCATTGATTATTGGACATTGGTATTTGGCAAGTTATCCTTTTGTAATTAGGTTCACGAATTTGTTTATGTAAACGTTCTAATTGCAAGAGGTATAGAGATATAACTCTGGAAAATATTCCTTGATCGAGTTGAACTCTCGAAGTTGTGTTGAGTTTATCTATACAGATTTCCAAAGAAAAAAGTGGAGGTGTATTTTGCTACCCCGCGTTTTCAAATATGTCATGTGATCCTTGTGTTCACACTCTTAACCGTCCTTACGGTCAGATAAATACGTGAACTGTGTTTCTATTACATTATATTAAAAGACTTAATGGTTCTATGTTCTAATGTTACCCCAGTCCTAGAAAATCAAACAGATGTAATATATTGGAGATGGATAAACATATAAAAAGGCAAGGGCTGAGGATTGAGTCTACTACTAGCACAATAGGTGGATTCAAAATTTGTCTTTCAACACAACCAAAATCTATCTCGAAACCAATGTTTATCATGTGACGTTGATTTTACCATGTGACCCAGAATTTTCCTCTAAATTATGGTATGTAACTACTATGAAGGAAATATGCAGGTGATTGCAATGGAATGTGATGTACTTCTACAAGACAATAGATGATGATCAAGCAGAAGCCAAAGCTCTCGTAGAAATTGTTCAGTGTGTAAAGGAAAAAGGCTTGGCTAAAATCCACTTGGACGGAGATTGTTTGAATGTAGTGAATGTTCTGATTGGATCTCCAACTAGTGTGTGAAATGAAATATTTTATAATCTTATTAGTGGTGCTCTATATATTCTTAGTTACTTTGATTCATGGATTCGTTCTTAAGTCCATAGAGATGCAAATAATGTAACAGATTCTATACAGTGTTAGTTGTTAGATTAAAACCTAAATTCGAGTTAGTGTTAGTAGATTAGACTTGCGAGTGACTTTTTAGGTCCTGATAGTCAAAATTAAAATTCTTACGAGGCAAATTAAGAATTAAATGTGATAGATGACGAAATCTAATACCACAAATTTTTATGTATAGATCAAAAACGATCTATAATGTAACTTTTATTGCTTGAAAAGTGTGAAAATACGTTCAAATTCATAAATTTGTTTAACTTTATATATCCCATAATGGGCTAGGTCGAGTAAATACCCAGTGGATTCCACATAACAATATGGGTTTGATTATCACCGATTCCATAGAATAAGATACGTTTTAATTATAATCCTGGCCGATTATGACTGCATTCTTCAAATATGAAGATCACAATCAATTGATTAAGTTTTGATTGTAAACCTAGCATATTTCTTGGTGTTTTTCAAATATAATTTTCACTATTTGTATAATTAAGTTCTACGGTCCGACTTTGGTTGAATACAAAATAACTGTTCAGATAGAATACTTTGAAGGGTCATTTAATGTTTGGTACCCAACAAATGTCCAACACCTGGCTTTGATACCCAACATTTGAAATATTAAGGGTTGGTACCTTGACCCGTCGGAGACTGTCAGGTCAAACCATTGACTACAACTTCCGTCACATTAATAATTAAAATTATTAACAAATATTCATTTTCAATAGCATTAATTCTCTGTTATGAAAAAGAAAATTAAAGATATGAATTCATTACACTTATGTCACACCTTGTCTACCGTAATTTTCTTCAACTTCATCAACAAAGCAAATTCTGGACCCATCATTGACCTGCAAATCTTCTTCAGCTCATACCAAAAACATCAGTCCAAGCACCACCGGCATCATGGTTGCATATACAAATTCAAAATTAAATTTCCTGATATCATTCAACATAGTGACTAAATTTAATTTCAGTCAAATTTTGAATCATAAAAAAATTCCAGAAAGATCAAAACTTGATATAGCATTGTGGATGGGGAAAAAGGGTTTGGTGGTTTTTTAGGAAAGTGAAGAATCGAGCGTGCGGTCGAGACTCCTCAACCGAGAAAACTACTGAACCTCACACAGATGCACTGCAAAGGGAGTGCTTAGATTCGAGAGATCAATCTGTAGGACTCCGACCTAAACCAAGTCAATGGTCGTTCCATAGTCAATTCGGTCGCACAGAGGGAGACGGGTTGATCTGTAAGAGGGAAGCTGAGAATTGTGTGGAATCAATGATGATCAAGGATTGTGGATGTGTTGAAGGTTTCTGCAATAATTGGTGAACTGTGAAGTTTTTGAATAAAATACTGAAAGATTGATGAATTCTTGAGAGTAATTACTCGTAAAATTCTTGCTAGACGAGTGTTCGAGTGTTCGAATCTTGTCATTCAATCATGGATTCAGAGACTTTTTTATATTGTCAGAGTCGTGAACACCTTGATCCCTGTAAGTGTGATGGTCTCTTGAGTGAAGGAGTGGGAAAGTGGGAGATCGTGGTGAAACCAGTTCCAGATTGTGCGTAGACTTGGTTGATAATTTACCCACTACTTTGCTAACTCCTTCAACCGTTGACACGACTTACTCACATTTCTCGTTGTGGATGAATCCACGCGTTGTAGTCCGCCAGACCAAAACTCAAATTGATATCCCCCAATTTGACGTGATTGATGTCTCACGAATCGTGGAGTTTGTATGAAAAACATGTCTTAGTTAGTCAGTTGTTGACTGATTAGACAATGAGTCTAGATTTTGTTGAATCGAGCATGGTTGACAAATGCTCAGCCATTCATGAATATTAATATTTCTCGTCTGAGCAAATATTGTAAATTCGACGAGTTGTTGAATATTGATGAGTTACTGAATACATGTGGATTATTCGAGCAAACTACTGAATATTGATAATGGGATCAATATTCGAGCAACTGAGCAAGTATTGCTCAATTCGACGAATTACTGATAAATTACTGAATATTGATAGTGGGATCAATATACGAGCAACTGAGCAAGTATTGCTCAATTCGACGAATTATTTACTGGTGACGTGACCCAATAAAATATTAATTAAAATATTGGTAAATTACCGAATATTTTATAATTAATCCATATGTTGCTCGCTGGATCAACATAATTTAGTGTTTCAACTTGCTCAGGATGGTGATTCGTGGAGCGTTTGCTCGAAACCCTAATTTTTTGATCAATCCTTCATCAATTGATGAATTGCTGAAAATTGGTCATGAGTGAAGAGGGACCGACCACATGGGATGATGGACGACCGTGTGGTTCCTTAATGCTCGAGTGAGCGTGCACGAGGGTCTTGAGTTGACCAGTCGGTGAAGGAATGATGATTAATGCCGATTTCGTCATTTACTGAAATATTGCTGGGTTAAGCATTAGGTAATAAAACCTAGGTATGAAAGATGGGGACCGACCAAGAGAGCATGGGACTGGATCTTGGTGGTCACGTGACCAGTTGTTGATCGTTCGAGCAATCCCCAGGTTGGTTGGAGAGAGTTTGGGCCCAGTATGAGCAATTGAGCAAATTAGGTCAGAATTATGAAATCATGTGGGACCGGCTTTGTGCAATCCCTAGGGATGACTCTGGTCGGTCACGAAGGCATGCACATGTTTCCATGGTGTATGTGTCTCCGTACTGAGAGTTTCAGTACTTTCTGACGTGCGTTCGAGCAACATTGTGAATTTTCAGAAGAGTTTCCTGTAGACTGAAATTCTTGATTTTTGTTGGAATGAGCATGTATGCTCAATTGATCAATATTTTGTAAATATTAAAATAAGAGTATTTTAACATTTAAAATTGTCGTGAGAGGCTAGCCGGTCGTGTGACCATGTTTACTTTTGGTTTTTCATGACTCGAGCAAAATTTGAGAAATTACGACGAAATCATGATTTTTGCTCAAACCAAGGAGTTTCATGAATTGAGGAAAATAATAATTATAAAAGACTAGGGATTTCAAGGTGTGGGACCGATCACGGCTAGGGAATGGCCGGCCGGCTATGTTGCCCGGTCCCGCATACCTTTTCCTATTTTATAATATTATTCTTCATGAACCCGTGAAGTTATGGAGAATCCATGAGTTTTCGTTGAAACGGAGGAGTTTCATGAGTTTAGGGAATAATAATTATAAAAAGCTAGGGATTGTGAGGTGTGGGACCGGCCACGGCTTGGGCATGGCCGGACGGCTAGGTTGCGCGGTCCCGTACACCTTTCCCTATTTTGTAATATTATTTTTCATGAATCCGTGAAGTTACGGAGAATCCATGAGTTTTGCTCAAACAAGGAAAATTGCTAAATTGAAGGAGTTTTTCATGAGTTCATGAAAATAACAAAATAGGGCAAAATAATGGAAGAGGCGTGGGACCGGCCACGGCTAGGGCCCGGCCTATGGCGCCTCTTATTATTTTTTATGATTTATTGTTTTCTCCTATTTTGCGTAGGATTTCTCATCTGTCCATATTTTGAATGCTCGTTTGTGCATCCGAGTGCTCGGTCGTGCATCATTGTCGAGTACACTTGCACCATTTTTGTGGGGCTTACTCAGTGATTGTCCAGATGCCCAATTGTTGAGTATTTATTACTAATTTATGAAAATCAGTGGAGAATGATTCATGAAACTGAGTAATAAAAATGAGTAGTTGTTTATTATCAATCCATAGGATCAGCCGTGGATTCGACCATGAATTCGGAATAATAGAGTCGAATATTACCATTCCATGGGATCGTGGATTCGACCATAGAATCGGAGTAATTAAATATTACCATTCCATGAGATCAGCCGTGGATTCGATCATGAAATCGGAATAATGAGATGATACAATTGTTTATTACCATTCGATGGGATCAAGTCGTGGATTCGACCATGAAATATGAGCAATTGTTATTGCCATTCCATGGGATCAGGCCGTGGATTCGACTATGGAATAGGAGCAACAATAGATCATTCTGGGAATTTAGTGGCGAATGTCACGGAAGAATTAATCTATTGCAGAAAAGATCCAGTTAAAGCGTCACATCCATTCTGAATGGTGCATAGTCAGGGAGTCACGGGTGTTGTTTACGACCTGAAGGCATTAGCGTTCTCAATCTACGGAGAACCGCCTGAATCTATACACGGTCTCTCCACATAGTCAGGGAACAATGAGTGTCACCGACGTCCTGAAGGCGTTAATGCTCTCAATCTTCGGAGAACCTCCTAATCGTTCTTCTATGTGAAGGTGAGTTGGTGTAAAGGGAAAAGACCTACAAACTAGCCTGCAAGTATACAGGGAAGTTGAAGCAAGAAAGAGTAAATAGGGGTTTGTCCACAGGGACTTGGAGGATTTGCTAAAGTTCTCTTTGGGGAGTTTCTAAGGTTTTCTGAGTTCAAGGGAGGGTACTAAGGCTTTTGATTCCACTACCTGACCCTAGGCTAAGGAAATTGTGATGCAATGTATGTCTTGTTTTTTTCATGAAAGATTACAATGAAGAATAGAGTAACTAACCTAGCTAAATGACCCCTAGCATCAGCTGTCTTTCAACAGCACAACTGATCACAAGTATTTAGCTCAACTAGCTAACTGAACTTAAGGCAATCTCTCTAATGGACTAAATTCTTACAACTGACCTAGCTGCACTCCTAGCATCAGCTGTCTTCTAACAGCACAGCTGATCACAAGTGAAGTAACTCAAATGGCATTTCATTAATCCTAAGGCAGTTAAAGCATTTCAAGACAATACATATACATTTACTATCCTAGCATATGATCAGGAGCTTCCTCTAAGCCCTAGCAAAAGAATTAGAACATGAACATGCTTATAATCATGATATTAACACATACACACATGCTCCACATGATAACAGCACACTTCACAGTCAATTTTTATGTATAACACACATTCCACATGAACTGAAAATGTAACTGCTATATGAAATAAAATGAAAACTAAAACATTTGTTCACTGGCTAGCCCAGAGATGTCCACAGTTACAACCCAACAATACCTATTTATACCCAAATCCCTAAATTATACAATTAGGGTTTATAGAAAAATCTCCAAATTCCAACAGTGAAATTAACTTACCTAATCTTCAAATTGACGTCGACCCATCCTTCCTCTGACTCTCCTGCTCCATTCCCACGCGCCAATTGCTATTCTAGACTCGCCTAATCGATTGATTTTTCTTCTAGGGTTTCAGAGAAAGGGTGAGAAGAAAAATCAATCAAATAGGGGGCTAGAAAGAGGGGGGTGATGATAGTAGTGATGGGTTTAGGTTGTTGGTCGATAGGGTGATGATGGTGGAGGTGTGGTGGTGGCAGTGGAGGTGAAGAAGGTGGTGGTACGGTTGCAGGGAGAGGCGACAGGGGAGAAGGGTCTGCCGCAGGGTAAGGTGGAGAAGAAAGGGGCTCGATGGTTTGGGAGAAGGGTGTGTTTGGGTGGCTGGTATAGGGTTTGGTTGCTAGGGTGTTAGGCGGCTTCATCAAATTGGATGAACAGCAAGGATGAGCCGTGGGATGTGGAGCTGGTAGGTAGATCGGACGGTGATGCGGAGGCAAGCGAGGAGCGACCGTCAGATTTTTTGATACAACGAAGTTAACGGCTCTAGATGGGGTTAGGTGTTGTAGTGTAAGGCGGAGATATCAAACGTTGATGAACAGCAAGGGAGCGACCGTTGGATGCTTCTGAGAACTGATCTGATGGCTGAGAACGGAGGCGCTTTTGTGTGTAGAAAATGAGGTTGTGCGCACCATTCTTCGCGGCTTCCTTGCGTAATTTCTCCCGGCTTTTCACTACTTTTCTGCTCTTTTCGCTCCGCGACTCATCCGAACTTTATTTATTACCTAAAAATGCAAAATTAATTAATAAAAATATTTATTCTTGAAAACAATGAAAATACAGAATATGGGATAAAATGTAGAATTAATGCATAAAAGATGAGTTAAAATGCCAACAAAAAGGGATAAATATATACATTATTTGGCACTCATCAAATACCCCCAAACCTGAATTTTACTTGTCCTCAAGTAAAACAGAACTAAGGAAATCCTAACTATACCACTGTCGCTGGTCTCTCGAATGCATTTAGCGTATGCACTAAGCCTTTTAAACCACTAAGTGTCCCTAGTGGACGAGTTGAAGTCTCGTGAAGGTTTACCAGAGGTGTGCCTACAAAACCTAAGGACAAAATATAAGCTCAGATTCCATCAAACGTGACATGTGCAAAACAGTTTAAGCTCACAGCAAATGGAGATGTCAATCTAGCTATCGAAGGCACAATCCTAGCACTGATAACAAAAAAAGACATGTGATAAGAGTGTAAAGTGTATCTACACATGTGTAAAGAAAGATCTGAAGTCATGACTACTAATCACCAAGAGATAGTTTCTCAGGCTAAGAACTGAGGTCGAAATCTAACTAGCTGTCCGGACTTTACGAGAATTGTGAATGAGTTGGAGGTATTTCACAATTTCTCGCGTTGTACATCAATGGCATACACCCTCCTTGCTTATTACAACGAAACAACAAAAGATGACTATTTACATGACTCTTATTTACATTGACTATTCTTTTATTTTTGGAACAAGAGATGATGGAATTGATAAATACTTGATTTTTTTTTTTTTTTTTTTGTATTTTGCTGATTTTTTTTTTTTTTTTTTTTTTTTTTTTGAACTGATACACTTTTGATACATGTACAAAAGGAAACAAAAATACATGACACTTTGCAAGAGGTAGCCCTTTTGATGCACCCAGTTAAATTCGATGGTTGTCTTTCTAATGTAACCTCCACCTTCTATCCCAACCAACCAAAGAACAAGCTAGTCCAGTTTCGTTCAGTATTCTAAAGTGATTGGCAATCGTAACTTCCTATCCAACACCTTGAAGATCGAGGCCATACATGTATTGGTAGATCGTGCGCGTGCAAATTTCTTATCACGATGTGAATTGTGCTAGAATCAGGGTGCCTAAATATCTAGACTAAGACTCCTAATAAAAATACATATTTGCACAAGAGTCAACATTTCAAGGTAAATGAGCTCCATTTTTTATGATTTTTCATTTTTTAATTTTTTATTGGAATTTTGATTTTTTTAATTTTTTTGGAATTTTTCAATTTTTTCAAAAAAAAGAAGGAGTTCGTTTTCAATTATGGCAAATTATCATGGTATCTACTCTATACCCCCAAACCTAAACTAAACATTGTCCTCAATGTTTCAAAATATGGAAAGAATTATAAAACAATATATGAAGAGGAGCATGCTGAGTAGAGTAAAAGGAGAGAGAATACCCGATTGCACGGTGGCAGCTTGATTAAAACTCCGTTATTCAAGGCAAAAATCCATCATATTAGCAGTCACAATGGATGAGCACAAAATATATACAAAAGGAAATTTAACTAACACATTATCTACAAGAAAATTTGGTTTTTAATGGGGTTGGACTTTTTGGAAAAAATTTGGTTTTTTGGGATATTTGGTTTTGATGGGAAAACGAAAATTTTTTTTTTAGGGAAACATTTGGAAAACTGTTTGGTTATTTAGGGAAAGAGTGGACCAGTTTAGTCCACATAGACTGGGTCCTCCAGGTTGGTTGTTTCAATGTCGGGTGGAAATGGCTCAAGGAATGGCTTTAATCTCTGCCCGTTGACTTTGAAAACGTTCTTGTTGGAGACATCCTCCAACTCTACAGCTCCATGAGGAAAAACTGTGCGTACTAGGTACGGACCCTTCCATCTGGAACGCAGTTTTCCTGGAAAAAGATGTAATCGGGAGTCATACAGCAAGACTTTCTGACCAGGAGTGAAGGATTTGCGTAGAATACGCTTGTCATGAAATATCTTCATCTTTTGCTTGTACAGCTTGGCACTGTCATAAGCCTCATTTCTCAATTCATCCAACTCGTTGAGTTGAAGTTTCCGTTGAATTCCAGCTTCGTCCAGAGAGAAGTTCAGCTCTTTGATTGCCCAGTAGGCACGATGTTCTAATTCCACAGGTAGATGGCACGGCTTTCCATACACTAGACGATAGGGGGACATGCCAATTGGTGTCTTATAAGCTGTTCTATAGGCCCACAAAGCATCATTCAATCTCAATGACCAATCTTTCCTGGACGGTTGACCGTCTTCTCCAGAATGTGCTTGATTTCCCTATTAGACACTTCCACTTGTCCACTAGTCTGAGGGTGGTACGGAGTAGCAACCTTGTGAGTTATGCCATACTTGCGTACTAAAGACTCAAAGTACTTGTTACGAAAATGTGAACCGCCGTCACTGATGATAGCTCTAGGGGTACCAAAACGTGAAAATATGTTCTCTTTAGAAATGAAAGTACCACCTTGTGGTCATTTGTTCTGGTTGCTATGGCTTCTACCCACTTAGAAACGTAATCAACTGCAACTAGGATGTACAACTTGCTGTCAGACATGGGAAATGGACCCATGAAGTCTATCCCCCAAACATCAAAAATCTCCACAATCAAAATGGGGTTCAATGGCATCATGTTTCTCCTTGAAATGCTTCCTAGCTTTTGACAGCGTTCACAGCAACACAATAATCATGGCAATCCTTGAACAATGATGGCCAATAGAATCCACACTGCAAGATCTTTGCAGCGGTTTTCTTGGCACTGAAATGGCCTCCACATGCTTGGTCATGACAGAAAGATATCACATCTTTCTGTTCCATGTCGGGTACACATCTCCTAATGATTTGGTCTCGGCAGTACTTAAACAAATATGGGTCGTCCCAAAGGAAATGTTTAACTTCAGCCAAGAACTTGGAGCGGTCTTGTCTCGACCAATGTGAGGGCATTCTACCTGTAGCAAGGTAGTTAACAATGTCGGCAAACCAAGGAAGGTTTGTCACAGACATCAGTTGTTCATCAGGGAATGATTCTCTAATCAGCTCAGATTCATCAATAGACTCACTAGTTAATCGGGACAAGTGATCAGCAACCACATTCTCACAACCTTTCTTATCACGGATTTCGATGTCGAATTCCTGTAATAAGAGTATCCATCGAATAAGGCGAGCTTTAGCATCCTTCTTAGAAAGAAGATACTTCAAAGCCGCATGGTCAGTGTATATGATGATCTTAGATCCTATCAAGTAAGATCTAAACTTGTCTAATGCAAATACCACGGCAAGTAACTCCTTCTCGGTAGTCGAATAGTTGAGTTGAGCATCATTAAGAGTTTTACTAGCATAGTATATCACATATGGTAGTCTATCAACACGCTGTCCTAAAACAGCGCCAACGGCGTAATCAGAGGCATCACACATGAGTTCGAACGGTAATTCCCAGTCGGGTGGTTGGACAATAGGAGCTGAGGTGAGGAGAGTCTTGAGTTCTTCCCACGCCTTCACACACGCAGCATCAAAGTTAAAGACAACATCTTTGGCAAGTAGGTTACACAAAGGGCGAGAGATTTGGCTAAAGTTTTTGATGAATCTCCGGTAGAATCCGGCGTGACCTAAAAATGATCGAATCCCCTTCACAGAGTGGGGTTGGGGTAGGTAATGTTGAATGAGATCGACTTTAGCTTTATCTACTTCAATTCCTTTTTGATACGATGTGTCCTAGAACTATGCCGGATTTCACCATGAAGTGGCATTTTTCCCAGTTTAAAATCAGATTCTTTTGCTTACATCTTGATAGCACAAGGACTAGATGGTCCAAACATTCGTCAAAAGAAGAGCCAAACACAGAGAAATCATCCATAAAGATCTCGAGAAAACTATCTATCATGTCTGAAAAAATGCTCATCATGCAACGCTGGAAAGTAGCAGGTGCATTACACAGCCCGAAGGGCATACGTCTAAAAGCAAATGTCCCAAATGGACACGTGAATGTAGTTTTTTCCTGATCTTCCGGTGCAATGTGAATTTGGTTATAACCGGAAAAGCCATCTAGAAAACAGTAGTGACTGTGTCCAGACACACGTTCTAGCATTTGGTCTATGAAGGGAAGGGGGAAGTGATCTTTTCTTGTTACTGTGTTCAACTTCCTGTAGTCGATACATACTCGCCATCCTGTGGTTGTACGTGAAGGGACTAACTCGTTCTTTTCGTTCCGAACTACAGTAATGCCTGACTTCTTAGGCACAACTTGAATGGGACTAACCCATTTACTATCTGAAATCGGATATATGATACCCGCATCAAGTAGCTTCAAGATCTCACTCTTAACAACGTCTCTCATGTTAGGATTAAGTCTCCTTTGCATTTCCCTAGATGGTTTGGCATTCTCTTCCAGATTAATGTGATGCATGCAAATGGTGGGGCTTATCCCTTTGAGATCTGAGATGGTCCATCCTAAGGCTTCTTTCTGCTCCTCAAGTACTCCTAAAAGCTTGTTTTCCTGTTCTATGTTTAATCGTGAAGAAATGATAACAGGTAAAGTATCAGAAGGACCTAGAAATGCATACTTCAAAGTATCAGGTAATGGTTTCAATTCCTGTTTGGCCTTAGGAGACTCATCCGAAGATATAACAGACTTCTCAGAAAGTGGGAGTTGTTCCACTGTAGTCTGCCATTTAGTGATGTCCATTTGAGGTACAGATTCGAGCAAAGATTGGACTTCACCAATGTATTCATCATACAACTCCAAGTTAACATCTTCCAAACATGCTTGCCAGGGATCTTTTGACATAATGCCAGTCAATGAATCTTGTATCAAACTCTCAATCATATTGACCTCATGTACATCCTCATCATCAAGATTCACATGCTGTTGACTAACATTAAACACATTCAGCTCGACAGTCATGTTCCCAAAAGACAGCTTCAACACTCCATTACGACAATTGATGATCGCATTAGATGTCGCCAAGAAAGGACGTCCTAAAATGACAGGAATGTGACTATCCGGGTTTTGTACAGGTTGAGTGTCTAAGACAATAAAGTCTACAGGAAAGTAGAACTTATCAACCTTAATTAAGACATCCTCAACTACACCTCGAGGGACTTTGACGGATCGGTCCGCCAATTGGAGAGTTATGGGTGTTGGCTTCAATTCTCCAAGACCTAACTGCGCATAAACAGAATATGGCAGGAGGTTCACACTTGCACCTAGATCTAATAAAGCTTTACTGACCATGTGGTTTCCTATAGTGCAAGAAATTGTTGGACAACCTGGGTCCCTAAACTTAGGTGGAGTTTTGTTCAGAATGATGGAACTCACCTGTTCAGCTAAGAAAGCACGTTTGTGCACATTAATCTTGCGCTTTTGAGTGCACAAGTCTTTGAGGAATTTGGCATATGCAGGGATTTGCTTAATTGCCTCAAGAAAAGGAATGTTGATGTTGACTCTTTTGAACAGTTCTAACATCTCATTGTAGTGGGTGCTTATCTGTTGGCGAACTAACCTCTGAGGATATGGAGCAACATCAACATTAGGAGTTAGAGGGGTATTCACAACATTGGGATTGTCGGCTTTGCTAATGTACTCAGGTTCCTTTTCTAAGTTGGAGGTGTTCTTTGGTGGTGTAGGCAATGATATGCTTGGCTCAGACTCATTTGATTGTGGTATGCCTACATTGTTCTCAACAATCTTACCACTTCGGAGAGTGGTGATGGAATGGGCTTGATCGGGTGAGGTTTCATTGCAAGATGATGTTCCTGCTTGAAATATCCTCTTTGGATTTTGTTGGGGCTGGCTAGGAAGTTTACCCTTTTCTCTTGTATTCAGTGCATCGCAAATTTGACCCATCTGAGTTCTAGAGCGGAGACTCGTTGATCAGTTGCTTTCTCATTCTTCATCAGATGTTGGGTCAATTGATTGATACTCTCTTCAATGCTAGACAATTTCTTGTCAGCAGTGTATTGAGGGTACGACTGCTGTTGAGGATTTTTAGGGTATTGATAGCCTTGATTGTTTTGATAGCTTTGAGTGGGTTGAGATGGTCCTCCTTGATGGGTCCTTTAGACCATGAAAAATTGGGGTGGTTCCTCCATCCTGGGTTGTAGGTCTGAGAATAAGGGTTATGCTCTTGTTTTTGAAACATAGCATGTGCCTGTTCTAGCCTAGATTCTTGGAATGCATGCATTTCCGGACAATCACTGACCTGATGGTCAGAACCGTTACATATATCACAGATAGCCATTTCGACATGTTCACAGAAAGCAGTGGTAGAAGGTTTTACGTTTTTCTGAAGTTCTAATGCTTCTATTCTTCTTGCTAGTGCTGCCATTTTTGCATTTTCCTCAAATTTAGACTCAATTCTATGGACCTTATCTACAGGTGTAGTCTTTCTAGGTTCACGAATGGACTCCCATTGTTGAGTTTTTTCAGCAACTTCAATTAGGAAAGCCCAAGAGTCATCAGCACTTTTATCTGTGAAGAGTCCATTGCACATAGACTCTACAATTGTTCGGGTGGAGACATCTAAACCTTCATACAAAATTTGCACAAGTCTCCATTTCTCAAAACCATGATGGGGACACTTAAGCAACAATTCATTGAATCTCTCAAGATATCTAGCTAAGGTTTCACCTTCTAATTGTACAAAGCTGTTCAGATTTTGACGAATTGTCGCAGTCTTGTGATTAGGGAAGAACTTTTTGAAAAACTCTTTCGTGAGGTTGTCCCATGTCCTAATTGACTGTGGATGTAAGGCATACAGCCATGACTTGGCCTTTTCCTTCAAAGAAAAAGGGAATAGTCTCAATTTTAGGGTTTCGTCAGACATCTGAGTGAAACGTATAGTTCCACAAATCTCCTCAAATTCTCTCACGTGATGGTAAGGGTTTTCATTTTCAATTCCTCTAAACACGGGAAGCATTTGTATTGTGCTCGATTTTAGCTCATAATGACCAGTAGCTTCTGGTAAAACAATGCACGAGGGTTGGCTTGTCCTTGTGGGGTACATGTAATCCTTGAGGCTACGGGGTTCTTCCATTATCTCAGGTTGGTCCGGTGTGTTTTCCTCAGAGGATGTGGGTATGTCAATTGGGTCTATTGGATTGACTCTAATTAGTCGGTTTGATTGGTCTCTAAAGGTCACAACCATATCCTAACAAGATCATTGATCGATGAACTAACATCTAACAAGCCCACAGTCAATGAAAAACACGACCTAAAATTTGGTTTGTTGGGTTTTGGTTTCACAATGGGTTTAGAGAAATTTTGGATTAATTGGGACAAAAAGCCCAAACAACTAAAAAAAAAAAAGGTTTTGGTTCTTGGTTTTTTTTTTTTTTTTTTGTAAGGTTAGGAGCCCAATGATTGGGGTATAAACCTATAGTCCAAAATAAAATGCAAGCCCACAAAAGAAAAGAAAAATAACAACAAATAATTACAAGCATATAAAAGAAAAAGAAAAAGAAAAATTATTACAAGCCCAAATAGAAAATAAAGAAAAAGAAAAATAAAATTATTACAGGCCCAAATATAAACACTTAAATACAAGCCCAGATAAATTTAATGAGGCCCAGTTGGGTTAGCTCATGGGTTAGGCTTACTGATTTTTGGAGGGAGCCCAAATTTGGGCTTTTTATCCCTTTTTGGTTGCACAGGCCCAGTTGGGCTTTAGGATCGTCCTAAGCAGCTCAGGTGGAGCAGAGCCCAGCAGAATCTGCAGCGAAGCCCAGCTCAGTTGGTTCAAGCCCAGCTTAGTTGGTTCAGAGCCCAGCAGCAGAGAGTTGGCACAAGCCCAGCAGCAGAGAAAGCAGGCTTTGGCTTTGGCAGCAGCACTTGCAGCAGTGCAAGGTAGTGCAAGGCAATGCACTTAGTGAAGCAAAAACGAGACAGAAAACAGGAAACAAGCAGAAAACAAGCAAACCGCTACCGAGTCCCCGGCAGCGGCGCCAAAAACTTGGTGTAAAGGGAAAAGACCTACAAACTAGCCTGCAAGTATACAGGGAAGTTGAAGCAAGAAAGAGTAAATAGGGGTTTGTCCACAGGGACTTGGAGGATTTGCTAAAGTTCTCTTTGGGGAGTTTCTAAGGTTTTCTGAGTTCAAGGGAGGGTACTAAGGCTTTTGATTCCACTACCTGACCCTAGGCTAAGGAAATTGTGATGCAATGTATGTCTTGTTTTTTTCATGAAAGATTACAATGAAGAATAGAGTAACTAACCTAGCTAAATGACCCCTAGCATCAGCTGTCTTTCAACAGCACAACTGATCACAAGTATTTAGCTCAACTAGCTAACTGAACTTAAGGCAATCTCTCTAATGGACTAAATTCTTACAACTGACCTAGCTGCACTCCTAGCATCAGCTGTCTTCTAACAGCACAGCTGATCACAAGTGAAGTAACTCAAATGGCATTTCATTAATCCTAAGGCAGTTAAAGCATTTCAAGACAATACATATACATTTACTATCCTAGCATATGATCAGGAGCTTCCTCTAAGCCCTAGCAAAAGAATTAGAACATGAACATGCTTATAATCATGATATTAACACATACACACATGCTCCACATGATAACAGCACACTTCACAGTCAATTTTTATGTATAACACACATTCCACATGAACTGAAAATGTAACTGCTATATGAAATAAAATGAAAACTAAAACATTTGTTCACTGGCTAGCCCAGAGATGTCCACAGTTACAACCCAACAATACCTATTTATACCCAAATCCCTAAATTATACAATTAGGGTTTATAGAAAAATCTCCAAATTCCAACAGTGAAATTAACTTACCTAATCTTCAAATTGACGTCGACCCATCCTTCCTCTGACTCTCCTGCTCCATTCCCACGCGCCAATTGCTATTCTAGACTCGCCTAATCGATTGATTTTTCTTCTAGGGTTTCAGAGAAAGGGTGAGAAGAAAAATCAATCAAATAGGGGGCTAGAAAGAGGGGGGTGATGATAGTAGTGATGGGTTTAGGTTGTTGGTCGATAGGGTGATGATGGTGGAGGTGTGGTGGTGGCAGTGGAGGTGAAGAAGGTGGTGGTACGGTTGCAGGGAGAGGCGACAGGGGAGAAGGGTCTGCCGCAGGGTAAGGTGGAGAAGAAAGGGGCTCGATGGTTTGGGAGAAGGGTGTGTTTGGGTGGCTGGTATAGGGTTTGGTTGCTAGGGTGTTAGGCGGCTTCATCAAATTGGATGAACAGCAAGGATGAGCCGTGGGATGTGGAGCTGGTAGGTAGATCGGACGGTGATGCGGAGGCAAGCGAGGAGCGACCGTCAGATTTTTTGATACAACGAAGTTAACGGCTCTAGATGGGGTTAGGTGTTGTAGTGTAAGGCGGAGATATCAAACGTTGATGAACAGCAAGGGAGCGACCGTTGGATGCTTCTGAGAACTGATCTGATGGCTGAGAACGGAGGCGCTTTTGTGTGTAGAAAATGAGGTTGTGCGCACCATTCTTCACGGCTTCCTTGCGTAATTTCTCCCGGCTTTTCACTACTTTTCTGCTCTTTTCGCTCCGCGACTCATCCGAACTTTATTTATTACCTAAAAATGCAAAATTAATTAATAAAAATATTTATTCTTGAAAACAATGAAAATACAGAATATGGGATAAAATGTAGAATTAATGCACAAAAGATGAGTTAAAATGCCAACAAAAAGGGATAAATATATACAATATTTGGCACTCATCATGAGTCTCTCTCCTGCAGTCAGGGAATAGTGAGCTCCTGGAACTTCCGCCGCCGACGACCATTAACTCACAGCCGACCAAATTCCGGCAACCGCACCGACCATGTCAATTTTTTTTTTTGCTGTGTGTTTCATGATTCATGAGTTGCTCATAAAACAAGAAAATCCCATAGTTGCAAGCATGCGTAGGATTTATGAAGAATTTTTAGAAAACGTATATGTGCGCCCATTCGTTCGTTAATTAAGAAACGAGCAAAAATCCCTAATATGGAAGAGATACATAAAATTTTGAATAGACATGGTCTAGTTGCAGTAGTAAAAGTTTCGTTTATTAGGTTTCATGAAAACCCAAGTTTGTTTTTGAAGCATGAACTTTGCAAATACTTTTAGGAACATAGGTTTGTTCGTAATAAAAGTAATAAATAATGATCCTTAGGGTTAAAGGAAATTTTGAAAAGACCTGGAGTTCATGATAAAATTTATTTGCATACTTTCAAAGTCTTATTTGAAATATGTGGACCTTCACAAAAATAGAAAAGATCCTCGTTTCGTAGAAAAATGCTCGTTTGAGCAAAAAGAAGTTTTTTTTATATATTCACGTGAGTTATTAGCTCACGATTTTTAATTTATTTTTAAATACGTGACTTATTAATTTTCTTATTTAAAATAAAGTCAAGTTATGATTTATAAAAAATTGTTGAAAGCAAACAATATTTCCATGAGTCGATGAGTTCGTAGTATATGTATGAGTTTGGCGATTTTATAATGTACTTACACGTAAAAATCAGTGAATGTTCACATGGAAGGTTATGTGAATTATTCATAGTTTCGTGAAAAAGCCAATGTCGACTCTTAAATAACAAGATTTTTGCTCGGCTTTGCAGGCTTGAAAGAACGAGCAAGTTTTTGTGGTTTTACGTTGTTATCACTAAGTTTGTGAAACGTAAATAAGTAAGAGTTAAGGATTACCATTTTTGTAGACATTGATGTGAGAATCATAATTGTCTTGTTGCTTTTATTCCATTGTGTTGATGAAATTCGTGTATGTATGTCGCAGCACCTTTGCAAAAATGACTCAGTCCCATAGCGCTTCTGAAGACGATGTTTCTTCTAGAGAGGATGTTTCCACAGACGAATTTTCCAGAGATGATGATTAATCCAAAAATGGCGATTCTGGGACTTCTCAGGGGAAGGAGGAAATTCCCAAACCCAAAACATCCCAAGCATCGAAGACAGATTCTTTGAGTATTTGTATATGCCTGAAAAGCGTCCTTTAGGTTCCTCGTTTCGGTTGCTCATAAATCCCAGGACTACTGCTCAGAACAAATTGGTGTCTCCTTCAGCAATAACTCGGTTCTGTTTGGAAGGGAAACATTATTTGGCTTCTCATGTGGAATTCAAGCTTTCCCGAAAACCGTTGGCACACTTCTCCGGATGGGCAAGACATATGCTGGGTCACAGTCGTGTCAGGACCATGCTGGATCGTGCACAAGTAACACGAGCCATTCAAGCCGCTGGGGATTTAATCATTAATCATGACATACCAGGTATCGTGGCTTTACTTGCTCGTTGGTGCATCCCTACTCACACCTTTATATGCAGATGGGGAGAGTTCACTGTTACTTTGGAAGATGTAGTCGCTTTGTTGCATCTTCCAGTCACCGGCAATTTCCCTGAAGAACTCTCAGCAGAAGAGAAGTTGATATCTGGCGCTTTGGAAGCTAAAATGCATGAATTCAACGAGTCTCCAAAATTTTGTTACATTCAATGGATGAGATACTAGTGGCCGAGAGATGGAGCCCCTGAAGAACCCGTTGATGGCGCCTTGTCCATTGCTTCTTTCTTATGCTTGTGGCTTTCTAGAGATGTTCTTGAGGATAGTGGACATTTGTTGAAGCCGTTTGTGATTCCATTCGCCATAAAAATGGCCAAAGTTAGAAGCTTCCAATTGGTAGTCTATTTTTGGGTTCACTGATTGAGAATTTATGCTCTTTGGTTATAGACTCCAGCTTCTCCAATGGCTTCATGAAAATCGAAACATATGTTAATACTATGTTCCTCCAAGCTTTGATGTGGGAGAATCTTGAGAAATATGCTCCAATTCCCCGTAGTGTCTTGCAAGGACCCAATGTCGACACTCGCTATGATTTCCTTGATAAAGACAACGCCAGGATCATGCGGTGGTCCACAAAGCAGCCGCAATACAAGATATGTATTACTGACATTTTGGACATTGAATCCGAGTTCAACTTTCGCCCCTGGGTGTTGGTCCCTGATCTCTTCTCGCAATTGATCACTTTTAAAACCGCTGAGGAAAATGTCACGTTGAAGACTGGTACTGATTTGAATGATGGAGAGAGAACTTTCTTATTGAGTTGCACTCTTGGCCACCTAGTATCAGTAATGCATGGAGAATTCCGAGTAGAAAAAATAACATCGACAGGGCATCTCGACAAATGGGCGTCGACCAGTGTGTCCCAGGTCACCGAATGAACAAACCATCAGTCGAGTATCTGAAGGATAATTTAGATTGCACTAATGTGGAGGGAAATGAGTATTTATTCTCATGTTTTGATCGTGCTAATTTTGCGACTCTGGGTTACATAGACTTCTGGCGTCAACAGCTTGAGAATTTGTATGCTTTTGTGATGGATGTTAAATCTCCAGCACAAGATTTTCCTTCCCTTGACCTGATTTCTGCTCGACCAAGGTTGAAATACCTTTCCCGGTGGTGACAATAGGAAGACATCTCCAGAATGTGCACATGTAAGTTACCTCATGATTTTGACAAAGAATGTGATAGTTGCATTTTAATCATTTGTTAATTCTGTGTAGGATGGTCGTGTTGTGAGATCTCGAATTCGTGTAGACTTTTTAGAACTCCAAGAAAGTACCCAAGGCGGAGAAGGTAGGAGAAAGACATCTCATAGGATGATACCGAATGATGTGCAGTCCCCTGTCGCTTCGTTGGTGAGTTGTTAGCGCTTTTCCTTATTGTTGAGGCTTTCTCGTCCAAGCGATTAGGATCTTAAAAGAATATTGTTAATTCGTTTCATAATTTTGCTCCATTGGTTATTGACGGTCATCGTTTTGCTCCTTGTCGAACAATTCAGGGATCCATCGTTGACGAGGAAGTCAATGTAAGTATCTTTCTTTGTGTCAATCATCGTAATATGCATTGAAATGAATTAATGATAACTGTTGTTGATGCACCCAGGAGGAAATCATCGTAGATAAGCAACATGTTGATGAAGCACACTCTTCTTTGGGACATGAGAATATGGGGAATTCCCGAAATCCCGAACTGAATGAAGATGGCGGGGTTGCCAACGGAGATTCCGGCATTGCCGAGCCTTCAAATGATCTAGAGACTCTTCTAGTAAGTATATATCCTGTAATTTCTTCATAGAAGTGTGATATCATTGATTTGTGAATGAATGGATGATAATCCATGTGAGTATACGAGTAATTTTGCTGAAATACGTCACCAGAAAATTTCAAACTTCAGCCTTTTAGTAAAAACACCGTAGAATCTTCATTCGGAGTCGGATTTTCGCGATCTGCATATGTATCCTCAAGCCCAGGAAATTTCCAAGCTGTATCATAGAGGCTGTTTGAGTTTTGAGCATGTTTAGGGCCTGAAAAAGGCGAAACAGTAAACTTCCAGGAGACTTTCAGAACTTTTTCAGATTGTATGTTGTCCAATGTTTTGGCCACATCTCCTTGCTCGTTCGTCCGATTGTTACGAAATTTGACATGTTGTAGAGGATATCCATACAGAGAGAATGGTATATGACTCAACCTTAGATTCCTTACCAAATGATCCCAGTTCATTGTTTTATACAGGACAGTGTAGAATTTTTTCAGATGTGCTTGTTTGAAAAACGTATTTCATGACTTCTACATTATTTGCTCATGTCTTGAATGCATAATAAAGGACTTATATAGTGTTAGTTCACTTACGTGTTGGATTTATTCTACACTATTTCTCTAATCCCATGTAATCTTCGCATTAGGTGCCAAATACCGAAGTTGGGAATAATGGATCCAACAATGACGAATTGGGCAGTCCTGGAGATGTTGATAATGAGGCAACCATTTCTGCACTTCAAGGCCACGAGACGCTTGTTGTTGATATTGTTGGAGAGACTGAAACACCAATGGTGACCACTTCAGAAATAAAGGGAACCGTATTGGAAAATATTGTTCTTAAAGAAACTGTGCCTATGATTGTTGAGGTTTCTCCAGTGATCGAGAAACACATAATTGTACATGAGTACTCCACAACAAGGATTATTTGTGATCCTCCATTTGGTGTTATACTCCCATATCATGTATTGGTTGGCGGATTCAGTGTTCCCACTGGGTATGCCAATATGTATGAGAAGTTATGGAAGATGTATGGCCATATTGTTGTTACAAGAGATCCTGAACGCATCTAATTTTTGACAATGCAATTAGGAAATATATTGTGTGTCATAGATGATATTCATACCAGGGCTAGAAATACTGTCACTCGAGATGTATTCTTTGAGTGGGAGTACAACTTGAAGAATGTTGAAGAACTCGGCTTTAATCTGAAGTGGCTTCGTCAAAAGGTTGATGCCATCAAGGAAGCAGTAGAAGGCAACGCACCTTTTGCCAGTGAGGCCGTGATGAAGAAAATGGCTGAAGTTGCTGAGTTGACCAGGAAGCTGGAGTTGGAGAAAGCGGCTTTGCAAGTCTTGGAGAATGCTGAGAAGCAGAATTCGTACTTTAGTTTTCTTTCCATGATATCTTGAACTTTGGACTTTTGAGAGATATGAGTTTTTATTTTGGTTTTGAATTTCTGAGTGACTAAGGATTTTCTTTTGGATTTTGGGTTTGAAAGAGATGTTTCTTAAATAAAGAACTTTTGATAAATTGTTGAATTCGAATACTGGATGCAAGTATTGCAAACGTTTTGGAGGAATTGAAATTACAGGTAAAAGAAAATCCTAAAGTGCAAACGTCAAATGTCTTGAGTGTTTGTCTTGGACATAAAACACCCAATGTTGAATGCTTCATGCGTCGAAAATCTTGAGACAATTCTCGTGAATTACTGGGATACTTGTCTTGCCCCTGATATTAGCCAATTTGTAGTATCCTCCAGCAACTGACTTAGCAATCATGAAAGGTCCTTCCCAGTTAGAATTCTTTGCGGAATGCAAATTGCGTCTGGTTGCCTTAAGAACCAAATCTCCTTCATGAAATTTTTTAGGCTTGGTTGTCCGTGCTTTGAATATTTTCTGTTGGTTTGGAATTCCTCGTATAGTAGGATTCCATGTTGGTGGAGCTTTCCAATTCTGTGGCACATGTGGACACTCGTGCAAAGGAGAATATTTAGGATATTGATTGTGAAAATCAGTCATTATCCTAGCGATGACCGTGTTAGTGAGATGATGGATTTGAAGAGGTTCTGCGTCTAACCATTTGGTGAAGTATTGTTGAGGTGAGACTAACCACTCATAGCGCTTGGTGATAGCTAGGTTTTGAGCAGAACTGAGTCCTCGGACTATGGTAGCATATTTGAAAGTTGGTAATACATATGCATCAGGGGGAATAAGACTTGCCTGAGCGCGGAACCTGCTGACGAATTCGTGGGCGTTTTCCCCAGGTTTTTGTGTGAGTTCCGTCAAGGCTTCGACTTTTCCCAAATGCCCGAACGGTTGATCATCTTCCGAGTCAGAGCTTTCTTCAACGGGGAATTATGCGACTGAAGATGAAGATATTGTAGCAACTTTTCCATCATGAATCCATGGTCGCCCGAGAATCATGTCATATCCCGGATCTTCCTTTATTATAAAGAATTTAGTTTTTGTCCAGGTGTTGATGGTGGATTTTAGTTCAGGGCTAAAATTATAAAACCAGTATTTAATGCGCTGACATCCTACAAAGGGTAAAGCCGTTTGATAAGTGATGAGTACCTCTTCACTTTATTATTAGAAGCAATTCAATAAATACATGAAATTCACCCAGAATGGTGCATGCAGCAACCATCCCAAATATTATGTGAATTTTAGCATTATTAATTAAATGATTTGCCTAATATTTCTTGTGATGTTCCTCGCCGAACTCTCATTGTTAGCATGACATCACAGCTGAGTATTCACTCTCAGCAGAGTAACATGAATCTCCAAGTGCCAATTTTGAGACATGTACGAAATACCCGTACAAGCTACATTACTCTCTGACAAAAGAGAATTTCGAATCGATGCACTCTCAGCTCGATCGAACGTATTTAATTTCCTTAAAGAAAATCTGGACTGCCCATATCAGTCTCAGAAACGATCGCAACCACACAAGTCGGCCGCGAAATTTAACAAGCCTAGCCAAAACTTGGCAAGAATGGGCGATTGACGTGATGGCTACCGGCGGGCCCACTTGTGCCCTAGCCGGTTGAACATCACACGAACACCTCCCATCAACGTCAAACGCCAACCCTAAGTAGGGTGGTCGTACTGCTTTGTAGAGGTTCGATCGAACATAGACTGTCCAGGGCAATCTTAAAACCATCGCAACTGTCCAACTTCACCAGCCTGGTTGGACGGATTAGATCATCCCGTAAATGATCAGGGAAGCGCTAATGCACACGTTGGCGGGCCCAATTCTCCCTCACCCGATCGGTTTTCTCACGATAAGGCTATGGAGCAATGAAACGATTGCTCAAACCATGGCAGGCGTGATGCTTCAAAGGGTCGCGGAAATTCCACTAATGTCTTCAATCGATCGCAACCATCCAACTTAGCCAGCATATTTGGATGGCTTAGATCGCGCCTAGGACCATCAGGAAAGTGCACATATGTTCACCGTCAGCCCAATGTGGGCCCCACACGATCGGTCTCTCCAAAGGAGAAGCATGACTTACCAAACCGTTTGGCCAAAGTCATGTATACGTGACTGTTTCAAAACCTTATTTAGGGTTTGCGGCATTACATATCTGCCGTAGTTCGATGACGACCATCCATCTTCGCAAGCCTGGATAGAGGGTGTACATATAGACTTAAGAGGTCCCAAGAGTGTCAACATGATCATTGTGGGCCCACCTTTGCATGTAGCCGGTCGGCCTAGGCAGACTAGGATTTGGCACCTCGAGACGCGCCCCCCAAGGTGGCATGACACGCGGCTTCCAAATCCTTTGCGGCAATGGATTTCAATCGCAAATCGATCACGACCACTCATCTTTGCCGGTCAAATTGAGCGGCCTAGATCGAATCTTCGTGAAACCGAGAAGTGTATACATGCTCACCGGCAGGCCGTCTACACGCATACCCGGTCGGTCCCTCCAAAATTAACGCCCATGCTTGAATTCGATCAAGCCAAAGAGGGATGTTTGCACACCTCTTAAAAACCCTAAAATCCATCAACGGCAGCAAACATGTGTCGCAAATCATCTCGTCCGTCCAACTTTTCCAGCTTGGACGGGCGGCTTAGATTTAAAGTTAGGCGAAAAATTTAGCGCCCCAGTGATCATCGTCCGCCACTCTCCCACAATGAGTGATCGACCAGATGGTGGCCTACTCGTGTAACCTCCAAACGATCACTCGAAGATGGTTGGACGTGATGCTGTTTTAATACGCTTAATCCGCGACTTATTCGGTTAAGCTTTAAAACAGCGATGCTTCATGCATATTGATTGTTTTCGATGCGTTACATGCATCGAGCATACACGATATTTCATGAATATCAATTCCTTAAATAAATAGTTATTTAACTTAGCAACATGTGCTATTTCCTACAGTGGGTCCCACGATCCATTCATTCGAGACATCAAGCATGTCACAAACTGGGGGATACTTACTGGGGTATTGGTCTGGCGCTTTACAGCGTGCAGCGTGCAACGCGCCATTACAAGAACTTGTCGGGAAAAGGTGGACGGTTAATAGTGATGAGGGAAATGGGCAAAGGTGTGATCGTGTGACAATCACCACTCCTACACGACCCCACTACTCCATCACTTCACCTCCTACACTTCCTACGAGATGAGGGTTGCGCTCAATGACTTGTATAAATAGGTCCTTCACCTATTTCCAACACAGACGGAGAAAAACCAAGTGTTGTCATAGTATTCAGAAAACACCCAGAACTGATAGCTTACATTGTGCAAGCCAATTCATCATTCTGATACAAGTCATAAACAACCAACACCTTCACAATCTCAACACCTTCTTCGCTTCCCTCCCTAAGATCAACCCCATCTCCTTCACTATGTGACCGAAGCAAGTCTGGAACGGCCATTTCTTGGTTTAGGCCACAATTGTATAGATTGATCTCTCAAATCAAAAGCACTCCCGTGAAGCGCATTTTTTTAGGGTTTAAATTCGTTTCTCATCCACACACACCCAAATTTACCAAAACCAGTAGAAACAGTTTTCACCCATAAACACCAGGTTGAATAATTTCTTATCTTGAGATGATGTAACCGTAAGCATCTCTGGAAATTCCTTCATGGTCTCTGACTGAGATAGGGGCATGAGTTGCTTCTTGTTGAGTGATTCTAGCATCCTTGAGGGTTTTCAAAGAGATGATGTTAACAGCAGTGCCAACGTCGACCAACGCTCGCTTGAATTCGTTTCCTTTGAGATGGACTGTGGTGAGAAGTCCCCAGTCATACATCTCCTTGTCTGTGGCTGGAGGTTCAGGGAGTACTTATGGGATAAGTAAACACTTCCCAGATACTACATGGTTTAGAGCTGTGAACAGATCCTCCCTTTGAGCCTTCGACAAATAAAGCAATTCACAAGCGTGCCTGATCAATGACTGAACTGCTTCTTTGACCGGTTGTTCAGAGAGTGTGAATGTTCTGATTGGGAGAGGATTTCTATGTGCTCCTTCAGTCCCCAGTTCTCCTGAGTCATCCTTTTCTTTGAATATGCGCTTTAAGGTTCTGCAATCACTTGTCGGATGACCTACATACCTATGGAAATGGCAGTAACGTGCATTTTCTATCTGTTCCTCAGTTGGTTCCTTTTTGACAGGAGGTAATTTGATCGCACCGTCTTGGATCCAGACTTCCAATAGTTCGATCACTTCTTCAATGGGAAAAGGGAAGTCATGTGCATCTTGATCG
This sequence comes from Papaver somniferum, assembly GCF_003573695.1. NCBI lineage: Eukaryota > Viridiplantae > Streptophyta > Magnoliopsida > Ranunculales > Papaveraceae > Papaver > Papaver somniferum. The sequence goes on along the minus strand of NC_039360.1, from coordinate 170,619,829 downwards.
TTCTGTTGATGTTGAGTTGGTGGTTGTGCATTCCTGGCTTGACCATCTTTCCTTGGCGCTTTTGAGGGATTGGACGTTGGAGGAGCATTCTTATATGTCTGTGCGTCAGCTTTTCTCTTGCTCCCTCCAGCAACATTCATGGAAGTTTCAACACTGTACTGCTTGTTGATTAGACGCCTGGAAGTATTGCTTCGAGTGTCTTTCGATTCCGCTACTTTGACAGTTTTCGTTCTTTTTAGCAAGGCAGGAGCGGTAGTTGCTGATCGCTTGGCCGCTTCATGAAGTTCTGAGAAGGTCTGAAAACGAAGGTTTTCTAGCAAAGCTCTATAGACTGGTATCATCCCATTGATGCACAAGTCCACCAGTTGCTGTTTAGTAATGTTGGGATCATGGAAATCCAAAGCTTGAATTCTGAACCTCTTCACATAGTTATTCAGATTTTCAGCATTCTTCTGAGCCATCCTTCCTAGGTCGGAAAGAGTAACTTTCTCAGAAACAAAAAAGTATTTCCTATAGAAAGCATTAATCATTTCTCCCCAATTAGTTATGCTTCCTAGTGCGATGTTGTTGTACCAAGTATATGCTCGACCCTTTAGGGATTTTGAAAACTCCTTCAAACGGACGACATGGTTGTGTTCATGCTCTCATAATACTTCCAAGAATCGAGAAACATATTCTCTAGCATTCCTCGTTGCATTGCAGAGTGTGAACGTTGGAGAAGTGTAACTCTTTGGGAGAGGGATTCTTTGTATAACAGCAAGATATGGAGGTTGATGATGGTGTACAGATGGCGCATGGCCCTTTCCCCGATTCTCCATAAAACGCTCCAAGTCTTCACGAGTGATGAAACCGGCGGGTTCAGGTTCTGCAGCTTTGCGGGCTTCGTCATCGTCAGGGACTGGAATAACTTCGGGATCTGGAGATGCTTCCTTGTCTTTTCCCTTTTCCTGAGTTTTGTCTGACATCTTGTCAGTAAGAGTTTTGAGGTAGTTACATAGCTCCTTCTGAGTCTCAGCCATATCAGTTTGATTCTTAGCGAGAACTTCCTGGACTTTCATGAGATCATCGATTTTGGGTGGATTTTCTCTGATCTCCTCAGGATGCCAACCGAAGAGAGGATGACTTTCGACATTAGTGTGAGGAGGAGTAGTGTCACCACCGCTGTGGGAAGCGGGAATAGAGAATTTAGCTAGAAATAGGTCCTCTATTTCTCCAAGGTCCTCTATCTGCTGGGGGACTGATTTGGGTCTTGTTGATTTGTTTATGAATATGAGCATGTTGTAGGACTTGTAAATGACTTAGGAAATATTGACGTAGATGTGCCTACTTTAATGCCTAAGTCCCAGACTGGGACTCTTCCACCCAACCTAGATTTGGTTTGTAACAAAATCGTAAAACAAACTTTTCTGAGAGTTCCCAATCTAGGATTGGAACTGTTTACTCCCAAGTCCTCTTGGACTATTTTGAAGCTAAATATGATACCTTTGATGAGCCACAGTTGAAATGTATATCTCTGGCCGCCCCTAGCAAAGTCCACTTTGAATTAGATCTTGTGCATGCAACACCTCCAAAATTGCAAGATTTTATGTTAAAAAACACTTCTGTTGAAAATTTCAAGTTCAGGGTAGCTCATTGATATTTGCAGTCTTACTTACCTTGTCATATTGTATATGCTTGAGGCTGTCGATATTTTTGCACGTCATTTTCCAGGTTGATCCTCAACTTTTTAGGTTGTATATATATGGTGAACCATCCTTGTATAGTCCATTGGGTAATGTCACAATTTGTTTTTTGTTTATCTTGAATCAGTTGAGTCTTATTCTGTTTCAATTTTCTCTTGTTTTCTATACATTGTGCTAATCCATTGTGAGTATCAGATAATTTCCTTGGATTCTAGCCTTGAATAACGGAGCTCTAATCTTGCTTTCACAGACATCTGGTAATCTGTTTCCTTTCTCTAATCAGCATGGTCCTTATGGTTGTTATAATTCTGATCATCTTTAGAAACATTGAGGACAATATTTAGTTTAGGTTTGTTGATGAAAAGTAGATACCATATTGTTGATGGTGGTTTTTAGTATAGGGCGAAAACTGTAAAAATCTGTCTACCTGACCCGACATCAGAAGTAGTCGACCTTGATATATCTATATTCTGCAAGGAATTTGGAGAATATATCAGAATTTTATGAGTGCCTATGTCTCTCTTCATATTATATTGAAACTCAAGCTCCTAGATGACTTGTTCACTAGTATATAGCCTAATGAGTTTTTAAGCTCCTAGATGCATTACTCATTAATGTCGGAGACTGCCGAGTATTTATCCTATGTTATGTTCCCCGCCCGAACTCTTAATATTGATATAACATGACAATTATTTTTCACTCGCAGCTGAGTAGCATGAATTTCCCGAAGTATCAAGATTAAGGTATGCATGAAAGTACTCAGTCAGAAGACGCGATGACTGCTCTCTTAGAATAAAATTAAGAATTTTGTGTCAACACATAAAATTCATCAAATTTGATCAATTTTGTAATAATTCACAAGGTTCAAATTTTGACCTAATTAATTTGCAAAAAATTAGGTTTTTTGCGCCCTGCGCAATATCTCGAACCCTATTGGTCGAGACCAAACCTAGGTAAGCTAGCAAAATAATCCACCATGGAGTTAATAGGAGCAAAGTCCTACCAGAAATCAGAAAACAAGAAATAAAGAGGAGTTGTGGCAAATAGGAGCAGCAGCAAGAGGAGGCGTGGCCGCGCCATTCGGCCAACCAATTCTCCTCAGCAGGCGCCACCTGTGGTCGGCCGACCACACTCAATGTTGCTGCTTGCCGCCCCCTTTCCCATTGACCAATCAGATCGCTTTAAACCCACCATACGCACTTTTAAATGAAGTTGGAAGTTGGTTGGCGATGCGCCTAATTCCTTGAGGAATTTAATCTAGACTGCCCATGTTAGTCTCAAAAACGATCACGCCCACACGATTTGGCCACCCAATTCAACAAGCTTAGCCTCTTCATAGCGGAACTAGGCAAACTCCATGATGTCCACCAGCGGGCCCACTATTATCCCAGCCAATCGGAATCCTCTAAACCCTCCAGTAGCGGCACTAATCGCTAGCCATAACTAAGCTAGTTGCGATGCAAAAGAGAAACTCCAACGAGTTAAGACCGACCATAACTGTCTCAAAGCCTTCGTGTCCCCCAACTTAGCCATCCTGGTTGGACGGCTTAGATCGAATTTCGAATGATCCAAGAGGTGCCGATGTGTTCACCGGCGACTCACCTCTATCTCAGCCGATCGAACTACACACGACAAGCCAGGAGTGCATCAAACCGCTTGCCTAAAATAGGGTGAACGCTTTGTTTTGGAAACCCTAATTTGCGCCGCGGAAGCGTGCTATTGTCGCAAAACGATCACAGCCGTCCATCTTCGCCGAAAAAATTGACTGGCTTAGATCCAATTTCAGGCAGCCAATAAGATGTCAGCATGCTCGCCGGAAACTCACCTTTGCATATGGCCAATCGGCCTGTTCAAATCAATGTTCAGTGCCTTGGATTGATTAGCCTAAAGAGGGTTGGCCACACGGCTTTAAACCCTAAAAGTCAATCAAAGGCAGTATACAACTGCTACAAATCATCTCATCCGTCCAACTTCGCAAACTTAGTCGGACGACTTAGATCCAATTTCAAGTGGCCAACAGGGCGACGTCGTGATCACCGACCACCCTTCTCCCATAAGGAGCGATCGGCCAAGCCACGACTTGCCCAAACGGATCCCAAATGATCGCCCAAAAGGTGGTCGGTCGCGCTGTTAATATATATTTTAATAATTCAACGACAGCCATCAACTGACGCAAATCATCTCAACCACTCAACTTGACTATAAGATTTAATCGGTCCAGATCTAACCTATGCCAACCGATAGGATGTTAGAATGGCTACCAGCCGGCCAATCCCTGGGATGCGCGCGTAGCTCCTACCAACTCCCTGAAAGAGGAAGGTCATGATCCTTTTAAGACATTAAGCTTCGCGACTAACTTATACGAGCTCTAGAAAAACGATGCTTCATAAACATCGATTATTTTCATCTGCTTGTATAAAAACAATACTTTATATGCATCGATGATAAACAATGTTTTATAAATATTTATTCCACAAATAATTTTTTTATTTGACCTAAAAGAACTATGTGATACTTTAAGCGGCAAGTATCAAGACTTACCCATTTACTCGAGACATCAAACATGTCACAAACTGGGGGATGCTCACTAGGGTATTGGTCTGGTGGTTTACAGCGTATGGCGTGCAACGCGCCCATTACAAGAAAGTGTCAGGAAATGGCGGACGGTTAATAGCAGTAAGAGAGTAGTGGGTGTAATGCTGGTCAGTCTTCCCTCGTAAATGGAAACGTGACGGTCACCAATTTTAGACAAATCCACTTCTCCACTACTTAACTATCTCCACTTTCTACGAGATCAGGGGGCCCTCAGTCATGACTTGTGTAAATAGGTTTTTCAACCTATTTTCGAGAACAACAGAGGTGATCAACTCAAGTATTCAGAAAACACCAAGAACTGATAGCTTACACTCTGCAAGCCAGTTCCACATTCTGATACAAGTCATAAAACAACCACACCTTCATAATTCAACATTCTGATCTCAGACACCTTCTTCGCTTCCCTCCTTAAGCTCAACCCTTCTCCTTCACTTTGTGACCGAATTGAATCTGGAACGACCATTTCTTGGTTTAGGCCAGAGTCTTACAGATTGATCTCTCGAATCTAAAATTACTCATGTGCAGTACATTTGTTTAGGGTTTTAATTCGTTTCTCATCAACGCACCCAAATTCACCAAAACCAGCAGAATCAATTGTTACCCCAAAACAACTGGCGACCACAATGGGAGATTAATCTTCGGTTGCAAAAATCATTTCCCTATTCCATTTTCCATTTCCTAAATTTCTCAAGATGGATGATATTAGGAATGGTTTAGAAACCCTCAATCCCAATTTTACTTCTCCTAACATTGACAATACTTCAATCTTATTCCTGAATCCATTCTTTCATTCAAAACCCTTGTCGAGGCTCTGGAGTCTCAATTATTCGCGATTTGACGAAAATACTGAATGATATTGTTAGGAATCAAGCTACTGTTGTCAAGATGCATTACGAAGTATTTACGCTTTTGAAAGTCCTCACGGATCAACTATCAAAGGAACCAACACGTATTCATTCTGGAGGAAACGCTATCGACATTCATTTTGGACCAATACTGATGGTAGTAGTCCTTCTTCCAAGATTCATATTTATATTCCTGGTGGGGAAGATGAAGCATATGGTCACATTGAATGGAAAGATAGCCACCAACCTAACTTTTATGCTCGTGAAGATCAAGAGATGTTTCCTCAAACTCAGAAAGAAGACTCGTGGGATTTATCACATTCTCATCAGAGTCCTTGCAATGAAAAAATGATTTCATTATATGAGTCCTTCTTGGAAAATATCAATTCCCATATTGCATCAGAAGCTGCTAAGAGATCAGTTGTTGTTTTACTCAGTTGATCCGAACCGTCCCAGAATGAAGAAACTCGTAAAGATGTTCAGGAAAGAAGGTGTCCTTCCAATAAAAGATCCAGCCTCCAGCCAATCACTAGTGAGGGTGGAAAGAAAACGCAACTAGGGAACGAATATCAACAACCTAAATGTGCGTCACCAGCGCAACAGATAACTCAAACCCAGAAGGCTACACCTAAGACTCCTGCACAGCAAAAAGAAATTGGAGAGGCTTCTCTAAAATTTCCGCTTCCGATTGGAGAGGTAATCGAACTCGTATAAGCATGGATTCAAGATGATGTTATCAAGCTACCTCCTCTCAGACGTCCACCAACCGAGTAAGAAATGAAAAATCCAAAATATTGCCATTACCATAGGTTCGACAATCACCCAACCGGTGACTGCAATAAATTGAAGCGTATTTTGAAGAGGAAGGTGGATGCAGGAGAACTCCAATTAGGAACTGAAGGAGTTTACAGAGATCTTCTTCCCGTCAGGAACTGCATGATTTCTGGGGACTCCGTCCAAAAACCGTACAGTCCATGAGGGAGCATTTATGTGAGATTTTGTATTTTTCCAAGGCGCAGCGGCAAGACATATTTTCAGCCCTCAACCATGTTGTATCAGGCAAGTAACAATAGGCGAGCTTCCGCACGCAGGGAATCAGGGAAGAGCTGCTTCACTGAAAATAAAAAAGGGGGAAATGATAGAAGGAGAAATAAAACTCACGTATGTAAGTTATTAAGAAACTCATCCTTCGGGTCATAGCGTCCGATCAAAGCCTTTTAATGTTTGTGGTCGTGGATAGCATCACCGCCTATGCTCGCCTAAAGCTCGTGGACGTAGTTACCACTACATATGCTTCTTTGCTCATCCAAGATTCATGGTTGTGGTTACCAAATCCCGTGACCGCCATCACCACGCCTCTCCCTGCCGTGCATGTAGCCACCACTCATCCCTGGCAAGATTTGTGCCTGTAGTCACCGTTCCTCCCTATTAAGGATAGTGACCGTAGCTATCCAAGCTACAACCAACCTGTTTTGTTCCCACGAAAATGCAGTCTCTTCTGATCACAGTTGCTGCCAAGAACCATTGCTGCTCGTTTGTTGATACCATCCAGAGCTTCACCATAAAAACAACGACTACGGATAAAGGGTCGGTAACCTTTTTATACGAACGGAGTTTCTAGAGTTCGAACAGAAGAAGGATTCCTTGTTGCTCTATGAACGGGAATATATAGTTGGGCACACCGCACTCGTACCCCATAGCCGATCTAGCAGCACGCTACTACTAAAACCATTTGCTGCGCAGTCCCGTTGCTGAAGTCCGATTAGAACTTTCCTGGTAATATCTACATGTTTCGTCTTTTCAACTTTAATTTCGTATGTCACCATCTAATGCTTACTCCGCAACAATGTCACTGTTACGTGCTAAGCAGGGGAATGTTGATGGTGGTTTTTAGTATAAGGCGAAAACTGTAAAAGTCTGTCTACCTGACCTGGCATAAGAAGTAGTAGACCTTGATATATCTACACTCCGCAAGGAATTTGGAGAATATATCAGAATATGATGAATGCCTATGTCTCTCTTCATATTATATTGAAACTCAAGCTCCTAGATGAACTGTTCACTAGTATAGAGCCTAATGAGTATTTAAGCTCCTAACTGCATTACTCACTAATGTCGAAGCCTGCCGAGTATTTATCCTATGCTATGTTCCCCGGATGAACTCTTAATATTGATATGACATGACAATTAGTGTTCACTCACAGCTGAGTAGTATGAATTTCCCGAAGTATCAAGATTAAGGTCTGCATGTAAGTACTCAGTCAGAAGACGCGCTGACTGCTTTCTGAGAATACAATTAAGAATTTTGTGTCAACACATAGAATTCATCAAATTTGATCATTTTTTTTGATAATTCACAGGATTTAACCTTTGACCTAATTAATTTGCAAAAAATAGGTTTTTTGCGCCCTGCGCAATATCTGGAACCCTATTGGTCGAGAGCAAACCTAGGTAAGCTAGGAAATTAATCCGCTATGGAGCTAGTAGGAGTAAAGTCCTACCAGAAATCAGAAAACAAGAAATAAAGAGGATCTGCGACAAATAGGAGCAGCATCAAGAGGAGGCGTGGTCGCACCGTCTAGCCAACCAATTCTCCTCAGAAGGCGCCACCTGTGGCCGTCCGTCCACACTCCATGTTGCTGCTTGCGCCCCCTTTCCCATCGACCAATCAGATCGCTTTAAAGCCGCCACACACACTTTTAAATAAAGTTGGAAGTTGGTCGGCGATGCGCCTAATTCCTTAAGGAATCTAATTTATACTTCCCATGTCAGTCTCAAAAACGATCACGACCACACGATTTGGCCACCTAATTTAACAAGCTTAGCCTCTTCCTAGCGGAACTAGGAAAACTCCAAGATGTCCATCGACGGGCCCACTATTGTCCCAGCCCATCAAAATCCTCTAAACCCGCCAGTAGTGGTACCAATCGCTAGCCATAACTAGGCTAGTTGCGCTGCGAAAGAGAAACTCCAACGAGTTAAGACCGACCATAAAAGTCTCAAAGCCATCTCTTCCGCCCAACTTAGCCAACCTGGTTGGATGGATTATATCGAATTTCAAACGATCAAAGAGGTTCCGGTGTGTTCACCGGCGACTCACCTCCATTTACAGCCGATCGAACTACACACGGCAAGCCAGGAGTGCATCAAATCGCTTGCCCAAAGTAGGGTGAACGCGCTGTTCTGAAAACCCTAATTTGCGCTGCGGCAGCGTGCTACTAGGGCTTGGCTACACTTCTGTATGAGTGTGGCGGATTTAAAGCGACAGAATTGGTCGATGGGAAGTGGGGCCGGCAAGCTAGGGCGTGGCCACACTTCTAATGCGTTGTGGCGGATTTAATCGCCTAGTTTGGCTAAGCATAGTTTTTCGACCAACGGGGTCTAGTGTACTGCGCGGGGCGCGAAACCCTAATTTTGCAAATTAGTCAGGTTTATGGGTTTTTTATGAGTTATCACAGTAATTGGCTGGATTTTGTATGCTACCACAAAAATCCTTATCTACAGAATGCAGTGTGCTTTCCGTCTGAGCATTTCGTGCGATGGCCTTAACTTTGGTACTTGGAGGTTCATGCTACTCCGCTGCGAGTGAACACAAATCCGTCATGCCATACTGATATTAAGGGTTCTGCCGGGGAACATAACACAGGCTAGTACTCACTGAGTCTTGTATTGGCGAGGTGCCGAAATTTACAGAGTGTTTGGGATAGTTGCTACATTCACCAGTCTGGATAAATTTCATGTAAATATATTGAATGCCTTAATAAATATGTTGGTGGAGAGGTTAGTACTCACGGAACCGTTTTCTTGCAGAGTGACGTCAGATGCAAGGTTTTACGATTTTAACCCTAAGCTAAAAACCACAATCAACATTAAGTCCCCTTCTTAGCACGTAACAGTGGCATTGTTGCGGGGTAAGAATGAGATGGTGACAGACAAGAGTAAAATCGAAAGAGCAATACGTGAAGATATTTCCAAGGAAATTCAACTAACCTTTGGCGGAAGGCATGAGGAATCCGTGATCCTTGTGTTGGCGGCTTTTGCATAAATTCGTCTTGGCCATGGGATGTTGGCACCAGTGCGGCATCTTTGGCTACTGGTTAAAGAATGGTTCATGGCACTATTGGCTGGGATGCGGTTGGAGTTGGCTTGGACTGCGGATGGCACTTGTCAAGAGCGGAAAAGTTGACGCTGAGAAGGACGCAGGTGCATCGGCTATCAAGCAGAGAAGCTAGCTCTGAGAGGATGCAAGTTGTTGGTGCTGGATAGGGCGCGGAGCCGTTGGCGTCGTTGGCTTGGCTTGGCTTGGCCGTGACGCTGCTGGCTTGGCTTGGTTGTGGAACCGTTGGCGCTGTTTTAAACGGCTAAGATAGCGCCTCTTTGGCTGGATAGGTCAGTGGCGACGCTGGCTATAGAAAGGTGAATGGCGCCTGGTTTCAGTCCATGGAGTGATGAAAACTGGCTTCAGTCCGTGGAATGGTGAAAAACTGGCTTCAGTCCGCGGAATGGTGGAAACAACATTTGGAACTTTGGCTACCAAACAGTGAGGATGGAGCCGACTAGGTCACAGGATGAACGGAGATAACACGACTTTGATCACGGAGTGCTGGAGTCGTGGAGCGTTGTAGGTTGATCAACTGGTGTTATTCGTGTTGGCGCACTTGCTGGTTCGGTCATAGAACGGAGATATTGGCATATTACTTGTTTGGCTATGGAGCATGAGTGTGGTGCTCCTAGTCATCTATTCTCGTTCATAGAGCAATAAGGAATCCTTATTATGTTCAAACTCTATAGACTGTGTTCGTACGAAAAGGGGTATCGACCCTCTTCTATTTTTGTTGTTCGTCTGACTTCGTGCTTTCATCTGCAGCATCTGGCTCCTCTTCGTCATTTGTTAGCGGTGGTAGAGCGAGCATTAATGGCAACAAAGAAATCTCCAATAGTTATAATCAACATCAAGGCAAGCCATGAGAACTTAAGGTAGGTTCTCTCGCGTGTATCCACCCAACAGTACCATCGATCTTCTCCAGAATGTGTAATAAGGTTCTGACTCCAGAAGAATGAGTATCTAACCTCTCCAGTGGATTTCAAAATTTACCAAACTCCATTGCGCTCTTGGGATGAATTGATGAAATAATGTCAGGGATAATCTTGGAGATTGTGGTTGCGTTGTTGGTTCATCCTTGACTTTAGGTTATTTGGTGCCTGAACTTTCTGATTGCGATGGTAATATGCCGTGGATGCTTGTATGGTCGAAATCTTCTGAAACCATTGGGAGAAATAGATGAGTTGAGAGGCGCTCTGTTGTCGATGTGCTGCTACCAGGACTTTATTCCAAGCAACATCCTTTGAACCATCTTCTGAATCTTGGACTATTGTATGGAATGGGATGCGGTGAGCAGTCTCCGGTTATACTTCTGTTAGATCCGATGGCGTGGCCGGATATGTGAATGTATCTTTGTGGCGTGCTTTTGGGGTCTTTGATGCTGCGTTCATTGGTAAGGTGGTGACCGCATTTAAGCTTCTAAACATAAAGGAGGCTTCAGTACCCAAGTGTAGCCTACTTTAATTGCATCGCCTTGAATCCACGCCTACGAGATTTGATACAATCTTATCAGACTCTCCTGGATGTGATGCTAGGATGCTTGGAATATCACATGGACGAAACATTCCGGATAACGAAGAGGTAGAAGTGAGAGAGTCATGTCGTTAATGTGGCTCCCTCCATCTCATCAAGAAAAATGTTTCAGCCGCGTCTCTGGAGTTATCTCATGAATGCTTGATTGTTGTTGGGGATCCACCGTGATGAGTAGTCCCCAGTCGTACTTTTCTTTGGTTATTGAAGTTATTTTCTCTGGGTAGGCTTGGGATCCACCACGACCTCGTAAAGTGTTGCAGGCGCCTTCTAGATAGAGAGGTGATGATATTCTTACGCTATACCTTTGAAGGGTGAATGACCTTGTCGTGGCAATGACTTTTGGTTGACCGTGTCTTCTGAGCTTTGACATTGAAGGGATCCCGTGTAGAGCCTCAGTCCCCAAGTGTGGTTTACATGTTTCTATCTTGTATGGTCGGTGAGCTGACCACGATAAAGACATCATCTTGTATCCGTACTGGTGACTCTATTACTTCTTCCACGTGAAACTAAAATATGGAGAAGTATTGATTACTTTTGTAGTTGTTGTTGCTATGGTAAAGCTCTGGGTGTTATCAACAAACGAACAACAACAGTTCTTGGTAGCAGATGTGAACGGAAGAGGCTACATCGTCGTGGGAACCAAAATGGGTTGGCTGGAATTGCATGGGTGTCCATGGAAGCAAAAGGATTGGCTGTATGCGTAAGCGAGTAGACTGTCCACAACCACGAGGTTTGGAGAGATGGATCAAAAAGTAGCCACAACTATGAACCTTGGCTGGCTGTGATCGCAATCCTTGACAAGGAAGAGTGTGATGGCTACGGGCACGAACCTTGGAAGGAAGGAGTGTTGAAGCGGCTTCGGTTCTTGGAGAGGACATTGAAGCTTTATGGAGTAAAACGCTGAAGCTTCCGCTTCGGATCCTGGAACATCTTATGGAGAGAACGCTGAAGCGGAGCGGCTGCTGGAGCGAACGTTGAAGCGGAGCGGCTGCTGGAGAACTTTGAATCGGAGCCGCTGCTGGAGAACGTTGAAGTGGAGCGACTTTTGGAGAGAACGTTGAAGCGGAGACGCTGCTGGAGAACATTGAAACGGAGCCGCTGCTGGAGAATGTTGAAGTGGAGCGACTTCTGGAAAGAACAAGCGGAGCGACTTCTGGAGAGAACATTGAAGCAGAGCCGCTGCTGGAGAACGTTGAAGCGGAGCCGCTGCTGGAGAGAACGTTGAAGCGGCTCCTAGAGAGAAACATCGAAGCGGCTCATGGAGAAAACTCCAGTGAGGGCGCTATTAACCCTTGAATTCGAAAAACCCGACTTGATACGATATGGCATATGGGAAGACGACAAGTCGTGTTTTTCTCCTCATGTGAAAGAATACGCTTCTTCTGTTTGATTTTCCCTTGTAACTCTCAGAGCCTTGACGGTTACAATGTTGAAGTCGGAGGCTGCGTCAATCAGCATGCTGTCAAACTCGACATCCTTCAAGTGAACAGTGGTTGGGAGTCCCCAGTTCCATCTATCAATCGTGCTTTCCAGGAGAGGTTGGGGTTTGGGAACGACTTCCCTGAATGGAAACAGTTGTTTTCCTAATGCAGTGCGGTTGAGGGCTGCAAATATGTCTTGACGCTGCGCCTTGGAGAAATACAGAATCTCACATAAATATTTCATCATAGACTGCACGATTTTGTGGGCGAAGTCCCCAGAAATCATGCAGCTTCTGACGGGAAGAGGGTCTCTATGAACTCAGGATGGTTGCTGATTTTCTTTGCCTTGATTTTGGAGAAGTCGTTCATGGTCTTTACGTGTGATGAAATTGGACTGTTGATTCCTTTCTACTGGGCGTTCAAGAGCAACGCAATCCTCTTCATCTATAAACGTGCGTCCTTCTGAAGTTCCTGCGCCGGATGCTAAAAGTATTCCTTGTCAGCTCCATCTGGGGTTGACGTGACTCTTGTGGTAGCCGCTCCCCTAGTGTCTTGAGGAAAATAAGTATCTCTTTTTGAGTTGTAGCCATGTCTGTCTGATACTTACGAGAACCTTTTGTCTTTCCATCAAATCAACAGTGGTAAGAGGATATCGGCTTCTTCTGGCTCCTCCAGTCTCTTGTCCTGATAGTGGAGTAGTAGCGGCTCTGTTGACAGGTTGGAGCTGTCACACTTGAAGAGATGTTGGGAGTGGCGGCAACAGCTCTGGATCTGGTGATCGACGGTGTAACACCTGAAGGAACATTTTCCGCATCGCTGGTGTTGGCAGGTGGTGTATTAGTTCCACTGGAAGGAGCGTTAGTACCAGGAATGATTTCAGCGCTAGTGTTCTCAGGGTTTTTTGTTGATCTGGACCTGAGTTCTACCATCTTGAGATCGGGTTGAAGATGAAATCGGGAATTGGAAATTGATATTGTAACCGAGAGATTAATCTCCCACTGTGGTCACCAATTGTTTGTGGGTGAAAACGGTTTCTGCTGTTTTTGGTAATTTCATGTGTGTGGATGAGAAACGAGTTTAAGCCCCAAAAAATGTACTGCACGGGAGTACTTTTGACTCGAGAGATCAATCTGTACAATCCTGGCCTAAACCAAGAAATGGTCGTTCCAGGATTGCTTCAGTCACAAAGTGAAGGAGAAGAGTTGGTCTTAGGGAGGGAAGCGAAGAAAGTGTTGAGACCAGAATCGTTGATTCTGGAAGTGTGGTGGTTTTGTGACTTGTATCAGAAAGTAGAACTGGCTAGCTGAATGAAAAGCTACCAGGTGATTTCTGGATGTTGTAGTGTTCTCCTGACCAAAACTTGTTCTTGGTAGAAAATAGGTGAGACCTATTTATACAAGTTGCAACAAAACGTACCCTGGTCTCGTGGGAAGTGGAAACGATTGAGTGGTGGAAGAAGGGAGTAACGGGTAATGTCTGGAATTTATGTTCCCATAATGAAGGATACATTTACACCATTATTTCTTGCCATTACTAACCGCACCGCTTTATGACACTTTCTGTAATGGGTGTATTGCACACGAATGTTGTAAACCGCCAGACCAATACCCTGATGAGTATCCCCCAGTTTGTGACATATTTTGATGTCTTGAGTGTTTTCGTGGAAAACATGTAGCACTTTTCTACGTCTGGCAAGTTTAGAATTGAGAGGCGTGTCGTGGATAAATAGCATATGTGATGCTAGGCTCGTTTTGGCTAGTCGAAGTGGCGCCAATGGTAGTGCATGGTGGCATACAAGTAGATGTGGCATGCCAGTGGTTTTGGCACGATGACATGCCAGTGGCCGGGGCATGGTGGTGGTGGGCCCGGAGATGTGTATAAAATTGAGCGTAATGAAACGCGGGCCTACAGTAATACCGCAAGTGCACGGTCGTCAGTTGTAGCTCGTGCAAGTACGGGTCGATCCACAGAGATCGGGTGTGTTTCGGAAGTGTTTTAGCTAAATTGGGTTCCTAGATTTGCTTTGGGCTTAGAAGCCCTTTGGAAGTGTTGGGCTTAATGTACTACTGGGTTTGAATACCCTTTGAATGGATTGGGCTTAGTTGGTTTGTTAAACATAAAATGAACTGAGCTTGGGCTCAGTTATCTTTGAAGTGCAAATGGGCTTTGGGCCTTTGATTGAGCTTTGGGTTAAACCCACAGTTGATTTGGATTGGGCCTTCAACCTTAATCCAAACTGGGCTTTGAGCTTTAATGGAATGGGCCTTAGTATTGGTCTTACAGTTGGGCTCAAATTGTGTTCTGGGCTTTTGGAAGTGAACTTTGGGCTTGAGTGCACAACATTCAGCATGCAATGCAACAGAAGCAGAAGTGGATTGGCAGCAGCAGCTGCAGAGAAGCAAGTAGCAGTGCAGCAAAAGGAAGGCAGCAGCAGCTGCAGAAGGCACCAGGTGCAGGAGTGGCAGCAGCAGCTGCAGAAAGGCAGCAGCAGCAGAGGAAGCTACAGCAGCAACAGAAGAAGTGGCAGCAGCAAGGGAAAGCACAGCAGCACAAGTGCTGCAGCAGCAATTGCAACAGTAGAAGAAATGCAACAGAAGTGGCAGGAGGGGAAGCAAGTAGTAAAGAAAATGCAAAACAGAAAATGCAGGTAAAACAAACAAGTGAAAGAAAACAAGACTAACAGTTGAAGATGGATTTATGGATGACAGGGAAGGTTGATTATGGATGGGAACTAGGGGTTGAATTCACTCTGACTTTTATTATGTATTCTCCTATAGAAAGTTAAACACAACTATGGTATTCTTTCCAAAGCACTAATTGTCTTTCTACAGCACAACTAGTCAAGGGATTATGAATTCAGCTTGAGTTGCAGCTTCTCAACAGCTCATGAACCTAACTACAAAGTATACTTGGCATACATTGTGAAAGTGAGGTGATGATGAACTAAGTTCAAGTTTTTCCTAAACCTGCTTAACCTTCTAAAGCAATGTGATCAGTGTACTACACAATAAGACATTAGAGATTCATCAAGTCCCTAGCATGATAGTTTAGAACATGACAAACAGCATAACTGTGAGTAACAGTGAGTAACAAGGCAAACTAACATTGAGCATAACAGTGATTAACAGTGAGTAAACTAACATAACATTGCAAACTAACATAACAACAAATGCAATTAAGAGTGAAAATGCAACTAACAGGGGCAATGAAAGTTAACAGGAGCATCAAAAACTAACAGTGCAATTTAACATTGGAATTAACCTAACCCAAATTGGGTGGAAACTTGGCTAGTCCAAGAACAAGTTTTACATCTCATACATCAGTTCTATTTATACCTAAATTAGCAAATTAGGGTTTACACCCATTTTCCCCAAATGTCCTCACTCAACAGTACAATTAGGGTTTAAATTATTACCCAAAATTTAGCTTCCAAACTCCAAAATTTGCTCGACCCATGCTTCTTGATGTTTCTCTGATGCTTTTCCTTCTCCTATTGTCCCCTAATTTCTAGCTATTTTACTCACCCCAAAACCTAGGGTTTCAGAGGTTGTGAGATGAAGAAAATAGCTAGGCTAGGGTGTTGGGGATGTTGTCGGCGAAGAGATAGTAGTGGCAGTGATGGAACTGGTGGTGGTGACGGAAGTGACAGCGGCAGAGAGGGGAGGTGGTGGAGTTGCAGAGCTCTGCAACTGTCGGGTGAAGGAGATGAAGTTTTGGGGCGATGGGTTGTTTGGGTGGTAGTATAGGGTTTGGTGCTAGGGTGTGAAGCGGGAGCATCTGGTTCGATGTTTGGCGAGCTGAGCTGCTGGATATGGAGATGGTAGGTAGATCGGACGGCTAAGAGAGAAGCAGTTTGTAGCGACCGTTGGATGTGGAACACAACGAAGTCAACGGTGCTAGATTAGGTTAGGTGCTGTAGTGTAAGGCGGAATCATCGGGAGTTGATGCACAGGCATAGGAGCGACCGTTGGATTCAACTACCATCTAATCTGAAGGCTTGGAATTTCAGCGCTGTGGTGCTCGGTAGGGACATCAGATTTTGATGATCTATGAAGGAGCGACCGTCGGATGCTTCTGAGAAATGATCTGATGGCTGAGAACGGAGGCGCTTTTGTGTGTAGAAAATGAGGTTGTGCGCACCATTCTTCGCAGCTTCCTTGCGTAATTTCTCCCGGCTTTTCACTACTTTTCTGCTCTTTTCGCTCCGCGACTCATCCGAACTTTATTTATTACCTAAAAATGCAAAATTAATTAATAAAAATATTTATTCTTGAAAACAATGAAAATACAGAATATGGGATAAAATGTAGAATTAATGCATAAAAGATGAGTTAAAATGCCAACAAAAAGGGATAAATATATACAATATTTGGCACTCATCAGGTGGCATGCCAGTGGTTGCGGCACGGTGGCATGCCAGTGGTTGAGGCACGGTGGCATGCCAGTGGTCGCGGCACGGTGGCATGCCAGTGGTCGCGGCACGGTGGCATGCCAGTGGTTGCGGCATGGTGGCATGCCAGCGGCCGTGGTGTTGTAGCATGGCCAGTTTAAGATTTGGCTCTGTGACTAAAGTTAAGGTTTAGCGGCACGGCCAAGGTTAGGGATTGGCGTCGTGGCCAAGGCTAGGGCTTGGCGCCGCGACCAATTTAGGGTTTGGCACCGTGGCCAAAATTTAGAGCTTGGCTACACTTTTGTGTGAGTGTAGCGGATTTAAAGCGACCTGATTGGTCGATGGGAAGTGGGGACGGCAAGCTAGGGCGTAGCCACACTTCCAGTGCACTGTGGCGGATTTAACCGCCTAGTTTGGCTAAGCATAGTTTTTCGACCAACGGGGTCTAGTGTACTGCGCGGGGAGCGAAACCCTAATTTTGCAAAATAGTCGAGTTTATGAGTTTTTTGTGAGTTATCACAGTAATTGGCTGGATTTTGTATGCTGCCACAAAAATCCTTATCTACAGAATGCAGTGTGCTTTCCGTCTGAGCATTTCGTGCGATGGCCTTAACTTTGGTACTTGGAGGTTCATGCTACTCCGCTGCGAGTGAACACAAATCTGTCATGCCATACCGATATTAAGGGTTCTGCCGGGGAACATAGCACATGAAAGTACTCAGTGAGTCTTGTATTTGCGAGGTGCCGAAATTTACAGAGTATTTGGGATGGTTGCTACATTCGCCAGTCTGGATAAATTTCATGTAAATATATTGAATGGCTCAATAAATATGCTGGTGGAGAGGTTAGTACTCACGACACCGTTTTCTTGCAGAGTGACGTCAGATGCAAGGTGTTAGAGCATAGCTCGGTCGACCTCGCATGCGTTGCTATCTCAAGCATGTTTGTCAATGTTAGTTATCGAAACTATAAGTCTTGATTTCTAGCCTACATAGCTAAGTCTCGTACTAGGATAGAAAAGTGTATTTGAGCTCAAGGACTTCATGGCGATTCATCATACAACGACGAAGATCTAATCAAGGAACCGTGGAACTTCATCAACAAAAAGGTATGTGGAGACTTGAACTTATCTATCACTCAAAAGTCTATCCCTTCTATCTCCTACTTCTTATGAGACAAAGGTCGTATGATATATAGACTGGATCATACACATTTGATATTTCAAGCCGAGTATATCTCGGCTATCTATATCTCGAAATCATGTGTTGGTAAAGCGTTTCGCTTTGATCAAGTTTATCTTCACTTAGTGACGAAAGTCATGAAAAGTTTCAACTACTTTGAGAATTGCTCTGACGCGAAACGGTCTGTGAATAACGGCTATATAATGTCCTCTGAGAATGTCTCAATGATTGGAATGAGAGTTTAGATTACATAACCATGTATTCCTTAATCCGAAGTTTTCGAACTTTGTTAATTGAGAGAAACCGGAGGAATTGGTTTTTCCAAGTCCGCGAACCCAGTCTGCGAACTGACGGAAGTTCTTGTACCGAGAATTTCTGCTGGGATTTTCCAAAAACTCGTTTGCGTGTAAGTTCGCGAAGTCAGTCCGCGAACCTTGTCCGCGAACTGGCGAAAGTCTCTTTGCCGAGATTTTTTGCTGAGTTTGGAAAACTCCACCGGTTGTCTTAAGTCCGCGTACTTGTCTGTGAGCTTAAGAGGTTATGATCTAAAGATGTGCTCTTAACATGAAACTTAAATTACTAAGGAATGCTTAATGCAAGCCGTGGCTATAAAGTTCATGAGCCGATTCAATCGAATCGAATCATATTTGTTTCAATTGTGTCTTGTGTAGTTACATAAGATATCATAGCAGTTGAACAACTCTTTAACTAGTTCATTTGAGTCAATTGAACTAGTTATGGTGAAGAAGAACAAGGTTAATATGAAATGCTCATATGGTTAACCTTTTGGGTTACTATGTTGAACCAACATACACGTACACGTTTGGGCATGGTTTTCACAAAACCAGTAAACATCTACCCAAGTGTGTGTGACAAGCTAAGTTTTTGATCTAACGGTTGAGAAATATTAGCTTGAATATAAATCAGGTTTTCATTTAACGGTGAATATGGATTGCTTTATAACTAAGGCAAAACCCTGATTTGAAGGCTATATAAAGGAGACATCTAGCATTGTGCAAAACTAATCCCCACACGTCTGTGTGATACTAATGCGCTCACTAGAGTCGATTCTCCTTTAACCTTTCGTTTTCTTCTCCAAAACTAAGTTTTGATGGTGGTTTTTAGACAAGGGGTAAAATCGTAAAATAAATCTTACGCATAGCATGACGTCACCGATGACGCTAAACACATTTATTAGAACATTTAATGCACTTATGTAAAAAATTACCAGGGTATATTTTTTCAAATGTTAAACTAGGGTTTCGACACACAAAACCCTAAGCCGCACAATAGCTGCGCATCATGGCAACTATGCCAAAACCAAAGCCGCACAATTGTTGCGCATCATGGAAACTATGCCAAAGCCGCACAATCGCTGTGCATCATGACAACTATGCCAAAACCAAAGCCGCACAATCGCTGCGCATCATGGAAACCATGGCAAAACCAAGCCGCACAATCATTGCGCTTCACGACAACCGTGCCAAATTCGAGCTGCACAATCATTGCGCCACACGCGCCATTGGCACATGCCAAGCGACGCTTGCGACCTAGCATGCCAAGTCGCCACACACGCCATTGGCACATGCAAGTGACGCTTGCGACCTAGCATGCCAAGCCGTGCAAACCTAGGTCCAAGCCGCCACACGCGCCATTGGAACATGCCAAGCGACGCTTGCGACCTAGCATGCCAAGCCGTGCAAACCTAGGGCCAAGACGCCACATGCGCCATTGGCACATGCCAAGCGACGCTTGCGACCTAGCATGCCAAGCCGTGCAAACCTACGTCCAAGCCACCACACGCGCCATTGGCACATGCGAAGTGACGCTTGCGACCTAGCATGCCAAGCCGTGCAATCCTAGGGCCAAGCCGCCACACGCGCCATTGGCACATGCGAAGAGACGCTTGCGACTTAGCATGCCAGGCCGCCGCACGCACCATTGGCACATACCAAGCGACGCTTGCGACCTAGCATGCCAAGCCGTGCAAACCTAGGGCGAAGCCGCCACACGAACCATTGGCACATGCCAAGCGACGCTTGCGACCTAGCATTCCAAGTTTTGCAAACCTAGGACCAACCCGCCACACGCGCCATTGGCACATGCCAAGCGACGCTTGCAACCTAGCATGCCAAGCCGTGCAAACTTAGTGCCAAGCCGCCACACGTGCCATTGGCACATGCCTAGCGACCCTTGCAACCTAGCATGCCAAGCCGTGCAAACCTAGGGCCAAAGCCGCTACGCGCGCTATTGGCACATGCCATGCAACACTTGCATTTTGGCATTACCACTTGCACCCGATGTGCAACCTACAGCCAAGGCATTCCGCACAAGCTATTGGCACATGTCGTGCAACCCTTGCACTTTGGCATGCCGCGCCTACATCAAATGCCACGATTTCTCTTAAGATGCAAAATCTCGACCGTCGAAGGTCGCCACCGAGCCGACACATCTCTCAAGCTCAACTTATCAAACACCAGCGACATGCTACACGTTTTCCACGAAAACACTCGAGACATCAATACATGTCACAAACTGGGGGATGCTCTTTAGGGTTTTGGTTTGGCGGTTTACAGCGTGCGACATACACAAATGCCCATTTCAAGACAGTGTATTAAGAATAAAACGGTTAGTAAATGCAGGAAGTAATGGTGAAACGCTCTTTCATTATGGAACATCAATTCCATCAAATTCCATCAATACCGGGCGTTACCACCTCTTCCCATTTAACTCATCCATTTATTTTTCTTACGAGGCCAGAGTACGTTTCACTTAGACTTGTATAAATAGGTCTTACCTATTTCCACCAAGACAACAAGTTTTTGGTCAAGATAAATACAATACTCAGAAAGGCAACTTTGCTAACTTTCCCAAAAGCTTTCACCTTCTGATACAAGTCAAGTACTACTATTCCAGAACTGTTCTGGTCTCAACACTCTCTTCGCTTCCCTCCCTAAACCAGCCCTTCTCCTCCTCCTCTTTATGACGGAAGCAAATCCGGAACGTCCATTTCTTGGTTTAGGCCGGAGTTGTACAGATTGATTTCTCGAATCTAAAGCATTCCCGTGCTGTACATTTGTTTAGGGTTTAGATTTGTTTTTCACTCACCTACCGAAATTACCAAAATCGGCAGAAACGATTTTCACCCATAAACAATTAGCGACCACAGTGGGAGATCAATCTCTCAATTGCAAACTTAATTCACGGTTCCGATATTGCCTTCCTGGTTCTATTCTTTCAGCATGGTAGAACTAAGGTCTGGATCCGCGACAAACTCCAAAAATACCAGTATGAAGATCGCTTCTGGCACTGACTGTTCTTCCAACGACACTGCTACATCACTTTCCGAACTTAGCAACACGGAAAACACCCCTTTCAGCGTTATACCACCCGTCACCAGAGCCAGAGCCACCTCTATTCCGAATGCTCATGCGCAATCCGCTAACCCGAGTGGTATAGAAGGTACTCCTTCAAGTGTTACACCACCAGTCACTAGAGCTCGAGCCGTCGCTACTACCCCTAACGCTTCAGCAAGCGCGGCACCTATGACCGCCACCCGAACAACGTCTACTACACCACCAGGGAGAGAAAACAGGAGAGGCAGACCTTACATCACCATCGTCGATTTGATGGAGAGACAACAGGTTCTTGCTGGGGTCCAGAAAGACATGGTTTCAACCCAGAAAGAGGTGTTTGTTTTTCTCAAACCTTACGTCAACCCGAGTCAAGGACATGCACTCCCAACAAACCCGAGGTCAACACCTCAACCTTGTGGGGACTACGCCAACCCGAGTCAAGGACAGATACTCCCAATGACCCTGGAGCCGACACCTCAGCAGAGCGCACTGACACAAGCGAAGAAATTCGTGTTGGAGTCTCAATAGCAAGAAATCATCCGTCCAACTTTGTCACATGAGAAGATTTGTAACGGCTTCTCCAGAATCGGATCAAAAACGACAAGATGGATACACATCAACACCAACCTCCTTACCCAATCGATATCTAGAGAATTCCCCTCCCAAGAGGGTACTCTTCCCCTCAATTCGCTTTATATGATGGAACCGGCAATGAACGAGAACATATCTCGTGATTCCTGGAGGCCTTGGGAGAACATGAGTACAACCACGTTCTCCGCCTAAGAGAGTTTTCAAAATCACTTACCGGAAGAGCATACATGTGGTGCAACAATATCACACCAGGCAGCATCCGCAATTGGGGTGAAATGGTTACGTCATTCTACAAGAAATATTTCTTTGTGTCTGAACAATTCACTCTCTCGGATCTAGGGAGGATGTTCCAAAAAAATGACGAACATCCAAATGATTTTGTCAAGAAATTCAGGATCTAAGTACTGGACTTCCACGATCCGAACGTGACTGAACAACAACTGGTGAATTCATGCATCAATGGCATGACTCCCATCTACCGCGCCTTACTGGAGAACCTATGATTCCAGACGTTCTCCGAACTCCGTGAAGCTGCCAAACGATCAGCCACGACAGCACCGGCTTTATTAGAAAGAAACAAACCATTCAAAGGTGAAGATGTGCATGAAGTTTGGTGAAATGCGCGCCTCCTCAACAAGCCATACAACACCGGCCACTCCTATGTAAGTGTGGTGGACGAAAGAGGGAAGAGGAAGGCGCCGATGATGGACCAACACCCTAAACGCGCGACCCCGACACGACGGGCAGCTCCGTCACGGAAAGCTACGACTAAGGCTCCCGGATCCCGTCATGAAACAATAGAGGACGACCTAGACTTCCCGTTTCCAGTCGAGGAAGTAATCGAACTCTTAGAAGCGTGGGTTCAAGATGATTTCATCAGACTGCCATCACTCAGACGCCCACCAACCGAGGCCGAAATGGCAAATCCCAAATACTCCCACTACCATAGATTCATCAGTCACCCGACCAGCAACTGCAACAAATTGAAGCACATGTTCACGGAAAAGGTGGAAGCATGAGAGCTTCGTCTAGGAAACGAAGGAGTACATAGGGACCCGCTCCCCATAAGGAATTGTGGAATCTCTGGGGAACCTTGCAGTCCATAACGCAGCACGTATGCGAAATCCTCTATTTCTCCAGGGCACAACGCCAAGACATTTTCGCGGCCCTCAACCACGTAGTATCTGGCAAACGGCTTCTTCCCGCTACAGAAACCGCATCAAAGGCGCAAGTCTTCCCCAATGATGCTACTGAGAAGCGCAACTGGGGACTTCTAACTACGATCCATTTGAAGAACACCGAGTTCAACAACACACTAATCGACGCGTCCTCAGGATTCAACATTGTTGCTTTCAATATCCTGAAATCAGCAGGAATAACAAAGCAAGAGGCTATCCATTCCCCATCAGTTATCAAGGACCTTGAGGGAAGAAACCTAAACACACCCGGCTACGTAAATCTCGAAGCCATCGTAGGAAATACTGCAACATATGGGATGTTCCATATTGTCAAAGAATTGAGTTACGACATGGTCCTGGGAAGCCCATGGATACTCGACAATGATACAAAACTAGGGACATCCCCTCTGCCCGTATCGACGCCCGAAGGAGTATCCAACAAACAGTCCGACTTGTTGTCGTGTCAACAACCTACTGACGTAACTCAATTGCTTGGAGGAATCCTGCCGGCGCTATCTCACGAGCTCCAAACTCAAGTAAGTCTGACTGAACAACCCTCTATACAGTCAGTCATTTCTCGTCATAACCCGTCATGGGGACTCCGCACGATTACTGAGCGCGATGCCGTCAAAAGGTATGGATGGAACGCCGGGCCCTTCAAGCGTTTCGCCAAGGACTTGAAAATTTCCCTCGAAGATGACGAAAACAGGAACCAAGCGATTGCACAACAACCACACCCGTTTCAGATCAGAGATATGGTGGTCAGGGCTTCCTCGTTTCAAGTCGGAAAGATGACAGTGAATATGACAGTTCGAAAGAGCCCTCCTAAAGGAAAGGAGGACGAACCATATCTGGTGGCCAACATCCTTCTAGGAGGTTATTGCAATCTCATCAACACGGACAAACTGGAAGGTGTGGTGGTCCACTCACGATGGCTCGAACCCTTCAGTACCTGAAATTCCACATTACCTCACTTTCCGACATCCACACTTTGATATTTCCTTCAGCAATTTCCCTTTTCACCATTACAATTGTATTCCCCCGAGATAAGTGCACCACTTGCATTTATCCAGCAGGGTTCCAGTTTTCTGTTACTAAGCAATCTTATCTTTACCCTCCAGTAAAATCTCCGAATAAAAAAAAATTCCTTTTTACCCATCCAAACTAATCCGAAATCAAAACCATACCAAGAAGACCACTTTCAGTCAACTGGATGCTCCAATAAAGACAACACAGAAATCAAGACAATCCTTTCCGATAGAAGTCTCGGGTTTATAAGTTTTATTCAGTGTGAAACCACAAGAATTTTAGCATGAATACAAAAAGGGGGATTGCAAAACATCAAAACAACTAAGCGACAAGAAAAAAAACAGCAAAAGAGAAAAACTATTCGCCGGCAAAGACTCGAATCCCTGGCGCCCCTATTTAAGCTGCTTCAGACACTTTCCCCAGCAATCCATCGGGCAACAAAGATTCCACAAGAAAGGCGTGTCAACAACAACTGCCTCCATGTCCCACCTAGACACTGTCCCAGCAGCAGTGATGTCCAATCCCTTCATGGCTTCCGCTCCAGCAGTTGATCTGATATGCGCCACCATGATTTCCCCAGCATCACCAGCAAAATTTCCGTTGTACGTCTCAAAAACTTTCTCAGTAGCCTTTTGAGGAAGATCCCCTGACTCACCCATGTCGGAATCCATAGAAGTCTGGGCTTTCGCCTGTATCTCGCATGGGTAGACGGAAGGAATATCCTGGATGATTGCTCTGATTTCGCAAAACAGTGACCCGATCATGTCCAATGACTCCTCATGATAAGAGGACCGACCTCCATCAACCCCACGACATCTCTACAAAGACCTGGCGGTGCCACCATTACTAGGAGACGCTATCACGGTATCAAGAGAAGAACAGGGTTTACCCTACCTACAATCACTGGAAAGAGAAAGACGACGCAATTTCACCATCAATATATATATATATATATATATATTATACAAACCCTAAAAAATAAGAAAGGAAAGAAGAAATGACGGGTGTAACGCTTCCGGATTTTGAATAATGAAAGAATGTCTTGATTAAAGTCGTGCGTGAAGGAAGGCAATCGGGCCCACAAGGAAAAATCTCGCGACTCCCAAAGCATACGCATCACCCTTGCTAACACCGGTCCCACCAAGCACTCTATCCGCGCCGGCTTCCCAATCCGCGCCATCTTCCCAATCCGCGCCATCTTCCAAAATCCGCGCCAGCTGCCAATCCGCGCCAGCTTCCCAACCCACGCCAGCTACCAATCCGCGCCACACCATGCTTTCCAACACCATGCTTTCCAACGCCATGCTCTTCCAAACGTCCCACGCCCATTCCAGGCTCATTAATACTGACAAGTCCCTTTCACACCCAGTGTATGCTAGCAACTTCGCCTCGCGCTCCAAAGCCTGACCACAAAGACATATAAACGACTGGGATTTATACAAAGCTACCAGATGCAAGGATTGCGAATTCTACTTACATCTCAAAAAAGGTCAGACAAGTCTCCTTAGATCTTTTTCACGACTTACTGTCTCAGTTATATCCTCGTCTGTCACCATCTTATGCTTACCTTGCAACAAGGCCCCTGTTCCAAGCTAAGCAAGGGACTTAATGTTGATGGTGGTTTTTAGACAAGGGGTAAAATCATAAAACCTTACGCATAGCATGACGTCACCGGTGACGCTAAACACATTTATTAGAACATTTAATGCACTTATGTAAAAAATTACCAGGGTATCTCTTTTCAAATGTTAAACTAGGATTTCACAACACAAAACCCTAAGTCGCACAATCGTTGTGCATCATGGCAACTATGCCAAAACCAAAGCCGCACAATCGCTGCGCATCATGGCAACTATGCCAAAACCAAAGCCGCACAATCGCTGCGCAATATGGAAACTATGCCAAAACCAAAGCCGCACAATCGCTGTGCATCATGGCAACTATGCCAAAACCAAAGTCGCACAATCGCTGCGCATCATGACAACCATGCCAAAACCAAACCGCACAATCATTGCGCTTCACGGCAATCGTGCCAAATTCGAGTTGCACAATCATTGCGCCACACGCGCCATTGGCACATGCCAAGCGACGCTTGCGACCTAGGATGCCAAGCCGTGCAAACCTAGGGCCAAGCCGCCACACGCACCATTGGTACATGCCAAGCGACGGTTACGACTTAACATGCCAAGCCATGCAAACCTAGGTCCAAGCAGCCACACGCGCCATTGGCACATGCCTAGCGACGCTTGCGACCTAGCATGCCAAGACGTGCAAACCTAGGGCCAACCCGCCACACGCGCCATTGGCACATGCCAAGCGACGCTTGCGACCTAGCATGCCAAGCCGTGCAAACCTAGGGACAAGCCGCCACACGCGCCATTGGCACATGCCAAGCGACGCTTGCGTCCTAGCATGCCAAGCCGTGTAAACCTAGGGCCAAGCCGCCACACGCGAAATTGACAAATGCCAAGTGACGCTTGCAACCTAGCATGCCAAGCCGTGCAAACCTAGTGCCAAGCTTCCACACGCGCCATTGGCACATACCAAGTGACCCTTGTAACCTAGCATGCCAAGCCATGCAAACCTAGGGCCAAATCCGCTACGCGCGCCATTGGCACATGCCATGCAACACTTGCATTTTGGCATTACCACTTGCACCCGATGTGCAACCTACATCCAAGGCATTCCGCACAAGCCATTGGCACATGTCGTGCAACCTTTGCACTTTGGCATGCCGCGCCTACATCAAAGGCCACGATTTCTCTTAAGATGGAAAATCTCGACCGTCAAATGTCGCCACTGAGCCGACACATCTCTCAAGATCAACTTATCAAACTCCAGCGACATGCTACACGTTTTCCAAGAAAACACTCGAGACATCAATACATGTCACAAACTGGGGGATGCTCTTTAGGGTTTTGGTTTGGCGGTTTACAGCGTGCGGCATACACAAATGCCCGTTTCAAGACAGTGTATTAAGAATAAAACGGTTAGTAAATGCAGGAAGTAATGGTGAAACGCTCTTTCATTATGGAACATAAATTCCATCAAATTCCATCAATACCATGCGTTACCACCTCTTCCCATTTAACTCTTCTGTTTCTTTTTCTTACGAGGCCAGAGTACGTTTCACTTAGACTTGTATAAATAGGTCTTACCTATTTCCACCAAGACAACAAGTTTTTGGTCAAGAGAAATACAATACTCAGAAAGGCAACTTTGCTAGCTTTCCTAAAAGCTTTCACCTTCTGATACAAGTCAAGTACTACTCTTCCAGAACTGTTCTGGTCTCAACACTCTCTTCGCTTCCCTCCCTAAACCAGCCCTTCTCCTCCTCTTTGTGACTGAAGCAAAACCGGAACGACCATTTCTTGGTTTAGGACGGAGTTGTACAGATTGATCTCTCGAATCTAAAATTCTCCCGTGCAGTACATTTGTTTAGGGTTTAGATTTGTTTCTCACTCACCTACCGAAATTACTAAAATCGGCAGAAACGATTTTCGCCCATAAACACCAGGTTAACGACTTAAAGATTTCATTGGGATTGTGAAGCCAGACCGATACTACTTTCATCGTAGTTGTGTGATCTGATCTTGCATCTTCTATCGTACGAGTACAATCTTTGATTGGCTTGAGTTCGTGAGATTTCTCCGATAAGAAAGATAATGAAGTCACCAACATATTCGTCTCACTGTTTGTGATTCCTCGACAAACCACCTGTGTAGTCAGGAAGGATTGTAGTGAGATGATTGATAAATCTAGGCTGTTCTTCGGGAATATAAGACCGGATTATCAATTGCTTCCTGTTCACCTTGATTTTATATCTTAAGACGGAACAAAACCTAGGGTTTATCTGTTGGAGACAGATTTATCCTTTGATAGACTTTTCTGTGTGAGACAGATTTGTTTATTATCAAATCTGCGATTTTGGGTTGCATCAACTCTTGGTTGTGGGCGAGATCAGCTAAGGGAATCAAGTGTGCAGTATCCTGCTGGGATCAGAGGCGTAGGAGTATAACTGTACCTTGGATCGGTGGGAGACTGATTGGGATTCAAATATAGTCCAGTCTGAAGTTAGCTTGGAGTAGGCTAGTGTCTGTAGCGGCTTAATACAGTGTGTATTCAATATGGACTAAGTCTCGGGGTTTTTCTGCATTTGCGGTTTCCTCGTTAACAAAACTTCTGATGTCTGTGTTATTTCTTTTCCGCATTGTATTTTATATAATTGAAATAATACAGGTTGTGCGTTCGTGATCATCAATTGGAAATCCAACCTTTGGTTGTTGATTGATGTTCATTGATCCTTGGACATTGGTCTTTGGTACCGTCCAAGTTATTCCTTGTATTTGATAAAGACTCGCTATTGATTTTAGCTTGAGTAAAAATCAAATCAAGAGAGAGATATTAACTCCTTGAGATACTTTTATCTAGATTGAGTCTGACTGTCTAGTTGATTCTCCAGCAAAGTATTTCAGAGTTAGTCCATACAGATTGCTAAGTGAAATATTGGGTGGTGTTGTTAGACCCCCGCTTTTTCACAAGGTTTTACGATTTTAACTCTAAGCTAAAAACCACCATCAACAGCCGGACAACTAGATTGGCTTTGAATTCAGTTCCTAGCCTAAAACCTATGTCTTAGTAATTGGCAGTCATAACTTCCAACAGTAAATCATTCTCTATGCTTGTCTAAGTTATATGCACTTTATACTCTTATCGCATGTGTTTAGTTGTTCCAGTGTTATAATTGTGCCTTTGAAAGCTAGATTGACATATCCAATTATTGTGAGCTAAAACTGTAATGCAGGCATCACTTTCATGGAATTTGAGCTTATATTTTGTCCAATAACTTTGTGGGTATGTTCCAAGCAAACACTCACGAGACTTCAACTTGTCTACTAGGGACACTTAGTAGTTTAAAAAGCTTATTGCATTCGCTAAATGCAATCGAGAGACCAGCAACAGTGGTGTAGGTAGGATTATCTTAGTTTTTTGTTTACTCAAGGTCGAGCAAAATTCAGGTTTGGGGGTTTGATCGGTGCCTAATAATGTATATTTGTAGATTATTTTGTTGTCTTTTGTCACATCTCAACTGTCCTATTTTAAGCCAAATTGTGTATTTTGCATCTTGAAGCATCAATAATCTTATTGTTGTAAATATTGATATTTTGTTTGTTTTGTATTTGTAGGATTAATAAATTTGGGGAGGTCCTTAAAATTTCAGCTGACTGAAGATTAAACAGAAAACATAGGTGTTTTGGAATGTAAACTGTTAGAGCACTGCTCGGTTGAACTCGCATGCGTTGCTATCTCAAGCATGTTTGTCAATGTTAGTGATCAAAATTATAAGTCTTGATTTCTGGCCTATTTATAGATGTCTCGGACTAGGACATAAATTGTGTAATTGAGCTTAGACTTCACGGTGTTCATCATTTGAAGACGAAGAACTACTAAGGAGAGCTTTTGGAACTTCATCGACAAAAGGTTTGTGGAGACTTAAACTCATCTATCAATTGGAAAGTCTATTTCTACTCTATCTCCTATATTGAGACATAAATCGTATTACGATATAGTTTTCTATATACACATTTGAGATTTCGAATTGAGTTTATCTCTCTTACATATTTCTCGAAATATGTATTGGCAAGCTTTCGCTTCGACCAAGTTCATCTTATATCATGTGAAAATTGTCGAGTAACATCTTACATGGTTTGTGTGATACAATCATTTGGTGTCGTCTTGGAATGTTTTTTTATAATTATTTCAATAATTTGAAAATTGCTTTGATGTTAATAGTGTGTGAAAACGGCTATTTTCATCCTCTAAGAAAGTTTCAATGATTGAAATAAGAGTTTAGAACACTTAACCATTATTGGATATGTCATGTTGTGCACTCTTGCAAATATGTAATCCACGACCGGGAACCCTAGTACGCGCACCCGTTTGCGTACCTGTTGGTTTGAGAAATTGGGGAACCTAAGTATGCATACCCGTTTGCGTACTGGCGTACAAGTTCATGTCCGAGAATTTCTGCTGGGATTGAAAGTTCGCGTACCCGTTTGCGTATTGGCGAAACCCAATCTTAGTTCGGGTATTTCAAGTATGCGTACCCGTTTGCATACTTGAAGGTTCAAGTTCTAAAATCGTGGCTATAATGTGTTCTTGCAAAAAAAAAACGTACATTTATATACTAAGGAATGCAATCTTGCAAACCGTGGCTATAACGTTCATGATTGATTCGAGTGAATCAAACCGATTTTGCTTCAATTGTGTTCTTCTATAATTCTATGAGAATATAGCAATTGAACAACTCTTTAACTAGTTTCATTTGAGTCATTTGAACTAGTTATGGTTAAGATAAATAAGGTCGATATGAGAGTAATCATGTGGCTAACCTCGGTTAACTATTTCTGAACCAACATAGTGTACACGTTTAGGTACGGTTACATAAACCTAAATGAGGGTACATTTCATTTGTGTGTAACAAGCTAAGTTCGATCTAACGGTTGATAGATATTAACTTGGTTGAATCAGGTTTTTCATCTAACGGTGAATATTGAATGCTTTGTTACCAAGGTAACTTGGATTGCAAATCCTGATTTGAAAACTATATAAAAGAGAACTCTAGCAACTGGGAAAACTAATCTCCACACCTCCTATGTATTACTAGTTTCATAAACTAGAGTCGATTCTCCTTTAACCTTAGGTTTCTATCGAGACCATGTAGGTTAACGACTTCAAAGACTTCATTGGGATTGTGAATCCAGACCCAACTATTTTCTTTGTAGTTGTGCGTTCTGATCTTGCTCGATTCTATTGTATTAAGTTCAATTGAAATAATTGACTCGAGATTAATTTCTCCGATAGGCAAGATAAAAGTAATCACAAACATTTTCGTCTCATCATTTATGATTCCACAATATCTTGTTTCGCTAGTCGATTAAGATTATTGTGAGGTGATTGATAATACTAGGATGTTCTTCGGGAATATAAGTCTGGTTTATCAATTGGTTCCTGTTCACCTTGATTTATCAAAAGACGGAACAAAACTCTTGGGTGTTTCTGCGGGAGACAAATTTATTCAATCCATAGACTTTTCTGCGTGAGACATATTTATGTATCAAGTCTTCGACTTTGGGTCGTAGCAACTCTTGGTTGTGGGTGAGACCAATTAAGGGCATCAAGTGCGTAGTATCCTGCTGGGATCAGAGATGTAAGGAACGTGACTGAACCTTGAATCAGTGTGAAATTGATTAGGGTTCAACTACAGTCCAGTCCGAAGTTAATTGGTAGTAGGCTAGAGTCTGTAGCGGCTTAATATAGTGTGGTGTTCAATATGGACTAGGTCCCGAGGTTTTTCTGCATTTGCGGTTTCCTCGTTAACAAAACTTCTGGTGTCTGTGTTATTTCTTTTCCGCATCATATTTTGTTATATAATTGAAATATCACAGGTTGTGCGTTAAGTTCAATCAATTAGAATATCCGACCTTGGGTTGTTGATTTAAATTGATTTACACTTGAACATTGGTCTTTGGTACCGGTCAAGTTACTCCTCTTATATTCAATCGGGCTCGCAGATTTCTATTTTCTGATTGCGGATTGAATTAGGAGTTAGAGATATTAAACTCTTTGATATACTTTTCTCTAGATTGAGTTTGACTGTCTAGTTGATTCTCTAGAAAGTATATTGGAGTAAGTCCTCTCAGATTTCCAAATGAATTGTTGGGTATGGTTGTTAGACCCCCGCATTTTCAATTGGTATCAGAGCAAGCAAATACGTTAAAGACCTTATAAGTCTGTGTTTGTAGAGATCTGAGGATGGAAGATATTGTCTCTGATAAATGCATCACCAGAAATAAAAATTATGTTTCTTTGAAGTCTATTAAAGACAAATATTTTCAATCTCAAATATAGATGAACCCAGTGTTTTAAGGAAACATACGTGCATTGACAAGTGTTACCCTGACAACCTTACTGACGAGTCTGACTCTGAAATTGAAAGGAACGCAGCCATAGAGAGTGCAGTGATTCTAAAACTTATTAGAATCCAGGCTGATGATGTCAACCGATTGAAACACAAACTCAATGTCCTTGTTGGTATGGTAAATGAGTGTGTCTCTCGTCTAAAGGTTCTTCAAGAGGAGGAAAAACTCAAAAAGGATGCGTTGGAAATTGAACACCTTTTAAGTAAACTCTCCTTTCAAGAGTGTTCCAAAGAGTCCACCATACCAATTTCTTCTGATTTAACTGTAATAGAATCAGTTTTAAAAGTAAAACCAAAATCCCTCCCTGTTGAGAATGATGTGCATTTGTCCTCCTCTAATCAAGGAATATCCACATCACATGCAAGGAAGAAGTCTCCCAACAATAGTGTTGAATCTGTTCCTTCTAATCACTCATGTGATCAGAAAGTATATCTCTTTTGTAAAACAAAAGATCATGTCGAACAAAAGAAGAAATCTAGGTTGAATGACAATTCTATCATTCGTCTTCAACACACCTTAGATTTAATTCTTAAAGGTGTAACTGACATTCATATGTCTAAACCGATTGGTTTTAGTACTCACCCTGTGTACTCTATGATGTAGTTTCACAGTGATAAGTAGGGAATTCGTTTCTCGGACTCGGGAAGATATTGATTTTAGACTTAATAAAAGAAAATATTAAAACTACCAAAAATATGCAAAAGAAGGCAACAAGATTAAGAGTTACTAGGACTCAGGATTCCACCAAACTCATGTTCTTATGGTTCAATTATTAACTCTTTGACAATTATAGCTCCAAAAATAATAACTATCGACTCTAAATCTTTGTCAAGGTAAATTTTATAAAACATTAATTGTAAATGGTAAGCATGGGTTATCAAAACACCTAAGCTAAGCATAACCCATCAAACTAAATCACAACTAGTTAATTTAAAATCATAATTCAAATTATATTAATGCAAAAGTTATAAAAGAATTTAATAAAATTACCATACTGTTGAGAATTGGCTTCCTCCGTCATCCCAGTGATGGGGTTTAGCTCCTCATATTTTTCACACGCTCAAAAGAATTTTTCATTGCACAAAAGTGCTTACAAGAGGTGAAAATAAAGAAGAAGAATAAAAACACAAAACTGTAACTTTTACAAGTATTGCAGAGCAACTGTTACAATGAGATTCACTGTAGCAAGAACGACAGTTCTGTTTTGCAGCAGATTTAGCGACTGTCTTTTGCAGGCTTATGTTCTTCGTGTTCTTGAGTTTCAGTAGCAGCAGAAACCTTTCCTGTGATCTCTTATTTCTTCTCTTCAGCACTCTGTTCTTTCCCTAAACTCTCGATAGCCTTTCTATGGTATCCCAACACCTCTTTTGTACTCAACACCCGCATAAAATCACCCCCAGTAAATGTTAAAAATCCTTTGCTGTAAATTATCATCTCAGAAATATTTTCTTCCCTTTTATTTCTCTGATTTTGATTCTCACGCTTCTTCTACATCTCAGAGCCATCCAACTCATCTCGTTCACGTCACATATGACGTCAAATGCTTCATCCACATCCAAACACGCGCAAATCATTGCTGCAATTCATGTATCTCGTGAAGAACTCAAGTTCCCTGTGTGCTTCAAAACCCGTCAATACATCCCAATCCTTTCAAACCTGAAGGACTTACCAGTCCTTTTTAGCTCAAACAATTCAATTCCAATCAATTCCAACGATTGAATCCCCAAAAACACGTCCAATATCAAATCCCTAATTCTGCCTGAATATAAACCGGAGAATGATGTTCTCTCAATTGGTGATTATCCAGCCAATTTTAAATGAATCTAAGACCATTACCAGTTTTGTTTAGTCGTTTAGAGTAAACCCAATTAATTTCAGCGCTTTAGTCTCCCTCTAACAACTCCAATTCTCAAACCCTAATCCTGGTCAATGAAACTCAATTTTCCCACCAAATTTCATAAATTCAAAGGTTGAAGATGACCCCCCTTATCCAGTTCCGGTGTCCCTTTAGCAATTCATGGGGTGCGAATAGAAATTTGTAGGGTACAAAGAGTAATTTTGGGCTATAAATAGTGAAAACTCCTGGTGCATTTATCAACTCCTCCGGGTGCCTTTAGTAGTTCCTCCCGCGGGTGCAGATAGCACTTTTTGAGCCAATTTCTCAGCAAAATCTTACTTTTCTAAAAATACCTACAAAGACATAAAATACCAAAATAAATAAAAAAATGGGTACTAAAAATATAGAAAACTGAGATCAAAAAAGACACAAAAATGCGTCTATCACTCTACCAGGAAAGTCAGTTCGAAGTGTTCTTCAAATGTTCAAGAACTCAGTACTTGTACACAAACGATTCACCCATGTGAATAAAATATGAGAACTTGTCAAAAAAATTTGACAACAAAGTCCTGTTCTTACTTTATTTTAAAGGCTTGTTGTGAAATTTTATTGATTTTAAAAATTTAAGAAGGCATGCAATCAACGATCAAGCTAGAAACCAGCAAAAAGATGATCTTCGTTGCCCAACTGATCATAATGGTATACCTGCAGCAAAAATAAGTTTGGGCATTAGAAGTTCAATAACAAAGTTCTAACAACATAGTCCTAAAAAATTCTTGACCAGTTCAACATCAGCACTAACGTGTCTGCGTTTCCAACAAACACAAGCACTACACTGATTCTTGCTGGTCCATAGGAGCTCGAGACTTGTTAAAATTGAAGGAAACGAAAATATACAAGTGCTTGTTGAAGGAAGCAAAAATTCGCAGCAAGACTACACAAATTCATAACCATAATACGTAAAAAGCACAAGTCATTTACTTCAAGCAAGGTGGATAATTGCAAATTGAATATTAGATCCATTGAGATTAAATAAAAGCTTACTACAAGCATGGAGGATGAAATAAGCTGGTGAGACAAGATTTATGTTCATCTTTCCATGTTTGGTGGCATACGTCTTGTGGGTAGAGGTCCTATAGGTTGTCCAATGTCATTGAATTCATTTGGCAGACAATTATCACCTACACAAAAAAATACAAAATCATTAAATCTTATAAGAAACATGGAATAACTAATATATTAAGGGAAGTAAAAGAAAACAACAACATTACTGATCATGCTTTTTTTTATTATTGCCTAGCTTCAGTATCACTATTTATCTGCAATAGAGCCTCATTCCACTGATTTGAACCTTCACTAGGAGAATATATACCCTCCGAAGACAGATAAGACTTATGCCCACTGCTTGAAAATGAACTGCCATGACTGTCTAAACCATTATGTGGAGACCTTCGTGTATCAACCAAAGGAGTCCAAATACTTGCACCTAGCCATAGTTATCTAATCAAAACATCCATTATAAGCAACAATAGAAAATGCAGCATTGCTTCTCAATATCATAATAAACCTACATATTAGAGATTTCTATATCACTAACAATATACATCTAAACAATACAATAATGGTTCTAAGCATCTTACAAAAGCCATATTAAGTAAAAACCTACACTCTAAACAATCAATTCGCATAAATATGCACATAGTCTTTTTGCATATGCAACCTGATCATAATCAATCATGCTGGAATAAAAAGGCACAACAATATAAATTAGGTTCCTTTATGCTGGGATCAAGAAGAACATCAAATGCAATAGTTAGAATCCCTTGAGATATTCATCCTAAGCTATCACAGATTCACTGTCATTCATAAAAACCAAAAAAAATCTGAATTCATATGCCATGACAAAAGAATCAGATATCTATATCATGGTGTTTATCAAAAGTCTTCGAATTGCAGTTTATTCAGCAAACATTTTAATCTAAAACTAATTACATACCCAAACATAAACATAAAATACTTGGTCCGAAATAACATGTAGATATTATTAATTAACAGTCTAGATTCATCTTAAACCTGAACACAAACACCATAGACTGATAATACAAACACAATTCCTTGAACACAACTACGTACATCAAAGTAGAAAATGAAGTTTCATTATAATCTTAAAAGCCAAATTCAACATAAAGAACACAGAAAAGATTCTAACTCAAATATAAAAGCAATTCGATTACACACCAAACAAAAATCAAAGAATAGTATGAAAACTAGATCTCAAGATTGAAATCCCTAAAACACAAATCAAACAAATATAGTTTCGTTTAACAGTTAACATATGAATAGAAACCCTTTTACATAATAAAAATAAAATATGAGAACTTCAGTAAAACCTACAAAATCCCTAATAACACCAATAAAATTGAATCGAAGTGACAGAGATGTTATACCTGAAGATAAATCCACTTGAAGGTCTTCTACATACAAAAACAAAACAAAAATTTAATTAAAACCCTAACATTCAAGAAATTAAGAAACAAAAATTATATTGTAAACCCACAGGTTTACCTGATGAAGATTGAAACCAGAAAAAAGAGGTTTTAAAGAAATCGTTTTTGGAAAAAAAAAATTGATAGATATGGAGAGAAATAATGGTTTGGAATTACTTGTTGGTTAGGGTTTGCTTTTATTTGATCATGGCGATTTTTTTCTTTGATTTTTTTTCTCTAAATTGGAGCTCTGAACTAGGGAGGAGAATTGCAACAAGGAAAAAGAGCAATGAAAATGGGTATAAAAGATAAGATAAGATCTCGTTAGAAACAAGGTCTCATCATCACCGCATAAACATATTCCAACTTACATCTAACCCTTGGTTCTAAATCTGGACTCTGGAGCTATATGAACTAGTTGCGCACACAATAGTTTTATTTTTTTGGTATTTGTGCCACGGTGGTTGATTTGCTTTATTAAGGATCCCTGATATTTACAAAATACCAGTAATATAACGACTGTGAAGGAAAAAGGTTTAATTTTTTTTTAAAAAACTACTTTTTCTCACAGCATGCATAATTATGCTGGTCCAGGGAAGTCGTTTTTGCAAAGCCCGGAAAGTGGTTAAAAACTGATTCTCCACTGGTGACAGACTTCCCAACACGTTTCAGTCAATAAGAACTTATGGTTTTTCTTCTTTCAAAAAGGGAGATAATGTTGTACATGAAGTGAAACAAGTACCAGAAGAAGGAAGCAAAAATGGAGGTATGAATGACAATCTAAAAATAATAATTGAAGGATATAAAGATATTATTGACAGGCTGTCAATTCCCTCTGGGCAAAAATTCTTCAGGTAAGAATAAAAACTTGCATTGTATTTTGATGATTGCAAATTTTAAGATAATGTTTCGCATCATAATGGTTTTCCTTCAGAGATCGGTAAAATGATGCTTAACCAAAAACAACGTTCAGTTAGTGAGCTCCAGGCTCATACTTGTGCTAATTAATCACAAGAACGTATTCTCATTCATAAAAATTCCTGGTTGAGTGAGATAAGTTTCAGGTATGCTTATGGCAAAATGTTTTCTGATTCTCTGTGTTATTTTCTTATCATTCTTAGCTGGATTATCATTCATAAACAGTCATGCATAAGTATTTGTTTGTTCTAATAGGAGTCAGGTTTCTATTAATTTCTTCTTGAAAACTTGTTGTGTCCAAAATTGCTACTTTTATTTGCTCTGAATTCTTCTCTTGTGAGAATATAATGTTTATTGAGCCTGTGAATTTATCCACGTAGAAAAAATCTTGTTGAAAATAAACAGCGTTCTTGGTTGTTTGATCCCTCCTTGGGTCTTTTACTTTTTATGGGTCAAGGTTGTATTCGTACGGGTATCCAGTTTATTTGTCACGGACCAACTTAGGAAGCCCTAAATTCTGTTTCTTGTGAAACCTTATAAATTCCAAAGTATTTTTTGAGTACGCATACTCTGTCTTCCTGGTTTTAAAGAATGGGGTCTCCTTCAAACCCTTGGAAGTTACCAACTGATTCAATTGACGACTCGGTTTACTTGGAATTTGTTTTAAAGAATAAAAGACCCTGGTTAAAGGTGACGAACTCGATTCTTGTGCCTCATGTTATTATGGTTT
Source organism: Papaver somniferum (assembly GCF_003573695.1). Lineage (NCBI taxonomy): Eukaryota > Viridiplantae > Streptophyta > Magnoliopsida > Ranunculales > Papaveraceae > Papaver > Papaver somniferum. Next base: position 170,581,973 of record NC_039360.1, on the reverse strand, counting down.
TCTCATCAAGATCGAGAAAATGTTGAGATGGTCTCTGCTGAAGTAGTTCATGGTTTTCTCACTGACCTTAGGAAGACTCAACTGAAGCTTGAGAACTCCGTAAAGGATCTTAACATGCTTCGAACTGAGTTGAAAAAGGTTAACTCTGATCTTGTTCTCATGAAGTCACATGTTAAGGATCTTATGAATGAGGATATCTTCTCCAAATATGCAGTTGATACAGTTGGTCACAAGCTTGAAGGTCTAGGAACCAGTGAAGCTTCCGTACCAGAACTCTGATTATCGCTTGTGATTGCTCTTTGTTTTAGAGTTGTTTTTTATTTATTTTGTCTAGTAAATCTTCTTATGAGAATTTATTTCTTGTGTTTTTAGAAGAATAACTAGGGTTTGGAATAGCCATCATTATGAGTACACATAGCTATGTCCAACGTTTTCATCTTCAATGTTTTTAGATTTATTTATTTAAATTCTAAGTTTTTTGGAAGATGATGTTTGCTATTTTAATTTTATGATTTTATATATTGCAAATTGTTATCGGATATGTGGTTTGCGTCTGTGAACCTGTGACTATCCCATACTTGTTCAAAAGTTATCTCTATTATGTCGGTATGAAAGTATTGATAAAATATAGAATGAACTTTTGACAAACAAAAGTTAAAGCCTTTTATGTCATTATGCAAATTTTGATGGAAGAAAGGATGAACTTTTGTTTACAAGGATTATGTCTATTATATGTCATTGTGCAAATAGTAACGAAAATAGAATGAATTCTTGTATATTCCGCAGTATTGATCTTATCGGATCCACATCTTTGTGTATTTATTGTGTTGCTCCGTAAGTTCTCTTATGTCGAGCATGGTCAATTGAATTTATCATTTTTTGTGATTGATTCAATTGAGAGTTTTGGACTCAAATTCATGTTTTCGTGTGATTTGATTTTATCCTTAGAAATCCTTCTTTTCTTGTAAAAGCAAGGTCTCCTTTGTTGTTCTTTCGAGAATGACATAATATGGGGGAGAGTTCTTAATTGAACTTGTGCTTAATTACCAAATCTTTGTGGGGAGTGCGGCTGTGGAATATTATAGGGGTTATCTTGTATTTTTATAAACTCCTTGATAAATGCATTTAGCTTCGGCTTTATGATTTCATTTAAATGAGTTGGTATGTTATTCTCTTTTGGTCATGAAAAATCTCTATGAAAATTTCATGAGCATCCCACTAGTTTTCGTACCTTTACCAATTTATATTGACAAAAATGGGGAGAATTAATGTGTAGTTTCATACTACAAATACATATGGTTTACGGATCATTATGTAAGGGGAGTGGTTTTCATGTTGAGATGAAGTATTGACTAAAGGGGAGTGATACATATCACCATAGTATTGTTGTCAAAGTTGTGATACAATTGAACTTTGATGTTGTGTAATAATATTATGACACTGTATAACAATGATTGAGAGCATTTGTTTTCTCATTGTTATCGCTATGGATCTTCAACAACTATGATGCTGAGTTAAACACGTTTAGAATCATGGATTACTTGGAAGTGACTAAGTTTTCATGTCGTGTTGAAGATTCCAAGGAGATCAATCATTTGGATGAGATGTCACAACTTTTATTTATTTTGTAATCCATATGTATTGATAGTTTTGTCACTAATATTGACAAAGGAGGAGATTGTTAGAGAACTGCTCGGTTGAACTCGCATGCGTTGCTATCTCAAGCATGTTTGTCAATGTTAGTGACCAAAACTATAAGTCTTGATTTATAACCTATTTATAGATGTCTCGGACTAGGACATAGATTGTGTAGTTGAGCTTAGACTTCACGACATTCATCATTTGAAGACGAAGAACTACTAAGGGGAGCTTGTAGAACTTCATCGATAAAAGGTATGTGGAGACTTAAACTCATCTATCACTTGGAAAGTCTATTTCTACTCTATCTCCTATATTGAGACATAAGTCGTATTACGATATAATTTCTATATACACATTTGAGATTTCAAGCTGAGTTTATCTCGCTTACATATTTACCGAAATATGTGTTGGCAAGCTTTCGCTTCGACCAAGTTCATCTTATATCATGTGAAAATTGTCGAGTAACATCGTACATGGTTTGTGTGATACAATCATTTGGTGTTCTCTTAGAATGTTTCGTTATGATTATTTCAATAACTTGAAATGATTTGATGCTAATAGTGTGTGAAAACAGCTATTGTCACCCTCTAAGAAAGTTTCAATGATTGAAATAAGAGTTTAGATTACTTAACCATTATTGGATGTGTCATGTTGTGCACTCTTGCACATATGTAATCCATGATCAGGAACCATAGTATGCGCACCCGTTTGCGTACCTATTGGTTTGAGAAATCCGGGAACTTAAGTATGCGTACCTGTTTGCATACTGGCGTACAGGTTCATGTCCGAGAATTTCTGCTGGGATTGAAAGTTCGCGTACCCGTTTGCATACTGGCGAAACCCAATCTTATTCCGGTTATTTCAAGTATGCATACCCGCTTGCATACTTGAAGGTTAAAGTTCTAAAATCGGTTATGGACACGAACATAAACATTTATAAATTAAGGAATGCAATCTTGCAAACCGTAGCTATAATGTTCATGATTGATTCAAGGGAATCAAACCGATTTTCCTTCAATTGTGTTCTTGTATAATTCTATGAGAATATAGCAATTGAACAACTCTTTAACTAGTTTCATTTGAGTCATTTGAACTAGTTATGGTTAAGATGAATAAGGTTGATATGAGAGTAATCATATGGCTAACCTCGGTTAACTATTTGTGAACCAACATGGTGTACACATTTAGGTACTGTTACATAAACCTAAATGAGGGTACATTTCATTTGTGTGTAACAAGCTAAGTTCGAACTAACGGTTGAAAGATATTAGCTTGGTTGAATCAGGTTTTTTATCTAATGGTGAATATTGAATACTTTGTTACCAAGGTAACGTGGATTACAAACCTTGATTTGAAAACTATATAAAGGAGAACTCTAATAACTGGGAAAACTAATCCCCACACCTCCTGTGTGTTACTAGTTGCATAAACTAGAGTCGATTCTCCTTTAACCTTAGGTTTCTATAGAGACCCTGTATGTTAATGACTTCAAATACTTCATTGGGATTGTAAAGCCAGACCCAACTATATTCTTTGTAGTTGCGTGTTCTGATTTTTCCCGATTATATCGTATTGAGTTCAATTGAAATAATTGACTCGAGATTAATTTGTTTGATAGGCAAGATAAAAGTAATCACAAACATGTTCGTCTCATCGTTTATGATTCCACAATATCTTGATTCGCTAGTCGATTAAGATTATTGTGAGGTGATTGATAATACTAGGATGTTCTTCGGGAATATAAGTCTGGTTTATCAATTAGTTCATGTTTACCTTGATTTATCAAAAGACGTAACAAAAACTCTTGGGTATTTCTGCGGGAGACAAATTTATTCAATCTATAGACTTTCCTGTGTGAGACAGATTTGTTTATCAAGTCTTCGACTTTGGGTCGTAGCAACTCTTGGTTGTGGGTGAGATCAACTAAGGTAATCAAGTGCGTAGTATCCTGCTGGGATCAGAGACGTAAGGAACGCAACTGTACCTTGAATCAGTGTGAGATTGATTAGGGTTCAACTACAGTCCAGTACGAAGTTAATTGGTAGTAGGCTTGAGTCTGTAGCGGATTAATACAGTGTGGTGTTCCATATGGACTAGGTCCCGGGGTTTTTCTGCATTTGCGGTTTCCTCGTTAACAGAACTTCTGGTGTCTGTGTTATTTCTTTTCCGCATTATATTTTGTTATATAATTGAAATATCACAGGTTATGCTTTTAGTTCAATCAATTAGAATATCTGACCTTGGGTTGTTGAATTAAATTGATTGACACTTGAACATTGGTCTTTGGTACCGTTCAAGTTACTCCTCTTATATTCAATCAGGCTCGCAGATTTCTATTTGCTGATTGCGGATTGAATTAAGAGTTAGAGATATTAAACTCTTTGATATACTTTTCTCTAGATTGAGTCTGATTGTCTAGTTAATTCTCTAGAAAGTATATTGGAGCAAGTCCTCTCAAATTGCCAAACGAAGTGTTGGATGTGGTTGTTAGACCCCGCATTTTCATAAACGTTGCACCAAACAATGAAGTGGAAGGAAAGTAAGGTGTTGATCATTTATGATTAACGGGCCAAAAATACAAGTCCATTTTCCTTCACGGTGTATCAAGCTGAACAAAAATCTCACTTTTAATACCCAAGCTAGGTATAAGTGCGCAACACCCAAGTGGAACCATTACTATATCAAGTTCCATGGTATGAACCTAATATTCTTACCCTTCTTATTTCACCCGACAACCAGCTCCATCTCCTTATCAGCTGTACCACTCCCTCAACTAGAAACACGACCGACCATACCCTCACTATCTTCCCTGTCAACTGCAACAAACCATCTCTCACTGCCCTTATTTCACTCTCTCATTTTCCCCCCTGTCTCATCCTAGTATATGAATTTCACGACAATATAGGGCCGCTATGGTGAACGATGTAGCAGGTTTTGTCAAACTAATAGACTGACTTCTGAATTTATGAAGCACCATCATTATCAGCGGAAAAGTGACGACAATAGAGTGGATGTGAATAATGAAGACTACACATCAGTGGTGAGTTTCAAGAACATCAAATTCCTAATTTTGTGGTTGTACTTTGTTGAAAATGAGATTGGTTAGATTGGGGAAAATTGGTGTATAAATGGGGATGGGATTGTAATGAAGAATAAAATCCCGGAGTAGTTGGTGCAACAAACATCAGTAGTTTTAGGTTTATTTTCAGTTTTTCTTATGTTCTAAAATCTCTGCTAAGGTAGAGACGAAACCCCTTGATAATTAGAATTTTTTGGTTTTATTTATTTGTTCTTCATGGAATTTTATTGTTAAACATGTCTTAACATCTGAATTTTTACATATTACTCTCACCTTGTATGTGATGCATCCTTGGTAGTTGGGTTAATTCTCTATTAAATATTCAAGCCTATATAAATGGATTTAGTTAAAATTTTGATTATCTATTCCCTAAAAAGATAGATAATGCTAGGAATTGACGTATTAGCTGATGTTAAGTCATACACATTGGTAGTGATTCATCACATCTTCAAGGGTGCTTGAGGCTAGTACCTCTATGGTTCCTTGATTAAAGAGAGAACATGTTTTCAGATCAGGAATTTCTATGCATTTAGGTGGTGGATTCAAAGCCCTAGTTCATCTTTATATTTCTTTTTAATCTTGTTTGTTTAGCATAACAATCCATCTTTTGGTCATTCGACCATCCATTTGTCTCTAAATTAGTAAAAGTAGAACTTAGAGGTTTACTATCACCAATCCAACTCCCCGTAGGATCGACTCATATTTGCTTTGTTTTACATTGTAGACATTGTGCACTTGCGGTTTATAACCGTAGATTTCTAAGCCTACCAATCAACTAAAGGAATCACTTGCGCAGAGTCCTGCTGGGACTCAGGAGGCATAAGGAACGTGACTGTACCTTAATCGACGTGAGACTTGGTTAGGGATCAACTACATTCCAGTCCGAAGTTAACTTTTAGTATGCTATAATCTGTAGCATCTTCATACAATGTGGTGTTCAAATTTGGACTAGGTCCCGGGTTTCTCTGCATTTGCGGTTTCCTCGTTAACAAAATTTCTAGTATCTGTGTTATTTTTTTTCCGCATTATATTTGTTTATATAATTGAAATATCACAGGTTGTGCGTACTTCAATCATAGTTGATAAATCCGACCTTGTTTGTTGGATAAAACTTGATTGACACTTAGACATTGGTCTTTGGTACCATCCGAGTTATTCTCATATCAATCAGTCTCACGGATTTCTATCTAGTTGATTTACTGATTGTATTGAGAAAGAGATAAAGCTCTTTGATATCTTTCTTGATTGAGTCTCACTTTTAAGTTGGTGCTCTCAGAATTATATTGGAGTTTAGTCCATACAAATTTCTGAACGAGATATTGGGTGTGGTTGTTATACCCCTGCATTTTCAGGTTAAAACATTTCGACCTTGTCGAACTTAGTAATTTTTTTTTATTTTTTTTGTAACTAACATCATCATATTTTTCGTAGATCCAACTTAAACCTGTACCGACGGATGATCAACCTCCACCTGTTAATATTTTGTCCAGAGATACATCCCTCTACTCTGCGAATGACTTGGTAGGTTACTAATTTGTGCGTTTTTGAGTAAGTAAATTATCGAGTTTGTAAATTTATATTTTATTCGATGTAAACATGGGACAATCTAGAGGACGCAATGAGTCGGGCTATATAATATACAAAAATCCATGTGCTTATTATTCTATAAGGGAAAATCATGTAAAATTCGCTTTGAATTGGTTTACAAGGGAAGTCGTGAGTTCGAATGTCGTAAGAAGAACGATTCTAAGTATATTGGAAAGACCGGGTGGAAGAGTACAACAATCTCAAAAAAGACCAATTTCCCCTTCAAGCTTGTACATAATGTCCACAAAGAAAATAAATGAGACAAAGAATCAGTGTATACTTTTGAGAAGAGAATAGATCTCAAAAATTCCATTCTCGATACAGTTTCAGAATCAGTTCGAGATTTATTTGATTCAGACATTATTAATACTACGGTTTATTACAGTAGACACCAATAATTAGACTAGTAAGAATCAAACCCTTGAATCTGGGAAAAATCTACGCAGAAAACGATGAAGAAAAGAAAAGATTGATGACTGATTTGAACTCCGATTTGCAGAGTTTCTCTCACCTGAACTCACTCCGATTTTCCTTACAAGTAGATAAATATGTTGCTCGGAAATCTACTTAGAAAATGGATATCTCTACTTCTTTTGTGCCACCGGTTACTAACGCCGAAAATTAGCTTTTCTTAATGGACAAAATTGAAAGAAAAAAAAATCTATGTCTCCTTCTCGGTTGGAAAAAGATTTGTAGACATTTATTAGGCTTCAAATTATGTAGGTAATAAAACATTACCTATCTCTAGTAGGTATTCTCATCTAATTTCGCATTTGAGATGAGGATTTTTCTTAATTTTTTTGCGTTTTGAAGCATTGAAAGCTGGATATTGGTTCAGTTAATTAATTGCTTCACTAATTAAAGCATAGGTGCAGACGATCCTTTGCAAGCATAGGTGCATCAATCTTTATAGGGAAAATTAGGCGCAGACCCAAAAGACATAATATTCTCATTGTCAGGCCCACAATTAATTTTAGGTACCGTGACACCCAAAATTATCCAAAATTATTAAGAATCAATACATAACTCGTTATGCATACTATTTTTTCAGGGATATAATTGTAAAGCAAACTTGGATATAACATATCTAAAAATCCGCGCCTTTGAATTTAACAAATTTTATATCGTTGGAAATCTTTTTAAGAAAGCTACGCAACGAGTACAAACAACAATATCAAATTTTTGTTTTTCACGAAAAAGTCGGAGGTGATCATCATTTTAGGCAAAAATTTCGAAAACTGTCTACATAACCATTATGCAACCACCAAAAAAGATGCATAACACATTCTGCAGACGCATAACGAATTATGCAACCATTTTATCGACTGCATAACAAAGTTATGCATCTATAACAAGTTATGTAACAATTGTTTTGGTTGATTTTAGTGCGTACATAGAAAATGGATGAATAATGCAGTATGCATCCATATTTACGGATGCATATCAGGTTATGCATCTATTTTCTCGATGCATAAAAGATTGTGCAACAATTTTCTCGACGCATAATGCATTATGCAGTCATATTTTCGGATACATAACAGGTTATGCATCTATTTTCACGACTGCATAACATGTTATGTAGATATTATTGTAGGTGCATGGCAAGTTATGCAGCCTTATTTTTTGTTGGTTTCAATACTAAGAAAAAAGTAGTTGCATAACGTGTTATGCAACCATTTTCTGGACTGCATAACAAGTTATGCAAAAAAAAAAAAAACTGCAGAACGTGTTATGCAACCAATTTCGAGAATGCATAACAAGTTATGCAACAAATTTTATAGATGCATAACCTGTTATACATCAACCTACATCTGTCTCGAGTATCTTTACACACATATTTACCATCGAACATATTTTCCAAACTAACGGAAACATAGTACCTAGCTGCAGGCTTCTCGATGATCAACATCATCACTTTCCTGTCTCCCTCTTCATCGCACTAACACAATCAGGTAAGACCATGCCTTCTAACCCCACTGGAATTGTTGTAACTTTATCTCTTCCATCAATTACTCGAACACCAGCAACAATAACTCAATCCCAGTCCCTGGTTAGCAGCTGAAACATCATCTAAAACAAGCTGTTAACCCTTAGAAGGAAGCCAGTAGCAACATACATCTTTCACTGCCATAACTCAACCAAATCACCACAGTTTCAGACCTAAGATCCTATCTCTTCCATGAACATCATATCACCAACACAGACCCATAACGACACACGTTCTATAGCTGAAAATTAGCTCAACAACTTGCAGTATCTCCTCCTAACCAAACCATTTCAGTCTGCGAAAATCATCCCACCAGAAACCCTGTAAAACATACCACCAGCACCATTGCAGCAGCAACCGTTGTAGACAAACTCAACTAGCATCAGATGAGCTTGAAGGCCTTTCTTTGATATAATTCACTTTCTTGTCTCCCTCTTCATCGCACTAACACAATCAGGTAAGCCCATGCCTTCTAACCCCACTGGAATTGTTGTAACTTTATCTCTTCCATCAATTACTCGAACAACAGCAACAATAACTCAATACCAGTCCCTGGTTAGCAGCTGAAACATCATCTAAAACAAGTTGTTAACCCTTAGAAGGAAGCCAGTAGCAGCATACATCTTTCACTGCCATAGCTCAACCAAATCACCACAGTTTCAGACCTCAGCTCCTATCTCTTCCATGAACATCATATCACAAACACAGACCCATAACGACACACTATCTACAGCTGAAAATTGCTCAACAACTTGCATTATCTCCTCCTAACCAAACCAGTTCAGTCTGCGAAAATCATCCCACCAGAAACCCTGTAAAACAGACCACCAACACCATTGTAGCCAAACTCAACTAGCATCAGATGAGCTTGAAGGCCTTTTATCGAACATGTTATGTTCCTAAACTGGTAACTGCAATTCCTCATTCATTCACAACCCATAAACACACTCCATTCAATCCCCATTATCAACAACAACATCATGATCTTCCCTGGTTCAATTAGTCTTTAGAAATCATTCATAAACCCTTGAAATACACACAAAAAAATGGACATCAACAGCTGCACTTCCACCTGAATTTCAGCTCAAAATCTCTCCTGAACCACACATCTGATCTTGTCATTCCTTCCATGTCTTGACTGCTCTAAAGCCCCATCAACACGGTCCATCAGATACGACAACCACAATCCAATTTCAGTTGGAATTTCAGGCCAATATGTAACTCAAATCAACCCCAATCTCTGCCAATAACTACCTCAACAAACGTAACTCATTTCCTTCTCTTGGTTGGTTCCGAGTGAAGCTGCTGATCTCTGCTTAATACCCATCTCGATCTCTGGCAGGAAATTCTGAGTTAAATTATCATTTGTTGTTTTTCTCCAAGGAATTTCTTCAAATACCTTCACTGTGTTCATGTTCTTTTTTTGCTTCGTTTACCATCTGCTGGCATAATTGAGAACTGTAAATTTGAATCAATTCTCTCGACCCAATTCTCTGGACCCTAATTTTCTTCTTCGATTTTACCATCAATTCATCAGAAAATCTGAATCAACTTGAGTGATAACCAATACCCACTCTTCCTAATCGACCACAACTCATCGGGAATTCACGGTAGAGTGGAGAGGACGAAGAAAAGGAATTGAAGAAAAAGAAAAAGAAGAAAAAAAAACGAACGAAATAGAATCTTATAAAATATGGGTTTGAGAATAATTTTTTTCTAGAAAATGGGTGTGCGCTTTCAAATTTCTGGGCGTGGGTTTCACAGTAGGAAAGATCCAAAGAATGGATCTGGGTCTCCTTGTAGTTTTCACATCTTTATACCGCAGTAGTGTCTGGTGTGTCACCCAGCGGCCAGGATACATCCTTTGTTATCAACTAGCGGCTGGGATCTCACCCCCTCTCAGTTCAATCCTTGTTGTCGTCATTGGTGAGTGCTATCTAGCCATTATTATCGTGGCCCACCACTCTCTATCTAAATAGCTAGCATTATCTAACGCCCAGTTAGCGTTATATAGACATTGGGCATCTCTTTCAAGTTTCAACTTTATATGTGATGTAGGTTGTTCTCTGAAAGTAACGCCTTCCTCTAACGCCATGAAAGAAAGAACCCCTCTTCACTGTAATCAGTAGAGTTTCCATCACAGAGTAAATTCAGTCCTTCCAACTTCTAGAAAAGATTCGATCTTCTATGTAACGCCTCCCTATCTAACGCCTCAATATAACCCCTCTTTACTGTAATCAGTAAAGATTACATCTGAGATTCGATCCAATCATTCCAACTTCTACAAAAGATCCAATCTTCTCTGTCTATTAATTCCAGTATTTCAATCACATCTCAAAGTCGGTCGAAATTCCCCTTCAACCAATTTCACAATCTCTGAAATCAGTTACGGTTCTAGGTTTGCCCTAATAATTAGATTTCCCTTTGGATTGATTTATTATTGAAATTACACCAAAATAAACGCACGACATGGAATTAATTGCCTGCTGCATCTATAAATTGTCTCCGAAAATCACAGGGAAGCATCAGTCTCACCGGTTCAACATGTAAGTTTTGCCTCTCTCTTCCTTCAGTTTACAGTTTCTATCAAAATTGATTAACAAAAATAAACTTTTATCTTTTTTATTAGAGTTTCCACTTATCTTTCGATGATTAGTATTGGCAAGAATATTGTAATCTTTTTCGATATCTTGATTAGTATTGTAATTGTTTACAAACTTGGTGATTGGTGTGATTGGCGATGTTGCCATGGATTCAATTAGCAACCCGTAGAATAAAAAAGCGATTCGATAGTCGTCGGGTCTCACTCAGTTATGGTTCCCAGGCTCACAATCATAGTGTTAATTCTGAATTTTTATAATGTTCCGTGTTCATTGGATTTTTTTTAAATCGATGCAGCATCTCAATTGAAATGTATTATCGTCCAATTCTATTTGCATGCACTTAGGTACTAATGTACAGTCAATCTGTTCTAATCACTCATACAATTTGAAGTGTAGTCTGATATTTGGTTTAAATGCCGGTAGCTTCCCAGACAAAGAGAGAAATGGCATCACAGGTTACCTGCAATATTCAGAAGGTTGGACCCTCATCCACACAGGACACACTCAAGAGTTTATGATTGCTTGACGAAGGAAAAACAAACATCGTTACCATCCGTGTTACCCGGAAATGGGAAGAGTTAGACTTCATGTCGACCAACGACGTTACCAGCGTTGATATGGTTATTGTTAACGAGCAGGTAACAATCCAGACTAAATAAACACCGTGTGGCTGAATATGGTTATTGATATGGGAAGTTTTCACTTTATTATAAAAATAATATGCTCCTAATTGATCATTTCATAGATTTTTATATAAATTGTTTTTGTTGTAGTTTTGTGTCTGTTACAACAACCCCCTCCAATTTTTGTGTTCATCTGGCCCCCATATTAATCCTGTAAAATATAACCTAAGAAGGACTAAGTTAAGAATTGGGATTTCCTGACACGTTGATTGGTACAGGGGGAGAGTTATACGCTGTCATACCCAAAAATCTTATTTGGAAGTTTGATAAGCTGATTTGGGAGGGGGTCTGTACTCTATGCAGAAACTACACTTGACCACTGCTAAACCGAAGTTCCGTCTTGCGCACAATGAGAAGCGGGCCTTCTTATGGAGCACCACCTCCATCACTGCTTTGGATGCCTATTTCATGTCCATTATTCCCCAGAAATTCTGTCTCACTGAGTTTGAGGACATAGAATCGACCCTCCAAAACATACATCTTACAGGTAAATTGAAACTGAATACTACAGCTGTGTGTTGTTTCTCATTTTAATGCCCATATTCGAACCTAATCACCGTATTAGAAGTTCCACACAACATGATTAGCTTGGTCAACATGATAACTTTCTAATTGCCTCAGAGAATCTGCTTCCAAATCAAAGGACAACTTGACATTATTTGTATAAGGTCTAATGAATTTTACGTAGCCCAAAATTTTTCTTCGACTTCTGTGATACATGCAATTTTTGATGTCTGACCTTTGCAACCTTTCTGATGCAGATGTGGTGGGTTTCTTAAAAACAGTCACCAACATCCAGGTGCTTCAAAGGTCCGGTGGGCAATCAAGCCGAATGCGCGAGATCACAATTGAAAATCTCAGGTGAACACACTTTGACTTTACAAATAATGAATCCTTTAGTGTCAGTGCGTAATCGAATTCTTTTTTCCTGCCACAGGGGCACAACTATGAAAATTGCTCGATGGGGTTCTGCCGCCAACCAAGTAGGGAATGACCCAACTGATTGCGACTCCATCCCCCATCCTGTGTTGGTTGTCGTGCGCTCCACTTTTGTTAAGAACTACCAAGGTATCACAAGGGACATGTTAATTAACTAATCCTATTTTTTTCAGGTTGTTTACCTACTTCATTTAAAAAAAAAATCTCTAACTCTAAAGCATGCCAATTCAGGGCGAATCACCCTATCTTCGACCAATGCCACCAAAGTCTACACGGATGCAGACATACCCGAAGTCATTGAAATGCGAGAAAGGTTATCAAATACCTACTTAATGTCGTCTCTGTTTGGTACTGATCATACTCCATTATCACTGATTATGTTTGGGCTAATCAATGATCATTGTATGGTATGCAGGTGCCCCTATGCTAGACCACCCCGCCATATCACAGTACCGACTAAGAAAGGAAAATTACCTATACATTTCAATCCTGACAACAGGAAAACAATATCGCAGCTTCTCACTGCCAAATGGGATCCTTCTTGCCAGGTACTTTCCCCATTCCCAGAATATCTAAGTTCAGACAAGTAAATGTCATCTCTAAGTTCGAACTGTTTCATTTTCTTAATGTCTATGTTGTTTTAATCATTAGTTTGTTACATCTTCATCTTAGTAACAACATTTAATCAATTTATGTGACAAGACATCCTGCTCTGTTATATTATTCTTGGATCTGCGTTTTCACACTCTACTCCAGGGCATTTAATATTGATGACTTGCTGCATAAATGATTAGATTCTCCCAATTCATCGGAAAACTATGCATACACGTCGTAGCTTAAATTGGGTTATAATAGAAAGCTATATTCATATGTGTTCATACTTATATAGACCAATACTTCATCTGCGATTTATATCCATATATGCAGGCCGCTAATGTCTGTCCTCATATGTAACGCCACTGCCACCCATGTGTTGATTGAAAATGGTTGGCACTATCTTGCCTGCCATCGATGTAGCAAGAAGGTTATGGGTGATGATGGAGACCTTTGGTGCACTAAATGTGAAGCCAAGGTTGAAATTCACATTGCAAGGTAATCACCCGGAACATAATTTTCAATCATTCTGACATGTCGAAAGCTATCTATCACTTAACCAATGCACGGGTCAATTCCTTTTTGCATCACAGGTTCATGGTCTGCTTTGAGGTAGAGCACCACACTGGCACCACAGTCTTTGTAGCTCTGGATAGTGAAGTCTAAAAAATGGTCTGTTCTACCGCAGCTGAGCTCATAGGAGCGTCAGAGGTAAACCAGTCTTTAGATTTTGGGTTTGATGATATGTTTTGAGTATGGCATCTTTGTAGCTGAGTTTTGGTCCACCCATGTGTGCATTATATATCATAAATCCGTTTTTTTTTTAAAAGAGTTCAGTGCAGAGTTCAGTATAGAAGTTTCATTGAATACTTGAGGAGATTGATATTTCTTATTTCCTTTCATCCATCAAACTAATGTTACATTCAACACTTAACATCATAGGATAATGCAAAATCTGCGGTAATATCTGGATTCTCGCAGATACTCCAGCGAGTTGTTGATTTCCAAATCACTATCAATTCCTTCAACATGAAACAAAAAACACCAACCAGCTTCACCGTCACCCGAATTAACCTCACCAACCAGCCTGGCCAAGGTATTTTTGCGACTGTGAAAGTTGAATGGTTTCAAATACTGTTGATGGACCGCACGTAAAGAAACCTCGCCTTGACGAAACAACTGGAATGAAGGATAATAAGGATGAAGCTGCTGAATGAATTGGGCCTTGCTACCGGAATATAATTGAATAAAATATTACATGAACCTTTATTCAGTATTGTTATTTGTTTTCTGTTTTCTTTGTTTGAACTACATGTTTCGCAGTTTACTTACAGTCTTGATAATAGTAATGCTCTATTATCAGGTTCCCTATTTAAACACTAGGTCTTTTGTTAAAAAACTTTCAGATCCTTAAGGTCGTGTTTGGCCCCTTGGAAATGCCTATCCTAGGTTGGGTTATCAAGAAAATACATTTAAATTATGTTTGTCTTGTTCTAATTCTAATCTAGGATATGAACAACTAAATCTTCCTTGATTTTAGGAAGCTAAAAAAGCAAGGTTATGCCATTCTCCAAATTAGCCAGGATACTAATATCCTTGCCTGGGTTAGACGGTTATAGAGGTAGTTATTTTAATTAATCAAAATATTTTCAATTTTTTTAACTTTATTGTTATGTTTTTATTTTTTTTCTCCGACAATTTTATCCATAATACATAATTATTTTATAAAAATACATATTTAAAAATATGGAGAGACAAACATAATACATGATAAACCCGTGATGGATATAACGGAAAAACAAACATCATCTTTATTAATACATCTTGAGATAATCCTGCTCAAGTTAGAGAAAAAGATTCCCTAGCTAAGCTATATGTAGTCAAAGCTCCCGAACACGGCCTAATTGTCTGCACTGCAAGAGGTACTTTATATGGTGGCTTAACACTGCATCTCTTGCCCTGCGATATAATTTGTTTAGTCTCTTTTCTTATAGTCAGTCACTATCTTCTCCTTGTTTCCTTCATTCAAAAAACCGAATAAATGACATATGAATTGAAAGGAGGTTAGATTACAGGGATAACTTTTTACTGATTGAAAAGGCTTCGCCACCTGTAATGATGGGTTGCAGTTTATACAGGTGTAACTATGTCCAAAATGTATGTGGTGTTACGGATTGTAGGAACGAATTTGTAGGTGGCCAAGCCCCTTCATCAAGTTATATCTTTTCTTCCAAATTTTAAACGCCCTTGGGGGTGCACCAACCCAATGTTTGGCCATCTTCTGTTGTTGTAACTTTAAAACTACTAATCCAAACCCTATACCCTTTCAAAAGATTCTAAAAGGCACAAACATGAATAATTCGCGTTGTCTAAAACATCCACGGTACATGAGAAACAGGCATCCAAAATGCCTGCTTGAGCAATATTAGGAACAAGTGAATAATTACAAGTACAAATCAAAGGCATGATAAAACATCATATTTTGCTTACTTGAAGATGATTATTTGTAAAATCAATATGTTTAACGAATACCCATTTCTTAATTTGAAATAATTTGAAATCCTCGTGCATAAATTGAATGAATCAATTATAAAACCATTCAGACTTTTTCACAAACAAGTTATGCGCTATAAAAAAACTCAATAGAATAACAAATTTCATTGATTAACTCACATTCAAAAATGAAATGTGAATGGGCCACCGAGTGTCATCAGATGCTCACTTACAGATAATTGGAAACAATAGAAAGATACCTTTGGACACTAGCGAATGGATCACCAATACAACAACCAGTGTGAATGGCCCACTAATACCAACACCACAACGTATATAGGCAGAGGATAGAAATGGATCCGATCAATTTCAGCCTATCAGGTACCTCATATAAGCTGATGGATGTGCAAACAATAAAATTAACAACTCCACTACATCACCCACAATGGCCAGGAGTATGGGTTCTCAATATCAAACCATGAAATTTTCATTAAAAACCGCACTCAATTGGTCCAGAATTGGCTTCTCCTTAATTGAACAGTTGAACTTAAAATGTTAAAGAAATCGAACAGGAACGTACGAGAAATTGAAAAGGATGAAAAGGCATTTTCAAACGGATAGACTAAGAGGAAGAAAATGAGACGAGAGGGGGAAACAACTGTGTAAAATGGGGAACTAGACAGAGTTTAGCTCTTTCCCGATTAACATAGGAGATTAAATCAGGCAGACCAACTAGCTCCCCATAATATAACGTTGTGATATAGCCCGTGCCGGTATGGCACGGGTGATTTCCTAGTATATTAATACAGCCGAACCTCGATAAATGAATGCTCTCAGGACAATCAAAAAATATTCGTTTAACTGGGTTATTTATTTATCGATAAATAAATAAAATATTCATTTATCGATAAATGAATATGTATTCATTTAGACAATATTTTCTCAATTAAGAAGTTAAATTGTATAGGAGAAAATGTACAAGTATATCAGAAAATGGTCAATTAGAAGAAGAAATCCAAAGATTAATTGGTGTCATTTCTAATTTACATTATAGAAATGTGATCTTGTGAACTATCCTAACGAGAATGATGCAGTTATGGAGTCTCCAACAGACGAAAAAATTATTGAGTCAGTAATTAATAATGAGAATGATCCTGAACCAGATGATAGTAGCGTCATACCAAATGTGTCATGTAAATATGCTTTTAAAGCGATGGTCACTTTAAAAAATTATTTGCTGCAACACGAGCAAAATATTGCAAAAATTGTGCAAGCATTGCATAAAATTAAGGATACGGTGCATTTTGGTTTGGGTGGAAGAAAAAGACAATCAATCATACATGATTTTTTTTGAGTTCACTCCTACATATATTTTTATGTAAAACTTTCAGATTATGTATTTTGGTTTATTATATATATATATATATAATTCAGTGATTATTCGTTTATATTTCTATAGGGCCTTTAAGGATCCAATTTTTTTATTCATTAATGCATTAAACGAGGTTATTCATTTATCCAAGTCGGGACCGGAGAAAAATATTCATTTGGCGAAGTTATTCGTTTATCGAGGTTCAACTGTAACAGATAAGTGTAACTACATCCTGCCTTAAACTAATTAAGATTAACTAAATGTGTGTTAATTATACGCTTAGTTTCATAATCAGATAAGTGTATCAACTTCGGATGCTGTGCGCATGCAACAAGTTGATTATCCAAAAATGGCAAAATTTCCTAAACTGGAACAGGTTTCCCAGTTTCCATTAGTATACTTCCATTTTTTTTTTAAATGTATCATTTTACAAATAAAATTAGAAACATAAGCTTAGTCTTTAAGGAGACAATATTCTTCCCTGAAGTTCTCTGCCTGTTCAAATTTCTTACGAGCTCTGTTTTTTTTTTCTGGTACAAACTCCTATCTCTAAGCAAATTTCCTATTCTCCCTGTTTAATTGCTCTGTTTACGTTTCTTTTTGTTTTCGTTTTCCGTTGTAATCAATCACTTAAAATCATGGGTTGTTTCTTAATTTTCTGTTCTAAAATCGTTGCTTGTTTCTTATCAGAGATTATATCATATCAAATATGTCATTTTTTTCTGTTATTATTTGGGTTTTTTTTCCCTTGAAAGCATAGATCTACAGTTGTAATAGCATGGTTTGCTTCCACTGTTGGACATATTTTTTTGTTGTGGGTTGAAATCAAAGAACTAGAACTGAGAAAAGATGGGTATTTTCTGTTTCAAGTTTTTTTCTTCGTGTTGTTGATATCATGGTTAAAAATCATGGATTGTTTAGGTTTTGATATGGATCGAGTATAGTAGACAAAGGAGATTTAGATTGTCTTCAGGTCATGCATGATATGAGTGAGATGTTACATAAATTTATTAGATCGCACTTGTTAATTTGAAATGGTTTTGCAATTTTTAGGTCTTGTATTTTTCTGTTCATACTTGAAATTTTGCCCCCTTTTATCAGGAACCAACAAGAATGGTGGGTACTTGCAGTCAATTGCTAGGCAGAAAGATGGGTGGATGCAATGTAGTTAATATCGGATATCGGTTCATCTCGGCCGGCACCGATACACTGGTACGGTTTTATATCGGGGATATTATCGTTGAAATATCGGTATAATATCGGTTCTAGATTTAAAGACTATAATTTTATATTAAACATTTTCTCCACACATTTTCGGATAAGATATAATAGATAACATCAATTTTATCAAAATACAAAAGAGTAACTTTAGTAACTTGCTTCGAGAGCTACATGCACCTCTACTACCACCTGGAAGACTTTCTTCGCCAAAATTACCCTTAAACTTTATAGAAAACGACCAATACCGTCTCATATCGGGAAATGTAGGAAAATTTCGTATCGACCGATATAGGCGATATTTGACCGAAACGGCCGATATTCGACCGATACGGCCGATATTATCGGGCGAATATCGTATCCCCGATATCCTTCTTATCGTATCGTTCTGGGCCGGTATCCGAAATATCCCCATATATATCGGCCGATACGGCCGATATTGACTACATTGGGTGGGTGTATACTGGAGGTTAGTGACTCTCATCTTTTTTTTTTTTTTTAGTAAAAAGGAAAAGAAGTACGGAAGATCTACAAGAAGTAGATATAGAAGCAAGTACAAAAACAAAAAAGATTACATGAATATAGAATCCCAGTTCCTTGTTAGAAACCTTGCAGTGAAGTAATAAGTGTCTTCTTAAACTGTTGTTAATTTCATTCTTGTAAGGCTTTTGAATCTAGTGTTAACTAATCTATGCATACTCGAACTATTATGTGTTTGTAAAATATTGTAGATGGCAGACGCACCAGCGATGGCACGATCGATGCCTTTCCCCCTCTCTCCCTATTCCCATGTATGTGATCTCCACGAGGAGGGTAAATGGTACATACCACTTATTGTAGGCGTGGCCATTTTCGTCTTATTTTGCCTTCTCGTATACGCCTTGTATAGGACTACTCGGCCACCAGTACTTGTAGGAGTACCACCAGTCGATGGCGCTGCAGCAGGAGGTGTTGGAGGCGGGTTAGGAGTACCACCAGTTGGTGGCGCTGCAGCAGGAGGAGGTGTTGGAGGCGAGGTGCAGCTTCCAGAGGTTCAGGCTGTTAGATGGACACTAGTCGGACAGGGTGAGGACGTAGTTAGATGATGCTTATATGATGACCTGTTTAGAGGCCCAACACCAGTCCAGAAGGCTCAACCTCACAATTTGGAAGTACTCTGTCCTCTTTTGCAAAATCTATGTAGTTTTTTCATCTTTGGGGATGTCCAAAATTCGGTGTTTGCCAATAAGACTAAATCATCATCACTCTTGAGACTCTTATATTTTATGGATATGTAAGTTATTTACTAACTATCACTTCGGAAAAAAGTCGTCATTGAACACAATTTGATGCATGTTGGATGAACTTCTACCGCAAATTGCATCTCAGAGATAACTTGCCTTCCCTGCATTTCAATGTATAACTCTAGTACTCGCAAATAAGATCTGAATTCAACTGTCATTATTTGGCAGCATATATGGAATCAAGTAGTATACACACTTTTTGCATTCCTGAGTATGCGCCTCCAGGACTGAAGCTTCAGCTGTAACTTGCGCCAGGGCTTGTTGGTGGGAGATTCCAACGAGTCCCTATGAACATTCAGTGAGACGAAGAACTATTAGAGTAAATAGCTTACCATAATCTCCTTCAGTATACTCTGGTGAGCCATGCCAAAGAAGTAACACAAACAGCAAATCAAAACACATTTTAACTAGAGAAAATCGACAGTTGATGCAAAATCTGAAATTTGGATGTAACATTCTTAGATTAGTTGATGTAAAAAGGAGTAAATAGGTCAGCCATATTTAGGATCAAATGTATAATCCTCTGAGGTGAAGGTATGCTTATTTTACTGCAAAAAAAAACACAGAAATTTAAGTATCGACGCAGAAGGAACACTAAGTACATCAACAGAGTACTTACAGCCATTTAAAGAAAGAAATTAGTAATTCTTAATTGCAGAAAATGAAGCAACGTTAGATCCAAGATTCCAAATTGCAGAAGAAACCCAGCCCCTTCAAATCTGAGACATCAAAACTTAATGTTAGCACTAAACCTGACACAGAGAATGTAAACTCTAAAATGATAGTGACTTCCTTCTTCCCTCCTCCTTTTTCCGGGCTTGGGACCGGCAATGAAATGATATATCATTTACAATGGCAGAGTTAAAAAAGGGTGTTAATTTAAAATAAACATCATTAAGAGAAACAAAGGTAAATGCATTGCAAAAAGTGGCCCACAATGTTCAGTTCTACACCACCAGAACCTGAAACCCCTAGGTGGTGGTTCGAACATTGAAAAGATCCCTTGTTTGGACTTGGAGGTTATGCATCTAGAAAATCACCTGGAAAAGGAGAATTTCCTGTCAGAAGAGAACACGAAAAGTGATCTGATACAGTTAAAGGCTAAACATAACTTAATTAAGCACACTCGATATGTTGTCTATAGGGAGTTAAAGCACCAGTCACGACATTTGAGCGTGTGAACCAACGAAAGCGCGGCAAAAAGATTGATTTCAAGAAACAAGCAGGGATAAAATTTGTATGAAAATTCTGTTAAGAAGCTGCCAGGATAAGAAGGGCAGAGAGTATATGGAGAAGACGTTTCAAGCAGATAATACAAATGAAAAAAGTCCTTGCTTGATGAAAACTGCAGAAGGCACGAAAGGAGGCTCGCTCCTTCGCATGGTATGGAACAATCAATCTGAAAAGTACATCATAGCAAGCAATAAGAACAAGTGCATAGGAATCCACGAAAGAAAGTTATAAATGAGCACGGAACCCATTTTATTAACAACCAGGAATAATTGGATGATCGACGTTATTAACAACCAGGAATAATAGGATGATCGACGTACACTCAAAAGTATATTAAGAGATCAGTAAGGAATATAAATCCTTTCAACCCCTCCTTCCTTCCCCATCTACCCTTCAAGGACTTACCACAGTTCACAATTAGAATTAGGCAAATCAGATCAAAGCAAGTTGCTTCAAGTTGCATTCATATAAGCTTAATGAGTCCAAACTGAAACCTCACAACATTACCAACAAAAAATGTTTCCTGACGTATCAATCAAATTAGACTTCGGCGGGGAATTTTTGTTTTACATAGTTACATTCTTCTTAATCACTGCATCAGGAAGACGTTTCTTTACTTCCTTTTTTCATGTTGAACTTCCCTCTAAAAAAGACTCACCCCCCATCAAAAACCCTAAAACCTAATTGATCACAAAAATAACTCGAAACCCATTAAAGTAAAATCCCTATTACCTTTAGAAGTTGGAAGAACATCTCCATCATTAGCAGTACCTGAAGCGATCTTAACCCGTTAAGCTTCTCTGCTACCTTGTCGACTTCATTCCCATCTGCATATAAACAATACAAATCATAAAACAGCAAAAAAGAAGAGAGATTTGGGGATTTATTGTGATTAGCACCTTTAAAGATGACAGCAGACTTCATGGGCGTTTTCAAATTCACAATACTCTGCTGGTATACTACTAATTTGAATTGGAAAAATTGAAGAACAACGAAGTTAGAATTGATCTTGTCAAATGAATCGATCATCTTAGATTAGATGCTCTTTCTAGTATAAACTGGAATTTTCATCTTCCCCAGGAAAAAAAACAAAAAAAACAAAACTAGGGCTAGCTAGTAGTGATATGCTAATCCAGTTTTCTGTTACAGTTACGAGAATGTTGTGAATCACTCGTGTAATCTGTTAGTGAAGAACTTGTGCGCTGAAGGCACCTAATGCTATCGGCACCTGTATTGCGCATGTGTGTGTTTGGCTATTATCATTTTCTTAACATGAATTCATTTTCTTCAGAACCCACACTATTCCTTAGAGCATCTCCTACGGACGGTGGAAATTTTATTTTGTTATGACACATAGGACTCATTTAAAGTAAATTCAGCTCCAATAGTAGGTCCTAAAAATAGGAAGGTGTTAAAATAAATATGAAGGTCTTAGTGAAAGTCTTATTTAGACCTTTTAAATGACTTCCATGTCATTTTTTTGACAATTTTTTTAATTATTATTTATAAAAAAAAATCGGAAATGCTATTCAACTCCCTCTTTTCCACCTCCCTCCAATCTAAATCACACATCTATACTTAGATTCACTTTCAGGTACAAGTAGGGTTCACCACTTCCCTAATGTGGGGTTTAGGTTGGATGGAGGTGAATAGGGAGGTGGAAAAGAGGGAGTTGAATAGCACCGTCGAAAAAAATTTTCTAAACCAATAAGAAAAAGGAAATCACTTTTATCTTTATCCAAAAAAACGAATCTTAAAAGTAAGACACCACCGGTTCATATGCAAAACACTATTATTTTTGCCACATATGTATAACCTCATAAACAAGGATCTAAATAAAAATTTCACATAGAATTTTTAGCACCCACTGTTGGAGATGCTCTTAGAGCCAAGGTTTTTAAAGCGTGAAGAAGCGTGACTTATTTTTTGCATTTGAGAATAGAATCGTATTTTGAACCATGAAACGCAGAATCATGACAAAATATTAGAAGTTTTAAATTACAAGATGTGTGTATGCAAATTCGAATTATAAAGTTGAATAACGTAGTTCATAATAAAAAACGTGAGTGTGTACGATATTTGCTAACGATTCAGCCAAGAAGCGTTGACTGTGGTTTGACTACGCCGGTCCTCAGTCAAACCGATTAATGCACGGTAGTCGGAGTGATTTTTAATTTTGTGACACGAGTCGCGCTAATAACCTGTAAGGACCCTCAAGCTCGTCAATACTATGAGACCAGTCAAGAGACGACTAAGCCGCTAATGACTCGCTTAATTAGAGACAAACGTTAATTAATAGAAATTAATCTAACAACGATCTGGATACGAAATTAGTATCACTAGATAGATCTCGAAAAGTTATGCGAAATAGATTACTTGAACGTGTCAATCGGATACCGAATAACATTAAAGTTGTACGAGGGTGTTTATGGGTGAAAATCGTTTCTTCCGATTTTGGTAATTCCGGTAAGTGAGTGAGAAACAGATCTAAACCCTAAACAAATGTACTGCACGCTAGTACTTTAGATTCGAGAGATCAATCTGTACAACTTCGGCTTAGACCAAGAAATGGTCGTTCCGGATTTTCTTCGGTCACAAAGAGGAGGAGAAGGGCTGGTTTAGGGAGGGAAGCAAAGAGAGTGTTGAGACCATAACAGTTCTGGAAGAGTAGTACTTGACTTGTATCAGAAGGTGAAAGATTTTGGGAAATCTAGCAGAGTTTCCTTTCTGAGTATTATATTTCTCCTGACCAAAAACTTGTTGTCTTGGTGGAAATAGGTAAGACCTATTTATACAAGTCTAAGTGAAACGTATTATGGCCTCGTAAGAAAAAGAAACGGATGAGTTAAATGGGAAGAGGTGGTAACGCCTGGTATTGATGGAATTTGATGGAATTGATGTTTCACAATGAAAGAGCGTTTCACCATTACTTCCTGCATTTACTAACCGTTTTATTCTTAATACACTGTCTTCAAACAGGCATTTGTGTATGCCGTACGCTGTAAACCGCCAAACCAAAACTCTAAAGAGCATCCCCCATTTTGTGACATGTATTGATGTCTCGAGTGTTTTCGTGGAAAACGTGTAGCATGTCGTTGGTGTTTGATAAGTTGATCTTGAGAGATGTGCCGGCTCAGTGGCGACCTTCGACGGTCGAGATTTTGCATCTTAAGAGAAATCGCGGCCTTTGATGTAGGCACGGCATTCCAAAGTGCAAGGGTTGCACGGCATGTGCCAATGGCTTGTGCGTAATGCCTTGGCTGTAGGTTGCACATCGGGTGCAAGTGGTAATGCCAAAATGCAAGTGTTGCATGGCATGTGCCAATGGCGCGCGCAGCGGCTTTGGCCCTAGGTTTGCACGGCTTGGCATGCTAGGTTACAAGGGTCGCTTGGCATGTGCCAATGGCGCGTGTGGCGTCTTGACACTAGGTTTGCACGGCTTGGCACTGAACAACCTAAAGTCAAGGATGGACCGACAACGCAACCACAACCTCCAAGGTTAGCCCTGGCATGATCGCTGCCGAGCGTATGTTTCATCCATCCATCCCAAGAATGCAATGGAGTTTGGTAAATTTTGGAATCCACTGGAGAGACACTGTGAACTAAAGCACAGATCCGGACGACCAACAAAAAACAGAAGAGGGTCGATACCTCTTTCCATGCGAACAGAGTTTTTAGAGCTTGAACAGAATGAAGATTCCTTCTTGCTCCATGAATGGGAATAGGTGACTGGCGCGTGGAATGTGCATGCTAGGTTGCAAGCGTCGCTTGGAATGTGCCAATGGTGCATGTGGCGGCTTGGCCCTAGGTTTGCACGGCTTGGCATGCTAGGTTGCAAGCGTCTCTTGGCATGTGCCAATGACGCGTGTGGCGGCTTGGCCCTAGGTTTGCACGGCTTGGCATGCTAGGTCGCAAGCGTCGCTTGGCATGTGCCAATGGTGTAGGATCAAAATCTCGCAATGACAATGTTTCAGCGAAATTATCAATGACACAACACAATAGCGTCGCAGAACAATTTCAGAAATGATAAAATAAATGACGTCAGCTAAGATCACGAGAAAGATATGATAGTCCTGCGAAAATTAGAGAGTTTGCGAAATTAACATTTGTACGGTTGCGAGAATGTCGTAGACCATACCCGAAAATAAATGACAGATTAGTTGTCATCCATTATATATTTCCTTATAAATAGTCGTTCGAGTTGTAAAGAGGAGAGAGATCTTTTTTGAGTAAGAAACAAGTAAATAGGAGAGAGAAAGTCTATAGCAGAGATCATTCTTGATTTCTTTATCTTTTCTTGTAAGAACATCCAAAGATTAATCAATAAAATTAAGAGTATAAACCTAAAATGAGTTGATTAATAATGAAATCATATGAGGGGTGTAGTGTAGGATTTCCTGCAACTACATAATGGCGCTAGAAACAGGGAGGTGTTGAAGATTATTCTAGAAAAAGCTGAAGATTGATATTGAGATTTATGAAAATTTAGAGTGATTGATTAAGAATTTTCTATAATTTCTTGCAATATTGTTAACATTGAAGAAATGGATAGAAGAAGAAATACATCCGAACAACCGACTGCTGTTAGAAGAAGCAAAAGAATTGCTGGAAGAGAAAGAAATGAAATGGGAGAATCTACTAGAATGAGAAATAATAGAGAAAAACAAATTCAACCACCAATTCAACAAATACTAGTTCAAGAGAGGAATACATATTATGATAGGGTGAGAATACACACTTGGAAATCAAATTCGGCAGAAGAAATAGAAGAAGAGCAACAAAACAGAAATTATAGACATGAAGAGAGAAATCAAGAAGCAGATGAAGGAATAATTCATGGAGATGAGGAAATTGGAGCGTTAGAAATATTGAGACGAAGAATACATGAAGAAAGAAGAGCTGAGGCAGAAGAACGTGCAAATTTAACAAGGCAAAATCACGAATTAAAGATGGAGAATATAAGACTACAGAATAGAAGATCGAGAAGTATTACAAAATCATATTCAAGATCGACTAGAAGAAAAATGAGGAGAAACTCACCCACAATCAATGCTGGAAACAATATTCAAGAAGAAATATCAAATCCTAATGAAGAATATCGCGAAAATAGAGAAAGAACTGATGATCTTTTCGTTCCACAAAATGAAACTTTTGATGATGGGAAAAATGGTGGAAATCAAGAGAACGGAAAACATCAGGGGAAAAATGACCAAGATGGCGAAGGAAATCGAGAGGAAGGAAGAAGAATTTTACATGTGAGAGAAACTCAAAGAAATCAACAGACAATTGAAGAAGAAATTGAAAGACATTATGCTGAACAAGCACGTTTAATCTGCGAACGTGAAAGATTGAGAGTGGAAATGGAAGAACAAGAGCTTCAGGAGACAATTCGCCAGAACAATCATGACAATCGAGAAAGAAGGCGTACACAAAACCGGAATAACGGTAATCTCAATGAGGAGTATGATAGGGTAAAGAGAATGGCTGAAAGACGGTGAATTGAATTGATAAGAAATGAACAAAATCATGGAGAGGAAAATGAAAGGCATCATCATATGCTAATTTAAGATAGAGATGAGGAAGAGAATCGCAGAGGAAGACGAGATGAGAATAATGAAGAAGAAATACAAAATTTCGCGAGAGAAGATAGACATAAACGCAGAAGAAGAGAGGCAAAACTAAAGAGACCAATGGATCAAGATTCAGGTGTAAATAAACAAATCTTGAAAGAATTAGAAGAAATGAGAGGAATGCTAAATAATAGAGGAGAAGTAGGTAGAAGACAATTGGATGAAGCAATAGAAGAAGCTGCGAAAACTCCATTTACAAGGGAAGTACAATTAGGAGGAATACCACCGAAATGCAATTTGCCCGCATTAACCAGCATTTTTGATGGAACAACTTGTGCAATTCAGCACATTAAAGCCTATGTGAGGTGCATGTTACAATGGGAAAATCATGATGCTGTATTGTGCAAATATTTCGCATCCAGCTTAACATGAGAGGCGTTAAAATGGTTTGGAGGTTTACCAAAGAACACAATAACCTCCTTCAATCATTTGCAGACTACATTCTTGGGGGCATATATAAGTAATAATTCCTCACGACCTGGTATAGAAGATGTGTTTGGATTAAAACAAAGGATTGGCGAAAGTTTGAAACACCTGACTAAAAGATGGAGAACTATATGTAGCGAAATGGCTGGCCGTGTATATGAGAGATATCTTATATTATCATTTATCAATGCTATGTTTGCAACAAACCTATTGTATGTCCAAATTTTCAGAGTCAAGAATACGATCACAATGACTGAATTGCGAGAACTTCAAGAGGAATACATTTCTCTAGAGGAAAGGCAAAATGAAATGGAATCATATCCAGTTGCGAACACCATCTCACAAACAGCGAATGCAAGCTTATTACACAAGCTAATAAACACAGTGGCGAATACTTCGCAAGTACAACAAGAGAAGGTGACAAGTAAAAATCAACGGAAACTGGTAGCTACGGGGATCCGAGATCAAGAAGAGTATGAAAGAGAAAGAAATTTCTACAATCGTGGAGGAAATAACAAGATTCAAAGACTCGATCAACCGCAAGAAACTTATGGAGGTCAAAGACAAAACTACAATAAAGGACAAGGAGGTCACAAGGTAATATGGGAAGAAATCAAGATGCCACCTCTAAATGCAAGTGTGGAGAAGATATGGGAAGCTATAATATTGATGGAGAATATACCAACACCATGGAACATGGGAACGGAACCACCTCCAAACCACAGAAGTCATGAATTTTGTTCTTATCATCATTTTCATGGACATACCACAAATGATTGCAGAAATGTAAAAAGAATTATTTTGAGAATGATAGATCAAGGAAAACTAAACGACTTTCTGGTAGGGCATCCGCAATCTCAACCACTGCCACCACCACCATAACATCACAAAGTGAATACGATGAAAAAGAAAGAAACATTCTTCATAGAAGTTGGTGCAAAAGCAAAAAATCTATTCTGTCACTCTATCGTACATTCATATAAGACAATTCAAGATTTTCATGATAATATTTTGAGTAGAGTGTTCGCAAGAGATAATGATGGAAGAGAAATTACGAATATTGCGAAAATTTCGCTACTAGAGGAATGGCAGAAACAGATCATTTCTTTTACCGCAGAAGAAATTCCCGAAGAAGAAGAGGTGCATGACAATCCATTGATAATAAAATTAGAAATTAATCCAAAACCGAAATAAGATGAGGATGATGAAGCTGAAGATTCATGGGCAATCAATAGAATTCTAGTCGATACTGGAAGCTCTGTGAACATCTTATTTTATCATACTTATAAAACCATGGGTGGAAGAGATGATGATCTTATACCATCAACATATAAGATATATGGTTTTAATGGTACTGCTAACAAGCCTAAAGGGGAGGTTACTATTCGAATTCCATTGAAGGGAATATCTTCTGAAATCTTATTCTGTGTCGTTGATGTAGAATCACCCTACAATGTGTTAATTGGTCGACCTTGGCTACATGGTATTTTAGGTGTAGCTTCAACTTTCCACCAATGCATCAAATTCCCTCACCCCAGTGGTGTAGGAATCATAAAGGGAGATTAGGTTGAAGGAAAGAGGTGTTACAAAACTGAGATAGAATCTTGCGAAGGAAGAGTAAACAAGAAGGAAAACCGACGACACAAAATCAAACATATACAAAGAAGTGAGAGGTTGATGGTGGATACAATCGAAAGGAAAGGAGAAGAGATGTTGCGAAATTAATGCTAGCTTAGAATAAAAATAATGAACATACCACTACTAAGGAAGCAATAGCAGAAAATAATAAAGAAGCAGAGAATGACAAAGGTAATAAAAACAAGAAATGTATAAATGATTAAGTTGTTGCTATACTCTCGCAATAAGTAAAATTCTCAAAAACACATTTGATTGAATGGCAAAATTATGATTGCGAAATTCAGATAAAATATGATGATTTGTGAGACTCTCGCAGAGATAATGAATTTTACAGAAAGTAATCAGAGAAGAATGACAAAAGAGAAAGAGGCGAACCTTTATGGCGTCCACCCTAGTTCGCGAATACAATTTCGCAAGAGGCAAATGTAAGACCTAAAGTACGTCATATAAGGGGGTACCTGTTGCATGGCTCAGGGAAAGGCTACACCGCCACCGGAATCTGAGTCATGGAGATTTGGGGTCAATGAAGCCCATCCGGGAGAGGCACCTTGGATTCTCTGCTTAAGCATATGACTTAGGTTGGGCGACTAAGGTAATAAGGACTCTCCCAAGGAGTGCAGATCTGATCAAGGCGCCGAGGTACACGGTTGAGTCAAGAGTGCCAGAGACGTTTGAAGCGTACCTTGCCATTCTTGACAAGTCTTGGCTTATATGCACTCGGCCTGAAGAAAACCCCACTTAGGGTGAAGTCTCGTAACCATAAGCCCTATAGGTAAAAGGGATAAGAGGAAGCGAAAACAACTGGTTGTTGTTAAGACTGGATGAGAGGATCTAACCTTGTATGGTATAAGTACGCCTCCTTGAAGGGGCAACCAGGGGGGAGATAAGGGCGGCACCCTCCATTAGGGAGTTTATAAATATCTTAAGACGCAAATGTCATGAGGATTTTTATTCGCAAGGATATTAAGGCTTGTCATATTTGTGCAACAATCCTGAAGAGGCAATAATACAAAAGAAAAGGATAATACGAGATCAATAGGTTTTCGCATGAAAGTGTGAAGATGTCCTGCGATTTCGTCGCAAGACGACAATGTCATGGGGCTTCATTTTCGCAAGAATATTTAGGCCTGTCATATTGTCGCAACATTCCTGAAGAGGCCATAATACAAAGTAAAAAGTTAAGGCAAGATCAATGGGTTTTTGCATGAAAATGCAAGGACGTCCTGCGATTTTGTCGCAATGACAAGAGGTGGCATAATAAGACCTTTAATTAGGAAGGCAAAATAAGACCACACATGAATTAGATTTTGAAAAGAAACAAAATTCACTTCGTATAAGATTGCGAAATTATACAATAAGAATTTTTTTATGAAATCTCTCATTTGGATTCAAATAACAGAGGCAAGTATGGGAATGTATGAAATTAGAAAATGTTATTTGTCTCCATATGATAGATTTACTCAAAAATTCAAGAACTAATGATTATATTGATTAACTGTATTGTAAAGAAGAATTGTTTTAATTAATGCAGGTCAAAATGAAAGAAACACGAATATACAGAAAGAAGAAATAAATGTACAAGTATTACAAAGAATCAAAGAAAGAAATAAAGACTAATCCTTCATTATCTTCATCAGACTTGTTCCCTTCTTCGTCTGCGTCAGAATCTTCATCACCATCAGAACTTCCATCACTATCAGATTCTTCATCGTCAGCTTCGCTATCAGAGATAATCAAACTGGGAGTATTCTGTGGGATTTCTTCCAAGAGACAAGGATAATCAGAATGTGGGATATTATGATCGTCACAAACCATTTGGATAGTTTGATTGCGAAAATGCATAGCATCATTCTTAAAATTCGCAACAATGATCTTGATTTGATTCTTTAATCTAGAATACTTGTTGTTGCGAGAAGAAAGATTCTTTGCGAGTTCCTCCTTTTCAGCTTCGAGTTCCTCAATATTTTCACGATATCTATTTTCAGAATCTGCGAGCAAAAGATAATCAATTATTAACTTGATGAGAATTCATAAGAAACAAAAGATTAGTAAAGAAGAGCAGTTAGTAACCTTCTCTCTCAGAAATCATATCTCTAATCAAGGTTGTATGCTCAACTTGGAGACTAACATTTACACCTAAATCTTTTCTAGCATCATCTAATATTTTCACAGCCCAAACAAATTCATCCTCACTACTTATAAGAAGACGGGAACGAATTTGATTTTCCCTTTCGCAGAGTTCGATAGTCTTGCGGTTAGCTTCATCTCGTTCAAGTTGAACTTCAAGAAGAGCCTCTTGGAATCTCGCCAAAGCCTTAGCACCTTGATCAGAGATACGATCCTTATCATCTATGAAACCACTAATTTTGGTTCTTAACTCATTGGTTTTATCTTTAGAATCAAGAAGGAGACGCTTAAATCGGTTGGCTAAGCCTAAACTAGATCTATGATCAATTTCTAAGAGGCGAAATTTAGATCTAAGCTCATTTAGATAAAGAGATGAAATTCTATCATTTGAGAAGCTATTTAAGGAATTGTTAAGACGCTCAAGAAGGGTATCGTTATCCAAGGCATTAGGAAATGAACGAAGAAGGGTAGCTTCATCAGAAAGACCATAAATGTCTGCAAAAAGGATCATTTAAATAAGATAAAACAATAAGATGAATGAATAAAGGGAAAAGAGAAAAGTAACATACCGTAAAGCTGATTATTAGCTTGCTGAAGACTAGAGATTTTGTTCTTATACGAATAAGAATCAATTTCTAATTGTCTATTTTTCTCGCGAAGACCTTTAACTTCAGCTTCCAATTCTTCATTCTTTTTGCGAAATTGAAGATTCTTCTTTTCAATATTTTCACGTCTTCTCTCTAGATCTGAGGCAACAACAAAAGAAGCTTTTCCAGCCTGCGAAAAATATAAAAAGTATTAATATAGAAAGAAATTTTGAGTTATAACAATGAAGAAGTAAAAGGATAAAAGTATACAAGACTATTGAGAGAATGCAAGAAGTCGGGAGTCACTGATCTAGAAACTCCACGAAGAGAGCTATCACCATCCAGTAAAAGGACATCGCAAAGGGTAGCGAGAGCTTTGCAGGTATTTGTGAATTGGCTATCTCTCATTCCTTGTAGAGAATCAGAAAAGAGGCCAGATAGCTTAGCCATAGAAGATTCAGGTGGAGAATCTTCAATTGCAGCAAGATTATCGTTGTCCTCATCACCCTTATCACTTTCGGAATTTTCGTGAGGAGGAATATTTGAAGGAGAAGAAGAACGAACTTTCCTTTTCTTTGGAGGAGGACCAGTTGACTTTTCTCTGCGAAGAGCACTTTTACATTTATCATCAATCTTCGCAACATCGGCAGATTCTTCTACTTCAGCAATAATCTTTACACACAGATAGAAATAAGAAATGTAAGCATGGAAGTAACAGTACTATTTAAAATCACAAGAGAAAATATCTTACCTCATCTGTGTATGAGTGAAGAGCTAACAGAGTATTAGATTTCCCAGTCCTGTTATAACTATCTTTCAGTTTTTGGATCTGCGGAATGTCGCAAGAGTTAGCGAACAGAATAATAAAAATCAATAAAGAAATATAAAATGAGTTAAATGAGAAGAAACATACCTCTTTCTCCTTCTCGGGCCAAGAGAAAACCCAAGGTTGATAAGCAGCGAGATTCGTAGGAAGAACATTTGACCCAGCAATGTAGGGTCCTTTTAGCATTAAAGGAAAAACACACCATTTATCATCTTTGGATTGGAGAGGAGTTGTGTTTTTACCAGAATGCCAGTCAATATCTTGCATGAGAATTTTGGCTTCATCAATGTTATCTTTCCTTTTTAAGCGAATACCCCAGCGAGTATTCTCTTTCTTCATGGAGATAAGTTCATAGTTCTCAAAGAAATTCGCTACTGTATACTTCTCAGCAACTATCTCTAGGTTTGCGAATTTAGGATCCCTAAGTTCTTTGGAGTAAAGAGATCCTCTACCAGCTCCACGATTAGCGAACTCTAGCATCAGATGGATACAGTCCCCACTCAGTTGGAAGATAGCTCGCGAAAATCCCGAGTAAGCGAGAATTTCATAAAATAAAGGAAGATTTGGGTTATAAAGAGGAATAGGGAGGCCTGCGAGAATCTGACCTAGCGAAATTATGATTGATTGATCATCACAATATTGATCAGAGAAAAGTTTGACAGAAAGAATTGATTTGGAATTCTCACCAGGAATGGTGGAGAGTGTGAAACCTTTATCAGCAAGATCTTTTTGGACATCTTGTAAATTCTTCTCATATCTATGACCACTTGGATCCATGTTTGAATATAGAGTATGGGAATGAATAAAAAGTAAGAGGATTGAAGGAGGAAAAAATTACAGCAGCAGAATTTGCAAAAGAATAACAGAGTTGCAGAGATGAGAGAATAAAAATAGAAGAGAAAGTAAAAAGAAAAGTGGAAAGAGGAGTAAGAAGAGTATATAAAGGAGATTTTTTTTACTCGAAGAAATAAACACCATTAAGACGAAAAGACGTAAGCGGTTGAAAAGCAGCGGTTACAGAAGACGTGTCAAGAAACAAATGGAAGAAAGAATACGTGTGATAAATGCAGAATATGAAAAGATGAACATCTGCGGCATTTCTCACATCATTCTCTACTTTGCAGAGAAGATATGAGCAGAGGCAAGATGTAGGATCAGAATCTCGCAATGACAATGTTTCAGCGAATTATCAATGACACAACACAATAGCGTTGCATAACAATTTCAGAAATGATAAAATAAATGACGTCAGCTAAGATCACGAGAAAGATATGATAGTCCTGCGAAAATTAGAGAGTTTGCGAAATTAACATTTGTAAGGTTGCGAGAATTTCGCAGACCATACCCGAAAATAAAGGACAGATTAGCTGTCATCCATTATGTATTTCCTTATAAATAGTCGTTCGAGTTGTAAAGAGGAGAGAGATCTTTTCTGAGTAAGAAACAAGTAAATAGGAGAGAGAAAGTCTAGAGCAGAGCTCATTCTTTATTTCTTTATCTTTTCTTGTAAGAACATCCAAAGATTAATCAATAAAATAAGCGTATAAACCTAAAATGAGTTGATTAATAATGAAATCATATGAGGGGTCTAGTGTAGGATTTCTTGCAACTACAAATGGCGTGTGTGGCGGCTTGGCCCTAGGTTTGCATGGCTTGGCATGCTAGGTCGCAAGCGTCGCTTGACATGTGCCAATAGCGCGTGTGGCGGCTTGGCCCTAGGTTTGCACGGCTTGGCATGCTAGGTCGCAAGCGTCGCTTGGCATGTGCCAATGGCGCGTGTGGAGGCTTGGCCCTAGGTTTGCACGGCTTGGCATGCTAGGTCGCAAGCGTTGGCATGTGCCAATGGCGCGTGTGGCGCAATGATTGTGCAGCTCGAATTTGGCATGGTTTCCGTGAAGCGCAATAATTGTGCGGCTTGGTTTTGGCATGGTTTCCATGATGCGCAGCGATTGTGTGGCTTTGGTTTTGGTATAGTTGCCATGATGCGCAGCGATTGTGCGGCTTTGGTTTTGGCATAGTTGCCATGATGCGCAACGATTGTGCGGCATTGGTTTTGGAATAGTTGTCATGATGCGCAGCGATTGTGCGACTTTGGTTTTGGCATAGTTGCCATGATGCGCAGCGATTGTGCGACTTAGGGTTTTGTGTGTCGAAACCCTAGTTTAGCATTTGAAAAAAGATACCCTGGTAATTTTTTACATAAGTGCATTAAATGTTCTAATAAATGTGTTTAGCGTCACCGGTGACGTCATGCTATGCGTAAGTTTTTACGATTTTACCCCTTATCTAAAAACCACCATCAACAGAGGGGGAAAATAGTCATTGTATATCTAAACCGACTGGGGCTTCCCTCATCCGTTTTCTTGTGTTCCTTAGTATATCTCGTTTTCCTTATCTCCTACGCGTGTCGAAAAGAAACTCATTTCTCTTTTCGTCTTTCTCTTTCTTCTTATTTCTTCTCCGTTCTTCTTCTCCCTGTTCTTTCTCTTTCTCTTCTCTGTCGATCTCAATTCGAAGAATTGAGTTTGTTATCATTAGAGAATTCATAGAAACATGTTAGTAAGTTTAATCGAAGGAGTAAGTGATTGTACTGTGGTTGATTGATCTCGGGAAGGAGGAGTTTAAGTTGATGTTGCTGAATCAAATTAGGTCTTGTTCTTGTGATGAAGAAATCTATAAAGGTTGTTGAATCTCTTGAGGGTTTGGTGATTATGGTGGTGTTGATTTGAGGAATTGATTCAATCTCAGAGGAACAGTAAGATAAATTTAGGGTTTCAAATTAATTCGATTATCTTCTTGGAATTGTTGTTATTTTATTGAATTTGTATATGGGTTTGTGTTTGATTGATGTCTAAATGGATGTATGGAGTTTAATTTGATTTCATAGAGAAACTAGAGTTCCAATTCTTCCCTAAATCAAATTAGAAACTAGGGATTTTGTATAATTAGGGTTGCCTGATATGAAATTGGATCCAGGATAAGGATTTGTGTGAAGTAGACTTTGTAATTAGGGTTCCTGAGTTAGAAACTATAGATGGAGAAGAATGAAACTGCAAGTATTTGTGTTACTGCTTAGGAGATTAAGTTTGGCTGATACATGAATTGTAGCAGTGTTCAATTAAGTTACAGATGAAGGTGGTTGTGTTATAATGGTGTTTCATGAGAATTAGAGGTTGTGGAAGTTACAAGTGGAGATGCAGATTGTAATGGTACTGGTAGTTTGAATGTATGTGTGTTTGAATTGAGAGAATGAGCATAAGATGAAATGAGTATTGCTTTTCTGTTGGTAATGAAGATGGGTTGAGTTCTGGTGATGTATTAGCTAAATGATCTGAGTTGTGTCTCAGATATTGATGTTGGTGGTAGTACTGAATTGGTGGTGATTTCTGAGAAAAGATGAAGTTAGTAAGTGAATGGGTTGCAGATGGGATTCGAGATACAAGTGGTGGTGAATATGAAATGGTCATGGAACTGATTTGGATGCGAGTGCAAGATGTGTACATAAGTGGAGCTAGTATTGGCATTGTAGGTTGAGAAGCAATAGAGGTTTAATTGTTGTTGTTGTTGATGCTGAAATGGGGAACTGTGATGCAATGAAGAACCGAACTTATGGTGTTGTTTGTGTTGATTAATATGGATCTGATAATGAAGATAGTTGTAATGGAGAAGTACTGGAATTGCAAGTGGTAATGATTTCAGGGACCGGATATGGAAGGATATTGGTGATGTTGTTGTTCCTGAGATAAAGATATGAAGAATGGTTGGGATTGAGATAGGTGTAGAAATGCATGTGAATAATGTTGGGGAAGTATGTTTGCAAGAAGAAGTGTTTGAAGCTGAAGTTGCAGTTCATAGTTAGTTGCAGCCGTTGGAAATGAGATGTACAAATAGATTCTAGTTTTGTAATTGGGAATTTTAGAATTGCAGTTGGGTTTAGAGTTAGAAATGCATTTCTTGATCTTGTCATGTTTTGTGTTGTATTATGAATTGTTACCTGTTAGTCATCCTAGTCAGATTATCTGATTGATTCTGTTCTTGTCTGACTCAGTCAACCTGGCTGAGTCGAGTTAACCCAATTCAACTGAGTTAAATCAGTTTGACTCAGTTGATCGATTTGGAGTTGACCAATTGACTATGACCATTTGACCTGGACATTGACTGTTAGTTGACCCTTTAACTGTTAGAGACCATTAGTTGACCCGAGTGGACATGGATTTGTATATTGGGCCGAGTTTAGTGGACTTGGGCTTAGTGCCATGTATTCTTAGTTTGATGTTTTGGACCTCTTATGGTCTGCATAGCTTTTGGTTCCTTCTACAAAGTTGTAGATATTCATAAGGAACGGTTCTTTGGGGACTACTCAAAAATGATGGGGACTACTCTCCATTTTTTTGGGTGGATATTGGAAGTAATAATGAGTTACCCCTTATCTAACTTTTCTTCTAATACCAAACTTTCCCTTGATAATTAAATTAGTGTAATGATTAGTGAGTTAATTAATGATGAGTGAGATTAAATTAATAATTTGATTTTTTTTCAAAAAAAGAATTATAGAGAGGGAGAAGAAGAAGAAGATGAAGATGATAATGAAGATGAGGGTTTTGCAAGAAAAAATTTAGATCTTTTTCCTTAAGAGGCACAACAAGAGTATGATGTTTTGGGTGCTCACGGATACTTCAAATTTAGTTAATGGCGCTTGAATTGGCCAAAACATTCCTAAAAATGAACAATTTATAAATTGATTTCGATTTCGTTAACAAAGTTCGGTTACAACATTTGAAGAATAGGTAGCCGAACTCATTCTGCAAGTGTAGTTCGGTTAATGTTTCTAAAAACACAGGTAGCCGAACTCAGCTTTAATGGAGTTTTTTCTTTCAGAGAAAAGTTCGGTTAGGAGAAAAAAATTGCGACGTAACCGAACTAAGTTCGGCTGGGAAAATAAAACGAAAAAATTTGCGACATGACCGAACTCAATATATAGGTTTTCAGAGAAAAGTTCGGTTAGGAGAAAAAAAATTGCGAAGTAACCGAACTAAAAGTTCGGTTAGGAAAAACAATTGCGACGTAACCGAACTTTTCTCTGAAAGAAAAAACCTCCATTAAAGTTGAGTTCGACTAGTTCGATAAAGTTTTCAGATCCTAGCCGAACTTTTATCTGCAACTTCCATTTTCAACTCATTTTGATGATAACTTCTCATTTTTTCAAAGGAAAACGAATGAAAAGTAATGGGTTTGTTATAATTTTTATTTTGATTTTGTTTTGTTTTGTTAATGATTTAAATTAAGCTATATATAGAGGTGGCGGTGGTGGTGATTTGAGGTGGTCGGTGGTGGTGGTGGTGGTCGGTGGTGGTAGGTGGTGGTGAGCGGAGGTGGTGATGGGTAGAGGTGGTTATATATATAGGTGGTGGTGGTGTTGGGAGGAGGTGATTATATATAGGTGAAGGGTAGGTTAGTCATTTCCATACTTTAGGATACCCCTTATAAGTATAGGGTAGACATTCCTATCACAAAGTAGTCCCCCACCATTTTTAAGTAGTCCCCAAAAAAAAATGGTTCTTCATAAGACACATCTAATGGGCTTAGAACCATAGATAGTTCACTTAGCCTAAAGCCTGATTTGTGCAATAATTTATTTGCTAAAATAAAGCTCATTGCTTTTGAACTCTTGCAATACTCTCTTGAAGCTCCACCAAAAGTTTAAGATCCTTTCTTTGACAAGTAAATGCTGAATCAGAAGTTTAAGAAGTTCTTATGCAGAAAATCTCTAACTAGTCTAGCTACATAAAATGATTAATGAATCACAAGAAGAGATTCAAAAGCCTATTATGAAGCAAATTTAGTCCTTTCCTCACACTCATTAATTTATCAATCCCCCATCTCACCACCTTAAGATATAAAATAACATAGGGATAATAATACCTTGATTTGGCTAGAGAGACGAGTCCTTATTCTGTCCATTATGTGCTTCAGCTGAAAATATGGTCTAGTTGGTTCCATCCAGAGGCAATTATTGATTACGATGAGTGAAAAATATATGGAACAGATCCAACACTTGGGAAACTTCAAGTACTGGTGGTGGATCCGTTTGATATCTTGTCACTCTCATAACCAATATGAGGTGCTAGCCTCAGTTGTGGCATTGATGTAAGTTCTTGGATATAGTCTTGACTTGGCATGATTGTTGCTTAACGTCTCTTGCTTGTCCCCAAGTATTACTGTTTTTTCTCCACTGCTTCAACCAAACAAAATCGTTTCCTTCTAATGTTTCTTTGATTTCATTAGCTAGTGACGGTGTTCCCTTGTTGAAAAGAATAACAAACTACAAGATTTCTCTATCTACAAAATGAAACATAAAAAAAAAATAAAGACTCTTTAATCGTATATCAATCATACTAACACCTAACTTCACAAATTCCATCTGCCAAACAATTTATCCCTACCCACCCCCTTTGAATCCGTTAGATTTAATTCGTACCATCTGAGCAGAACATGTATGGAAATTCAATTTGTATAATTGATGAATAACCAAATATCATAAAAACCTGAAAATCATAAAAAAAAAATCAACAAAAAACCTAAAAACACATAAATTGAACCAGAAATAAAATATTGATGTAAAACTAATGAATAACAGGAAAAATACATCAATCAATATGAATCGAACAAAAATCATACAAAAAAATGGGGATCAGGAAAAAGAAAAAACATACCTGCGTCTTCGATCCAGAATAGTCAAAAATGACGCAATAATCACACCTTATATATACAGATCTTGAGTTTTTTTTTGGAGAACATGCAATACATAGAACCCTAAATCAATTTGTTACCTTAACTTGTTCCATTGGATTGTAAATCTAAGTTCCTCAGCGCCGAAATCAGATAATCAGATTAGATATGAAAAACGAAAGCAGAAATTTTAAGAATTATGGGTCTATAAATAATTTTCTTTCCCAAAATGGGTGCACGTGTGAAGTTTACCGATCGTGGGTTTCTGGGTGGAAAAATATGAAAAATTGGGTCTGACAGTAGTTTTCACTAGCCTATAACTAGAGAATTGTATGAGATCATGTTATAAGCCTTGTATGAGCCTTTTGGCTAATCTTTAGAGTGCTTGTGTGATTAACAGTTAGTCTTTATTAACAACGAGTGAATCAAAGGATGAACTAGCGGATTGAGGATGTCGAGGTAGGCGTGGCTTGTCATCAAATCAGGTGGGAGCTCTTGTAACCTTCTTGTAATCATTAAGTTTCTTTTCAACAGCGAGCATGATGTGCCTTTACTTCTTGTGAGCATATTTGTGCGTTATTGAACGGGTATGAGTCGTGATATGCGTCACCTAGTATCCCGCAGGGAGTGTCTATGGTTTCCCCATAGCTCTTTGCTAAGTCTTATAGCCCAGATGAGGCAGTACATAGCACGGGAAGTGCATATAATAGCTATATAGCGCAGATGACGTAACTATATTACTTTTATTTTATATGGTAAATTTGTGTTTTATTCTCCACATGAAGTATAAATAGTACTACGAGGTATTTGGGGAAAACACTCGTTCGCATATCATACTGGTCTGATCACATAATATGTATTTCCTTTCTTAAAAGCCATAATTCGATGTTGTGTTCGGTGTTTGGTGTAAAAGGTGTTAATTGCTTTCTTATATTGTTGTTCTTAGATTGGTTATCTTTTAGTTGCATGTTAGGGATTACTTGAAGGTTAATTTGTTTCCATTGGGCACCCCTTTGGGATGATGTGCTCACTCATTCCGACTTCAGTTTCAGTTACACGAAGAAATGGTGCACATGAAGATATCCGTGTTTGTAGCTTAAAGTTTTAGCGAACTGAAGATGTTTGTTTATCTTTATGTATGTATTCTTTCTTTCTTTGTAAAACAACACATTATTATATTCTTATCACTCGAGAGATTTATCATTTATATAATATCAGGGAGTTTGGATTCTGTTATTAACACTTTATGTAACTATGATTCTTAAAATCGGTAATCTAAATCTGATGCTGCAATTAGGATGTAATCCTATTAGCTAAGCAGGTGATTAGGTTGGGGCATCACAGGTTGGTATCAGAGCTCACTATTAGATCTTACATGGACAACAATAGATAATATATAGTACATGTTAGTGAACTAGATTAGTTTAGAACTGGGATGGGTTGCGAGATAAATCATTATCACTAAAAGCTATCAATAACTAAAAGATTTATTTGGTTGATTGGTTTGTTTGTTTAGTTGCGTGTGCTTTTTATGAAGTAAAATTGTAGGATAAACCAATTACGTACATTATAGGTTAGAATATGATAGAGATTAGAGAGTAATTAGCGTAGAATTATGAACACTTAGTCAATCCAATAATGAAGAGCTAAAGAGATTAGTATACTTGATAAATTCTGAAATTTATATAGAAAACTTATTGAGTACCTTGACTTATTTGTAGGGCTATCGATTTATTGAGATGGAAAATTAATGGGAAGAATATAGCTTTAATTATTTTTTAGTGCTTAAATTAGTATAGCTTAGGTCGAAAATTTTGATTTATAGATCACATATTTATATAAGAGACTTTATTATATAGTATCATCTAATGTACTTAGATAACAATAACCTATTGAAACACATATTAGTCTACTGAACCTAAAGCTAAAAACTAAAGATTCTAGTTGTAGAAATGCCATATAGGTTTGTGTTTCATTTCTTGTTGTTGTGAACTCATTTGGAATGAGTTAGTTTTCGCGCGTTTGTAAGTATGAGTAATGCTTGCATGTAGTCGAGAGTTAGTAATTCTTTATAAGGTGGAGAGTTTTTGAAGATTATATGGTGGGTCGATTTTCGAGGACGAAAATGTATAAGGTGGGGAGAATGTAAGGACCCTCAAGCTCTTCACCGCTATTAGACCGGTCTAGAGACGACTAAGCCGCTAATGACTCGATTAATTAGAGATAAACTTTAACTAATAGAAATTAATATAACAACGATCTAGATAAAAAATTATTATCACTAGATAGATCTCGAAAAGTTATGCGAAATAGATTACTCGAACGTGTCAATCGGATACCGAACGAAGAACATAACATTAGAGTTGTACGAGGGGGAAAATAGTCATTGTATATCTAAACTGTCTGGGGCTTCCCTTATCCGTTTTCTTGTGTTCCTTAGTATATCTCGTTTGGCTTATCTCCTACGCGTATCGAAGAGAAACTCACTTCTCTTTTCGTCTTTCTCTCTCTTCTTCTTTCTTCTCCGTTCTTCTTCTCCCTGTTCTTTCTTTTTCTCTTCTCTTTCGATCTCAATTCGAAGAATTGAGTTTGTTATCACTAGAGAATTCATAGAAATGTGTTATTAAGTTGAATCAAAGGAGTAAGTGATTGTACTGTGGTTGATTGAGCTTGGGTAGGAGGAGTTCAAGTTGATGTTGCTGAATCAAATTAGGAGTTGTTCTTGTGATGAAGAAATCTATAAAGGTTGTTGAATCTCTTGAGGGTTTGGTGATTATGGTGGTGTTGATTCGAGGAATTGATTCAATCTCAGAGGAACGGTAAGATAAATTTAGGGTTTCAAATTAATTCGATTATCTTCTGGAAATTTTTGTTATTTGATTGAATTGGGATATGGGTTTGTGTTTGATTGATGTCTAAATCGATGTATGGAGTTTAATTTGATTTCATAGAGAAAATAGAGTTCTAGTTCTTCCTTAAATCAAATTAGAAACTAGGGATTTTGTCTAATTAGGGTTTCCTGATATGGAATTGGATCCAGGTGAAGGATTTGTATGAAGTAGTCTTTGTAATTAGGGTTCCTGAGTTAGAAACTATCGATGGAGAAGAATGAAACTGCAAGTATTTGTGTTGCTGCTTAGGAGATTAAATTGGCTGATACATGAATTGTAGCAGTGTTCAATTGAGTTACAGATGAAGGTGGTTGTGTTACAATTGTGTTTCATGAGAATTAGAGGTTGTGGAAGTTACAAGTAGAGATGCAGATTGTAATGGCAATGGTAGTTTGAATGTATGTGTGTTTAAATTGAGAGAATGAGCATAAGAGATGAAATGAGTGTTGCTTTGTTGTTGGTAATGAAGATGGGTTGAGTTCTGGTGATGTATTAGCTAAATGATCTGAGTTGTGTCTTAGATATTGATGTTGGTGGTAGTACTGAATTGGTGGTGATTTCTGAGAAAATATGAAGTTAGTAAGTGAATGGGTTGCAGTTGGGATTCGAGATACAAGTGGTGGTGAATATGAAATGGTCATGGAACTGATTTGGATGTGAATGCAAGATGTGGTACATAAGTGGATCTAGTATTGGAATTGTAGGTTGAGAAACAATAGAGGTTTAACTGTTGTTGTTGATGCTGAAATGGGGAACTATGATGCAATGAAGAACTGAACTTATGGTGATGTTTGTGTTGATTAATATGGATCTGATAATGAAGATAGTTGTAATTGAGAAGTACTGGAATTGCATGTGGTAATGATTGCAGGGACCAGATATGGAAGGATATTGGTGATGTTGTTGTTGCTGAGATAAAGATATGAAGAATGGCTGGGATTGAGATAGGTGTAGAAATGCATGTGAATAATGTTGGGTAAGTATGTTTGCAAGAAGAAGTGTTTGAAGCTGAAGTTGCATTTCATAGTTAGTTGCAGCTGTTGGAAATGAGATGTACAAATGGATTTTAGTTTTGTAATTGGGAATTTTAGAATTTCAGTTGGGTTTAGAGTTAGAAATGCATTTCTTGATCTTGTCATGTTTTTGTTGTATTATGACTTGCTACCTGTTAGTCATCCTAGTCAGATTATCTGATTGATTCTGTTCTTGTATGACTCAGTCAATCTGGCTGAGTCGAGTTAACCCAATTCAACTGAGTTAAATCATTTTGACTCAGTTGATCGATTTGGAGTTGACCAATTGACTATGACCATTTGACCTGGACGTTGACTGTTAATTGACCCTTTAACTGTTAGAGACCATTAGTTGACCCGAGTGGACAGGGCCTTGTATATTATGCCGAGTTTAGTGGATTTGGGCTTAGTGCCATGTATTCTTAGTTTGATGTTTTAGACCTTTTATGGTCTGCATTAGCTTTTGGTTCCTTCTACAAAGTTGTAGATATTCATAAGACACATCTAATGGGATTAGAACCATAGATAGTTCACTTAGCCTATAACTAGAGAATTGTATGAGATTATGTTATAAGCCTTGTATGAGACTTTTGGCTAATCTTTAGAGTGCTTGTGTGATTAACAGTTAGTCTTTATTGACAACGATTGAATCAAAGGATGAACTAGTGGATTGAGGATCTCGAGGTAGGCGTGGCTTGTCATCAAATCAGGTGGGAGCTCTTGTAACCTTTTTGTAATCATTAAGTTTCTTTTCAACAACGAGCATGATGTGTCTTTACTTCTTGTGAGCATATTTCTGTGTTGTTGAACGGGTATGAGTCGTGATATGCGTCACCTAGTATCCCCGCAGGGAGTGTCTATGGTTTCCCCGTGGCTCTTTGCTAAGTCTTATAGCCCAGATGAGGCAATACATAGCACGGGAAGTGCATATAATAGTTATATAGAGCAGATGACGTAAGGATATTACTTTTTATTTTATATGGTAAATTTATGTTTTATTCAGCACGGGAAGTGTAAATAGTACTACGAGGTATTTGGGGAAAACAGTCGTCCGCATATCATACTGGTCTGATCACATAATTTGTATTTCCTTTCTTAAAAGCCATAATTCGACGTTCTGTTCGGTATTTGGTGTAAAAGGTGTTAATTGCTTTCTTATATTGTTGTTCTTAGATTGGTTATCTTTTAGTAGCATGTTAGTGATTACTTGAAAATTATTTGTTTCCATTGGGCACCCCTTTGGGATGATGTGCTCACTCGTTCCCACTTTAGTTTCAGTTGCACGAAGAAATGGTGCACATGAAGATATCATGTTTGTAGCTTAAAGTTTTAGCGAACTGAAGATGTTTGTTTATCTTTATGTATGTATTCTTTCTTTCTTTTTAAAACAACACATTATTATATTCTTATCACTCGAGAGATTTATCATTTATATAATATCAGAGAGTTTGGGTTTTGTTATTAACACTTTATGTAACTATGATTCTTAAAATCGGTAATCTAGATTTGATGCTTAGATTAGGATGTAATCCTATTAACTAAGCACTGAACTTATGGTGCTGAAATGGGAAACTGTGATGCAATGAAGAACTGAACTTATGGTGATGTTTGTGTTGATTAATATGGATCTAATTATGAAGCCTTTTTGTCGTAGACCCAATTATGTTTCTCAGAGAAAACCTAGGTCAATAGAGGATGACTTTAGCAGTCAACTAAGACACAATGTGTCAAGGATTGAAATTCCCAGTTGAAAGAGCATCTTTATTTATAGTTTTTCAAGACTAAGGGTTGCTTAGAATTCAACCTAAGATAACTTGAGAATCAAGTAAAAACTTTCTCTATTTAGATAAAACTCTAATTAGGGTTTTATTTGAGCATGTGAGAATTAGTCTTGAAATCACAACAGAAGAATATACACAGTGGTCTAGTTACGGAACCGTCTATAATGATTGTTCTTTGGAAAATATGCCTTATGAACTATAATGAATTTGATGTTTATTTAAACACTTAAGAATTTAATCATAATACACATACAAAAGTGTTTTAGTGATCAATGGTGTTAGAATTGTTTAAGAGAGTCATAACAATGTTAAACATATTAAAAAAATAAGTCTTTGAGCATCTACTAAATTCTATAGGGTCTGTTGGTGAAACGGTTCGTGAACCGTAAGGCAAATGTTCACGAGTCAGTGTATTATATTATGTGAACCGGGTTCGCCAACCCTACTTGGCTCGAGAACTCAGATGGACTCGGTTTGTGAAATGGGTTCGCCAACTGCTAGCCTTTACACCAACTTGAAAATTTCAGTTCACCACGGTTCGTGAATATCTACAACTGAACTTACGTTTTGC
This sequence comes from Papaver somniferum, assembly GCF_003573695.1. Lineage (NCBI taxonomy): Eukaryota > Viridiplantae > Streptophyta > Magnoliopsida > Ranunculales > Papaveraceae > Papaver > Papaver somniferum. The sequence continues at coordinate 170,537,042 of NC_039360.1, read as the reverse complement.
AAACTGGATCTCCAACCTTCCTATATTTCTGAAACTTAGATATCTATGGTTTGCGAAGTAGTTCGCCAACCTACCCTGAACCGAAACATCAGAAGTTCTGAATTTTTCTTTTTTGATGTTGAAACATTCCCAACAGATAAAATTATATGCAGAGAAATTTTTCGATTGATCCACAAATTAATTCCTGGGTAATAAATAAATTGTTTCGAACTAATATTTGTAAGGAACTTTGAACAACTACTGCTTGAATCATATTTCGAGATGTTTAACAAGGTAAGCTTGACTCAAAATTTATTATTTGCGATAAATCTACTGTAAATCACACGAGAGTGATGTCTGATACTCAACTACCAAATTCTAACCTAGTCTGAGACTTGACTTAGTAGAATACAAACCAAGATATAATTTTGATCAACTAACATTGACAACAAGCTTGATATAACAAAACTTGTGGGTTTAACCGAGCATTGCCTATCAATCACCCTGAAAAAGCGGGGGTCTAACAACACCACCCAATATTTCGTTTGGTAATCTGAATAGACAAACTCCAATATACTTTCAAAAGAATCAACTAGACAGTTAGACTCAATCTATGAAAAGTATATCAAAGAGTTTTGTGTCTCTATCTCTTGATTCAATCCGCAATCAGCAAATAGGGATTTGCGATCCCGATTGAATATAAGAGAATTAACTTGAACGGTACCAAAGATCAATGTTCAAGTGACAATCAATTCACTCAACAACCCTAAAGCCGGATACAAGAACTGATTGATCTTAACGCACAATCTGTGATATTTCTATTATATAAATAAAATATAATGCGGAAAAGAAATAACACAGACACCATAATTTTGTTAACGAGGAAACCGCAAATGCAGAAAAACCCCGGGACCTAGTCCTGAATAAACACACACTGAACAATAAGATGTTACACCAATTTCCTACTACCTATTCGGACTAGATGTAATACCTTCTTCAGCACTTGTAGAACTCCTAGCCGAATACCGATTTTGTTTAGGAAATTTTCACACAAATCTTCTAGCAGAACCCAAAGTTATCTTTAGAAGACACACCACCATGATTGATATGATTCGATATCTTGTATGCACAAAACACCGCTTTGATTTCCCTTTAGATGTGAATCAAGGTTTTGGAAATCTTGTGTTTAATTTGATAAAAACAACTACTAGGTAAAAGTAATATCAAAATAAACTTGTAGATTAGGGTTTTAACTTACAATCAATATGGGTACACACAAGGAGTCCGTGAACTTGATTTCCGTAAATAAACTTGAGTGATTCCAAAGATCAATTTCCAAGTTAAGAAAACCCTAATAATTCTACAACAAGAACAACTAGAATAAATCTAGAGATATCTTGTTTAAAGCTTCTCAAGGATTTTTACGAGATGCCTCAATAGAAGTTTTTCTTTCTAGTCTCCGATTTCGACTAACAAGTGTTGGTATACGATCGAAAACTGAAATCTATCAAAACCTAGGGTTTATGATCAACAACTCTTGAATGGTTTTATATCAGAAGAGAAAACCTTAGAATAGATAAGAGGTGAAAAACCTAGATTACAAGTTGTATGATCAATCACGAAGATTAAATCCAACTTGGCTTTGTGATCCCTAATACAAAGACTTTTACCTCACTCTCGTTCACGAAGAACGGGGAAGACGTGGAAAACAACCTACAGAGCTTACGCCAATTTTGCAAAGGGATGAAAAACGTGTAAACTCGCGAATTCCTTATTTATAATGAACAATAGCTTGGAATCTAAGCAAAGCTATTTTCCTTATACAAGACTCTCCTAAATATGGGAGTCTTTCCTAAGTTAAAACTCTTGCCAAAATAATTAAATAAATAACTTATTTAGCAAAAATTATATTTATGTGAATAAATCACATTTTAACTTAGGCAGGAATCACAAACACTTTAATATGATAATCAAAAGTGTTTGGACCAATAGCTAACTTGCCTAGATAAGGAAACATCACCAACTTGACCAAAAATCCCTTTTAGTCACGTATTGGGCCCAAGTTCGCGGACCACTCCAAAGCCCATGGAATGTTTCCTACTAATGAACTTAAATCATTCATAACTTTATCGTTATAACTCGGAATTGAGTGATTCTTGGCTCATTGGATTCGCAAGATCATTCACTATAACATGATATCCTTTATAGGGATAAAGGTTATTATCACCAAAGTCATGAATCAAATAACCTCAAGTATATATACATAAATGTACATTTACCGTCATAGGAATTGTTCCATAGAGTGAGCATATATCTTGATAGATTAGAAAGGTAGAATAGAACAAGAATCCAAATGAAATGAATCACATACATTTGATGAAGCACTTCTTTATGTCTTCTTGTAGTCTTCAATCTTCAATCTTCATCCTTTAAGGATAGATTCGATTCAACTTCTTTGACCTAATCTAGTCTGAAACTATCTTTAGTATGCTAAATCAAGAATGCATTTTGGAAACTAAAATTGATAAATAACTTGACATACCAACGCTAGTGGGTTCAATCGAGCAGTGCTCTAACAATCTCCCCCTTTGTCAATTTTAGTGACAAAACCATTCTACATATGGATTGTACTTGTTAAAAGTAAAAACGACAATCTTGATTTCCTTGGTTCTTCAACTCTTCATGTGTTCATCCTGTACTTGTTGAAGATCCATCATAGTATTATTACACATCATCAAAGTTTCATTGTATCACAACTTTGACAATTATATTACGTTGATATGTATCACTCCCCTTTAGTCAACACTCCATCTCACATGGAAACCACTCCCCTTTACACAATGATCCGAAAACCATATGTATATGTAGTAGAACTACACATTAATTCTCCCCGTTTTTGTCAATAAAATTGGCAAAGGTACAAGAACAGGATCCTAATGAAATTTCCGAGAAGAGACGTTCCATAGACTAAAAGAAAAAAAATACATACCAACTTAATTTAGATGCAATCATAAATCCGAAGTTAAATGCATTCATCAAGGAGTTTTAAGATACAAGATAACCCCTATAAAATTCAACAGCCGCACACCCCGCAAGATATTACCATTAAGCCCAAGTTCAAAAAAAATCTCCCCCATTTGATGTCATTCCCGAAAGAACAACAAGAGCGACCTTACTCCAGAGAGAAAGATTTATACTGGATCTTAGAAATCCTACAATGAGATATGATTTAAGAACCAATCATTGAAAGTCTCTCATGAGATCATGTTACTAAAAAGTTTAGAACTATCTCATGGTAACAATACATAATATGTGATCATGAAGATCAAGTATTGTGGTCATCTTTTCTAAGATACAAACTTGTATAAACAAGACTTGATATGCTTAGAAGGAAGAATAAACTTTTCCACAAGGATTTACACCAAGAATGGTTACCATAAAAGAATGAAAAAGTTTCTTTGACAATAAAAACCAACATCCATGGCTTTGATAATTGCTTCTAACCTGTTAAATTTAAGAATTTCAATCACAAATCAAGTTAAGTAATTAAGACTCATACATGTGGTATCTAGCCATATGATCACTTCCATATTAACCATATTCTTCTTCACCATAACTAGTTCAATTGACTTCATATGAACTAGTTAGAGAGTTGTTCAATTGCTATGAGATCTTATGTAACTACACAACACACAATTGAAACAAAGATAATTCGATTCACTTGAATCGGCTCATGAACTTATAGACACGGTTTGCATACTGCATTCCTTAGTCTTTTTAAGTTTATGTTCAGAGTACATCTTTAGATCATAACCCACTCAAGTTCGCAAACAAGTTCGCGGACTTAAGGCACCGGCAGAGTTTCCAAACTCAGCAGAAAATCTCGGCAAATAGACTTCTGCCAGTTCGCGGACTAGGTTCGCGGACTGAGTTTGCGGACTAAACACGAAAACGAGTTTTTGGAAAATCCCAGCAGAAATTCTCGGCAAGAGAACTTCCGTCAGTTCGCGGACTGAGTTCGCGGAATGGGTTCGCGGACTTGGCAAAGCCAATTCCTCCGATTTTTCTCAATCAACAAAGTTCGAAAACTTCGGATTAAGTAATACATGGTTATGTAATCTAAACTCTCATTCCAATCATTGAGACATTCTCAGAGGACGTTATATAACCGTTATTCACAGACCGTTTCACGTCAGAGCAATTCTCAAAGTAATTTAAACTTTTCATGACTTTCGTCACTAGGTGAAGATAAACTTGGTTGAAGCGAAAAGCTTACCAACACATACTTCGAGGAATATGTAGGCGAGATAAACTCAGCTCGAAACAAGAAATTGTTCCACATATTCAGAAATTTCCCAACATAATATGAGCGCCCCAATTCTTTTGCAATCCTCACGGCATTTAGTAGGGCTTCTTGGTGAGGATGCACTTTCAACACAATCAGGTTGTGTTGAGGTGAGCAAGGTCTTGCTCACAACAAGTATTCGAAACAATATCAAACATGAAATCTAGGAATTTAACAACTTCCTTGAAACTTTCAACAAATGTTCCATACCTTTTTAAGATGTTATCCCTTGTCGAACTCTTGTCTGGGAGATCCTTCTTAATAGAACTTGTTGCTTTATTGGTCTTCTTTGGTACCCATTTCTGAGCAGCTTTTGGAGCAACATATTTCTTTTTCTCCCCAATATAATTGTGAAACTTCTTTGGGGGAATACTGAAAGAACTGATATTATGAGACTCAGTTTTTCTCCAGTTTGGAACATCAGATCTTGTCATCCTAACAGAATCATATCTGGTTTTATCTCGTTTAGGAAATCTGCAATTCCTTTGCAAGTGACCTGGTTTTCCACAATAAAAACAATGTTTAGTATAATGGAAAAGTTATGCTTAGTATTACCTGAATGTGTATGTGCTTTCTTTGGAGCTTGGCAGGATTCCTTCTTTTCTCCATCCGTAGGTTGTAGAGATATTTTACTTTTGTCAACCCTGGAAGGTTTTGGTTGAGAAGAATATTTAGCTTTGACAAATTTTACCTCTTTGCAAATACTAGGAGCGTCTATTCCTTCATAGCCCAATCCTCGTGTATCACGATGAATTATACATGCTCCCAATATCGAGGTTAATTTATCTGAGCTGCTATTTCTATAAAAACTCTCTTTTAAGCTCAAGTTTTCTTCTTCCAAACTTTTGACCTTCTCAAGCGCAATAACTAGATCATTCTTGGATGATTCACATTGAACTTTGAGATCTTCTCGTTATGAATCAAATAACAAGTTCATCTCAATGTTTTCCAAGTTATCTAGCTTTGCTTGAAGAGTAATTTCCCGATCTCGACCTTTGGAAATTTCTTCTTTAAGCTTTCGTATTTCGTTGAGATAATGTCTTGCACCACTAGAATCAAGTTGGTCTTGCAAGTCCTTATCCCGACTACGAAGTCCGTCATATTTAACTTTCTCACTGCAAATGGTACTATCAGCTTCCGAAAGTTTTCGATGACATTCTTTAAGAAGATTATTAGCAACTGGATCAGCATGGAACACTTCTTCGTCATAATCAGAATCAGTATCCGAAAGAATTTTTCCAGAAGCTAATGCAACCTCGCTTATGAGCTCTTGAGTATTATAATATTCAGGTCCATCATCAAGAGTAGGCAAATCTGCTGCATATGCCGATTGTCTATGGCTCCAACTAGGACATACTGAAGAAAGATGCCCGAAACCACGACAGTTATGGCATTGTACATTATCCTTAGGAAATGTTGTACTTTTAGAAAAAAAAACTCTTTTTCCTTTCTCTCAAGAATTTTCTAAATTGTCGTGGAGTAACATCCTTAGTATCTGGCGAACCAGATTAATCCTTAGAGGATTCAGAATTGTTTGCAGCTTTAAGAGAAATCACCTATTTTCTTGCGTGTTCATTATCAAAGATCTTTAACTTTCCAACAAGAGTATTTTTGGAGAGTGTAGAAAGATCGTTTGCTTCTTCAATGAAATGTTTCTTAGACTCGTATCTTGATGGTAGAGACCTGAGAATTTTGCACACAATATCTTTCTCTGGAATAGTTCTTCCTAATTCAAACGAGGCGTTAACTATTTGATAAAGTCTTTGGTCAAACACATCAAAGGTTTCATCATCAGACATGTAAAGGTTTTCCTAGTCAGATGCTAGGTATTGAAGCCTCGCTTCTTTTTCTGCGACATTCCCTTCAAATACGGTTTCTAAGATATCCCAAGCATCTTTAGACTTATTTCACGTAGTCACGTGGCGCTGAAGATCTGAGATAATGGCATGGAAATAACATTCAAACAGTCGGAATTTTGCTTTGCAACAAGTATCTCAGCATGGCTATATTCACCAATAGGTTTGGGAACGTTTACATCTCTTACTGCCACAACGGGAGCATCATAGCCATTAATGACATATACCCATGATTGAAAATCACGTGCTTGAAGAAAAGATCGCATAGCAATTTTCCACCATAAGTAGTTCGTGCCATTGAAGAATGGCGGTACGTTTATAGAGATATCACCTCTGTCCATAGAATCAAATTGCTACAAACACAGACTTATGAGGTCTTAGCATGTTTGCCTGCTCTGGTACCAATTGAAAAAACGGGGGTCTAATAACACCACCCAATATTTCATTTGGCATTCTGAATAGACAAACTCCAATATACTTTCAAGAGAATCAACTAGACAGTTAGACTCAATCTATGAAAAGTATATCAAAGAGTTTTATATCTCTATCTCTTGATTCAATCCGCAATCAGCAAATAGGGATTGCGAGCCCGATTGAATATAATAGAATTAATTTGAACGGTACCAAAGACCAATGCTCAAGTGTCAATCAATTCACTCAACAACCCTAAGGACGGATACAAGAACTGATTGATCTTAACGTACAACCTGTGATATTTCTATTATATAAATAAAATAAAATACGGAAAAGAAATAAGACAGACACCAGAATTTTGTTAACGAGGAAACCGAAAATGCAGAAAAACCCCGGGACCTAGTCCAGAATAAACACACACTGAACAATAAGCTGTTACACCAATTTCCTACTACCTATTCGGACTAGATGTAATACCTTCTTCAGCACTTGTAGAACTCCAAGCAAAATACCGATTCTCTTTAGGAACTCTTCACACAAATCTTCTAGCAGAACCCAAAGTTCTCTTTAGAAGACACACCACCACGATTGATACGATTCGATATCTTGTATGCACAAAACACCGCTTTGATTTCCCTTTAGATGTGAATCAAGGTTTTGGAAATCTTGTGTTTAATTTGATAAAAACAATTACTAGGCAAAAGTAATATCAAAATAAACTTGTAGATTAGGGTTTTAACTTACAATCAGTATGTGTACAAAAAAGGAGTCCGTGAACCTGATTTCCGTAAGTAAACTTGGGTGATTCCAAAGATCAATTTCCAAGTTAAGAAAACCATAATAATTCTACAACAAGAACAACTAGAATAAATCTAGAGATATCTTGTTTAAAACTTCTCAAGGATTTTTATGAGATGCCTCAATAGAAGTTTTTCTTTCTAGTCTCCGATTTCGACTAACAAGTGTTGGTATACGATCGGAAACTAAAATCTATCAAAACCTAGGGTTTATGATCAACAACTCTTGAATGGTTTTATATCATAAAAGAAAACCTTAGAATAGACAAGAGGTGAAAAACCTAGATTACAAGTTGTATGATCAATCACGAAGATTAAATCCAGCTTGGCTTTGTGATCCCTAATACAAAGACTTTTATCTCACTCTCGTTCACGTAGAACAGAAGACGTGGAAAACAACCTGTAGAGCTTACGCCAATTTTCCAAAGGGATGAAAAACGTGTAAACTCGCGAACTCCTTATTTATAATGAACAATAGCTTGGAAGCTAAGCACAGCTATTTTCCTTTTACAAGACTCTCCTAAATATGGGAGTCTTTCCTAAGTTAAAACTCTTGCCAAAATAATTAAATAAATAGCTTATTTAGCAAAAAATATATTTATGTGAATAAATCACATTTTAACTTAGGCAGGAATCACAAACACTTTAATATGGTAATCAAAAGGGTTTGGACCAATAGCTAACTTGCCTAGATAAGGAAACATCACCAACTTGACCAAAAATCCCTTTTAGTCACGTATTGGGCCCAAGTTCGCGGACCACTGCAAATCCCATGGAATGTTTCCTACTAATGAACTAAATCACTCATAACTTTATCGTTATAACTCGGAATTGAGTGATTCTTGACTCATTGTATTAGCAATCTCATTCACTATAACATGAGATCCTTTATAGGGATAAAGGTTATTATCACCAAAGTCATGAATCAAATAACCTTAAGTATATATACATAAATGTACATTTACCGTCATATGAATTGTTCCATAGAGTGAGCATATATCTTGATAGATTAGAAAGGTATAATAGAACAAGAATCCAAATAAAATCAATCACATACCTTTGATGAAGTACTTGTTGATGTCTTTTTGTAGTCTTCAATCTTCAATCTTCATCCTTTAAGGATAACTTCGATTCAACTTCTTAGACCTAATCTAGTCCGAAAGTATCTTTAGTATGCTAAATCAAGAATGCATTTTGGCAACTAAAATTGACAACTAACTTGACATACCAACGCTAGTGGATTCAACCGAGCAGTGCTATAACACACCTTATTTGTCAATTTTAGTGACAAACCTATTCAATATATATGGATTAAAAATAAATAAACTTTTAGCTCAAAATCCGTTATGCTTGGTTTCCTTGGTTCCTCAATAATCGTCTTGAACCTTTTGTACTTCAAGTTCTTCTATACTTTTCCATGTTTTCGTTCAACACCTTTGTTATTGAAGATCCATAGCGATAACCACTTATGAGAATACTCAAAAAGAGATTTAGTATAATTAGAAATCACTCTACACAATAGCAGTTATACATAAACATAATATTGTTATCTTCTTCAAAGTTCAATTGCACCACAACTTTGAAGCAATACTACGTATTGTGATATGTTCTCCCACTTAGTCAATACTTATATATTCTTAAAAAATAGGTAAAACCTATAGAACATAATCCACTCCCACTTACATAATGCTCTGTAAAGCCATATGTTGTAGTAAGATACTATTTAACAATTCTCCCCTTTTTGTCAACAAAATTGGCAAAGGCGAAAAACAAGGATCATAATGCATTAAACAAAAGATTGTCAAGACTATATAACACATACCGGATTTTAGTTTAGACAATTTCTTCAAAGAAACTCGTCAAGGAGAGATATAGGTACAAGCATCTTCTACAATTCCATATATGCGTTCCCCACATAGATATAACGTTTAAGCACAAGTTCAAAAGAACTCTTCCCCATTTGATGTCATTGCCGAAAGAAAAAAATTAGCAACCTTTAGTCTAATCACAAGAGTAGGATTTTCTTGGACATTAACAAATTTACTCGCCAGTTAGGAACGAAGTATATTTGTATCCCGATATTTCTCTCTCTTCTCGCTAGTTACAAACAAAGAAGTTAAAAATAACGATCTTAATATTAGAGGCACTAAGATACAAGATTTTTGTGAGAAAAATAATCATCGAAAAAAGTTCTTTAGGTCAGTAACGAACAAAGAGAGAAACTAATGAGATATGACTCAAAAATAAAAATTATATCTTCCCTACCCATGTACAGATGTAGAGATTAAAATTCGCTACTTATTCCCTGGCGGTTATGCAATCAAGGAGGAAAGTAGATTCATGGAGAACATCTTACGACATCTTATAGCAGTGTATTCACAAAAGTGCAATCATGGAGAGATCAATACTACAATTCTCAAATAGTTTACTCCTCTTTTTCAAGAATTAAGAGCTTAACATATGAGAAAATATCACATATTTTTTCTAGTTACTGATTTTAGTATTTCGATTGTAGTAAATAGGATTCGTTTCAGACTTGTGAAGGAAATGGAATTTTTAGATTTAATAAAAATATATATACAAAAATATTAACAATGGGCGAGAGGTACTGGGACTAAGGAATTGGCCGAATTCACTACACAGGGTTCATTCATATATTCTTTGACAAATAAAACTCAATAAAATTAACATGGACTCTGATTTTGCCAAGATAGATTCTCAAAACATTGATTGTAAGTTCTAAGCATGATGTATCAAAACAACTAAGCTAAGCATACATCATCAAATTAAATAACAACCAATTAATTCAAATCATATTTCAATTTTAGATTAATGCAAAAGTCATAAAAAAGAATAAAATAAATTACCCCAAGGATGAAATTCAGCTTCCTCCGTCGTCCCAGTGTTGGGTTTTAGCTCCTCATGATGAAAACACGCTCAAAATATATTTTTATAGATCAAATGGTGTTTACAATGGAGAGAAAAGGAGAAAATGGTGTAAACTGTAATCTGCGACGCACAAAAAGCGTCATAGAATGAACGATAAAATACAAGTGCTGCTGATGTTTAGACTGCACTGCGACCCACGGATGTGCGTCTTAGACACTGTTGATAAACCATTGTCCTTGCGAGTCTGTTCTTCGTGTTCTTGGTGTTCTTCATCAGCAGCAGAAACAGAGTTTCATCAACTCTTGATTTCTTCTTCTCTGGACCTTCTCTCGACCCCAAACTCTCGACACCCCTCTATGCTAACCCAAGAGTTATATTTATACACCTTTGGACCAAGAAGAACTTCTCATTAATCCAAAAAATCTTCCCATTATTCGGCAGTGAATGAAAATATTCCCGATATTTTTTTTCATTCTTCTGACTTGTTACGGGATTTGTTTCCTGGTTTATCTCTTTCACGCGTCTTCTCTGAGCTGTAGAATTTGTTTCCAACCAATACAGACGACCCATGCACGTATCTTCCATCCAAAAATTCTGAGAATAGAATATCTTCCCTGTTTTGAGAATATCTTCCCTGTTTTGCATCCCACGATTATCCAACCCAAATAACTCGATTCGAACACCCATACCATCCCTGTTAGGCTATAGCAGGTCCAACCCAATGAAAACTAGCCCTTGAATCTCCTTCTATCACGTCCAAAATTTGCTTCAACAATTACGCAGGTGAAGAACTATTTTTCCCGCCAAAACTCGGTTCAAATGGGGAAGAAACTGGTAGCCCCCTATCCAGAGTAGGGGTGCGAATAGAAGCTTCCTTGGGGGTGACCTGGGGGTGCCCCTTAGTAATTAGGTTACCCCTTATCCAAAAGCGAGAGCCCGAATAACACTTGTCCTCCGGGTGCCAAAATCAACTTTTCGAGCCGAATTTTCCAAAAATGTTTATTTCCTAAAAATACATAAAAACACAATATTAGTACAAAAATAGAGTTCCAATAATACGGACATTGAGGACAAATTAGACACAAAAATGTGTCTATCAAATACCCCCAAACTTATTATTTGCTAGTCCTCGAGCAAAACTAATAAAAAATAAATAAAACCGAGTTAATCTCGGGAGGGTTTACTAGAGGTGTTCCCACAAAACCATTACTCCAGACCCTAGCTTATCTATGCAGAACCTTGGAAGGCACTAAAGAATCTCCTTGGTTGGCATACTTATTGACTATAGGAGGAAGTACCCTGATGCGAAATTCCAATTGATGTACACGAGTTTGCACTCAAGCATACTAAAATTCATATAAAGTGACAGAGCTCTACTCAGATAGTTGCACTATGGACATCAAATTCGGAGTCAAACTAATCATATGGATAGAAAAAGGAGATGGAAATAGAAAAATGTAGATGGTTTTGATGTTAACCAAATGATCGATGTTTCACATATCTGTCTGAAGGCCACTACCAGAATGAACCTATCCTAATGGATTGAGATACCGGTCTGACTAATATCAACACAATAGGCATATACAAGGGAACCAGTGGTCAATAACTTAAATCTAGATCAACAAACTGGCAAATACAAGGGAACCAGCAGTTGACTACACATAACAATAACAATTTTTATTTTTTTTAACTTAACAACATGAATAGATCTTTTTGATCCAAGCGTATGCTTCTTGTCAGCAGATTACACGATAGTTCCCACGGGTCCTGCATTCCACGCTTGCTTAGGCGACGGAAACAGGGAGAACACACGCATATTGCTATCCAAGTGTTAATACTTATTCCGATTGGTCTAACTGGTCCGGTGTTTTTTTTTAGTAACTCAGTCACTCTAATTCACCCTAGCAGTGGTAACAACTTGAATCGTGTGCCCCACCTAATCACTTAGAGAAACATAGTTTAAAAAGAAAAAATTAAATTAAAAAAAAAGAAATGAAAAGGACTCAACGAGATATGGTGAAACTATCATGTTATTACTAACACCTGAGCTCTGTGCTTTTATGAATAGACTCTTTCGATGTTTCCATCTAATCAGATTGGTTCCTCAACTCCTATAACCAAGATGTTCCCATCCACTTAGATTGGTTAGTGCAAACCTTAATAGGCATAAATTTCTAGGCTCTGGAGTTTACTAATTTCAACTAAAAAGTTTCTCCCATACCCCCAAACTTAAATCTAACATTGTCCTCAATGTTCTAAAGATGAAACTAAAAGCATGAACAAGGAGAAACTGTTACCATTTGAAGCGAAAGAGTTAAGGAAAGATATTACCGTGTTGCATGAGCATGGGATACCTCCCAAGAAGTGCTAAATTTAAATTCTTCAGCCAGACTTAGGAAAGGATTAGTCAACTCGAACCATAAAGTAACATTCGAAATAACTGTGGGTCTTCAAAACTAAATAGAGCTGACAAAAGGAAACTGCAATGAACCAAGAAAGTGAACAAGACTAGCATGCCATTACTTAGTTTCCTGATTAAGAAATTTATATCTAATTGTGGTTCAGGTTCAGGTTCTACGAAAGGGTCTAAATAGAAAATTTTCATTGGCTGCGCTTCTTCATAGGTGGGATCCGAATCATTAGGTCCTAGAGTCTGGAAAAACTCAAATATGATCTTAGAAGCGCACAATAATAACCTAAATAACTGAGGATCCTCTAAGTCAATAAGATTTGACTTACATAATTGACCACAATGAGAGTAGTGGTCATTCTTAAGCAAATGTGTCGATTCTAATTTCCTAAAGCATTTAGGTTTAGTCTCGCAACTTAATATTCGACACATTTGGAATATAAACATTCCCACAGTTGGAAGAAAACTATTTGGTGGGAAAACAAAGTCAATTTGGGGATCATAGCCTGGGCAAACCACATCAACCAGAGAATGGGTTTCTAACGACTGAACTTCTTCCTGGACATCATTAGGTTCGGGAAAACGAGTATGAAGGTAATCTTGTAAAATTGTCGAGGCAGAGATATCAAGTCCTAAGTGAAGGGACTTTCTGAGAGTTAAAGGTAAGTAACTAAGAAGGTGATAATCACCCCCAAACTTAGAGTTTTGGGTATCTCTAGATAGACTAGGTACAATTTCCCTAATTTCTAGGTTATCAAATTCCCCGAAATGGTCAATTGATTCTTCTAAGTCAGGTTCATTCTCACTCATCTCTACGAGTTCATCTTCTTCGTCTAAGACTATTGTTTCTAAATCGCTAGACTCTAAAACATTATTCTCAGAATAAACTCGTTCCTCTAAATCATTATCGGCTTTGTAAACAGGAAATACTACATCGTCTAAAACGAGGGTATCTCTAGTCAAATCCTCGTCCTTTTAAATAGGTGAATAATTATTAAAATTATTTGGATTTGAACTGGAAATAATATTATCATTGTAAAGCTCAATTGGAGTAACCATTTCCTGATCACTATGCCTACATATTTCATGTTCTTTATCGATACTGTCCTCATCATAATCATCATTATAATAACATGAAAAAAATCGAACCTCATCAAAACAAGTAATGCTACCAATTCCAACCTTGTCATCTTGATTATGAAAATAACTATCCTCATTTTTAAGGGTATTATTGGAAACACTATATTGGAAAGTAAGATTATTTCGAGCAAGTCTTTCGTTCGTCTCAGCCATCAGCTTGAGGGATTCCTCTATAGAAAGTTCACTCATTATTGTAGTTCTTTCGTATAGAATTACACTATTCATCTCAGCTAACTTACGCGTCGACTCAGCTAACTCCCTGAGGGACTCTTCTAAAGGAGGAATAGGAACAGAGGGATCATAAAAAGGACTACTTTTCAATAGTTTGATTGTATCCTCTAGAGACGAAGAACTATTACTATAATCTTCTTGCTCGTAAGACTGATGCATGTGTGGATAGTAATTGGGCTCACCAGGGTATGACCCATATCCTTCCAAATGATGGCGTTCCCAACCACTATTCCCAACATGGTCATAGAAAGGATGATGTCCATATTCAAATTCAGGTCGATAATCATTGTATTGGCTTCTATCATACCAGTTCGACATTCTTAATTGCAAGGGAATTCTACACAATCACAAACAAGGCTGACTCGACCAAATCAAACCTATAAAATCTAGCAAACAACAAGCATGATGGCTCCACTTAGATTGTTTCTAGACCAGCTTCTAATCCTTCTAAAGGGAATTCGTTACAATTTAAGCAAACCCCTCTGGAATCAATCAGAGTCAAAGTAAGTTGAATTGAGGCGAGGGAAGCTCAGTGGAGATTTGATACCCAAGGCCTCACCGCTATCACAAGGCGGCGCAGTCACGCATTCAACTCACAAAAACCATCATGAACTTCGAAGTATGCTATAAAGAGTAACCAATATTTTTCGAAAGATTTTCCTACCAAGATCGTTACCCTATCGGTCTCGTTCTAATCAAATTTTAAGCTTGGGTTCGCATTAGGTTTCTTTTTCCTAAGGTGGGCAAGAAGGGAGCGGTGATGAAATCTGAACCCTTATCTTGTATTGGCCAGGCCTTTCCCTTTACTAGGAATTTAAAAACAGTCCAAATTCGTCCTCAATCAATGAATCACCTTAAGGAATACAGTAACTCGCTTACAGGAGATTCACGAGTGTTTCGATGGACTTACCTCCCGTACCAGACGGGGTATGAACCGTTGAAGTCGACTCGGGCCACGACTCCTATGTCATGTACGAACCCGAGGGGCCGAGACGATATTACAATCGTCGTCCTTCCCTGCAAACAGTTTATATTTAATTTTTTTTTTATATATATAACCCTTCCGTAGGGTTTAAAATCAAAATAAATTGTCCAAAGTCCAGTCCAATGAAAAGAAATACAAAAAATAATAATAATAATTACAAAAAATAAAATAAAAATGGAAAGTCTCTTAAAAAAATAAAAAAAAATAATTCTCTCTCTTTTTTTTTCTCTCACTTTTTTCTTTATTTTTTTGCTTTGTCTTTTTTCCTTCTCTTTTAGCTTTAAGGTTTGATTCCAAGGTCTTTAGTATCCAACTTCAAACCTGTAATACAAAGACACAACCAAAGATACGTAAAAAGAACAAATGGAATAATAAAAAATAATAAAAACCTAAAAATTCTACCTAAGCACAAATCCGCGTCGGCGGCGCCATTTTGATTTTAGTATTTCGATTGTAGTAAATAGGATTCGTTTCAAACTTGTGAAGAAAATGGAATTTTTAGATTTAATAAAAATATATATACAAAAATATTAACAATGGGCGAGAGGTACTGGGACTAAGGAATTGGCTGAATTCACTACACAGGGTTCATTCATATATTCTTTGACAAATAAAACTCAATAAAATTAACATGGACTCTGATTTTGCCAAGATAGATTCTTAAAACATTGATTGTAAGTCCTAAGCATGATGTATCAAAACAACTAAGCTAAGCATACATCATCAAATTAAATAATAACCAATTAATTCAAATCATATTTCAATTTTAGATTAATGCAAAAGTCATAAAAAAGAATAAAATAAATTACCCCAAGGATGAAATCCAGCCTCCTCCGTCGTCCCAGTGTTGGGTTTTAGTTCCTCATGATGAAAATACGCTCAAAATATATTTTTATAGTTCAAATGGTGTTTACAATGGAGAGAAAAGGAGAAAATGGTGTAAAACTGTAATCTGCGACGCACAAAGAGCGTCACAGAATGAACGATAAAATACAAGTGCTGCTGATGTTTAGACTGCACTGCGACCCACGGCTATGCGTCTTAGACACTGTTGATAAACCACTGTCCTTGCGAGTCTGTTCTTCGTGTTCTTGGTGTTCTTCATCATCAGCAGCAGCAGAAACAGAATTTCATCAACTCTTGATTTCTGCTTCTCTGGACCTTCTCTCGACCCCAAACTCTCGACACCCCTCTATGCTAACCCAAGAGTTATATTTATACACCTTTGGACCAAGAATAACTTCTCATTAATCCAAAAAATCTTCCCATTACTCGGCAGTGAATGAAAATATTCCCGATATATTTTTTTTATTCTTCTGACTTGTTACGGAATTTGTTTCCTGGTTTATCTCTTTCACGCGTCTTCTATGAGCTGTAGAATTTGTTTCCAACCAATACAGTCGACCCATGCACGTATCTTCCATCCAAAAATTCCGAGAATAGAATATCTTCCCTGTTTTGAGAATATCTTCCCTGTTTTGCATCCCACGATTATCCAACCCAAATAACTCGATTCGAACACCCATACCATCCCTGTTAAGCTATAGCAGGTCCAACCCAATGAAAACTAGCTCTTGAATCTCCTTATATCACGTCCAAAATTTGCTTCAACAATTACGCAGGTGAAGAACTATTTTTCCCGCCAAAACTCGGTTCAAATGGGGAAGAAACTGGTAGTCCCCTATCCAGAGTAGGGGTGCGAATAGAAGCTTCCTTGGGGGTGACCTGGGGGTGCCCCTTAGTAATTAGGTTACCCCTTATCCAAAAGCGAGAGTCCGAATAACACTCGTCCTCCGGGTGCCAAAATCAACTTTTCGAGTCGAATTTTCCAAAAATGTTTATTTCCTAAAAATATATAAAAATACAATATTAGTACAAAAATAGAGTTCCAACAATACGGACATTGAGGACAAATTAGACACAAAAATGTGTCTATCAGTTACCACAAATATGATAGCAAAGAACAAATCTCACACAATAAGCAAAACATATATATATAATCCATGAAGATTATGTATTGCAAGTCATCTTCCAAAATAAATTTTAAACATGCAAGATGATAGTATTTGGAATAGCTAACGTGACACATAAAAACTACTCCAAAAACTAATGATCCATGAGAATAAAAATTCCTACGAGGAGTTAAATATTAAAAACATCCATAGAGAAAATAACTAATTAAATATAGTCATTCACTAGAGATTTTATGGAAGCAAGATCTTCATAAACCTTTTCCAAGTCTGATTTCAGGAGATCAATATTCTTCTTAGCAGTGGGTAGCTGATCAAACACAACTTCAAAATCTATCATAAGGTTTCCTACCGAATCAGAGGATATCTGAACAAGTTTTGAATCAATATTTGTAAAAGCCAATGACTTCTTTTGTAGCTACATATTCTTATTTCTCTTTTCTTCCTTCCTTTGTGCAATTCTTGGTGCAAGAGGCATTATATCATTTGAAAATTCAAGAGATAATCTTGCACACATATACTTAAAATACAAACATAAATCTTAAGTATATTTATAGTTTCTTATGTTAGAGAAACCGAAAGAAAAAAGAGTCCTTTCCAAAAACAAGTTTTTAGTCCAACCGAAAAATCAATATATTTCTTGTTGGTTACGTAACCTACCAAGGAAAAAATAACTTATTTTACAAGACACAGTATACAGGACCTATAAGATTTTTGACCAGGTATATACAAGAGCACTAGATGCGGTCCGCCGAAGAAAGCTTGTTAAGCAGAAATATCTAGAAGATTTTAACAAAATATTATCCTTCATCTCATAACAAGGCTCCAAGATATATATATTCTTATGAGCGAAAACTCAATATAGAAAATGTAATTAATTATATCTTTCATGTCAGGATGACAACCGTGTACATTCTTCCAATAGTAATACATAAACATAAGCTTATCATAAAGAAATTACTTCCTTTTAGATATTGTGCATTATCCTTTCAATAAATAGAAAGCACGGGGCAGTATGATTAGGTTATGTTGTGATAACCAACCTTTTTCTTATCCAAAGCAACAAAATCACTTGACTTAAGTCTCTCTTATGTATCTAAACATTCCTTGATATTATTAGTCTTGAAGGCGGTTTTGAAAGAAAAAGAAATAGAATAGTTACCTGAAACCAATCCTTGCTTTTCTCTTTTTATGCCTCATCTTAGTCAGTTAATAAGAGATTTAAGATCAGAGATTATTTTTTCAATAACATCTCTGCTGAAGTCTGAAACAGAGTCTTCGTGAGAAACTGTAGAAAAGGCCTTCTTCAAAGAAGTTTGTTATTTGAAGTTATCCTTTTTAATCTCACTGGACTTGAGAGTGACAACACATTTGATAATCTAACTAATGATTTATGTAAAACACAAATTCTTGTACCCTCGGATTGCAAATTACAATCCTTCAAATGACATTTGTTTGATCTACAGTGACCAAACTTACCATTGCTAGTAGTACTGAGAGTTTCAATATGTGAACAGTTTTTCTTATATTGTTTGTTGTAATGTTTCATTAAGTTCCCTTCGTTACCAAAAAAGTAGCAGGTACTCTGAGTTCTTATGAGATCAGTTTTAACCTTTCTGGATGGCATAAAGATTGTGTTAAAGGATGTACCAACCTTTTTCTTAGGATATTGAGAATTCTGTGAGTTTACACTTTGTACCATGTTCGTAGAGAAGTGAGAGTTAGAATCTTTCACTTAATCACAACGTGATTTAAGTAAATATATCTCTTTATCCATTTCTTTAATCCTTGAGAGAGCATGAATGAGATCTTCTCTTGATTCGTTAAGTTTCATGCTCAATAGTTTCTCAATTTCATTACTTTATTCTAGTCTTTTATTGAGAAAATCAGTATTTCGTTCTTTCGATTGAAGAAGTTTATCAAGGAGACTAATTTTTTCAAATAATGTAGACTGTAAAGATTGACCGACATCAGAACATGGGACAACAATCGCACTTACAGTTCTTCCAAAAGGTTTACCAAAAGAATTGATAAACCGGTTGTTCAGCCGTCTTTGAAGAGTGTTACGAGATATAATATGTACGACATTTAAGTTTCCAGCGAGAGTAATCTCTTTACCAATAATGTTCTTAATTATGGGTAACACGTACAGTGAGTCCTTTCTTGGTAGATGAAAAATCATACTTTGACTCATTAAATACAAGTTTAGAATGTTTACAAACACATAATTATTAGGTCTAAGGTTCCTTCCTACTATGATACCAATTGAAAAGGAGAAGGTACCAAGTACGCCATCAACTTTTTCGTTCTGCAACCTGTATGGAGAAAACCTTATACAAACGCAAGTAGACCAACTTAATGCTCCTTGAAAATATGTATGTTGAGTTTATATCTCTATCTCTTCTCAATCAGAACTCATAGATTATGGAGTCAGTGAACCTGATTGTTAATAAAAATGCAGGGGTACCAAGTACTCCACCAAATTGTTCGTTCAACAACCTGTATGGACAAAACCTAATACAATTGCAAGTATACAAACCGAACGATCCTTGACAATGTGTATGTAGATTTTATATCTTTACCTCTTTTCAATCAGTATGTATATAGACAAAGAGTCCATGAACCTAGTTGTTAAGAAGAGTGAAAAAGCGGGGGGTCTAACAACCACGCCCAATAATTCGTTTGCCAATCTGTATGGACTGACTCCAATATACTTTCAAGAGAATCAACTAGACAGTCAGACTCAATCTTGAGAAAAGTATATCAAAGAGTTATATCTCAATTTCTCAATTCAATCTGCAATCAAACAAATAGAAATTTTCGATCCCGATTGAATATAAGAAATAACTTGGACGGTATCAAAAACCAATATCCAAGTGTCAATCAATTTAATAAACAACCCAAAGGTCGGATTCACAATTGATTGAACTTACGCACAACCCGTGATAATTATATAAACAAATATAATGCGGAAAAGAAATAACACAGACACAAGAAATTTTGTTAATGAGGAAACCACAAATGTATAAAAACCCCGGACCTAGTCCATAATAAACACACACTGATTATAAGATGTTACACCAATTTCCTACTACCTATTCGGACTAGATGTAATACCTTCTTCAGTACTAATAAAACTCCTAACACAACACCGATTGTCTTTAGGAATTCTTCTCGTAAATCTTCTAGCAGAACCCAAGGCTCTCTTTAGAAGATACAACAACACGATTGATACGATTCGATCTTTTGTTTGCACAAAACACCGATTTGATTTCCCTTTAGATGTAAATCAAGGTTTTGGAAATCTTGTGTTTATTTTGATAAAAACAATTACTAGGTAAAAGTAATATCAAAACAAACTTGTAGATTAGGGATTATTATACTCTTCAATAAAGGAAAAGAAACCTAATGATTCTACAACAAGAACAACTAGAATAAATCTAGAGATATCTTGTTTAAAACTTCTTAAGGTTTTTTACGATATACCTTAATCAAAGTTTTCTTTCTAGCTTCCGATTTCGACTAACAAGTGTTGGTATACGATCGGAAACTGAAATCTATCAAAACCTAGGGTTTATGATCAACAACTCTTGAATGGTTTTATATCAGAAGAGAAAACCTTAGAATAGACAAGAGGTGAAAAACCTAGATTAAAAGTTGTATAATCAATCACGAAGATTAAATCCAACTCGGCTTTGTGATCCCCAATACAAAGACTTTTATCTCACTCTTGTTCACGAAGAACATAAGACATGGAAAACAACCTTATGAAGCTTACACAAATTTTCCAAAGGGGATGAAAACGTGTAGCACTCATGAACCTTTTATTTATAGTGAAAGGTAGCTTGAAAGCCAAGCATAGCTATTTTCCTTTTTCAAGACTCTCCTAATTTTGGGAGTCTTTCCTAAGTTACAACTCTTGCCAAAATAATTAAATAAATAATTAATTAGCAAATATTGTATTTATGTGAATAAATCACATTTTAACTTAGGCAAGAATTAAAAGTTATCACAAACACTTTAATATGGTAATCAAATATGTTTTGATTAATAGCCATCTTGCTTAGATAAGGAAACATTACCAACTTGACCAAAAATGTCTTTTAGTCACGTAATTGGGCCCAAGTCCGTGAACGTTACAAACAGTCAATGGATTGTTTCCTACTAACAAACTGTAACAATTACAACAACACTTATAAATGTTACTTTAATAAATCACTCATAACTTCATCGTTATAACTCAGAATTGAGTGATTCTTGGATCGTTGAATTCGTAAGCTCATTCACTATAACATGAGATGAGATCTTCTATAGGGATAAAGGTTATTGTCACCAAAGTCATGAATCAAATAACCTCAAGTATATATACATAAATGTACGTTTACTGTCATAGGAATTGTTCCATAGAGTGAGCATTTATCTCGATAGATTAGAAAGGTAGAATTGAACAGGAATCCAAATGAAATCAATCACATACCTTTGTTGATGAAGTACTTGTTGATGTCTTCTTGTAGTCTTCAATCTCCATCCTTTAAGGATAGCTTTGATTCTTCTTAGACTTAAACTAGTCCGAAACTATCTTTAGTATACTAAATCAAGAATGCATTTTGGCAACTAAAATTGAAAACTAACTTGACATACCAACGCTAGTGGGTTCAACCGAGCAATTCTCTAAAAAAAAGTACTTTGAAGATCTTAAAAATAATTATCCAAGATCAATTTAGTCATATCAAAATAATCCAATCGGAATTTTTCCAAGTAATTAAACTTGCTATCTATATTTCAAGATACAAATTCTACAAGAAACGAGCTCTTGTAATCGATCACAATTAGATGGATGCATCCACTAAGATTGAATACGTATAACTTGCGTATTTCCAATTATAAATTTAAATAATATAATGCAGAAAAGGATAAACACAAGACACCAAAAATTTTATTAACGAGGAAACTGCAACTGCAGAAAAATCCCAGGACTTCGTCCAGATTTTAACACCAAACTGTATTAAGTCGTTACATACCTAGTATCATACTTCCAGTCGGAATATGTAGTTGAGACTAAATCCACCCCCAAGTGATTCAGTTACAGTCGCGCTCCTTACGTCTCTTGAACCTCACAAGGCTTTACGCAAGTGATTCCCTTAGCTGACGTCAATTTACAGCCTAAGAGTTTCTTCAGCCGAAATGAAGAATTTTGATACAAATATTCCTCTAACAGACAAGCCTATTTGATTTTCGTTTAGATCAAAGATTAAGGTGAGGAAACCTGTTTGTAATAGATAACGCTAGCAAACCTCATAAATTCTGAACTTACGACTCCCGAAGACCAGAATTATCTCTCAAGAACAATCTTCAGAAGATTAATTAAGATCAGTTTTTGGATATCCATCTTGAGAAACACAAAGTCTGAGACGAAGAGAACTTTCTGATTACTTTTTATCTTGCCTGAAAAACACTGCAAAAACCTCGATAACATAAAAACAAGATCGAGATTCATGAAGTATCAAGGTAAAGATAGTCATACCTAGATTCACAAATCCCCAAAGCGAAGTCTTTTAGTCGTAGATCTAATTATATTTTTTAGAGAAAACCTAGGTCAATAGAGGACGACTCTAGAATCAACTAGGACACAAAGTGTGTCAGGGATTGATTTTCCCAGTTGAAAGAGCATCTCTATTTATAGTTATTCCAAGACCAGGGGTTGCTTAGAAATCATGTTAAGATAACTTGAGAATCAAGAAAACTTTATTCTTGAGAAACACAAGAAGAATATACACTTAGGTTTGGTTATGAACCGTGTATAATGACCATTCGGTTTGGAAAGTTAGCTAACAAACTAAAACCAAATTGATATCCATTCAAACACTTAAGAATTTAATCATGATGCACACATATATGTGTTGAAGTGATCATTGCAGTCGTAGAAGTGTTTAAGAGATTTCTCTTAATGCTAAACATACTATGAAAATAATTCTTTGAGCATATACTAAAATATAAACAGGGATAGTTGACAGGATAGTTCACCAACCGCATGTCTTTTTTACGAGTAAGGGTGTAACTGTTCGTGAACCTGGTTTTCCGACCCTACAAGATTATCGAACTGAGTTGACAACTGTTCGTGAAAAGAAGAGGGTACCCAAATACACCACAATCTTTTATTTATCAACCTAGAAGTCCTTTACCAAGTGTAATCGTCTATGGACAGAGTCGAGGCAATACAACAACTTCGGTACACACTTCATGTGATCGTCTATGGATACGAGATCCAGACAATACAACAACAATCACTTGTGTGATTGACTATATATAGATTCAACATCCATACGATATGACAACGAAGTGATAACTTGATAATAGGTTCGGTAATAAACTGAAACTCTATAGGATCAATATCAAGTGTCATGGAATTAACGTACGTGTGTAATTTACTTAATTACAATAAAAAATGCGGAAAATAAAGTAAATGACACAGAAAGATTTTGTTAACGAGGATACCGAAAATCCATAAAAACCCCGAGACCTAGTCCAGTTTTGAATACTCCTAGAATTAAGTCGTTATACAAAATCTAATCCAACTTCGTATACTTGAGACCTAGTAGACTACCCCGCGCCTTTGACTTCTAGAGTCACGCACGTGAATCACCAATCCTTTAGATCGTACTCCAAACAGTAAAGGATAAATATGTTTGGCAACCACTCTATTCAATGTTGGTAATAAGATATTATGAGTTGTTGACAAAGGCTCTTATGTTTTATCTAATAAACTCCTTTGTCTGGTTAGATTAATCCAAACTTTGACTATCGAAATAATCAAACTCTAGAGTAGCAATCAATAAATATAGATCTCAAAGAGAAATTATAAGGTGGTGCCAATCTCACCCAACTAGAAAATCAATTCTATCAAAGATAAAAACAATTATAGTTGGACCCAGCCAATCAAGGTTTGTGCATACAATTCACAAGATACGAAAACTAATCAGAAAAACTTCCTCGTCTTCAGATCTCAATTTGTCTTCAATAATAACCTGCACAATGCCACTTGAAACCTCTTGTGATCAATCACGCACAAAACGAAGTCTGTTAACAATGAATTATCACAAGATATCTTTAGATCCGAAAATGGTTTTAAAGATCCCGTTAATACTTTGATCTAGTTTGAGTGAGCCTTATATCAGAAGAGAAGGTTCTCAAGAATAAACAAACCAGATGCAATCAAAGTTTCAACAACCGTTAGTCAATCAAATCAATAATCGAAAACTACAATAACAATGCGATTATCTAGTTTCACCAACGGTACTCATAGAGCTTCTTGATCCCACAAAAGTCTTTAAACGAGCGGTTGTAAGAGATTTCGCCTAATTAGGGTACTTTCTGTTAGAGCACTGCTCGGTCGAACTCGCATGCGTTGCCATATCAAGCATGTTTGTCAATATTAGTGATCAAAACTATATGTTTTGATTTCTAGTTTACTTATGACTAAGTCTCGGTCTAGGATAGTTAAATGCAGTTGAGATCCAGACTCCATGGCGATCATCTTACAAAGGCGAAGAACTACTCGAGGAATAAGTGGAACTTCATCCGACAAAAAGGTATGTGGAGACTTGAACTTTTCTATCACTCAAAAGTATATTCTATCTCCTACTCTTGAGACAAAGTCGTATAAGTATGATAGTTTTCATACATACACATTTGCTACTTCGAGCCAAGTTTACTCGCCTATCTTTTTCTCGAAATATGTGTTGGTGAGCTTTTTCTTTAACCATTTTCATCTTTACCCGTGACGCAAGTCATAAAGACGTTTCAATCTTGAAAATAGCTTTGATGACGATAGTCGTGAATAACAATTGTTATAACATTATAGAAGAATGTTTCAATGTTTGAAATGTAGAGTTGAGATTACCAACTATGGATATAAGCATATATAGTGTGTTCCACATTAGTGTATAAATCCATGTGTCGGAAACCAAGTGCGTGCATATGTGTGCATGCGGTACCAGCCTGAGTTTGCAAGTTTGCAAACTAGTAAACCAGTCAACTTAGCTATGCATACCCGTACGCGTACTAAAGCTGGTTAATTATCAAACCGGTTGTTCATGAACTTAAAAACAATAATTTATAAGGAATGCAATCTTTGCAAACCGTGGCTATATTGTACATGAACTGATTCAAGTGAATCAAACCGATTTTGTTTCAATTGTGTCTATGAATAAAGACCTAAGCAATTAAAAAACTCTTGAACTATTTCTTATGAGTCATTAGGACTAGTTATGAGAAAGATGAATACGGTTAATATGAAAGTGCTCATATGGCTAACCATTGGTTAACTATTTGTGAACCAACTAAGTGTACACGTTTAGGTACGACTACTCAAACCTAAATGAATACGTTTCATTTGTGTGTGACAAGCTAAGTTTCGATCCAACGGTTCAAAGATATTAGCTTGGAGAAATCAGGTTTTCATCTAACGGTGAATATTGAATGCTTTGTTACCAAGGTAACTTGGATTGCAAACCCTGATTTGAAAACTATATAAAGGAAACATCTAGCAACTGGAAAAACTAATCCCCACCTCCTGTGTGATACTAGTTGGTTTTGCTAGAGTCGATTATCCTTTAACCGTAGGCTTCTTCTCGAGACCCTGTCGGTTAACGACTGAAAAACTTCATTGGGATTGCAAAGCCAGACGAAACTACTTTCTTGTAGTTGAGCGATCTGATCTTGCCATTTTCTATCGTAGGAGTTCAATTTAATAATTGACTTGAGATTATATGTACGATAGGGAAAGATAAAAAGAAATCACAAACATCTTCGTCTCATCGTTTGTGATTCCACGATATCTAGTTTCGCTACCATACGATTTAGATTATTGTGAGGTGATTGATAATACTAGGATGTTCTTCGGGAATATAAGTCCGGGTTATCAATTAGTTCCTGTTCACCTTGATTTATCAAAAGACGGAACAAAAACTCTTGGGTATGTCTGTGGGAGACAGATTTATTCAATCTTATAGATTTTTCTATGTGAGACAGATTTTTCTATCAAGTCTCCGACTTTGGGTCGTAACAACTCTTAGTTGTGGGTGAGATCAGCTAAGGGAATCAAGTGCGTAGTATCCTGCTGGGATCAGAGATGTAAGGAGCACAACTGTACCTTGAATCAGTGTGATATTGATTAGGGTTCAACTACAGTCCAGACCGAAGTTAGTTTGTAGTAGGCTAGTGTCTATAGCGGCTTAATATAATGTGGGGTTCAATCTGGACTAGGTCCCGGGGTTTTTCTGCATTTGCGGTTTCATCGTTAACAAAATTTCTGGTGTCTGTGTTATTTCTATTCCACATTATATTTTGTTATATAATTGAAATATCACAGGTTGTGCATTGAGATCAATCAATTAGAATATCCAACCTTTGGTTGTTGATTTACATTGATTGACACTTGGATATTGGTCTTTCCAAGTTTATCTCTCTAGTATTTGATAAAGACTCACAGATTTTCATTTGCTTGAGTAAAGATCAAATCGAGAGATAGAGATATTAACTCCTTGATATATTTTTTATTAAGATTGAGTCTGATTGTCTAGTTGATTCTCTTAAAAGTATATTAGAGTTAGTCCATACAGATTGCTAATCGAAATATTGGGTGAGGTTGTTGTACCGCCGCTTTTTCAATTGGTATCAGAGCGTGCAAACACGTTTAAGACCTAAAAAGTTTGTGGTTGTGGCCATCTGACTAGATGGACAGTAAAATCTCTGATAAACGCGTCACCATAAATAAAGATTATGTTTCTAATATGTCTATCAAAGAGAAAGATCCCTCAATCTCTGTTATAGACGAACCTAGTGTTCAAACGAAACAGACTAACACTGACATGTTTTGTTCCAATGAATCTGACTCTGTTATTCAGAGAAAAAGCTAGATAGAGTAAAATAATTCTAAATCTTGTTAGAATTCAAGCTGATAGATTCAAATAGTTAAAAAAACATGTCAATGTTCTTCTTGGCGTAGTAAAAGACTGTGGCTCCAGTGAAAAGGCTTCTTATAAAGAAAATATTGAAGCTCGATCATCTCGTATCCTAATTGAGGAAAAACTTAAAAAGGATGCCTTAGATGTTGAATACCTCCTAGTAAACTCTCCATTCAAGGATGTTCAGGAAAGTCTACTATACCATCTATTTCTGTTCAAACTGAAAGAGCTACAGTTTAAGAAGTAATTTCAGAGTCCCTTCCCACTCAAGCTAATGAGCATTGGATTCACACATCAGTTGGAAGAAAGACATCTCCAAACGATAATGTCAGGTCTGAGATCTCTAATCACTCCCGTGATCAGAAAGTGTGTCTTTTTTATGATTCAAAAGGGCATATAGTGCAAAAGAGGAAATCCAAGTTGAAAAACAAATCGTTGGTTCAACTTCAACACACCTTAGATTTAATTCTTAAAGGTGTAACTGACATTCGTATGTCTCAACCAATTGGTTTTAGTACACATCTTGTGTTCCCTACCAGGAAGGTCAGTTCGATGAGTTCCTCAAATGCACAAAGGCATAATAGACCTTTTTACAAATATCGTCCAAGAAGAACTCATGTTCTCTCTCATATCAGAAATGGAGATAACTAGAACACCACTACCACGACAGGGAGGGCCGATCGAAGAAAAACAAAACACCGCTAAAATCAGAATGTAAAAGTAAAATTCCCCATCAAATAAATCACCGTGGGGAGGGAAACATAATATTGAGTAATACATGGTGTTCTAGTAGATAACCTATGTCACAATGGCATGGCATTGTTGTGGTAGCGGCAACAGGGGGGGGGGCATTGGTGGTTTTTTAAATTTTTTTGCACAATGCACTATGCACACATGTATTGAAAATATGTTTATGCACATTTGTACTCTTAGTCTAATCCCGTTGTATTTACGCAGTTAGTATTCATGAGGTACGAGAACCTAACCATAGCACAGTGGTTTTTTATCCGAAGTGTTGACGGAGGCCATATAAATCCAACAGTTTTGTGCTTCGATGTTAGATAGATACCCAAGTCGGGAAATAAAAGATGTACAGTGAAATTTTTGCACTTACAAATCCAACGACGATAAGTTCCTCCCGTACATTCTCTTTCTCTAAATCTCTAGTGTGAGAAATGATGCTACACCAGTTAATTGGGATACCCTAGATTCTCTAATTATCAGTTTTGCTAAATCTGAGAATTTACTAGAAGATTGCACTGAATCTCCTTCTCTTTCATCTTTTGGTTATGATTCTCGTTAGTAATTCGTCAAATCAGAAAGCTAATTGAGATCGGTGACATTGATTCTTCGATTAATCTTCTTCGAATTCATGCTCTTTTTGTTCGTGATGATCACTGTCTTCTTTTGTGAAGATGCTATTGGTGGTGGTGGAAGTGTTGACGGAGGGAAGATGGTTATACTGGTGGAGCTGGTGGGGATTATTGGGATTCAAATTGGCATGGACTGAAATTCAATGGAACTGGTATGAATTGAAATAGAACTGAACTAATGTTAAAAAGAAATCTGTAATGGTGGTGATGGTGTTGATGGAGGTGAGGAGTAGAATTCGAAACCGAAGGAGGAAGGTGGTGGTGGTGAGTAAGAAACTGAAACACGAAATGCTTGAATTAGTTCAGGTATATGGTTCCACGGTGGTGGTACAGGTTACGGTAGAGATGTGCGGTTGGTTATTCCACTAGTGGTGGTGGTGAGGTTACGGTAGAGATGTGCAGTTGGTTATTCCACTAGTGGTGGTGGTGAACTCGTGAAATAGAGAGATAGGATTACGAAGGAATTTTTTTTTCAAATTTTAAGGTGTTTTAGTCTTTTCAGCTCCCAAAAACTACCACCAAAATCAATCTTTTTATCAAATTGGAAATTTGTGTTAGGTTTCATTTGACAAAAAAGTGGCCATAAAAGGGACTTCCTCCCTTCGGCCCTTCGGGCCCACGGTCGGTCGGCCCAATGATGCGAATCATTTATCAAGTGAAGAATGCAGATATGAGCAGATGGATGACAACCTAAAATTGATTATTGAGGGATATAAGGAAATTATCAACAAACTGTGTACTCCATCTAGACAACAGTCTTCAGGTAAAAATCCTTATTATATGACATATTATGATGATAGTAATTTTTATGATAATTTTTCACATCATAACAGTCTTCTTCCAAAATACCAAAGAAAGGGGTTTAACCAAAAACAATATTCATTTGATGAGCTAAAAGCTCATACTTGTGCCAATTAATCACAAGGTTGAAATATCTCACACACAAATCCTGGTTGAGAGACATGCTCAGGTATACTTGTGTCAATAGTATTCTTGGATTCTCAAGCTATTTTCTTATCGACTTTAGCATGAGTATTTTTGGAAGAATACTTGTACAAGTATTTGTATTTGTTGTGTCAATTTTTTTTATTGTTTGGTTAAAACAAGGTGCTACTCACTTACTCTAAAACTACTTCTCTATGAGACATGGAGTTCTTGAGTCGTTTTTGATTTCTTCAAAATTTCAAGAGTTTTCAACATGGTTGTGCGTGCACGACCTTTGACTTGCTTTTGAGTCAAGATTGATCTCGTACAGGTTATCCATGTGACTGGCACGAGCCAATTAAGGAAACCCTAAAAATTCCTTCTCTAAGAAACCTTTTTAAGTACCCGACCTATTGAGTTTCATAAGTCTCATACGTATACTCTAGGTTATTTTCCGGGTTATCAAGAATGCCATCTTCTTCATCTCGCTATGGTGATTTTGCAAAGGGATTTCTTGAGAAAGGTTTTGGTTTCGAATCAAAAGGGAGGAAGAAAAGAACTCTTGTAGAAGATGGTGAACCTAATGCCTCATGCTACTATGCCTACTCACACCAAGATGTTGAGAATGAGGATATGGTTTCTGCTGAAGTGGTTCATGACTTTCTCAAATACTTTGAGGAAGAAAAACTGCAACTTGTTGATACAATGAAGGATCTTGATGTGGTTAGAATTGAGTTGAAAAAGGTTACTACTGACCTTGGTCTCATAAAATCACATGCTAAAGAACTTCTCAATGAGGATATCTTCTCCGAAGACGCAGTTGATATTATGAATCACAAGCTCAAAGGCATCGAGACCCGTGAAGCTGGCGAACGCGAACCTTAGCTTGTGATTGGTTTCTAGTAGATGTAGTGCTTTTTATTTATCTAGTAAAACTTCTTAAAATAATTTTATTCTTGTTTTTGTTTAAGAAGGATAACTAGGGTTTGGAATAGCCATTATTGTGAGTACACATAAATATGTCCAATGTTTTCATCTTCATGTTTTTAGATTTATTTGTTTAAAATTGAAAAAGTTTGGGTTGGAAGATGATTTTTGCAATATGAATCTTTATGGTTTTATATATTGCAATGTGTTATGGGATATGTGTGTTTGCATCCGTGTACTATTATTGTCCCATATATTGTCAAAAGTTATCTCATTTATATGTCGATATGCGTGTATTGATACAAGATCGATGAACTTTTGACAAACAAAAGTTAAGCCTATTATGTCATTTATTGATGGAAGATAGGTTAAAATCTTTTGTTTACAAGGATTATGTCTATTAAATGTCATTGTGCAAATAGTGATATAAAATAGAATGAATCCTTGTATACTCCGCAGTATTGATCTTCCCTGATCCATATTTTATGTATATACTGTACGGCTCCATAAGTTTTCTTGTGTGAGCATTTTCAACTAGACTAATCATAGATTCATTTGTGGTTATTTTGGTTGTGTATTCCGATTAAGTTAACCATGAGTTCTCTTGTGGTTAGTTTCATTGAGAATTTTGGATACAAAATCATTTTATGGTTTTTGGTGTCCAAAAAAATCCTTATTTTCTCGTAAAAGTAAGGTCGTTCTTGTTGTTCTTTCGGGAATGACATCAAATGGGGGAGATTTCTTTTGAACTTGCGCTATTCCCATATCTTTGTGGGGAGTGCGGCTGTGGAATATTTGAGGAGTTATCTTGTATCTTTATAAACTCCGTGATGAATGCATTTAGCTTCGGCTTTATGATTGCATCTAAACAAAGTTGATATGTACTTTTCTTTAGTCTTGAAGTGTCTCCATGAAAATTTTCATTAGGATCTCGTCTTCGTACCTTTGCGAATTTTATTGACAAAAAGGGGGAGAATTAATATGTAGTTCATACTACAAATACAAATGGTTTTCGGATCATTATGTAAGGGGGAGTGGTTTTTCGTGTG
This sequence comes from Papaver somniferum, assembly GCF_003573695.1. Taxonomy (NCBI): domain Eukaryota; kingdom Viridiplantae; phylum Streptophyta; class Magnoliopsida; order Ranunculales; family Papaveraceae; genus Papaver; species Papaver somniferum. The sequence continues at coordinate 170,505,788 of NC_039360.1, read as the reverse complement.
GAGACAAAGTATTGACTAAGGGGGAGTGATACATATCACCATAGTATTGTTGTCGAAGTTGTGATATGAGAACTTTGATGCTGTGTAATAATACTATGGCACTGTTAACAATGATCGAGAGCTTTTGTTTTCTCATTGTTATGGCTACGGAACTTCAACAACTATGATGCTGAACTTACAACCTCTGGAATCATGAGAGTGCTTGGAAAAGACGAAGTTTTCGAGTAATGTTGAAGCGCCAAGGAGATCAAGCATGTGGACGTGAAGCTATAAAGTTTTTATCTATTTTGTAATCCATATGTATTTATAGTTTTGTTACTAAAATTGATAAAGGGAGAGATTGTTAGAGCACTTCTCAATCGAATTCGCATGCGTTGCTATATCAAGCGTGTTTGTCAATATTAGTGATCAAAACTATATGTCTTGATTTCTAGTTTACTTATGACTAAGTCTCGGTCTAGGATAGTTAAGTGCAGTTGAGCTCCAGACTCTATGGCGATCATCTTACGAAGACGAAGAACTACTCAAGGAATAGTGGAACTTCATCCGACAAAAAGGTATGTGGAGACTTGAACTTTTCTGCCACTCAAAAGTATATTCTATCTCCTACTCTTGAGACAAAGTCGTATAAGTATGATAGTTTTCATACATACACATTTGCTATTTCGAGCCGAGTCTACTCGCCTATCTTTTTCTCTAAATATGTGTTCGTGAGCTTTTGCTTTAACCATTTTCATCTTTACCCGTGACGCAAGTCATGAAGACGTTTCAATCTTGAAAATAGCTTTTTTGACGATGGTCGTGAATAAAGATTGTTATAACATTATAGAAGAATGTTTCAATGATTGAAATGTAGAGTTGAGATTACCAACTACGGATATAAGCATATATAGTTTGATCGCACATTAGTGTATAAATCCATGTGCCGGAAACCAAGTGCGTGCATATGTGTGCATACGGTATTGGTGAAGGAGACAGGTTGAGTACGCGTATCCGTACGCGTACCTGCGAAAGTTTTCATACCGAAAATTTCTGCTGAGTTTGTAAACTCAAATCCGGTAGCTAAGGTACCATACCCGTACGCGTACTCAAGCTGGTTAATTCTCAAATCAGTTGTTCATGAACTTAAAACAATAATTTATAAGGAATGCAATCTTTGCAAACCGTGGTTGTATTGTTCATGAATTGATTCAAGTGAATCAAACTGATTTTTTTTCAATTGTGTCTATGAATAAAGACCTAAGCAATTGAACAACTCTTGAACTAGTTCTTATGAGTCATTAGAACTAGTTATGAGAACTCATATGGCTAACCATTGGTTAACTATTTGTGAACTAAGTGTACATGTTTAGGTACGATTACTCAAACCTAAATGAATACATTTCATTTGTGTGTGACAATCTAAGTTTCGATCCAACGGTTGAAAGATATTACCTTGGAGAAATCAGGTTTTTCATCTAACGGTGAATATTGAAGGCTTTGTTACCAAGGTAACTTGGATTGCAAACCCTGATTTGAAAAATATATAAAGGAGACATCTAGCAACTGGAAAAACTAATCCCCACACCTCCTGTGTGATACTAGTTGGTTTTGCTAGAGTCGATTCTCCTTTAATCGTAGGTTTCTTCTCGAGACTCTGTCGGTTAACGACTGAAAGACTTCATTGGGATTGTGAAGCCAGACGAAACTACTTTTTTGTAGTTGAGCGATCTGATCTTGCAATTTTCTATAGGAGTTCAATTGAATTATTAACTTGAGATTATATCTCCGATAGGGCAAGATAAACAGAAATCGCAAACATATTCGTCTCATCATTTGTGATTCCACAATATCTAGTTTCGCTACCATACGATTTAGATTATTGTGAGGTGATTGATAATACTAGTCTGTTCTTCGGGAATATAAGTCCGGGTCATCAATTAGTTCCTGTTCACCTTGATATATCAAAAGACGGAACAAAAACTCTTGGGTATTTCTGTGGGAGACAGATTTATTCAATCCTATAGAATTTTCTGTATGAGACAGATTTGTCTATCAAGTCTCTGACTTTGGGTCGTAACAACTCTTAGTTGTGGGTGAGATCAGCTAAGGGAATCAAGTGCGTAGTATCCTGTTGGGATCAGAGACGTAAGGAGCGCAACTGTACCTTGAATCAGTGTGAGATTGATTAGGGTTCAACTGCAGTCCAGACCGAAGTTAGTTTGTAGTAGGCTAGTGTCTTTAGCGGCTTAATACAGTGTGGTGTTCAATCTGGACTAGGTCCCGGGTTTTTTTCTGCATTTGTGGTTTCCTAGTTAACAAAATTTCTGGTGTCTGTGTTATTTCTATTCCACATTATATTTTGTTATATAATTGAAATATCACAGGTTGTGCGTTGAGATAAATCAAATAGAATATCCAAACTTTGGTTGTTGATTTACATTGATTGACACTTGGATATTGGTCTTTGGTACCATCCAAATTTATCTCTCTAGTATTTCATAAAGACTCGCAGATTTTCATTTGCTTGAGTAAAGATCAAATCGAGAGATAAAGATATTAACTCCTTGATATACTTTTTATTAAGATTGAGTCTGACTGTCTAGTTGATTCTCTTAAAAGTATATTAGAGTTAGTCCATATAGATTGCTAATCGAAATATTGGGTGAGGTTGTTGTACCCCCGCTTTTTCACTTTCCTCTCCAAATAGACGGCTCCACTAGAAACAACAAGAATGAAGTTTGCATGGATCTTAGGATAGTTTGCAAGAAATACAAACTCAAGTATTTATATACCAAGGTTGTTTGGATAACAAAACCGAAAATATTCCAAAACCGAAAATATTCTCAAGATATTCATTAAAGTACCTAATTTTGGTTTTCCTATTTCCTTTTAAATGCCAAACCATACTCTCATAGAAAACTTCTATTATTAGTCTAGCACATTAACTAATAATATTTTTAACAAGATATGCTTTAATTGCTGGTAGTTAAAAACATATATGATGAAAATCATAATTAAATGCTTTTTACCTTTTCCGACATGGGATCACCTTGAGTATCAAGGAATGTATTTGAACAATTAATGATAAGAGTTATGTACATGTTCAAATAATGTCGACATATAGAAGCTTCTCATCTTAAAAAACCCAAAACCATAATCACACACATCATGAAGAAATATGTGAACTATGGAAACTTTGTTTTGCTCATGGAACCGACTATACCATCATTCCAAAATATGTTGTGACGGGATGATAGGGTGTAATCGGTTACACCGTGCTCCACAAAGTAGCTTGTGACCGGTTACACCTTGCTTTCCGAAGTAGCTTGTGATTGGTTATACCTTGCTTCCCAAAGGTAGCTTGTGACCTGATTACAACTAACTTCCCAATTCATCTTGTGACCGGTTATACCTTAGATTCCAAAGTAACTTTTGACCGATACAACTTGCATTCCAATATAGCTTGTGATCAGCTATACGTTGATTTCTTATGTAACTAGTGACCGATTACAACTAGCTATATATAATAGGCTATGACCGGTTATACCTCAAATCTCAACAAGTTAAGATAGGTTCTATCTTTTCATCTTATATTGGTCATTCAAAAGATATTCAATATACAACCTGACCAATCATGATTTCCTTTCGATTACGAAACAAGTTCATATATGTACTTTCTTTAAAAAAATGTTATAAAACATTGTTTCCTAGGGTAAAATCATACCTATATGATGCACACTAACAACTATATACAAAGATTATGCCAATGTCGTTTTTACGAAGTTCCAAAAGATAAACTTTATACTTGGTAATTCAATAGATTCCTTGACACTTTGATCATAATGTTATGACCAAGTATAACCACTAGAGTATTATTTATATACAGCTTCACATGTTATGTTTTCAATATAATCTGGCTTGAAGATACGTTAGGAACGGAAATAAGATCAAGTCAATATTACTAACCTCAAGAAGAAGGATGATGTCTTCGTTGTAGTCGTTACTTCTTCACTTTTTTCAGTTCTTCGGAGTAATACTTGTACGTCTCAACATTCCTAGACTTTCTAACCTAAACGAAGTTGATTCTAGTATTTAATCAAGCGACTCTAGATGAGTTTTGGTACTAAAATATGACAATTAAACTTGACATACCAACGCTTGGTGGGTTCAACCGAGATATGCTCTAACAGTTGGTGAACCGTGTTCAACAACTGCTAGCCTATTATACCAACTTTGAAAATTCAGTTCACCACGGTTTGCCAACCGTGTTCGTGAACTGTTCCCAACTGAACTTGCGGTTTGCGAACTGGTTCGCTAACCTTCCTGTATTTTGGAAACTCAGATATCTATGGTTTGAAAACTGGTTTGCCAACATACCCTGAGTAAAAATATCAGTAAGTTTAATATTTCTCTCTTATGATGTTTGAAACATGCTCAAGTGATAAAATTATTTGCATGGGTAACTTTCAGTTGATCCAAAAATTAGTTTATAGAACTAATATTGTTAAGGACCGTTGAACATCTTTGCTTAGAATCATATTTTTATATTTTCAAAACACAATCTCGAAACTTCTTCTTTGTAATACTACTTGAAGTCATACGACGTAGTTTCAACAGATAAAATGGTAAAATAGTGAGTAAAATAGAATGGTTTAATTTTCACATACCTGATACAGAAGTTCTCCAAATATATTCGTCGATCTTTGGTCATCAAGGGTGATGTCAGATACTCAACTACAAATTCTAACTTAGTCCATGAATTGAAATCGTAGACTAGGAATCAAGACATAGTTTTGATCACCTAACAGTGACAACAAGCTTGAGATAGCAAAACTTGTAGGTTCAACCGAACAATTCTCTAAGAGTTTGTTGGGTCAAAAGTTCAGAGATTTAGATGAGAGATGGAAAATTTGAAGATCCAGGAAATATTCTCTAAAAATTAAACTAAAAGGTTGAAATGATGAAGGTAAATTTTACAGAGCTTTCTTATTATTCCAAGCAAAAGATAACGAAAGTGAAAAGGTCATAACCGGTAAAACGGTGACTTATTCTAACATTTCTCCACGCATTAAAGGCAAGTAATCAACTACTACAAGTCAATAAAGTGCACAATTGAAAGTGGGTAAAAAAAATACCGCAATAAATTACCAAACTTTTGGTATTCCAAGAAGGTGAACAATACACAAATAATTGAAAACTATGCTAATAATTAGCAACAAAATAAAATAATATTTTAAGAGAATAATTGAGTATCACGAGATTGATTAGCTCTATTGCTGAGAAAAATACATCTCAATGGTAAAGAACGGTACAAAGTTGCAAAAAGCAACTAAGTCTTTAAGGCGATATAAGACACCTAGTATGACATGACAAGACAAAAATATTGATCAATAGAAGATCATATTTGCAATATCTTTGAAGAGATACTTGGCTTTTGAAGGGAAAAAGAGGACAGGTGTACGACCTAGAAAACTCGAAATTTTCATAAGTAACTTAAAATGTGGAGTGACACACCTAAAAAAAACACTCAGGTATTCCACCATATTTGAAGTAACCTAAAAGGGGGAGGTAACACCTAAAAAGATGCTCAGGTGTCCCATCTAACTTGAGAAGTAAACATGCACATGTTGATAATGAGCTACTAGAAGTATTAGCTGAGAGCTGAAAGAAATAAAGCCAAAAGCAAAAATGAACTAGAGTTTAATTAGAAATCTAACACACTTACCTTAATTAAACTGGGGGTAAATATGTAGATTACAAAATATAGCATCAATCCGAGAACTGACAACTGGAGAGTAATACAGCTGAGACATGGAATAAGACTCAAGGTCAAACGTCGAAGACTTGAACCAGATGTCCAAAAATCGATCCATGGGCTATCGATCAAGAAAAAGACACAAAGTTAGACTCGGAATACCTGAGTCCAGATACGAAGAAGAGAAGATTCGGTGTTGTCAGCTGAATGGCGGCTTGAAAAGATGGGTAGTCATAACAAAGACTTGTCCCATGTTGGTACAAGTGCAAGGAAGGAAACTATTAAGTCCAAGTTGTCGTGCTTAGAAATTTACATGTAATTCTCATGTTCATATCATGTATAAATATCCAAAAAGGCTGATGATGTAAACAAGTTCATTCTGATCAATAAAAATCAAACTTCAGAGAATTCTCTCTTCTCTCTCTTGTTCACTTCTAGCCTCTCCGACCAACTTAGAAGATAACCATGAAACCATAACTCCATATCATCAAAGACCTAACCGGAGATAAGTGATCAGAGTGATAATAAAGATTGTACTCCGAGATAAAGGACTGTGATCTGACATCATGAAGGTATGTACAACGGTAAATTCGACATATCTTCAATGGCTGATTAAGAAAATCATCATGATTCATAATACATCAAAAAATAAAGTTGTTATTATGGGATTTCATTCAAGCAAAACTGATTTGATATATGCTTAAGAAAAAAATATATTCAATATCTCACTTCTTCCTGTTTGCTCTTATATTAATCTAAAAACATGGTCGTATACAAGCTAAAAGTTGCTTGATTGATTTATTAGGGTCCAATAAAATATTTTTCGATTAAAAGATTAGAAAAATTATTAGTTATAATGACATAATACTTGTTTTCAGTAAAATTATATGTCGTTGATTTCGGTTTATGAGTTATTTTCGTTGTTTCCAATAATTTTTTCGTTATCAGAGGGATTTTTATCTTTGCTATTAAGGCAATTTTATCTGCACTTTTATAGTGTTTCTAATGATTTATTAGTGTTTGTTTTCTTGATAAAATTACATTGGTGATTCGACACGGATGAAGATCAAGTTCTTCTTCATCATAAAAATAGATCTAGGACTTCGGGTTGGTCGTTGCACATGAAGAATTGTTTAGGAGTATCTCTTTTCCGAGAAGAAACTCTTTCAAAATGGTCAAATAAAAATTTCGATTACCATTTCTTCTCTAATCTCTTAGTACAAGATATGGGTACTATCGTGGTAGATCACTCTTTATCTTCTCGATTTACTTGTATTTTGTATCTTTCTTTGTATTTGTTTCATGTTATGATATACTTGTTTCTCTTTAAAACCATCATGTAAATTTTTCTTATGGAATGAAATACTTATAGTTTGATGATCAAAAAAAAGAAAGACATAATATCAAATTTCGGATCTGCAAGTAAGATAGTACATTTGATGGTTGAGAGACGCAAGTTCATTTTGGTTGTCACGCGGCTGCACGACTCAACAATATATAAGAAGTATCAATCTAAAGAATTTTTTCTAGTTAATTACTTTCCCTTTTGTTCCTTTATCTCTTGGCATCATCAAAAACTTATTGATGTGTTTTTATGATGGTCATATAAGGCCGTAAAAACCTTGTGTATAAAAAACGTTGTTATATGGCTCAACTATATCCTGATCGTCTATACTTTTTGAGATTGATTTCTATTTTTAGTATCCAAAATACTTACTCTCATTCAACTCTCCGAGAAAATAAGCCCAACACAAAAGTAAAGTTCAAAAAACGCCCCAAACTACCATAACCTTTTCCAAAGACGGAAGCAAAAAAAAACTTGAGTTACAAATAGCTAAAAACAATTGTGTGTAGAAATCATTTTTGAAATTGTGTTCCCAAATTAACTTATAATGACCTGATTTTTACATGTACCAACTGTGTATTTTGAATTGAACTTTGAAGAATTAATGTTTTGTTAGCATGTAGAAATCATTATTGCTTCCAAATGCCGAAAAGCAACTTAGTGTTATCCAAACAGATTATCAATAAGCATTTAGGTAAAGTCTTTTAACATATTTAGAGCATTTCCAATGGAGTATGATTATTTATCATATGTGGATGTGAAGACCTAAAAAAATGGTATTTAATAACATAGAATCCAAATATAAATCTTGTTCTGATAAGCATCTCCGGTGGTAGTTGTATCCATATCTATTTTGATATAGTTCTCACTTATTTATAGAAAAATAATTCACAAAATCTAAAAAATTAATTAAAATAATACCAAATTGATGACGTGGGTATCGATGGGAGTCTCCAAAAACTCATAATCTCCTCCAAACTCAAACTTCCACGTCATAATAAATTTTGATTATCCAATCACCACTGAAGAGGTTTTTTTGTTGTTAAGAATTTCTAAAATCCTAGGTGGTATCAATAATTTTTAAAACCCATACTCCATTGAAGATGCTGCTACAATACTTACTTGGGAGTATTGTTTATGGTTGTCCAAATAAGGCAAGCTTAATTATTTCCTTAAAAAACAAAACAAAATCAAAAATATTATACTATTTATATACGAATATATATATCCCAAATATGGAAGAATCCAATATAAAAAGTAAAATATATTTGGAGTATAGTTAGTTACCATTTTCTAACAACTTTCTACCCAGTCTTGCTGTATGAAAATAAGCACCAACCCTAGCTTGTTAGTATACACCATCTTCCGTCATTCTAACTTTAGCTAATAAAAAGTGTCTTCTTCTTCTATTTTTTTCTTCTTTGAAGCGTAAAGTTTTACTGATGGCTCGCTTCTTTGGTTTAACGAATATCAAGTTTTTACTGCTGTTAGCGTGTTTGATTCTTACTTATGATGTGGCAATACTAGTCGAAGGAAGAACGGCTATGGGTGGCATGTCATCAGAAGAAGAGGATTTGGATTTGGAGGCACAACTCAATAGTCTAAATAAACCTCCCGTCAAAACAATACAAGTATGTACAAGTTTCCCTTTTGCGTATCAAAACTAAAGGTTTTTCTTCTTTTAGGAATATACACAAATACACTAATATTAACATTATTTCGTTTTCCTTTTTGTCATGGGTAAAGACTTCTTGGGGTGATTTATACGATTGCATTGAATTCCATAAGCAGCCTGCTTTTGACCATCCATTGCTGAAGAAGTATAAGCACTCGGTAATATTTTCGATTGCCTGCTTCAAATCATGCATACAATTCCTTACCTTTTGTTATTATCCTTTAATGCACCGAGATGATCTAAGCAGTCTCATTCTTTCTAGATGAGGGAGGAGATGATTGTGTCCAAAAAATCAGATACAATGCCGATGAGCGGAGTTGATGGGTGTCCAAAAGGAACTGTCCCAATTCGCAGGACATCTAAGGAAGATCTCATCAGAGCCAAATCTCTAAGTGTTTCATCACCATTATCTTCATCAAATCCTCGGCCGGGTGTTGAATATGTATGTATTTTAGCTATAATTTTCTTTTGATTTTTATTTGTTAAGCGTGCTTAAATAATTCTGGTTTATTTGGTTTGCTTCACAAAATGTATAATCGTCAGAGAGCAGGTGTAACTTATCTGAAAATGGGAGAAGCATTTAATGGCGCCAGAGGAATAGTTAGCGTATGGAATCCCAAAGTAAATCAAGACCAGTTTAGTTCGGCAGAGATGGCACTTAAATCCGGACCACAGGAACAGACCAGTGCAATCAAATTTGGATGGACTGTATGTATTCAGTTTACGTATATACTATAATGCATGCTCAAAATGTGACGCTATTAATTACTTAGGCTTGTTTGATTAGGCTGTTAACTACTTGCCTTGTTTGATTAGCAATGTTGTCATGTTTCTTTGTTGCTTAGAATGGTTTATGTTGCTTGTTAATTAATATTAATTATAATAACTCGAATTGATTGGGATATGTTTTTATGTATCATCAGGTCAATCCACAATTATATGGTGATAATATGACTCGAACTTTTGCATACTGGACTGTAAGTTTCCGATAATACATGAACAACTTGATTACCGCTATAATTGATACCCTACTTTGTTTTTGTATATTGGTTTTTTTTCTTAATCTTTAATTGTTAAATATGAGTTTCATTTTTCAACAGGGTGATGGTGGTCACAAGACAGGTTGCTACAACACTCTTTGCAAAGGTTTTGTTCAAGTTCATCAAACATACACTCCCGTTATGTTTTTCCAAAACACGTCACAAGTACGAAAACCACCGGTTGCATTTACTGTGGAGATTTCTAGGGTAAGTAACAAAAAATCTTCATCATCTATATACTCTCTTTATTTCACAACAATGGCTTTGTTTGGTAAAATTTATGGTTATCTATTTATGATCATAGATAATCATAAATTGATAAATGATTTTGATTAATCATTTTTAAAATAAATTTTTCCAAACATTTTTTTCAAATAATTGATTATTTTAGAATGATGATCTCAAAAAAGAGAGGAAGGAACAATGATCTAGGATTTTTTTTATCCTATACTGTTTTTTTGTCTCTCTTGATAGTTTAGAGAAACTATGAAGAAAAATTTCAACTTGAATTTGTTGGAAAAATAATTGATTATAATAAATTTTTAAAACAATTTTTTTCTGTTTATGGAAATAATGGATTTTTTCAATTATGATTAAGATAATCAATTATAATGGTTACCAAACACATATAGAGTCAATTATAATCTGCATAATTGTTTATGGGCTGATAATCCATTAAAATAATGGTTACCAAACAACCCCAGTATATTACGAAGAGAAAATGTAGCTTCGAAGATTTTTTGTTGTTTAACTTGCCTCCGGTATTTGAAAATTTCATGACTGTGACTATCCTGTGTTATGTTATATACTGCAGGAACCTGGAACAGGAAAATGGTGGTTGATGATTGAAAAAGACATCAAAATTGGATATTGGGCAAAAGATCTATTCCCACTATTTAGACCGGGAGTTGAGTATATTTATTGGGGCGGTCGTGTAAAATCTGGTAAAGACGGAGTTAGCCCAGCAATGACTAGCGGCATAAATCTTAATAGATTCCAAGAGACCACGGGATTTTTTGATGCACTCAAACTCAAGGACAAGAACGATCATAATTTAGAACCAGTACGAAAACACCTAGAAGATACTATTGATTGTCCAAAGTTCTATGGTGCGAAATATTGGGCCGATAATAATATCGTGCTTTTTTCCGGAAGAGGTGGTGGTACTTGTGTCTGAAAAAGATTTATGCTAAAAATGATGGGAAAGAAACATATAATTTCGATTATAAATTCTTGTTTTTGGACGTAAGACTAATTATTAACATTAATAAAGTTCTCATCTTTAGCTTGTCTTATTGGAATAAGTATACCTAATTTTTTTCTATAATTAGGTTAATCATATCTCCTAAGAAAATCCTCGTAAGAAAAAATGTACAAGTAGCGCAACGAAGAAATTTTCCGTATCTCCGATGGTCATAGATAGGACACCTTAAAAAATCCTCGTAAAGGAAAATATATATTTCGTCGAAGGTTGAGTAGCACGGTGAAGAAATATACAATTTCTCCGATGGTCATTAAAATACATGTTTTCTCGGAGAAGGTTGAGTGAGTAGCACGACGAAGATATATACAGTTTCTCCGAGAAGGAAAATTTTCTTTTCTTATTGAGAGACTCAAAAATCAAATGGGTGAATTCATTGAAATACAAAGAACTGATATCAACAGAGGCACAAAAAAGTTTCTTTTCATTTCAAAAGGAAAAAATCAGTTTGGGTGGTTGAGATTCCTTGGGTTGTTAAATAAACTTTTGGGGAAATCTGAGTTACGTCACCAACAACTACCTTCTGAGGAAGATTAATAACTCAAGTGCAAATCATAGACCTGAGCGTATTTTCTGTTGTGTAGCTAATGGATCTATCTCATTGAATCAAGTGGCTAGAGAAATTGCAGCAAAACTTAAATGGGGTAGATATTTGAAAATCAATGTTCTTGATGATAATATGGCTACGTTTCAACCTAACAATGATTAGGTGTTGGAAATCTTGTGTATAAATTGCAGTAAAACAAACAGAGAAGAAGAGAAATGCAAACCCAATTATACGAAACCAAAGTCGAGGCAAGGGTTATATCCTCTAGCCTTAAGACAGATTCACCCCACACTGGTGCTTACGGATTATCAATGTGTGTCTCCCAGGATACAACGACTATTTTCTCGATCTATTAGCACTCCAAATTTCGAGAAACTGCGAACCGAACTTAAAGTGGTGAACTCTCTCTTTAACACAAACTAAATTGATGATTTTAGAATGTAGTAGGATGATTATTAGGTTTTTTATTGATATCTTTTCTAAGTGTGTGCAGGGTATTTATAGAAGTTAATCATACCTCTTCGATGAAACATCACGGTGCTTCATGGAGTTGTTTCCAAAGGTTTCTTATGAAAGGCTATGTCCTTTCACGTTTTCGGTAATTGGTTTCCAAATTGGAAATACCCTAACTAACCGGACCAAACTCTAATTGGGCCAAATCCAATTAACTTAAGAAACCCATCTCCATTAGATGCTAAACAAGGGATTTTCTATTCATACGGAAATTCCATTTAATTTTCCAACATTAGGAATGGAATAGTTGTCGGAGACCCATCAAATGGAGCTCTGGGGACACAATAATGGAAGTAAAGAGATGGATATATGATGATGTGACCACAAATGCTAGATCTTTGTACTCAGCTCAAAACTGGGTAACAATTAAAGGTCTGCCAATACAATTATGGTCAAAGAAAATTTTTGATAAAATAGGGGAAAAATGGGAGGTTTAGCAGAGGTGGATCATGCAACAACAGAAAGAAATCCTTCCTGCTATAGATTGAGAGTAAAATATCCGGCTCAAGATATCCCAGCAGATTAACAAGTAGAACTTAACAGAGCAACATGGGTTTGGCAGTGGAATGGAATTATGATTATGTTCCGGCAAAAAAATTTACGGTCAAGTCTTACCGGCAAACTCTGCAACTGCTGGAGGAGCATCAGATTCTGGTGAGATTTCAAAATTCAAATTCTCATCTCCCCGACAAGCATACGGATGGAAACATTGGGGAGAAGGACAATTCTTGGACCAAATCAAGACACGTGGACAGGGGCCAGCGTGTCATAACGGATTTCTTTCAAAAGAAAGTCAATGGAAGTCAAATATCTGTTGGTCAAGGTCAAGCAGGTAACGGTCCTTTTCCCACTACTATTCAAATTCAAAATCATGTTCAGAACTTCATCAATCGTTACTACACCGGAAAAAATCTAAAACAGTTACAAAGAACGGTTTCTTCTTCGTCGTCTTTGACTGAACCTCCAATTCAAACGACGAATTCTCAACAATTAATTATGTATGCAAACCCAACTATAGAAAGGGTGGAAGAGACTTATCCGATAAATTTTAACAATGAAATTGTGAAAATAAACTCAATTCATAATACAGTAGATCTAATCATGGACACAACAAGAAATGTGGGAGAAAATTTGGTGGGCAAGAAGAGCAAATTAGAGAGTTATTTACAAAATTGGTGACAAAACATGCAAACTTAAATGATGCAATAACTAAGAACAAAGCTGCTCCAACTAAACAGTTTATTGAAATAGAAGACATAATTCAGAATACATCCACAGATGGAGAGGGAGAAGTTGAAATCCTTGAGGATGTAGTAAATCTGGCTTCAGATGGACTTAATGGATATTAAAATCTTGGTGTGGAATATGAGAGGATTGACTGCATTAGATGAAATTGATGCTTTAAAAGATTTAATCAGGAAGATAAGGCCAACAGCATGTTTAATACAGGAAACTCATATGATGAAGGTAAAAAATTGGTGGGTCAATCAAATTTGGGGTAATGATCAACATCATTGGAGATTCATTCCATCACAGGGACTCTCAGGTGGTCTTTTAACAATTTGGGATGATACTGCACTTGAATGTCTTGATGAATTGGTAGGACCAAATACTCTTTCTCAGAAGTTTAAAAGTAAAATTGAAGAATATGAATAGACACTAACTAATGTATACTCATTGGTAGAGATGGGACTTTTGGGAGGAAGTAGAAGATCTTACAAGATGGGTATCTGAACATTGGTGCATGGCTGGTGACTTTAATGTCATTAGAAAGAGACATGAAAGAAATAAGCCTGGAGGCTCTAAAAGAAATACAAGACTCTTCAATGAGTATATGAAGGAGCATGATTTGGTGGATTTACCACTAAATGGAGGGCTTTTCACTTGGAGCAACATGCAACCAGAACCACTAGTTTGCAAATTGGATAGAGCAGTTGTGTCACCACAATTTGAAAGTAAATTTCTTCTCCTTACACAAACTGTTCTTTCCAGAATTTTATCTGATCATTCAACAATCTTAATTACAACTGCAAATGTAGAGAGGAAAAAAACATCTTTTAAAGTAGAGAGCTATTGGTTCTCTCATCCATATCTTATGAATAATCTGAAATTATGGTGGGACACTATGATTAACTTTGGATCCCCAAGTTATACTATGTCAAAGAATCTCCAAAACTTAAAATTCTTTCTGGAGAGGTGGAGTAGAGCTACTTATGGAAAAATGGACAATAGGAAACAAGAACTAAAAACTTTTATTGATGCCATAAACACTCTTGAGTAAAGTACAACTCTTACTATTCAACAATTTAATGAAAGAGTGGAATGAAGAACCGAGTTAAAAAAAAGTCAAACTTGGGTGGAAAGAAAGATAGAAGAATAGGAAGTTTGGAAGGTAATAAAAAAATTTAAAAGCAATAAGTCTCCAGGACCAAATAGGTACAATATGGAATTATAGAAAGTAGCTTGGGAAGTAATAAAAGTACATTTCATGGCAGTTATTAAGGAATTTGAAGATCAACAGAAGTTATACTGGAGAACCAATTGTTCCTTCATTAGTTTAATCCCAAAAAAAAAGCAAGTGGATAATCCAAAAGACTTTAGACACATTAGTCTTGTTAGTAGTATCTACAAAGTGATATCTAAGGTACTCTCTCAAAGACTCAAAAAAAGTGCTGCCAAAATTAATTTCAGAGAACCAAGGAGCTTTCATAACTGATAAACAAATTCTAGACAACATTCTAATTGCAGGGGAGTTGGTGGATTCTATATTAAAAGGAAAAGCTCCAGGAGTTATGTGCAAGCTTGATATTCAAACGGCTTTGATAATGTTAGTTGAAAAACATTAAAGAATGTACTTCAAAGCTCCGGATTTGGATCAAAATTAGGTCAGCTGGATGGAATGGTGTCTAACTTCAGCTCAACATTCATTGCTAATAAATGGAGTCTCTACACCAAAACTCAAACCACAAAAAGATTTAAGACAGGGAGATCCACTCTCTCCCTTCTTATTCATACTTGTAGCTGAAATTTTCTCAAAACTGATGAAGAATGTTGTTCGGATGAACATGATATCAGGTTTTTCAATTAAATCAATACAAATATCACACCTACAATTTGCAGATGACACTCTTGCGTTTCTGGATGCCAAAGAAGATGAAGCTGAAAATTTGGTCTTAATTCTTCAAATCTTTGAAGCTATTACCGGTTTGAGTGTAAACATCAGTAAGAGTGTTGTCATCAGTATAGGGGCTGACCACAAAATAGAAGCTATTGCTGATATTCTAAAGTGCAAGATTGAAAGTTTTCCTCTAAAGTATTTTGGGCCTTCAATTGGAGCAAAAACAAAATGCACTGAAATATGGGAGACAGTAATTGAGAAATTCCAGAAGAAGCTTGCACCTTGGAAGAGAAGATTCCAGAAGAAGCTTGCACAGAGAAGACTTTTCACTAAAGCGAGAAGAGTCTTGCTGATTAAAACATCTCTATCTAGTCTACCCGTATACTATATGTTTATATTTCCAATGTCAGTTAGTGTTGAAAAGAAACTCAACCAGATAATGAGAAATTTCTTGTGGGGTTCAACAACAAATACAAGGAAAATCAATTGGGTATCATGAGATAAAATGTGCACACCAAAGAAAATATGAGGTCTAGGAATAAGAAATCTAAGACTTACTAGTAAAGCTCTCTTATCCAAATGGTCTTGGAGATTCACAAAAGAAAATAAATATCTATGGAGAAGAGTTATACAAGAGAAGATGAAAGCTAAAGTAAAAGATCTATGGGTAAAAGATAACTCAGAACCTCAATGGAGAAGCATATGGAAAGCTATACATAAACACAAGCCAATTCTGGAGGCAATTACAGTCACAGAAGTTAACAAAGGAGATGCAGTCAGTTTTGGTGGAACAAATGGAGAGGGGCTCAGGCATTAAAGTTGAAATACCCAAATATATATAAACTATCAAAACAAAAGAAGGATACTATCAAAGTATAGTGCAAAATGGAGCACGGAATATACAATTCAGCAGGAATCTGACACAGAATGAGACAACAGAAATGCTTGCATTGTTGCAGATTTGGGTGTTCCCCCAGTATTAGATGATGAAGCTACAGATGAGCTGAGATGTACACTTGCAGGTGGTTTTAATGTCAGAACATGTTACAAATGGCTGGTGGAGTAGTTTCCAACATTGCCAAATCAAATTCCAGTCTCTTGTATCTGGATTCAGTTTGTGCCTCTTTAAGTGCAGTATTTTATGTGGTCTACAGTATTAAATGCCATACCAACTTTAGACAATTTGCTCAGAAGGGGATGCCAGATACAAAATCACTTATGTCTCATGTGCCATATGCAACCAGAATCAGTAAATCATCTCTTCTTACATCGTCAATATGCTTATAAAGTGTGGTATTATTTCATTAGAGGATATGATATCAGATGGGCACAAGGTGAGACTCTCATTTCTCAATTGGAAGCTTGGAAATTTCACAGAGGAAGGAATAGGGGCAGAAGAATTTGGCCTTTATTGATCTTTGCAATATGCTGGTCCTTTTGGGATGAAAGAAACGGGAGGGTCATGGCTCACAAAAGACCAAGAGCAGCTGAAGTGGTGATTAATGAAGTTAAGCTTTTACTTTATAAATGGGGAGCAAGTCAAAAATGGTTCCAATTTACTCCTTTTAGAGATCTTGTAACGCATTAGCAACTAATCATCAACTGCGGATAATGTAATCTACACACAAAATGGGGGTTTTGTCCCTTTTACATTTTTTTCGATATATTCAACCTTTCTTCTCAATATTTTTTTGTTTGTTTCAAAATTGAAAATGAATTACATAGTTTTTTTTTCTTTTCAAAGCATAACGACATATAGTTTGATGTGGGCCGTGAGTGTAAGAATTACTAGGTCCCCACATCTGCAAATCAAGGGTGATATTGTTCACGAAAATTCCTTGTAGAATATCCACGCTCCAAAGTGATTTTGTGTTAAGAGAAAATGGGTGAATTGTCCAAAGATCCTTAAAACATGGTTATAATGGACTAGTAAATATTAGGATGGTGAATGGATACCAAAATCTTAGGCAATTATGTCCATAATCTTTATATTATAGTTTTATTAGTTTATTTTGAAAAAACGTGGTCTAAAAACCACACCCAATATTTCGTTTAGGTAATCTGTATGGAAAAATTCCAATCTAATTCCAAGAGAATCAACTAGACAGTCAGACTCAATCAATGGAAATATATCCAAGAGTTGTATCTCTGTTTTTCAATGTAATCAACAAATCAAACAGATATAATCCGTGAGCCTGATTATTATGAGAAACAACTTGAACATACCAAAGACCAATGTTCAAGTGTGAATCAATTTATATCAACAACCAAAGGTTGGATTATCTAATTGATTGAACTACGCATAACCTGTGATATTTCAATTAAATAAACAAATATAATGCGGAAAAGAAATAAAATAGACACCAGAAATTTTGTTAATGAGGAAACCGCAAATGCAGAAAAACTCTGGGACCTTGTCCAGATTTGAACACCACACTGTATTAAGCCGCTATAGACACTAGCCTACTACAGGAATTTATCGTATTTTATTCTTTATTTTCTCAATCATCCCTGAGATGTGCAGGGGGGGAGTAGAAGGTTCTCTGGGTTTGCCTCGATGAGAATTTTTGGCCATTTCCTTTATATTATTTCTACAGTTAAGGAAGTCGAGATTCCCATAGGTTGAGCTAGAACCAGTACAACTCGTGCGTCGGAGTCCCTGCAAATAAAACCCCCACTCGCGAAACCTGGATGGCCCTCATCCGCTCCATCTGCGTTAATCTTAATCTAGTTCACGTTTAGGGTGGACCATCTGTGTTAATCTGTGTTAATCTCCTGGTAGGACCGGAAGTAAGGATTTTAGTACTCACCAACTTCTTGAGTTACCTATGTATGGCGGTATGTCAAAAAATAAAAAATGGTAAACAACAAAGACTTTCGCAGGTTGACAAACCTAATTATCTACCAACAAACTGGTCAAGTTAATGGATAAGCAGCATTTGATTTAGTATTCAGAATGCGATTTTGGTGTTGTACATTTGCAACAAAAAATTGGTAACAAGGTACCAATTTTCTTGGTGTTCATCCTCAAGTATGCACATGGATATACCTCCAAGAAAAATTTATCCTTCCCAATATTTTCCCTCGTTTTCTTGAGGTTGCGTGCTTCATTTATTTTGGTTCCTCCGGTAACAGTTCTCTGATAGCCTTTTGTTTCTTTAATATTTTCTATGTATATGTATGGTATGGGTTTTTTATATATATGTTTATGTAATATCTCATTTTTCCGGTTGTCATTTCTGTCATTCTTTTAATAACTCTATTCGCACGGTATTCAATTTTAAAGTTAAAAGGACGGAAATACGAAAATCTAATGTTCATATAAATAAAAAAAAATATATAAATCCAATTTTCTTGGTGTTAATACTATAAAGGAACTTATCAAACTTTTTGTTTCCTAGATTGTGGGTCATGGCCTATTAATTGACCTTTGGTGTGATAATTGGATTCCTACGTTGGATCCGCTATAACCAATCCCTTTGTGCCACAATCCCTTAGCCTGGAAGTGTCTTATTTCATTGATCCTGTCACTAGATCCTAGAATATTTTCCAGGTTAAACCCCAACTATGACAACGCTTCTATGTAAAAGATTGTTATTATACCCTTAAAGGAAGCTATGCACTCCTAGCAGAAGGACTTGGGAGCTTTCAAAGAAGGGTAGATTTTCCTCTAAATCTGCCTACTTAGGTCTCAAATGTATTAATCTTCCCAAGCAACACTCATTGGAAGTGCATATGGAATCTCAAAGTCCCACACTGGATCTAAATTTTAATCTGGAAAGCTGTTAGAAATGCTTTACGAACCAGAAATATTTTTCAAACTAGAATGCCAATTGAAACTGTTATTTTCCCTAGATGATTATCGTCTAATAACGAAACATTAGTGCATTGATGATGCTTCCCTTAACTAGTTAGGTGATGTTGAAGCTAAGTTTGAACAAAAGTTTGATAAAGTGACTAAAATAAAAGAAATAATCTTTGCTTTGGTTTTATGTCCCTTTGTTGCTTCTGTTTGGCTCTCTTCTTATCTTTGCTTGAATTTTCATAATTTTCATAACTCATCCCTGCTTGATTGGCTTGTTAATGATACTTGATAAACACATTTTTATGTCTAAGTTGTCCTCAATTTTCTGTATTATTGGTACTCGATTTCGTACTTATTATGGTGTTTTATGTGTTTGTAGGTATTTTTGGAAAATAAACTTTGATGGAAAAATCGGCTTAAAAAGTTGTCTGAAGCACCCGGAGGACACATGTTATTCAGACTCGTACTGTTGGTTAAGGGGCACCTTTATTACTAAGGGACACCTTCTTCACTATTTACACCCCAGCGCATCACCTGTTAGTCGCACCCCCAGTTTGGTTAGGGGGATACCCTTTCTTCTTCATCTGAATTATGAAAACCGGCGGGAAAACCCAACCTTCAGCTGCCGAAATTAGGGTTGCGATTTGAGCTCGTTTCAGTGAGACTAAACGGCTGAATTTGATTGGATTTGTTCATATGGGCTTAACAAACGTGGTGTGATATTCAAAATCAATCCAGTTGGACCAGATAATCGGCGAGAAGGAAACAGAGTTGCGTGTTCACGGGAAAATATTCTGGATTTGGTTTGGAAAGTTTCTGGTGAAATTCAATCGAAGTTTTAGCTTGGTTTGGGCCTGTTAACCACAAACAGGGCTGCTAATCCTCTTAGACTCGTCAAAGTACGGTAGTATCACCGATTGGAAGAAAACAGAGCATCATATATCCCCATGAGTTATTCTCGGGATTTTCTTTATTCCTGGAAAGATTGCACGAGGTCAGAGCATGTATATCCTATTCTATGACGTGTGTGAGTCTGTTAAGAGTATGTTGGATGGATACAGACGCGTGAGAAGCTGTAAAAAGGGAAGAAATCCCGTGACTGGCAGTGAAGAATATTATCGAGTAATGAAGATTATTCGGAGTTATTGGCGAGTATTTTTGATTCTGGAGAGTATATAAAGGGTGCTGAGGGTTATGAGAGGGGATGGAGAGAATTGGGAGCAGTTTAGGACATTAGAGAGCCGGAAAAATCAGAGTTGCAGAGGTTAGTTTGCTGCTGGTGAAGAACAAACGAAGAACATAAGACGCACATTTAGCTGCAGTTTAGAACAGTCGTAATTGCTACAGTTCCTACGACATCTAGCTTTTATCGTTCTCTGTAACTATTGAGTTTGTAACAAATATAAGTGTTACAAACCCGGTTTTTATTATTTCATCTCCATTTTCATCTTTGTAAACACCTTTCGAGCAATAAAAATGAATTTTGAGCGTGTTTTCAATATGCGGAGCTAGAACCCATCACTGGGACGACGGAGGAAGCTGTATTTCATCCTTGGGGTAATTTAATAAATTCCTTATTTAAGTTTTGCACAAATTTTAAATGATTTATGATTTCTATTAATCAATTATTATCTTGTTAGATAGTGTATGCTTAGTCTTAGATGCTTTAGATACACTATGCTAGTAATTTACAATTGATGTTTTACGAAATCTACTTTGGCAAAGAATAGAGTTATTGTTTCTTTTGTTTTGAGATATAAATATCTAGGATTAATTTATGAACCCCATGAACAAGAAAAGCAGTGGAATCCCGAGTCCCGGTCTCTCTTCATCTTGTGACAAAATTTGTATATATATTTTTCTTTTATTTTGGTTTATTAATTCTTAAAAAAAATCTCATTAAGTCCGAGTGAACGACAACTCTATGTACCACTATAAAAATTCGACCAATTTTTTTGGCGCCGCCGACGCGGACTTTTGTATAGATTTGTTTTTAGGTTTTATTTATTTATTTATTTTTGGTTGTTTTTTACGCGTTTTGGCATTTCTGTTTGCTTTCAGATTTGGAGCGGAGCGAAAGAAAAAGAGAAAATGCTAAAAAGAAAAGCAAAGCCAAAATAGGAAAGAAAAGAGAGATCCGAACGGAGTGAAGAATAAAATTTTGTATATAGTGTTATTTATTTTTATTCTTTTAGAAACTGTAATTAGGATTTTATTTGTTGTAATTTTTCTTTTTATTTTTGGACACTTTTTGGACTTTATTTTTGGACATTGGACTTTATTCTATTTTTAAAAAACCCTAGGGAAAGGTAGTTTTAAATAAAATGTTTGCAAAGAAGGACGACGATTACGATATCGCCTCGGCCCCTCGGGTTCGTACATGACATAGGAGTCGTGTCCCGAGTCGACTTCAACGGTTCATCCCCCGTCTGGAACGGGAGGTAAGAATTCTAAACACCCGCAAATCCCCTGTCAGCGGGTTTACTGGATGATTTTGTATGCATATATGTTGAGGACCTGAAATCGGATTTAATTTTCTAGTAAAGGGCAAGGCCTGGCCAAATCAAGCTAAGGACTGGGATTTCATCACTGTTTCCTTCTTGCCCGCCTTAGGAACACGTAACCTACGCGAACCTAAGCTTAAAATACTGACTAGAACGAGACCGATAGGGTAACGAGCTTAATAGGAAAGTCATTACAAAAAAAATTGGTTACTCTTTTAAGCATACTTCGAAGTTCATGATGGTTTCTGTGAGTTGAATGCGTGACTGCGCCTCCTTGTAATACCGGTGAGGCCTTGGGTATCAAAGCTCCACCGAGCTTCCCTCGCCTCTATTCAACTTACTTTGACTCGGATTGATTCCAGAGGTGTTTGCTTAAATTGTAACGAATTCCCTTTCGAAGGATTAAAAGCTGGTCTAGAAACAATCTAAGTGGAGCCATCATGATTTTTGTTTGCTAGATAAAATAGGCTTGTTGTGGTCGAGTCAGCCTTCTTTGTGTTTGTTCAGAATTCCCTTGCAGTTAGGATGTCGAACTGGTATTACAATAGCCCATATAACGAATATAAGCCTGATTTTCAAAATGGACATTACTTTGACCATAGTTTGGATAGTGGTTGGGAACGCCAATCTTTTGAAGGTTATGGTCCATACCATGGTGAGCCCAATTACTATCCACACGCCAACCGGTCATATGAGCAAAATTCCTCTCTACTAGAGTCAACTCGTAAGTTAGGTGAGTCGACACGTATGTTAGCAGAAATGAATAACTTAGTTATGGACGAAAGCAATGCAACGAGTGAAATTTCTTTCCTAGATTCAATCAGGAAGTCATGTGAGTCAAATCAAAAACTTTTGTTAGAGGCCCAGAACAGAACTGCTCGAAATAATCTTAATTTCCAATATAGTGTTTCCAATAGTACCTTTGAAAATGAGGATAGTTATTTGCATAATCAAGATAACGAGGTTAGAATTGGTAACACTACTTTTTTAGATGAGGTTCGACCGTTTTCATGTTATTATAATGATTATGATGAGGACAGTGTTGATGAAGAATCAGACACATATAGGCATAGTGATCAGGAATTTGTTACTCCAATTGAGTTGTACAATGATAATATTATTTCTAGTTCAAATCCAAATAATTTTAATAATTATTCACCTATTCAAAAGGACAAGGATTTGACTAGAGATACCACCGTTTTAGACGATGTAGTAGTCCCTTATGATTACGAAGCCGATGATAGTTTTGAGGAACGAGTTTCTTTTGAGAATAGTGTTTTAGAGTCTAGCGATTTAGAAACATTAGTCTTAGACAAAAAATACAGGCTCGTAGAGAGTTCAAATATGAGTGAGGATGTACCTCCCGATTATAACTTAGAAGAATTAATTGACCATTTTCAGGAATCTGATGACCTAGAAATTAGAGAAATTGTGTCCAGTCTATCTAGAGACACTGAACACTCTAAGTTTGGGGGTGATTATCATTCTCCATTTGCTTCACCTTTGACTCTTGTAGAGATCCCTTACTTGGGACTTGATATATGTGCCTCAACCATTGTGCCAGATTACCTTCATACTAGCTCTCCAGAACCTAGTGATGTCCATAAGGAAGTTCAGTTATTAGAAACCCATCCTAGTGATGTGGTTAACCCAGGCTATGATACCAAGATTGACTTTGTTTTCCCACCAAATATTTTTCAACCAAATGTGGGAACATATGAGTTACAGATGTGTCAGATATTGAGTTTTGAGACTAAACCTTATTACTTTAGGAGATTAGGGTCGACACATTTGCTTAAGGAAGACCACCACGTTCATTATGGTCAGCTGTGTAAGTCAAATTTGATTGACTTAGAGGATCCCCGGTTGTTCAGGTTACTTTTATGTGCTTCTAAATTCTTAGTTGAGTATTTCCAGACTCTACAACCTGACCTTCAGGATCCTGCCTTTGAGGAAGTCCACCCGATGAAAACCTTTTATCTAGACCCATTTATAGAACCTGAACTTGAACCACAACTAGATATTGTTGTCTTAAAGTTAAATAATGGTATGTTAGGTATCTTCATGGTCTGTTGTGATTATCTCTTCTTTTAGGTAACACTTTTTGATTCAGATGACCCGCAATTATTCCGGCTGTTGCTATATGATTCTTCGTGGTGACTAATCCTTGCTTAGTCTGGCTGAAGACTTTAAACTTAGCACTTCTTGGGAGGTAACCCAATATTCATGCGACACGGTAATATCTTTCCTTATCTCTTTTACTTCAATTGGTAACAATTTCTCCATGTTCATGCTTTTAATTTCATCTTTAGAACATTGAGGACAATGTTAGATTTAAGTTTGTGGGTATGGGAGAAACTTCTTAGTTGCAATAAATAAACTCCATAGACTAGAAATTTATGCTTATTAAGGTTGGCACTAAATAATCTAAGTGGATGGGAACATCTCGGTTGTAGGAGTTGAGGAACCAATCTGATTATATGGAAACATCTAGAAGATTCTATTTATAAAAGCACAGACCTCAGGTGTTAGAAAAGAAAACATGGTAGTTTCGCCATATCCTCGTGATGGAAACATCGAAAGAATCCTGATCACTTTTTTATTTTTATTTTTACCATTGATAGGGTGAAATAGGGTGACTGAGATTAAAAAAAAAAAAAAAAAAGACCAGACCACCAGACCAACCGGAATAAATACAATAAAGTCGACCACTGGTACCCTTGTATATGCCAGCTGAGTTGACCTAGAGTTAGGATTATCGACCACTGGTTCCCTTGTATATGCCAGTATGTTGATATTAGTCCAGACCAGTATCTCAGTCCATTAGGATAGGTTCACCTTAGTCAACATCATCTACGTTTTTTCTCTACATCCATCTTCTTAATCTATCCATGTGATTGGTTGGCTCCGGTTTATGATGTCCAGAAACTATATGAGTAGAGCTCTGTCACTTTATATGAATTTTAGTATGCTTGAGTGCAAACTCGTGTACAAAAATTGGAATTTCGCATCAGGGTACTTCCTCCTGTAGTCAATGAGAGTATGCCAACCAAGGAGATTCTTTAGTGCCGTCCAAGGTTCTGCGTAGATAGTTAGGGTCTGGAGTAAAGGTTTTGTGGGTACACCTCTGGTAAACCCTCCCGAGATTAACTCGGTTTTATTTATTAGTTTTGCTCGAGGACTAGCAAATAATAAGTTTGGGGGTATTTGATAAACACATTTTTGTGTCTAAGTTGTCCTCAATTTTCTGTATTATTGGTACTCGATTTCGTACTTATTATGGTGTTTTATGTGTTTGTAGGTATTTTTGGAAAATAAACTTTGGTGGAAAAATCGGCTCAAAAAGTTGTCTAAAGCACCCGGAGGACACATGTTATTCAGACTCGCACTGGTTATTAAGGGGCACCTTTATTACTAAGGGATATCTTCTTCACTATTTACACCCCAGAGCATCACCTGTTAGTCGCACCCCCAGTTTGGTTAGGGGGATACCCTTTATTCTTCATTTGAATTATGAAAACCGGCGGGAAAAACCAACCTTCAGCTGCCGAAATTAGGGTTGCGAATTGAGCTCGTTTCAGTGAGACTAAACGACTGAATTTGATTGGATTTGTTCATATGGGCTTAACAAACATGGTGTGATATTCAAAATCAATCCAGTTGGACCAGATAATCGGCGAGAAGGAAACAGAGTTGCGTGTTCAGGGAAAAATATTTTGGATTTGGTTTGGAAAGTTTCTGGTGAAATTCAATCGAAGTTTTAGCTTGGTATGGGCCTGTTAACCGCAAACAGGGTTGGTAATCCTCTTAGACTCGTCAAAGTACGGTTGTATCACCGATTGGAAGAAAACATAGCATCATATATCCCCATGAGTTATTCTCGGGATTTTCTTTATTCTTGGAAAGATTGCACGAGGTCAGAGCATGTATATCCTATTCTATGACGTGTATGAGTCTGTTAAGAGTATGTTGGATGGATACAGACGCGTGAGAAGCTGTAAAAAGGGAAGAAATCCCGTGACTGGCAGTGAAGAATATTATCGAGTAATGAAGATTATTCGGAGTTATTGGCGAGTATTTTTGATTCTGGAGAGTATATAAAGGGTGCTGAGGGTTATGAGAGGGGATGGAGAGAATTGGGAGCAGTTTAGGACATTAGAGAGCCGGAAAAATCAGAGTTGCAGAGGTTAGTTTGCTGCTGGTGAAGAACAAATGAAGAGCATAAGACGCACATTTAGCTGCAGTTTAGAACAGTCGTAATTGCTACAGTGCCTACGACATCTAGCTTTTATCGTTCTATGTAACTATTGAGTTTGTAACAAATATAAGTGTTACAAAGCCGATTTTTATTATTTCATTTCCATTTTCATTTTTGTAAACACCCTTCGAGCAATAAAAATGAATTTTGAGCGTGTTTTCAATATGCGGAGCTAGAACCCATCACTGGGACGACGGAGGAAGTTGTATTTCATCCTTGGGGTAATTTAATAAATTTCTTATTTACTTTTTGCACAAATTTTAAATGATTTATGATTTCTATTGATCAATTGTTATCTTGTTAGATAGTGTATACTTAGTCTTAGATGCTTTAGATACACTATGCTTGTAATTTACAATTGATGTTTTACGAAATCTACTTTGGCAAAGAATAGAGTTATTGTTTCTTTTGTTTTGAGCTATAAATGTCTAGGATTAATTTATGAACCCTATGAACATGAAAAACAGTGGAATCCCGAGTCCCGGTCTCTCTTCATCCTGTGACAAAAATTGTATATATATTTTTCTTTTATTTTGGTTTATTAATTCTTAAAAACAATCTCATTAAGTCTGAGTGAACGACAACTTTATGTACCACTATAAAAATTCGACCAATACTACATCTATGTCTGATGAATAAAAAAAATTGTTATAATGTGAGGTCCACCTAGGATAATAAAAATAACATTGTCTCTAGTAAAAAAGAATGAGAAACCTATCGTCATTATCGCTAGAGCTACATCTACGATAGTCTTTAGGAGTCCCAATATATCCCCTTCCCATGTCATTAATGTCAATGGTGTTACAAATTGGATGCCTTTCTTATCTGGTTGGACTAAAATACAATACTAATGGTGTATTTGACTATGTTTCTTTGGCCAATGGTGCAAGCTACATAATGCGAGATTCTACTTGAAAACCATCTTTTTGTGATTATTACTTTTGAAGTTATCTCTCTCCAGAAGAGGAAAAAAACAGGGTCATCTGGGTAGTTTTGAAGAAAATAGTGGATCAACAACTCACTCACATCATAATTGAAAGTGATGCAAAAGGAATGATTGACCATTTTTCTCAAGGAAAATTTGAAGGCAATCAACGGACTGATGCATTTTTTAAAGACATTTCTCTTTTCAGTTCTAGTCTAGTAGTCTAGTAGCATGTATTTTCTCTTTTCAACCTAGAATTTATAACAATGTTACTTATTCTCTGGAAGCTTGGGCCAAAGATAACTCTGAAACCTATTTATGGTCTAGACCTCCAATCGGCTTATGAAAATTATTGAGGTACATCTTTAGCCTCTTATAAGCCGTTGATTATAAAAAGAAAGAAAAAAATTTATAAGACGGTATAGGTTGAATGTAAAGAAACAATAAATGAAGAACGTAACGAACCCATGCTCAAGTATCTAAACCTAGCATGCGTTTGACGATAATTATGGCGGAAGATAATATTATTCTTATGACCAAGTATTCTACATCCTATTCTAGAGCGGATTCAGGGACAATTCCTATGTTAATTTTTCCTCAATTTACTTTGTTAGGAAAAGTAACAGATTTTTGATGGAAATGAGGAATTGATTAATGATTTCAAAAATCGGATTTCTAGCTGGTAATTGAATTCGAGTTTTGTTAATTTTATTTCGAGTAATTTTGTTTCAATTGAGACTTAACCTGCTTGTCATTTTTTGAATGGTAACAAATTTTTGGTAGAAAATTCGCTTGAATAATAATTAAAAAAGATACATAAAGAGTTTTGAATGAACTTTCGCATGAACATTTAAAAATCTCTAAGTCGAAAACCATTTTGGGTAGGTCATTTTCGAATATTCCGATTGATTCGGGTTATTCTGGATCTGGTTTTCAATTTGGAAGTGTAAGCCCCAACAATTCGGTGTCAAAGAAAAACGATGATTCTCCAAATTTTGTGGTTTAGTCTTAGGGATCAGGTAGTTTAACTCAATGGCCGACTTCAAATCCCGTTCTCAGATTGAAATAGAATCGTTGTGCCATTTGTTACCATCGGCACAATGATCTCTTGAGATATCGAACTTCAGAATCAAATATATTTTCATATTTCTTTCAATAAGGAATTAGGGAAAATGTGATGACCCAAATTCAAGAAACATTTGTAGGGACTTATAACGTCGATTGAATAGATCTGAGGAAGAAAACAACAGTTTCTTTTCCGAAGACCTTGATAAATTAGGATTTCGATAATCATTATCTTGGGTTTGATCTTTTAACCAAAATATTTTATAGATATAAACGTAAGATCCTTCGTTATATTTTATCATTGATTTAAAGATTGAGTCTGGTGATCGATAAGTAAGTGGTTACTGAAATAGATTTAGCCTTTTGCAGCTTCGGGTTACGATCTAAGAAATTGAGTGTAGAAGTCTTCACATCAGTGAAGCAACTCAAGATAATGGAATCTATCTTGGGATTCACGTGCATTGGAATGATTGGTTGCGGACGCAGTGATATTGAAGGAACTGAGCAACGAATGAGTATTGATTGGTCTCAACTATACAAAGGTGTGATAGTCAATTTATATAACATCTTGATTGTGAGAGGGTTCAAAATTAAACTAGGTCATGTGGTTTTCTTCCAGGTACTTTTCCTCGTTAATCAAATTCGGAACTCTCAACTCACAGCCAACTCTTATTGCAAGGAAAAAGGCCAAGCAAAGCCTAATACATATGGGCCAATGGACATTCGCAGGAGATCCATAAACTTGTGCAGTATTAATGCCACTTCGTTTACAATCATGCATTCTCTTGTTCGGGACATGAAATTTGATACGAAGTTCACATTTCCTTCATAATGCATCAAAGTGATGCATTCTTTGTTCATCAATGCAGTAACAATGATGCTTACACATCATGAAACACTCATCAGTAGTCAACATGCGTAATGATGTTTTTGTGTCAAATATGTTTTACCGGCTAAACTTTGTAGCTTAAAAATACATTTTTCCTTGATGCACCTTCAACCAACACTCCTTCATTGTATATATCTTATTGACATTTTTATAAATAAATATTTGGAAGTTAGGTGTCATGCACCGACTCTCACCCTTTTTGTAACATGGTACATGCTAGATGATGCATTCCTTGGTAAGCAACATAGGGATAATGACGCATTTTTAAGTAAGCAGCATAGGGATAATAATGCATTTTCCACCTAATGCAACTTCAACCAATACCTCCTCCCCACATATGTCGTATTGATATTTTTATAATTAGTAATTTGGGAATTGTTGGTCATGTATCGAGTCCCACCTTCTTTTCACGACAGAATGACGATGTTATTGTATGATAATGTTAAAATGATGGGTCACTTTATTATCATGAAGCGGGGTCACATCATCTCTCAATGGTGAACTTCGAAATAAGATACATCAAGTGAGATGCCTTTTAATGAAGTAACCTAATACTTTTTCTTTCCTCTCTTTTCATCTTCTCTCTTTGGAGAACAAAAAACTAACCTCCATTTACATCTTGCTCAGGTTTGGTCTTTTTTGGACCAGATCTGAGCAAGATTTCTTCTTCTTTTTAAGTTTTGATTGAATAAAAATCAGTTTTTTTTTTTTTATGTTTTTGATGTCTTTTGACATATTTCTTCGCTATTTAGAGCGATTTTTCTTCGCCATTTTGGGCGAGTTTCTCTTCGCTTTGATGGCGATTTATTCAAACCTTGATCGTTGGTTCGTGACTTGCTATTCTCGATTCAAGAACATCGCCTATTGAACTCGGTATTGCTTTGAATCCATATTCAATCCAAAAAATTTAGGGCATCCGGGTTCGTTTGGGTTTAAAGATTTTAGGCGAATTACTCCTTTCTTACAGGAGCATCTCTTATTGAAGAAGATGAAAATCAGATTAAATGGTCGGAATCGATTCCGGATTATACCATCATCCTTCCCTATTACATTTATAGAAAAATCGGATATCTTTGCAGTTTATGGCTCTTTCTTTTCGCGATTTACTATTGATGTATTCGTTTGTATTAGGGTTTCAAAACTAGTCATAAAAACCCAAGGTGACCAAACTTGTGGTACAAAAACCCCACTCAAATGTTGGGATCCATTAAAACTCCATCATGAACAAAATTGATACAAAAACCCCAAATTTTTAAGAATTGATACAAAAACCCCAAATTTGAAAATTGGTTTCATCAAATTCTTTGGGGTTTCATCAAATTTTATGATGAAACCAAATTTTGGTTTCATCAACCGCGAGTTACTTTTCTTTTGTTGGGGTTTTTGTGTTACTTTTGTTTTGATGGGTTTTTTGTGGATGAATAGTGACACCTTTGAGGTTATAACTCGCGGACTGTTAGGGTTTTGAATAAATTTGATTGACAAAAAAAAAAAAAAAGCGAGATGC
Organism: Papaver somniferum; assembly: GCF_003573695.1. NCBI lineage: Eukaryota > Viridiplantae > Streptophyta > Magnoliopsida > Ranunculales > Papaveraceae > Papaver > Papaver somniferum. The sequence goes on along the minus strand of NC_039360.1, from coordinate 170,475,599 downwards.
ATTTTATAGTTGTGTTTGGGGTGTGATGAATAACGGTGGAAATATCTAAATCCTTATGATGGCGTATATTATAGGGTGATCAAAAATTAAGTCCCAGACTCCATAAACCCTAAATCAACTCTCTGTCGGCTCTCCTTTGGCTGCTTGAGCTTCTTCATCGCTGGGTGCACTTACCTCGGGAATTTCTTATTTAGGGTTTGTTTTTCCTCCTGTCTTCTCTTTCTGTATGCTACTCTTGTATCCCAATGATGATCATGTTCAAAAATTAAAGTAGTGGACTGATATATATGATGATTTGTTGATTCAGAGGGGTCCTCTTGATTAAATTTGATGTTCACGTTGCAAACCCATGTCTTTGTAGAAATGATAATGTTTAGATTTCACATATCATTTTGAATTTGAGAACGAAGACAACAAATTAGAGTCTCTGAAACGCTTACTCGATAGTGTTTACAGCGCTGTACGTTGCCGATAATGAATTGACCAATTTTAGGTTTTAGTGTTATTGAAGATCAATGTGTATTTGATATATCAATGTGTCAAACTTATTGTAAGATACCCTAATTTCTGTATCTATTGCTATCCGGATTTTGCTCATAATAGCCTTAATTGATTTATCTGAGTCTTTGACATTCAAATTGGCAGAGCTATGACTTCAATGGAAATTGAGAAGGTTCCTTCAGAACCAAAATCTGCAATTGGATTTTTCCCATCAAAGCCCCAGTTTGAGCCTTTGAAGCCTCATGAAATGTCTGAAGGTAAAATCCAGTTTCGCAAGGTTGCTGTTCCTGCACATCGTTTTTCTCCCCTGAAGAAAGCATGGATGGATCTTTACACCCCAATCTATGAGCAGATGAAGATTGATGTTCGTATGAACCTCAAAGCCCGTAAGGTTGAACTAAAAACCAGAACAGATACACCTGATGTTAGCAACCTGCAGAAATGTGCTGATTTTGTCCATGCTTTCATGCTTGGTTTTGAGGTCATAGATGCTATTGCCCTCTTACGTATGGATGAACTATATGTAGATTCTTTCGAGATCAAGGATGTCAAGACACTAAGAGGTGAGCACCTTTCTCGTGCAATCGGTAGATTATCGGGTAAAGGGGGTAAAACTAGATTTGCTATTGAAAACTCTACAAGAACCCGGATTGTAGTAGCTGATACTCGTATTCACATTCTGGGATCTTTCGCTAACATCAAAGTAGCTAGAGATGCTCTTTGTAGCCTCATAATGGGGTCTCCTGCTGGAAAGGTCTACTCAAAACTTAGAGCTGTGAGTGCCAGATTGGCAGAAAGATTTTGATGTTTACATGTTATATGTAATTTCCTTGGCTAGAATCTGTAGTACTAAGTTTTGTTTCATGAGTAATTTTGTTTAGTATATGTAACCCCAATGCGTTTGAATATTTCAAGCAGCAACATGCTAATGTTTTTCTTATGAGATATGGTTTTCATATTGGTGTATATTTTCCATTGTGGGACAGCTGCTAGATAAACCAACAGTTCTATCAATTTGCCTTTATGGTTATTTCCCAGTCTTTTCGGCAACTATATTTTGATTTTCAGTGAGCTTTACTGGCAGGATTTCTGACTTTATGTTTCTAGTCTTGATTTCTTGGCCTCTCTCTTGCAGGAAAGCAAGATGACTGCCTGTTATACTTGGAGTTTTTATGTGTGTTGTTCACATTATTCATGGGTTCATTTTTCTATACTTCACAAGTTTCAGGGCACTACATTATCAAATTCTTTCCCCCATCAGAATTCTCAGTTGAAAGTGCTTTCCACCATCAGAGTTCTCAGTTGAAAGTTTCTGATAAGGCTGAGTGTGTAGAAAAAGGAATGCCTGATGCTTCTAAAGAGAATAGCATGAAAATTTGATGAAAATCTTTGAGATTTTTGATGTTCTGGTTTCAGCTTTCAGAGAGACTACCAGGGCAGTCAGTGTTAGAGTAGTGTATGCAGTATCATTCTGGGCCTGAAATTCACCTAATGGGCTTATCTTTTAAGCCGAAATATGATTGTTAAATCCACTGGTCTGGTAGAAATCTCTGTGAGACTGCTTCTAACAAAGAATGCTAGAGCTAACAACATTGCTGAAATACATGCATTTTATCTTCTGAAATTAGCGAATATAGTGATACAATTTTTACTACGTAATTGGTTACAGACTGATGCAAAGTCGCCTGAAATAGCAGTTGCGGGTGAACAGAAAGCACCGTGGTTCTTCCACTCATGCCCCCAGAAAAAAGAGGCGGCAATTGGAGCAGAACATATACGAGGCCAACTCTCCATCCACTGCATACCAAAACACTTAAATTAGTATCAAGACAGAAAACATAACCTTCACTTACAAATTTTAGTTTTCGCCAACATCTCAAAACAAATCCAAAGCTGCTTCCAATTTGTTTCCGATGCATTCACCTATATAATACAGTAAACAGACGATTTGGACTTTAGAGTTATGATAAGAGGATAAATTAAAGGAAAGTGTGAACACATAAATTACGAGGGCTTATACGTGTTCACAAACAATGTTCTCACATACTAAAAACTCTTGAATTAAATGGCACATGCATAAAATAGATGATACTATCGGTTCATCGACTCAAAGCCCTCGGGCTCATCACTATCTAGTCGAATAATATCAGGAAAATGATCGTATGAAAAGTAAGACCACAAATACGAACATAAATACGAATCATAAGGGATATGCGATGAATATAAAAGTGCTGAAATATAAATAAGATGGAGATTTACGTGGTTCGGCACTAAGGCCTACATCCACGGGGGTTGGTGTTTCACTATGTATTGAATGTTTACAAAGACGAATGAATTTTGAGTATACATTAGTCTGCGGAAGCAGGGGATTTACTTACTCTTACTATTTCTCTCTCTTATGTTCTCTTCTAAGGATTGTGGATTGGTCGACCCCTTCTCTCTTAGTGGAGAGGGGTACTTATAGGGTTGAAACGTGGGTCCTACTTCTGAGATGCCGTTGCGACCTTATCTTCTTGTGCTTTGTGCCCATTACGCAGAGGTCTTCGGTATATGCTGCGGTCTAAGCTTGAATACGAAGAGCTATCCTCGCTTATTCCAAAAGCTGATTGACGCGTGTATATCTCTTGGTATTTAATGCGGGCAATTGAACGTCCACTTGTGTCAGACAAGTGTCTCTTAGTCTGGTCACATCCGTGTCAGTCAAACTCTCTCTTAGCCGTTGATCTTGGATCTTCCTCGGGATAGGATGTACTAACACCCGAGGGGTATTATCTGGTGCTCCTCTTTGCCATCATACCTCTGTGATCCTCAGTCCTTGACCGTCAGATCTGCTGACCGGTGATATTTTCTGATGAGATTCTCCCCTAGGTTATGACTGCTTGTTATCAAGTTTTGATGTCTCGCTTTGCATGCTTTCCACGTGTCTCTTCCTGTACACGTGGTGGATGATGAAATGTGTACATACGATTTTCCCCTCTTCTTCTGACCTGGGCGTATTTTGCAGTTTAGAAGAAGAAAGATCGTCACACACGTTTTATCTCTCATGAAATAACTTCCCCTATAAATACGGGCACGTTTCCCACTTTTGCATTAACTGCTCCTTGGTACGAGGGACATTTATTGTCTTCTCTAGCTTTATAAATAGGAAAGAGAATGTGAAAATAACTTTCATCCTTTTCTTGTCAGTGTTCATCCTCTTCTTGTCAGTGTTCATCTTCTTCATGTGTTTTTTGTTTTTAATTCTTGTTCTTTAGTCATTTATTATCGTCGTCCTTGTGAGGAAGATAACCTATTTTCAATTTTCTGACTCTTTTGCTTTCGACTGTTGCTGCCCCTGTATTAAAGATAACTTGCTTTTGATATCTCTGATATTTCTATCTTCGACTGTGGTTGGTGCTTGTCGTCCTCTTTTATACAGGTATGGGATTTTTCATTATTTCCATCATTGATTCATCTATTTTCTGTTGTTGTATCTGCCCGTTTATCTTCTGCTGCTGTACTTTTGGCTTTGTGACGAAGAACACATATGTCGAAGCATATATGCTTGCCCCTGTTCTTCGTTACAAAGTCTATAAGTATGTATCTAAGTGTCATCTCTGGAGTCTGATGGGGTATTTCTGATTATTTTCAGATTTTAGGGTTTTTGATGTTAATCCGGATGAACCATCAGTTTCTGGGTTTTTTGATCTTTAGTGATCCTCTCGTACTCTCCTCTAAACTGTTTTTGTGTTTCCTCGTAGCTATGTCTGATCGTCCTCGGGCTCCTTACCAGACTCCACCGTCTAGTCCTCCAAGATCTCCTCCGCGTAGAGATTCTGATAGATCTCCACTTGGGGAAGGTTCCTCTAAATCTTCGCAAACGGATCCTCGCGGTCATAGGGTTTCATCTTCTTCTGGTACGAAGGCTTTGCCTACTAAGAAAGGGGATCCGCCGAAGAGTCCTTCTAGGTATAGGTACGCTGTTAACCGCGCTCCTTCTCGTCCTCGTGAAGATTCTAGGAGTACGCAGGCTCCTCCTCCTCGTGATGATTCTAGGAGTGTGCGGGATCCTTCTCCTCATAGTGAAACATTGGATGTTCCGCCCCTTCGTTCCATGGCTCCTCTTTTAGTGTCCCTACAGAGTTTTTTGCCGCCTCCCCCAACAGTTTCTTTCAAGGGGAAGTACTCCAAGGGTACTACGTTGAAAGCTGATCCACCTAAAAATCTTCCTTCCAAACGGAAGGCTTCAGAATTGAGTCCTACGTCAGATTCCGCATACGAGGAAGAGGCTGCCCCAGTGATACTTAGCGTTTCAGTTGGTAGGAAGAAGGTCACGTTCAAGCATATTGATCTTGAGATGTTCCAGGAAAAACATGATCTTCAAGCCTTTGAGGTTCGCTTCTATGCCCCTGATGATGATATCACTTACGAACTCATCTCAAAGTATCAGTTTGATGAGTTTCATCTGTTGACAACGGTTGGATCCTTCGAGGCGGGTCTCATGTTGCCCCTGTATAAGTCGGGTGACTCCTTTTATTATGATGTGTTGGATAGTCGTGAAGGTTCTTCCACAAACACTCATAATAATTATGTGTCTCAATTGTCTGGGAATTATCTTCGTGCACTGAAGGAATGTTATCTGCGGAGAAAGGGGGAGACGACGATGACCTGCTACGTTCCAAATTCTGCTGAGAGAGAGTGGTACACTCCTCAAAATTTTAATAGCTCCTTTGGGGATTATGTCAACAGTAGGAACCGAAAACCGTGGAGTGTTAGTCTTCGTAACATTGCCGCTCCTCAGGGTGAAATTCGTCTTTTAAGTGAGGTGAGCGATGCCAAGCTGAAGTATGTTCCTGGCACCGAGGGGTCTGCTAAACAGAAACTCTTTCCTGCTCGTGAAAGGATTAAGCGTGATCATGATTATGAGTGGCATGCTACCGTCATTGAAATTTTTGGCCCTTGGGCTTACGGTTGGATTCCTGGTCCGCGCGGTTGGCGTCCTTCTGAAAACAGCAAGCCTCGTGAAACTCCTCCTGCTCGTTATGGAGATTTCTGTCCTTGGCGTCTGAATTTTGCGGGCATGAATTTCCCTTACGCTCTTGATGTCGTTGATGGAGATGAGGAGGAGGGTTCTGGTGCTACCCTTCCACCGAAGAGTGCTGCTACTGCCAAGGTACAGTTTTTTCTTATATTCTCTATTCTATTTTCCCCCTTTCTTTTTCTTGGTTGAAAACATTTTTTAAGTGAGGGAGAAAATGAGCTTTTATTGGGACATGTACTGGTTTGTTAGGTGTCGAAGAAGAAGAAAATTGGACTCAAGCAATCTTCTACTGTTGTGACTGGTGAGGCTGAGGTTTATGAGGAGGTTACTAGTCCTGTGAACGAAGGGTTTGCTGAGGATGAAGAAATGTCCGATGGAGAAGAACGCACTGATACTTCTCCTCCTGATGACGAGGGTGGTAATGGTGAAGAAGAAGTTGTCGCGGGTGGTGATGGTGAAGCTGAGGGCAATATTACCGCAGGTGGTACTGGCGAGGAGGGATCTGCCCCTGTTGGCGGTAATACTGGTGGTGTGGGTGGTAAAGGATTTGCTGCTGGTGGGAATTAGATTGTGGGTACTCTGCCCATTATTTCCCCAGAGTTTTCCTTTGGTAGGATATATTCCGCAGGAGAATCCTTTGATGTAAACGCCGCCATGGGTCTTGCCGAAGACTTCTCATTGCTTTCCCCAAATGATGATTGGGATTTGCTTGGAAATCTTGGTAAAGAGGGTGCCACTGGTCAGCAGGCTGAAAATGCAGGTAGTCAGGCTGAGGGTTGTGATATCGAAACTTGCGCGGATGCGGAGATAACAGCCAAGGAGAAGTCTGCCGTTGAGTCTCCTTCAGAGGATTTCCCTCACTCGCTGATGCCTGAGGGTAAAGATGCCATCTTGGCTTGGCTTAAGAAGAAGAATCTGATGTTCATCCCTAATCCTGCCCCAGTGGTCACTGGTGAGAAGAATTCTGACGCCTATACTCATCAGATGATGCAATTGTCTTCTGAGGACCGTGTTGCTGAGATGTGGGAGAAGAATTTGAGAGCTTCGGAAGCTAACTTGGTGGTTGACCCTCCATCCTCTGTTTCGGATATGATGGCTATAGCTGATGGGTACCAGTACGGTTTTCCCCAGTAGCGTTTCTTGGAGGTAAATCCTTGTACTCTTTTTTGAACCCTTTGGTGTAATAATGTTTGTTGTTTGAAACATAGATGATAAGGAGCGAACATTGTAACCATGTTCTGTACCAATTCTTCAAAGCAAAGTCTTTAAAGTTGGAGGCTAAGCTTCGTCATAGAGAAGAGGAACTGTCTGCGGCTGAAGTGGAGATAAATGAACTGAGGGGCCGTCTTAAGGAAAAAGAACAGCTGGGTAACTCTGAGGAGAGTCTTCGTTCAAAGATTGCTTCAGCCCTCAACGAATTGGAGAAGACTCGCAGAAATGTCTCGTCCCTCACAGGTTCGTATTTTACCAATCTTTCACTCCTCGTGATTCCCTATTTGTACTTTGGTGTTCTGTCTGAGTATCCCCACCCTATCTTCAGTGAGTGGAGTCCCCGAGCTGATATGGCTTCGGAAAGAAAGGGAACGACAGAAATCCCGTATTGCAGAGTTGGTGGGGAAGTTGAAAAGCGAAGCCGTAACGTGGAACGCTCGTGCTGATGAGCACAACGCCTTAGCAACTGAGTGACGTGAAAAGCGAACACAAATGGTTGATATGCAAAATAAGTACAACCATGACCGTCGCATGTTCAATGGTACGCTGTTATGGACGCGTGATAACCTGCGGGAAGCTCGAGGGCATGCTTCGGACTTAGAGGCTAGAGTGTGCCTTTTGGAAGAAGAGTACCTCAACGGAAACCAAATAAGTACAATTGGGCTCTAGTGGAAGAAGTTTTAAACATCCTTCATCTTGTACGATAGGCTCATTCCTTCTTAGTCCCCGAGGTTAGGGATAGTATGTTGCATCTTACCGAAGAAAGAGATAATGCTAGGGCTGAGGTCGGCTCTCTTAGTAAAGCCCTAGCAGCGTCTCGAGCTTATGTTGCCCGCCAAGTGGAGTCTGAGAGAGATCTTGAAGTAAATGTGTATCGACTCCATAAAAGGATGGGGGAGATGAATGATGAAGTCAACCATCTTCGTCACTTGGATTCCTTGTTTCTAGCGCCAGATTGTGAACACATAAATCACGAGGGCTTATACGTGTTCACAAACAATGTTCGCACATACTAAAAACTCTTGAATTAAATGACACATGCATAAAATAGATGATACTATCGGTTCATCGACTCAAAGCCCTCGGGCTCATCACTGCCTAGTCGAATAATATCAGGAAAATGATTGTATGAAGAGTAAGACTACAAATACGAACATAAATACGAATCATAAGGTATATGCGATGAATATAAAAGTACTGAAATATAAATAAGATGGAGATTTACGTGGTTCGGCACTAAGGCCTACATCCACGGGGGTTGGTGTTTCACTATGTATTGAATGTTTACAAAGACGAATGAATTTTGAGTATACATTAGTCTGCGGAAGCAGGGGATTTACTTACTCTTACTATTTCTCTCTCTTATGTTCTCTTCTAAGGATTGTGGATTGGTCGACCCCTTCTCTTTTAGTGGAGAGGGGTACTTATAGGGTTGAAACGTGGGTCCTACTTCTGAGATGCCGTTGCGACCTTATCTTCTTGTGCTTTGTGCCCATTACGCAGAGGTCTTCGGTATATGTTGCGGTCTAAGCTTGAATACGAAGAGCTATCCTCGCTTATTCCACATGCTGATTGACGCGTGTATATCTCTTGGTATTTAATGCGGGCAGTTGGACGTCCGCTCGTGTCAGACAAGTGTCTCTTAGTCTGGTCACATCCGTGTCAGTCAAACTCTCTCTCAGTCGTTGATCTTGGATCTTCCTCGGGATAGGATGTACTAACATCCGAGGGGTATTATCTGGTGCTCCTCTTTTCCATCATACCTCTGTGATCCTCAGTCCTTAACCGTCAGATCTGCTGACCGGTGATATTTTCTGTTGAGATGCTCCCCTAGGTTATGACTGCTTGTTATCAAATTTTGATGTCTCGCTTTGCATGCTTTTCACGTGTCTCTTCCTGTACACGCGGTGGATGATGAAATGTGTACATACGGAAAGAAAAAATCTAACTACTTGATATCCTTTTCATATGGAAAATCATAATGAAACTACTGGTACTTCACTAATACCTTCAATAATTTCATCTTCCATTTGATCATTAACTAGACGTATAGTCCCATTATTTTAAAACGCAGCACAAAGTGAAATTTCTCAACTCCTGTATATAAACTGGATGGAGTAGAAGTGGAGTGTTTATCTGTGTCATAAAAACTTCGTGTTTAACCTACTTGGATAGAAAATTTTTGATGAACACAATACTTTGCTTACTTGTGATTAACCTACTCTTGAACAACTAATTCAAATATCAAAATATTACTCTTTCCTCGTGCAGAAATAATGAACACAATCTTTATAGGGACGAAAAGGTTAAATTCATCGGACTCTGAAATTAAGCTCACACAAACAGACAATCCAAATCAATTCACCATTTCACACTCACCAAGGCAACTAGCCAAGCCCTCCTCAAACGCAATGGCGATTATGCGTCATGCATACGTCATACGTGACACATTTATCATCTTTTTTTTTGTTCGAAAGACATTTATCATCTATCATTAGAGATTAGAGATAGTGGAACAAATTGGGTTAATTGTGCAATATTGGCCACTTAGAGCATCCACAATCGATGACTAAAACCAAAATTTTAATCCAGAAACCACACGCAGTCGAACGGATTAAAGATTAAAAACCAGACTAAAATCAAATATCAGACTATACTTGGTCTGGAACCCAGATCAAAACCAAATTTAGCCGAGCGGATATTAAAAGTGTGCCTGATACCGAGCGTAGGTATAATGTCCGCTTATAGCGGGGCGTAAATTTAAAATCCGTATGATGGTGTGGCGAATATTATACTTACGTTTGAATCAAAAGCAAGTGTAAAATGGGGCGAAAGATTAATGTGAGCCTGATGAGAGGCGAAAATTTAATGTGAGTTTGAATGGGGCGGGAGTATAATGTGTGCTCGGCCAGATTTTACTCGTGCACCATAGCGTAGCATCCCGGACTAAATCCAAATTTGGTCGTTTTTTTTTAGTTTTTGGTCTTTGGTTTTGATCGCACCATTACAGTTGCTCCTACACGAGTTTATAGAGGGCAAAGTCAAATACACAGGATTATTTAGAGTCAAATATCCTTAAATGGAAAACCCGGAACTCGACAAAACAAAACAAAACAAGGAGAAGACAGCTCAAGGCAAGCTAAAAAAGCTACGCAAGCAAATGAATCTCACTTTCAAGGCGGTGCGGCTATAATGTGATCGTGACTCATGTTTATATGCTGATATGTATTGTAAAGTTGGACAAAAAAAATCCAAGATAGTTTTATTACCTAACATTTTGGAGGAAGATTGTTCATAAGAAGTTTGGGGGAGGTATTAGTTCTTCTTTTCCTAACACTTATTCTAAATCAGCTAGACATAGTTTATGGGCGGGGATTCTTAAAGCAAGAAAATACATTGAAAATAATATTGTCCCCATGTTGAAAGATGGCGCTAGCATCCGATTCTGGACTGATAGGTGGGATGGAAATTTTATTCTACAGGCTAGATTTCCTCCACTGTATAAGTTTTTTCGATTTAAAAATACTTCTGTAAAAGATATGATTTCAGATCAAGGGGCATGGAATTTTAATTTTAAGAGAGATTTGAAGTCTCGGGAAGTCAGTGGGGTTGTTGTATTGTTACAGATGCTAGAAGTTTTTATCACTGGTTTGCACAATAACGCTGAGGGGGACAGTAGAAGATGGAATTTTGCTCCGGATTTCACAGTTGAAAGTTGTGACTCTTCTTTAGAGGTGGATGGCTTTCTAACTTTTCCATATAAACAGATTTGGAACCCAAAAATTTCTTTAAAGGTTTCTTTTCTGGTTTGGACTTTATGTCACGGCGGAGCCCCTACTTTAGAATATCTTTTTAGAGTAGGGAAGGTGAATTCCAGCATTGCCGTTTGTGCAATGTGGAACATGGAATACGTAGCCATCTTTTTCTTTTTTGTTCAGAAACGAGAAAGGTCTGGCAATATTTTTTGGCCGGTTTTGGAGTTAAATGGGTTTTCTCTGAAAGCATCAAGTCAAATATTTGGGAATGATCTGCTAAGAAGAGCAACAACAGATTAAGGAAGATTTGAGGTATTTTACCATTTGCAATTTGGTGGTCTATTTAGAGAGAGCGCAACAACAGAATTTTTAACAACAAGCGAAGATCTTTTGATCAATTAATCATTGCTATTAAATACACTCTATTTAATTGGTCTTTGGGAACAAAAATCTTTGAAGGTTACTCGTTAAGTACTTTGATCTGTAATTGGGAAGCTGCAACTAGTCGCAACTGATTCTTTTTCTTCTTTTTACTTTTACTTCTATTTTGTATTACTTTATCACTCATCACTTTGACGAGTGTTAAATTTTAATTAAATTTGCCCTTATGATATAAAAAAAAAGTTTTATTACCTAACCGTTGATTTATATTTTTTGTTAACTTCCTACTTTTTCTCAAAAAGTAAAATATTTAACGGAATCTGGAGCAGGATTTAACTTAAATATGTGTCAAAAAATAAAGATGGAACATATACAAAATGTATGAGGCACGTCCGCATATTAGACGGAGGGTCCTTAAGGAGATGAGAAATAAACGAGGGAGTGGAAAGATACCACATGTCAGAAGAGCGGTTTGAAGCAGCATAAGTCGTTGAGGATTGAAGCAAACTATTGGCATCATTTTTAACACAGTGAAACTCGACAAACTCAAAACTTCTTAATAAAATTTTAACTCTGCTGATAATATTCCTCGCGTTTTTAGGGGCCACTCAAAAGGATTTAGGGGCCAACAATAAAACAAAAAAGGGCACCCAAAAGGAAAATGTAGCCAGCCCTTATCTCGCGTAATTCGTAATGGCAAAATTACCCTTATATATTCGGAGGATATGATAACATTTTTATCCTCCGATTTCAATCGGAAGCCAAAATATTACCCAGACTTCCGATTGTAGTCGGTGCAGTATTAGAATGATTTTTGTTTCATTTTTTCCATTTCTTTTTCATTTTTGAGTTGTTAGAGTTATAGAGAAGAAGGTGAAGGAAAAAAGGGAAAAACCATTTTATCACTACAAAAATGGATGGATTTGAAGAAGAAGGTGAGAATCATGGCGGAGACGATTTGGGGTATATGTTGAATGATCCAAACTTTTGTGGAGAGGAAAACCTAGACGACCCTTTCATGGAAGAAAATGGAGAATCGCCTGATATTGAAGCTAACGATGCATGTAAAACACAGATATTGTGTTAAGAAACTCAAATACTCGATTTGCATGCGTTTGTGTGCTTTTGTAAACAAGAAAAACCGATTATTGCATGCATTGAATGCCATGAACTACCCAGATTCGGTAGATAATTTCTCGAATAAACTTACGAATATAACACACAGAGTACCAAATATGTATATTCGGTAGTTTCAAGATATTAGTTTACTGCCGAATATGAGAAAAAACCCCAAACTGGTTTTCCAAAAAAATCTACATTCGGTAGTTATGTAGAGTTATTTACCCCCGAATGGCCCCAAAAACGAATTCCTCAAAAAATTTCAAAACTCAGTATTCTTATCCTTTACCATCGGTCATAGTTTAACATTATTTGACTGTCGAATATAATAGTGGCCTCAAAATAAAATTTCCGAAAACTTGAAAATCGGATGTTTATCGATTAAAGTTATCTCCCGGTTATTTATATTCGGCTGTTTTACTATATATTTTAGCTTCCGATTATATCATTTTTGCACTCAGTAAACTGTGTACATTCATTTGCATAAATCGGGTGTTTTGGGTAACCGATAGGATTCCGAATATAGTATATTCGGCAGTTTGACTTATTTAATAACCTCCGATTATTGTATAATAATTTGTTGCTTTCATATGCAGGCCGTTGAAGAGTTTGTTGATGATTTCTATTTGAGGCCCGACACTTCCCTATACTATGCAAACGATTTGGTATATTCATTACTATTTTTTTTTTCAAAATTTATATGTTAAATGGTTATGCTTATTAGATTTGTTTTGTTTTATGCACGTTTATACATTTGGAAGTAAGAAGGAGGCAAAGGAATGGCTTATGAACAAGGCAAAAGATAACATGTGCGTGGTATTTCAAAATAATCATGTTAGTGACACTCGATTTGAAATGATTTGTGAGCGAGGTGGGACGCGAAAGAGTCACGAGGGAAAGAATAGTAAGTACGTACGGAAGACGAATAGGAAATACCGAAGCAATACCAAGAAGATAGGATGCCCATTTAAGATTGTCTTCTATAAGCCCGTTGGTATTAAAGGTAAAGAGTATAAATGTATAAAGTTGATAACGGTTGTCACAACCATGATGATCCGTTGGATTTAATTGGACATGTAATGGTTGCCAAGTTAAAACAACATCAAATGCAGACGGTGAGGTCTATGCGGATCCAAAAAGCGAGTGCGATCTTAAGTAAAATAAAGGCGGACGACCCCGATAACTTGTCTTCTTTGTCTACAATTAAGTCGGCCCTAGATACGATCAAAAGTACTGAATGGGATGGTAGAACGGTCATGCAACAATCGGAGTGGTTAGCGGAGTTACACGGCTACACCTTGAGAAGGGAAGAAAAGGATGGTATAGTGCTTCGTATTTTCTTGGCACATCCCGAAATGATCCAATTGGCTCAATGCTTTCATCAAATTTTGTTGATAGATGCTACTTATAAGACAAACAAGTATAACATGGTTGATTGGGATCGCGTTATGGACAACAACTTTCCCGCTGAGTTACTCGAATTGATCCCCTCGGATGATGACGATGTTTGATCGTTTTTTTTCGAACATGTAATTTGTACAAGTTTTTTGGAAACTTTTTTGTGAAGATATATGATTTGATCGGTCGCAAAAAATACAATGTTGTCTCCCGAATGCAGGAATCGGGCTCTTTGATACACATTTTGATTCCGAATATTATAATCGGTTGGTAATGATACACGTTTTGATTCTGAATATTATAATCGGTAGAACTCTTAAATATCTATCTACCGATTTGGTGGGTATTTCGAGGCACAACTATAATTTTTTTTGAAACTATGTAATCGGAACAACAGTATTATAACACTTTAATCCGATTAATCATATTCGGGAATTCCATATTTTATCAAACCGCCGATTAATATTAAAAAATTGAATTTACAGCACTCAAACATCACATGTTATTCTTTTTTCCCAGTCCGAGATGCAACAATCAACGCGGATTCGAAATGTAGAAACGACTCTCATGTCCACTTGAAATAAGCATATTGTGCCGCAAACCTGTCGTCTCTGTGCCTAGCAAGAATACAGTTGTACTCGGTGCACAATTTTATAACATGGTGCACCCTTGAAGAAACATGGGATGGTTCATAATTGTGGCGTGGCTTCTTGTACTTACCAACAAAAGGACCCAATGAAACGTTAATCCAAAATATACGATCGTCCTGCTGTTCTTTGGGTAGATCTTTCACAATGTAATAATTTTTTATCCATTCGGTCTCTTCCTCAACTTGTTTTAATCTTTATCTTTGATGGAATTGTTCTTGACCTCGCTTCTTAGCCTTGATTTCCTCTTCCTTCTCCTTCGTTGCCACTAACGATGGTTTAATTTTTTTGGGTTGTTTGTTCCTTTTTTGTATTTCTTCTTCCATTACTGCAATTGATGTAGTTGTTCGCTTGCATCTTCGAAGTATGTTGTCGATTGATGATGGACTTGCCATTGAAAAGGTTTTTCATTCTGATTTTTACTCAATAATAACTGAGAGGGGTTACCCTCCTTATATAGATTAGAGTTCCAACGGCTCTAATTTTTGAAAATATGGCCGTTGAGGTTTCTGAAAATATGGCCGTTGAGGTTTCGTATCAATGATGCACTACAATCGGTTGCTAACGATACACGTATTTCATCCGAAAAGGACATTCGGTAGCGAACTTAAATTTTTATCTACCGATTAGGTTGGTATTTCTAAACACGACTATATTATTCGGAGGCTAATTTTTTTTGTAAAGTCCTGAATGTACGATGGCCCAAAAATCAGAATTTGGGAAAAACTGATACTTTTCAAATTTTGAACTTGCAATAATCGGAAGTCAACTCAGTTACCCAAACTTCCGAATATGGGTTGTCTAACCTTTTATATTGGCCCTTGGAATCACCTAGAGCCATGGCATGGTTTGTTTTGAACTTGTAATATTCGGAGGATAATTTTTTTTTTGTAAAGTCCTGAATGTACGATGGCCCAAAAATCAAAATTTGGGAAAAACTGATACTTTTCAATTTTTGAACTTGCAATAATCGGAAGTCAACTCAGTTACCCAAACTTCTGAATATGGGTTGTCTAACCTTCTATATTGGCCCTTGGAACCACCTAGAGCCATGTCATGGTTTGTTTTGAACTTGTAATATTCGGAGGATAATTTTTTTTTGTAAAGTCCCGAATGTACGATGGCCCAAAAATCAGAATTTGGGAAAAATTGATACTTTTCAAATTTTGAACTTGCAATAATCGGAAGTCAACTCAGTTACCCAAACTTCCGAATATGGTTGTCTAAACTTCTATATTGGCCCTTGGAACCACCTAGAGCCATGGCATGGTTTGTTTTGAACTTGTAATATTCGGAGGATAAATTTTTTTTTGTAAAGTCCCGAATGTACGATGGCCCAAAAATCAGAATTTGGGAAAAACTGATACTTTTCAAATTTTGAACTTGCAATAATCGGAAGTCAACTCAGTTACCCAAACTTCCGAATATGGGTTGTCTAACCTTCTATATTGGCCCTTGGAACCACCTAGAGCCATGGCATGGTTTGTTTTGAACTTGTAATATTCGGAGGATAATATTTTTTTGTAAAGTCCCGAATGTACGATGGCCCAAAAATCAGAATTTGGGAAAAACTGATACTTTTCAAATTTTGAACTTGCAATAATCGGAAGTAAACTTAGTTACCCAAACTTCCGAATATGGGTTGTCTAACCTTCTATATTGGCCCTTGGAACCACATAGAGCCATGACATGGTTTGTTTTGAACTTGTAATATTCGGAGTATAATTTTTTTTTGTAAAGTCCCGAATGTACGATGGCTCAAAAATCAGAATTTGGGAAAAACTGATACTTTTCAAATTTTGAACTTGCAATAATCGGAAGTCAACTCAGTTACTCAAACTTCCGAATATGGGTTGTCTAACCTTCTATATTGGCCCTTGTATAGTCCCAAATGTACAACACAAATCATTGTCATTTATCTGCTCTTCTTTACTTTACGACCGTGACTACCTCCCAGTCCTGCATGACCACGGGTTTGAGCACCTTCAGTTGGATCAGCTTCAGTTGGAGCACCTTCAGCGCTCGATGAAGCTCGAGTTCTTTTACACGTCTTTGATACTGCCACCTTGGGCGGATGCCTCTTCGTGACTTTCTCCCCAAACTGGGAAGCATAATCTTCGTTATCCATAATTTTGAGATTTTTTCAATACATATATAATATATATATATATATTCGGTAGTGAGTGTACTTCCGAATACTGTGTGTCTACTTAAATATATTCGGGAGCCAAAAAATTCGTTAAACTACCGATTATTACCAGTTTGTATCCAGGAAGATATGGCCAACAATATTCGGCCGATAACCATCAAATATTTCTCCCGAATACTGTCGATGTTCTTGAGAAATGAAGAACACGACTACATTCGGAAGTAAATAAGCATGAATATCGCCCGAATCTGGATAAATAACCGAAAACCCTAGAAATTTTTTTTCTCGATTCGTCGAATTAAAGCGAAATAAACCCCAAAAATGATAGATTCTTACCTAATTGGGGCCATTTGAAGTTGACGAAGTGTTTGACTATCGGAATCGCCACCACCGACTACATCGACGGGTACTTCTTCTTCGCGTTCTTCTTCATTTGCAGCAACAATTTCTTTATTTCTTGCTAAAATCCCAATTTTTGGATCGATACCCCGAGCAACGTTTTTGGTTCTAGGTCTGTGGGTTTCATTTCCCTTATCCATTGTTTTATAAACGAATCGACGATGTTTTGATTTTACGATTCGCGGCGATGTTTCGGTTGAACACAAGAACGAGGGAAAGTTTTTTTTCTTCCACAATCGGAAGATAATATGAAACTGGAAGAAGAAGAGTTGAAATGAGTAGAATTTTTTTTGATTTGGTTTTTATACAGTTTTACCAGAAGGGCATTTATGCAACTTCAATATCATATAGGGTACCCCTTAACTAGAGTCTTTGGATGGGTATGAATTGATGGCCCCTAAATCCTTTCCGGTGGCCCCTAAAAACGCGAGGCTAATATTCTTGCGGGTTGATGGAATAATTAAATTTGAGTGTGTTGATTACGATTAACGAGCCACCCTCCAGGACAATGTATTGAACCCCTGTTGATAGCCAACTCAAAACCTAATAAAGATCCACATGCCCTAGTCTCTTCAACGGTGAAATTTAAGTACTTGGTCTGGCTATCTTTAAAAGAAGAATGACTATCCCTGGCGGTGGCGATACAAGCAACATCTTTATGGCCAGCATCCCCATCAAAATTATTCTTGATTTTGTTTGCTGAATAAGGTTCTGAATGGATAGTATTTTGTTCAGCAGGGAAAACCATAGGCTCGTAATAATGGACCTCCAAGCTGAACCAATAAATAGCTTCGTTGATAATGGAGTGGATATTGAACTTGCCACCATTGAAGATAATAATATTGTTATTGGATCTCCAAATGGCCCAGAAAATACAAGCCCATATCTTTTTATTTTTAAAGAAATCACTTCCTTCAGAAAACCAACTTACTTTATAATCTTTGAATGGAATAAGTTTGAGTCTCACTGGTTCTTAAGTTCATGGGTGAAGCAAAGAGCACAACTTGAGTGGCTTGATAGTATAGTAATAAATGCTCAGAACATATTCTGCATTCAGATAAAATACCAATTATGAGTCTCATCATGGTATGGTCAACAACGATACCATTCTTGAGAAGTCTCCATAAAAAGAGATGATTTTGGGGAGGACTTTAACTTTCCAAAAACCTTTTTTCATGGAAACACCTGACTTCGATTGAAAGAAGAAGACGGTTTGTCTATCATGAATAGTTTTGAGGAAAGACTTGGCTAAAAAAATACCTTTGGATAGTGCGTCCATATCAGCTTATCGGTAAGGTTGCCATCTTGATCAGTTAGTATGTGAATTTCTGGGTTTATTAGCATCCGAAAAACTACTGCATTTAAGATATCTGACTGCCATTAGTTGTATACAAAGACAAGTAGGTTTTATATATCATCTTATTTATTAGAGCTTTTTTTAGACATTGCAGATATTTGATTCCCATACCACCTGCCTCTTTAGGCAACTCAAACTAGTTTCATTCAATGAAGTGTGTTCTTTTAACATCTCTAGCATGGGCCCACTAAAAATTCCTTGTATTTCTAGTGAGAATACTCAGAGTATTATTTGGGATGATAGAGGTAGCCATGTAGTAGGGAGGTATAAGGCCAAGCTCAGCCTTTATTAGCACGGTCCTTCCAGCATGAGTTAAAGAATCATTTCCCAACCTACCAAGGTTGCATCGAATTTGTCAATCAATAAACTAAAAGAAGCATTCTTGAGAGATGGAGTTGATTCCCAAGGTATTTGTCATTGATCTGCAATTGTTGAAAATCCAGCATAGTAGAAACTTAAGTTCTTGTAGTGTTCCTAACACCTTTACTGAAATGAACAACAAACTTTTGCATATTTGCACTCTGGCCAGACCAACCAGGATATGTAGGACCTTTTGGAGAGTCTGTACATTCTTATTCTCTTAAGTGCCAAACAATAAGAGATCATATGCAAACATAAGATGAGAGACTATAGGGGAATTTCTGCAAACTTTATACCTGTTATATATAGCGTTTTGTTTCATAGTTCTCATAAGCCACGAAAAATCTTGAGAACATAAAATAAATAAGGGGTTAATTGGCACCCTTGTCTTAGGCCCTTCTCACTCGCAAAAAGTACCTCAGCTTGACCGTTTATAATAATGGAGAAAGTTGCAGTAAAAACATATTTCATTATCAACACATGAGTTTTACCCATAATAACAAAACGCCTAAGACATTAACTAACAAATCTCCAACTGAGCTTGTCATATGAATTATTCCCACTAAGCTTGTCATTAGACTTACAATGTCAATTTTCAGAGCAAAAACTCTGATGAAAATTTTTTGGAATTTTTCATATAATGCAAAACCTCTTTAGCAACTATAATGTTATTAATAATCATTCTGCCTGAGATGTAAATATATTAAGATCTGTCCACAAGACATTGCAAATGAGCTTTTAGTCTATTTGCTATGTTTTTTGTCACTACCTTATAAAAATGTTGGTAAGTGTTATCGGTTCATAGGGTAATGAAGGATGTCCTTGAGAACTAAATTAGTATGATTCGGACCTGGGGAAAGGAATGCAGAATTAAAACATTCCTTGATGACTTCACCAATGTCTCCTCAAATAATCTCCCAACATCTTTTATGGAAAATAACATGCATTCCATTAGGACATGGAGATTTTAGGCTTTTTATTCTCTTGATGGTAGACCAAACTTTATCAGTGAGAATCAAGGAGATGTTGTTGTTGTGGGGGTTAGAGCATCGCTCTGGAAAACGCACAAGTTTTCTATAGTAAGGTTGTTTTCAATGTTAGTTTCACAAAACCATATCTTGATTTCTGGTCTACTAAAGTGAAGTTTCGGAATATGAATATATTATGGTAGTCGAGTATCAAACATCACTGAATAACCTCAAAGATTGAAGAATGGAGAATAAACGAAGACTTGGCGAGAAATTTATCAAAGAGGTATGTGTGAAGATTATGCGATTATATTTACTCAAGGAATTTATTATTTTATCTTATGAGACTGTGTCGTACGATTTTAATAGACTTTGTAATGACACATCCCTCCATCGATCTGTCCCTACTTAGCCACCGCGGTTATCTAGTAGTTTGGGGTTTTCAACGGGCATCACTGTGGTAATCCAGTAGAAACTTCCTGAGAGGTTACCCATCCCTGGAATACTCTCTCCTGAGCACGCTTAACTGCAGAGTTTTCTGAGCCAATTTTCTAAAAAGGCCTCGGTGTTATGAAAGGGAAAACCATTACTTATATTTCAATCGGCGACCCTACCTGCCGAATCCCGGTATTATAGGCTTAATATTGTAAAGAAGAAATTTCGAGTTCAAGCTTGTATTGATAAATCTCTTGAAATATGATTCAAGCAATGAATGTTATTTAATCCTTAACAATCTTAGTTAATCGCAATTTATTGTTCAGAAACTATTTTGTTTTCAGTTGATCATTTGGAAATTTCCCAACAATCGTGCATACTGTCTATAGCTAATAATTGAGAGTGTTTCAAATTTATGAACGAGAGTTTTCATAACTGTTTGGAGCAAGGTGTGTGTACCTAGTCAATATGGAATTCCGCGAACTGGAGAGGTACGCCTATTCGGTATGCATACCTCTCGGATTTGAGTTCGGGAATGAAAGGAGGTATGCATAGCCGTTGAATTTAACTTCGCGAATTGGATGAGGTATGCATACCCGGTACACATATGTACCCCTTGAATCTGAGTTCGTGAACTGGAACGAGGTATACATACCCGATACACATACTTACCCAGTTCTATTAAATCAGATGCTCACGAAGTGTTTCACAACTATGTTAGATTTTGTTATAACTCTCATAAACACTTCTGGGATAACTTTATTCAAAAAACTCTTTTGGGATTGTCGATTATTATTTAATTCTTGAGTGTTATCGAACACCACTCATGCTTACAAGTTAAAAACGCATACTTTCCATCGTGAATTATCATTGTCCACGGTTCCAGAACCCTGGACCATGGTGGATTCTTCTGTGTAATTTCAAGGTAGACATTTACACACTTACATGAATTCCTAACAATAATTTCATCTAAATTGAGAAAGTGTTTACTTGAATTTTAAGGAAACCTAACTTGAATTCAAAACTACTTGGAGCCTTGTAAATATAAAAATAGAGAGACTTTTGCAACTGGATTTCTCAATACCTGGCACTCTTGTGTTCTAGTTGCTAAGCTAGAGTCGTCTTCTAAAATCTAGGTTTCATATGAGAAACATAATTAAGTTACGACTTTGAAAACTCTACTTAGGTATTCGTGAAGCCCCGTCATACTATCTTTTACCTGATAGTTCTTGTTCTTATTGCTCTTTGAGGTTTTCAATAATCTCAGATCAAGAACAAGATAGATAGACATCACAAAGTTCTCTTCATCTTAGACTTTGTGGTTCCTCAAGGTACATATTCAAAGTCTTCTTTGATTTGTTTGGATTATTTTTGAGAGGTGGTTAATAATCCAGGCTTCTCATCTAACTGAGAGTAAGTGTTTCGTATTCATAAGGTTTGTTGTACTTTGTCTACTTCAAAAAAATTTCCAAATCTAGATTAAAAAATCAAAAGGGAAATCAAATTGGCTTGTCTGTTAGGTTGAAGCAATCATAGGCTGCAAAGGACATCGGCTAAGGAAATTAGGTGTTTAGGATATTGTGAGGTTCAAGAGACGTAAGGGATACGACTGCAACTAAATTACTTGGAGGGTGAATTTAGTATCAACTACATTCCAGTCTGCAGACTGATAGTATGTTAGTATCTGTAGCGTTTTGATACAGTGTGGTGTTCAAAGCTGGACGAGGTCCCTGAGTCAGGTGCATTTTTTCTCGTTAACAAAACTTCTGGTGCTTATCTTTTTCCATTTTCCGTATTATATTGTTTTATCTTTATAATAGGAATGACACGTGTAGTACGTAAATCTAAGTTCTTATTAATTGAGATAAAAAAAAGACTCGTTTTTGTTGAATTGCAATTTAGGGACTGCATGCCCCGAGAAGCGCTTTCATATTGCGGACTATCGAGTTATTTCTCAATCCTTGACAATTCCATGAGATGATTAACATTGGGATTATTTCTGATTTTGGGCAGCCACCAAACCCACTAGAGAAGTATGTGATTGATGGTGTCTCTTGAAAGGTATGTATATCTCCATGCATGGGACAAGCAACTTTCTTCAAAACATAGAAAAGTTTCATTGTTTTATCCTTGTTGATTTGCAATTGAACTTCTTGCATCCAACCCCTTTTCCTTTTGATTATAGAATCTGTAGTCGATGTGGATGAAGATGAGACATTATCTTCAATGGGAATTTCAGAATTATGGATTAACTAACAAAGGAATTGATTTGGGTGTAACGTAATATTTGGGTTGAAAATTTCACTGGAAATAGAGTTGGGCTTTTCATTTATGAGAAATGATATTCTGATAGTGGGATGGCTCTGCTTGTTCAAATTAGGATCCACATTTTTAAGGGGTGAAGAAAACTTACTTACAACATCACTTTTGCCAGATGGAAAACTAAGACTCGAATTCTTGGCACTTTGTAGCATTACTTGTGTTAGAGCATTGCTCGGTCGAACTCGCAAGCGTTGATATCTCAAGCTTGTTTGTCAATGTCACTGATCAAAACTATAAGTCTTGATTTTTAGTCTACTTATAATAATGTCTCGGACTATGATAGATTGTGTAGTCGAGCATTAAATTTCACGGCGTTCATCAATTGATTTCTAGTCTACTAAGGAGAGCTTGTGGAACTTCATCAACAAAAGGTATATGGAGACTAAAACTCATCTATCACTCGGAAAGTCTATTTCTACTCTATCTCCTATATTGAGACAAAAGTCGTATTACTATATAGTATTCGATTATACACATTTGAGATTTCGAGATGAGTTTAATTGGCTTACATATTTCTCGAAATATGTGTTGGTAAGCTTTTGCTTCAACCAAGTTCATCTTATATTCTTGAAGAAAGTCAAAGGATGATCATGTGAAAATCGCCGAGTAACATCTTACATGGTTTGTGTGATACAATCATTTGGTGTAGACTTGGAATGTTTCGTTATGATTATTTCAACAACTTGAAAATTGCTTTGATGTTAATAGTTCGTGAAAACATCAATTGTCATCCTCTAAGAAAGTTTCAATGATTGAAATAGAGTTTAGGACACTTAACCATCATTGGATTATGAATATAGTATACGTTCTTGCATGTATGTGATCCATGACCGGAACTATAGTATGCATACCCGTATGCGTACCTGTTAGTTATGAAATTCTGAGTACCTAAGTACACATACCCGTACGCGTACTGGCGAAGGGTTTGGGTCCGGGAATTTCTGTTGTATTCGGAAGTATGCGTACCCGTTTGCATATTGGCGAACCCAAAACTCAGACTGGCTACTAAATTATGCGTACCCGTTTGCATACTTGATTGGTTAAAGTTCTAAAATCGGTTTTGTTCATGAACTAAAACATTTATATAATAAGGAATGCATTCTTCGCAAACCGTGGCTATTATTAATGTTCATGAATTGATTCGAGTGAATCAAATCGATTTTGCTTCAATTGTATTCTTGTATACTTCTATGAGAATATAACAATTGAGAGACTCTATAACTAGTTTCATTTTGAGTCATTGGAACCAGTTGTGGTTAAGATGAATAAGGTTGATATGAGAGTGTTCATATAGCTAACCTCGGTTAACTACTGTTGAGCCAACCTAGTGTTGTTAGAGCACTGCTCGGTCGAACTCACATGCGTTGCTATCTCAAGCATGTTTGTCAATGTTAGTGATCAAAACTATAAGTCTTGATTTCTAGTCTACTATAGCTAAGTGTCGGACTAGGATAGAAAGTGTAGTCGAGCTCAAGAACTCCATAGCGGTCATCATACAAGACGAAGAACTACTCAAGGAAATGGTGGAACTTCATCGATTAAAAGGTATGTGGAGACTTGAACTTATCAATCACTCAAAATTCTATCTACTTTATCTCCTATCTTGAGACAAAAGTCGTTTTGCTATATAGACTTTGATTATACACATTTTCTATTTCGAGCCGAGTCTATCTCGCTTATCTATTTCTCGAAATATGTGTTTGTAAGCTTTCACTTTGGCCAAGTTCATCTTTACCTAGTGACGAAAGTCA
Source organism: Papaver somniferum (assembly GCF_003573695.1). Classification (NCBI taxonomy): domain Eukaryota; kingdom Viridiplantae; phylum Streptophyta; class Magnoliopsida; order Ranunculales; family Papaveraceae; genus Papaver; species Papaver somniferum. The sequence goes on along the minus strand of NC_039360.1, from coordinate 170,451,825 downwards.
TATTATGTTTCAATCACTTGAAAATGGCTTTGACGAAAAATGGTTTGTGAATAACAATTATATAACGTCCTCTAAGAATGTTTCAATGATTGAAATGAGAGTTTAGATTATATAACCATTGTTGGATATAAGCATTCTGTGGTAACACATACATGTATAAGTCCTTATTCCTTGAACCAAAGTATGCGTACTTTGCTGCTCAGGAAAACCAGAACAGAGTCCGCGTACCCAGTATGCGTACTGTCGGAGGTTCTCTTCCCGAAAAAATCTGCTGGAGTTTGTAAACTTTTACAAACTTATTCCGGGTACTTAAGTCTGCGTACCTAGTCCGCGTACTTAGGTTGGTTATATTCTAAAAACGATTATTCGTGAACTTATACTTATATTAACTAAGGAATGCAAGTTTACAAACCTTGGCTATAAAGTTCATGAACTGATTCGAGTGAATCAAATCTTTTTTGCTTCGATTGTGTCTTGTATACTTCTATAATATCTAAGCAATTGAACAACTCTCTAACTAGTTCATTTGAGTCATTTGAACTAGTTATGGTAAAGAAGAATATGGTTAATATGAAAGTGCTCATATGGCTAACCTTTTGGTTAACTACTGTTGAACCAACAAATGTACATGTTTGGGTACGGTTACACAAACCTAACACGTGCATTTTATTTGTGTGTAACAATCTAAGTTTCGAACTAACGGTTGAAAGATATTAGCTTGAATCTAATCAGGTTTTCATCTAACGGTGAATATTGAATTCTTTATTACTAAGCTAACATTGATTGCAAACCATGATTTGAAAGACTATATAAGGGAGAACTCTAGCAACTGGGAAACCTAATCCCACACCTCCTGTGTGATACTAGTTGTATAAGCTAGATTCGATTCTCCTTTAACCTTAGGTTTCTACCGAGACCCTGTAGGTTAACGATTTGAAGACTTCATTAGGATTTTGAATCCAGACCGATACTAATTTCTTGTAGTTCTGTGATCTGATCTTGCTGTTTCTATCGTATTGAGTACAATCGTAACGATTGGCTTGAGATTGATATCTCCGATAGGCAAGATATAAAAGTAATCACAAACATCTTCGTCTCATCGTTTGTGATTCCACAATATCTTCTTTCGCCGCGTCGATTAAGATTATTGTGAGGTGATTGATAATACTAGGCTGTTCTTCGGGAATATTAAGTCTGGGTTATCAATTGGTTCCAATTCACCTTGATTTATCAAAAGACGGAACAAAACTCGTAGGTATTTCTGTGGGAGACGGATTTATCTATTACCGTAGAATTTTCTGTGTGATACAGATTTGTTTATTAAAGTCTTAGACTTTGGGTCATAGCAACTCTTAGTTGTGGGTGAGATCATCTAAGGGAATCAAATACGTAGTATCCTGCTGGGATCAGAGACGTAAGGAACGCAACTGTACCTTGGATCAGTGTGAGATTGATTGGGGTTCAACTACAGTCCATACCGAAGTTAGTTTGTAGTAGGCTAGTGTCTGTAGTGGCTTAATACAGTGTGTGTTAAATCTGGACTAGGTCCCGGGGTTTTTCTGCATTTGCGGTTTCCTCGTTAACAAAACTTCTTGTGTCTGTGTTATTTCTTTTCCGCATTATATTTTGTTATATAATTGAAATATCACAGGTTGTGCGTTTGAATCAATCAATTTAGAAATCCGACCATTGTTGTTGATTGAAATTGATTGATCCTTGAACATTGGTGTTTGGTACCGTTCAAGTGATTTCTCTTGTATTCAATTAGACTCGCAGATTTCTATTTGCTTGAGTAAGAATTGAATCGAGAAAGAGAGATATAACTCTTTGATATACTTTATGAAGATTGAGTCTAGTTGATTCTCTTGAAAGTATATTGGAGTTAGTCCATACAGATTTCTAATCGAAATATTGGGTGTGGTTGTTGTACCCCCGCTTTTTCAAGTGTACACGTTTAGGTACGCTTACTCAAACCTAAATGAAGGTACTTTCATTTGTGTATAACAAGCTAAGTTCGATCTAACGGTTGAAAGATATTAGCTTGAATCTAATCAGGTTTTCATCTAACGGTGAATATTGAATGCTTTGTTACCAAGGTAACTTAGATTGCAAATGCTGATTTGAAAACTATATAAGGGAGAACTCTAGCAACTGGGAAACCTAATCCCCACACCTTCTGTGTGATATTAGTTGCGACTAGAGTCTATTCTCCTTTAACCTTAGGTTTTTCACGAAACCCTGCAGGTTAACGACTTGTAGACTTCATTGGATTGTGAAGCCAGACCCAACTATTTTCCCTGTAGTTGCGTGTTATGATCTTACTTTTACTATCGTGATTGAGTATTATCTTTGCTAAGATTTTCTTGAGATTTATCTCCGATAGGTAAGATTAAAAGTAGTCACAAACATCTTCATCTCATCGTTTGTGATTCCACAATATCTTGTTTTGCTACCATACGATTAATATTATTGTGAGGTGATTGATAATACTAGGCTGTTCTTCGGGAATATAAGTATGGTTTATCAATTAGTTCCTGTGCACCTTGATTTATCAAAAGATGGAACAAAACTCATAGGTATTTCTATGGGAGACACATTTATCTATTCCAATAGACTTTTCTATGTGAGACAGATTTGTTTATCAAGTCTTCGAATTTGGGTCGTAGCAACTCTGGGTTGTGGTGAGATCAGCTAAGGGAATCAAGTGCGTATAATCCTACTGGGGTTCAGAGACGTAAGGAGCGCAACTGTACCTTGATCAGTGTGAGATTGATTAGGGCTCAACTACATTCCAGTCCGAAATTCATTGGTAGTAGGATAGTGTCTGTAGCGTCTTAATGCAGTGTGGTGTTCAAAGCTGGACTAGGTCCCGTTTTTTTTTTTAATTTGCCGTTTTCCTCGTTAGCAAAATCCTGGTGTCCGTGTTCTTTCTTTTCCGCATTATATTTTGTTATATAATAGATATCACAGGTTGTGCGTAAGTTCAATCAATTATGAATCCAAACTTTGGTTGTTGTTATATTGATTGACACTTGAACATTGGTCTTTGGTACCGTTGAAGTTGTTTCACATAATAATCAGGCTCGCGGATCTCCATCTGTTTGATTTGCTGATTACATTGTGAAACAGAGATATAAACTCTTTGATATACTTTTCTCTATATTGAGTATGACTGTCTAGTTGATTCTTCTTGAAAGTATATTGGAGTTTTGTTAGAGCATTGCTCGGTCGAACTCGCATGCGTTGCTATCTCAAACATGTTTGTCAATGTTGGTGATCAAAACTATAAGTCTTGATTTCTAGCCTATTTATAGATATCTCAGACTAGGGCATATATAGTATAGTTGAGCTTAGTTTTCACGGCGTCCATCTCTTGAAGACGAAGAACTACTGAGGGGAGATTGTGGAACTTCTTAGACAAAAGGTATGTGGAGACTTGAACTCATCTATCACTTGGAAAGTTTATTTATACTATTTCCTACATTGAGACATAAGTCGTGTTACAATATAGTTTTCTCTATACACATTTGAGATTTCGAGTTGAGTATATCTCGCTTACATATTTCTCGAAACATGTGTTGGTAAGCTTTCGCTTCGACCAAGTTCATCTTATATCATGAGAAAATTTCCGAGTAACATCTTACATGGTTTGTGTGATACAATCATTTGATGTAGGCTTGTAATGTTTCGATAATGATTATTTCAATATCTTGAAAATTGCTTTGATGCTAATAGTGTGCGAAAACGGATATTGTCATTATAGAAGAATGTTTCAATGATTTAAATAAAGATTTGAGAATGTAACCATCTTTGGATATAAGCGTATATAGTGTGTTCGCACATTAGTGTATAAATCCATAAACCGGGAGCCAAGTGTATGCATATGTGTGTATACGAAATTGGTGAAGGAGACAGTTTAAGTATGGGTACTGGCGGAAGTTTTCAAACCGAAAATTTCTGCTGAGTTTGGTATTGACAAACTCTTAACTAGTCACCTTAAGTATGCGTACCCGTACGCATACTGGCGGAATTTTTCGAATCGAAAATTTCTGCTGAGTTTGGAAACTAAACAAATTCAAATATGGTTGCTTAAATACGCATACTTAAGCTGGTTACTTTGTCAAATCGGTCAGTTCATGAACTTAAACATTTAAATCATAAGGAATGCAATCTTTGCAAACCGTGGCTATAATGTTCATGATTGATTCAAGTGAATTAAACCGATTTGGTTTCAATTGTGTTTTCTTTGCAATTGAACGACTCTTTAACTAGTTTCATTTGAGTCATTTGAACTAGTTATGGTTGAGATGAATAAGGTTGATATGAGAGTAATCATATGGCTAACCTCGCTTAACTATTTGTGAACCAACATGGTGTACACGTTTAGGTATGGTTATATAAACCTAAATGAGGGTACATTTCATTTGTGTGTAACAAGCTAAGTTCGATCTAACGGTTAAAAAATATTAGCTTGGTTAAATCAGGTTTTTCATCTAACGGTGAATATTGAATGCTTTGTTACCAAGGTAACTTGGATTGCAAACCCTGATTTGAAAACTATATAAAGGAAAACTCTAGCGACTGGGAAACCTAATCCCCACACCTCATGTGTGTTACTAGTTGCATAACTAGAGTCGATTCTCCTTTAACCTTAGGTTTCTTCTCGAGACCCTGTAGGTTAAAGACTTGAAGACTTCATTGGGATTGTGAATCCAGACCCAACTATTATCTTTATAGTTGCGTGATTTGATCTTGTTGGTTCTAGCGTGTTGAGTGCAATTGAAATAATTGGCTCGAGATTTTATATCTCCGATAGGAAATATAGAAAAAAAATCGCAAACAACTTCATCTTATCGTTTGTGATTCCACAATATCTTGTTTCGTTAGTCGATTAAGATTATTGTGAGGTGATTGATAATTCTAGGTTGTTCTTCGGGAATATAAGTCCCGGCTATCAATCGGTTCCTATTCACCTTGATTTATCAAAAGACGGAACAAAAACTCTTGGGTATTTCTGTGGGACACAGATTTATTCAATCTTATAGACTTTTCTGTGTGAGACAGATTTATCTATCAAGTCTTCGACTTTGGGTCGTAGCAACTTTTAGTTGTGGGTGAGATCAACTAAGGGAATCAAGTGCGTAGTATCCTGCTGGGATCAAAGACGTAAGGAGTGTAACTGTACCTTGAATCAGTGTGAGATTGATTAGGGTTCAACTATAATCCAGTCCGAAGTTAATTGGTAGTAGGCTAGAGTCTGTAGCGGATTAATACAGTGTGATGTTGAATCTGGACTAGGTCCCAGGGTTTTTCTGCATTTGCGGTTTCCTCGTTAACAAAATTCTAATGTCTGTGTGTAAATGGTGGATTTTCGACAAAGGCTAAATTCGTAAACTCATAATTATACGAAGCCCTGATTCAACAATCAGACGTGAGTATCGAGACACGAGTCTCTCATCGAATTCTCAATAGAGAGTACTTTCTCTCAGAGTACATATAGATATGTAGTCTCACGACTGGACAACGGCATATCTCATGAATACTGAATACTTTTAGTGATTATTTCTATATAGTATCACGAGATGGACGGCTCCTAGACAGCTTGCTCTGCTAGTATAGAGCGATAACGTCTTCAGGAACAAACAACGAGTTTACCCTGACTATATAAGGATATGACTTACCGAAAAGCTCGTATCGGGATAATTAATACTCCTAGACATCTTGCTCTGCTAGTATAGAGCCACAAAGTTAATTATTCCTAATTACAATTGCTCATATTCCATGGTCGAATCCACGACTGGTCCCATGGAATGGCAATAACAATTGTTCTAATTCTATGATCGAATACACGGCTTGATCTCATAGAATAGCAATAACTATATTATCTCATTACTCCGATTTCATGATCGAATCCACAACTGGTCTCATAAATGGTAATAAATAAATCTTAATTACTCCGATTCTATGGTCGAATCTACGATTCCATGGAATGGTAATGCTCACTTTATTATTCTGAATTCGTAGTCGAATCCTCAGCTGATCCTATGAATTAATAATAAACATCTTATTACTCAGTTTTGTGAATTATTCTCCACTGAATTCCATAATTAGTAATAAATAATCAACAACCGGGCGTCTGAGCTACCTCTAAGTAAGCCCCGATTCAAATGGTGAAGGTGTATTCAACGACGATACACTAACAGTTACCGCACGAACGAGTATTTCAAAAATACAACAAAACGATGAACCTATGCAAAATAGGGAAGAAAATAATAAATAATTAAAAATATTGACCAGGATGCTGGGAGCACGGACACACGACCGACCGACCGTGTCGTGGTCAATCCCACGCCAGTTCTATATTTTTATTATTTTCCATGATTTGATGAAAATTCTCTTATTTTATCAAATCTCCTTCGTCTCGAGGAAACTCCTCGGTTTCATGGTACTTCCATAAATCCATAAAAATAACATAAAATTAAAGAAAGGAGTGTGGGGCGTGACCATTGGACAACCGGCCATTCCTTGGTCCCAACTGGCCCCACACCCCACGGTTCCTTATTATTTTATTATTATTTCTCTAATTTCATGAAAAAACTCCTTGATTTCATGGTATTTTGCAAAAATCATCAAATAATAATAATAAAATAAAATATAAAAACTTGTGGGACCGGGCCTTGGCCGGCCGGCCATGCCCTAGCCGGTCCCACACGCCCCTTTGTTTTATTATTTTATTATTAGTTTTCCTTGAATTCATCAAATTCCTTGATTTCATGGTATTTCTCTCAAATTAGGAAAAATTCCCTCAAATCATCAAAAATACTTAAAAAATATTAAAAAATTATGAAAAACTCGTGGGACTGGTTCATAGCCGGCCGACCATGCCTCCATGGTCCCACACGCCCTTGTTTTTATTATTTTAATATTTTTTGCTTCCTGAACTCATGAAAACTCCTTCAATTCATGGAAACTCCCTAAATTCATCAAATTTCTCAAAATTCATGATTTTTTCATAAAATCATCAAAATATTATAAAATTAAGGAAAAGGCACCACAGGACCATGGTCACGACCGACCGACCATGCCTTGACCACGGCGGTCCCATGCCTCCTCATTCCTTATTTTATAATTATTTTTCATCATCTCATGGTGTTTTCCTCAGTTTCGTCGAAACCCTAATTTTGACATATTTTCTCGAATGGATGCTCAATTGCACGCCAGAAAATATCCAAATTCTCAGGACTGAGACGCGAACGCCTTGGGGACACGAGCATGCTATCTTGACCGACCAAGATTGGCTCTTTGGCTCACGGAAGCCGGTCCCATCAATTTTCACAGTTTTGACCTAATATGCACAATTTCTCGTATTAGGTCCAAAACTCTTCCAAACACTTTGGATTTTCATGAAGTGATCGTCAGACGGTCACATGACAACCCAGGACCGGTTTCATGACTTCATGGTCGGTCCCTCGCCTCGTCATAATTAATTAGGTTTTCTTACCTAAGGCTCAGACGAGCATTTTCGAATAAATGATTAAATCAGCATTTGATCATTTTTTCACCAACAAATCGTCAAATCTTCATGAGTTCTTTATATTTTCTCACGTGAGCATATGGACACTACATGTTTGATCCACGGTCCCATGTAGTCGCTCCCTCCTTCGCCCCATGGTTAAAATTCTGACGAACCATGAATTGATCATCAATTGATCAAATTAGGGTTTCTGAATCCAAAGATCATCATTCCAGATTCCAACCTTAATAATTTTACGACGACCTCATGGTCATTAATTTTATTAATTATGCTCGGTTCAACGACCAGTATTCTAATTAATATTTTTGGTACGCTGCCAATAATCCATTAGATGAGCAACACATGCTCAGACGATCAAATACTCAACAATTCATCACATGAGCAGCACTTGCTCAGATGAGGAATATTTGCTCAAACCAAGGAATATTGGTTCAACAATCAATATTCAACGATCCATCGAACGAGCAATACTTGATCACTTAATCGTAAGAACTATACCTCTGTCTCATGACATGTTCAATTCATGAGTTTCAAAACATCATGTTCAACTCAGCAACTACATGGACTCATCATCCCATCAAACCATGAAGTCATAAATTGAATAAGATACCACGAGACGTCAATCGTGTCACTTGGGAGATATCACTTAGGGTTTTGGTCTGGCAGTCTACGACACGTGTGTTCAAACACACGATGAAATGTGAGAAAGTCGTGTAATCAGTTGAAGGAATCCACGAGGTAGTGGATGGAAAATCGACCAAGTCTCCACACGTTGAGCAACTGGTTTCAAACATGATCTCCACTTCCCCACTCGTTGATTCCATCAACTGTCACACTTCATGTAATCATGGTGTCTAAAATTCCAGCAATATAAATAAGTCTCTGAATCATGATTGAATCGGCATCAACAGTATCATCAATATCACGTCTCATCGACAACACGAGATCATCAACTCATCAATTGAGCAACTACTCTCAATTGAGCAATTTCAATTACTCAGAGCTTATCGTATTCGGAATTCACACACGCACAATCTTTGATTACCATTGATTCCACACATTTCTCAGCTTCCCTTCTACATATCAACCCATCCTCTCTTGTGACCGACTTTACTCTGGAACGGTCATTGTCTTGATTTAGGCCAGAGTACTACAGATTGATATCTCGAATCTAAAGCACCCCCTTTGCAGCGGTGCATCTGTGTGAGGTTTAACATTTCGCTCGGTTCGAGGAGTCTCCTCCGTACGGTCGGCTCCTCAATTCCTTAAAAACCAGCAAATCGTTTTTCCCCATCTAAAGATTGGTGACCACGGTGGGAGATCATTCCCTCGGTTGTAATCTCACAATTTCACAAGATGGTTGATCTCAGGTCGGGTTCAGTTACGAATCCTAACACAAACCGTGCTATTACTAGCAACAACAACAATCAGAATATCCCGGAGACAATTCCGACCTCCAACACTGATGGTGGTGACATTACTCCTCCTCACGCTGAAGGTCATCCACTGTCCGGACGACACCCTGAAAAAGCTAGAGGAGATCCACCACCTACCATTGTTGATCTTATCAAAGCTCAGGAGACTCTTGCAAAGAATCAGACTGACATGGCTGCTACACAAAAGGAGCTGTGTAATTATCTCAAAACCCTTACTGACAAGATGTCATAGAGGACTCAAGATAATGGAAAGGAAAAGGATAAATCCTCAGACGACGAACCTGAAGTAATTCCAATCCATACAGTGGAAGACGACGAAGTCCGCAAAACTGCTGCAGACAACTCATCAGCAAAGGGATTATCGAACTTCGTTACTCGCGAGGATCTGGAGCACCTCTTGGATAACCGTGGAAAAGGCAAGACATCGCATGACCATCGTCATCAACCTCCTTATCTCTTGCCGCTACGCAGAGGATTCCACTCCCCAAAGGTTACGTTTCTCCAACTTTCACCTTGTATGATGGAACTGGCAATGCTCGGGAACATGTCTCTCGTTTTCTCGAAGCCCTGGGAGAACATGAACATAATCATGTCGTTCGTATCAAGGAATTCTCAAAATCTCTGAAAGGCAGAGCATACACCTGGTATAACAACATCACACCAGGGACTATCAACAATTGGGGAGAAATGGTTAACGCATTCTACAGGAAATACTTCTTCGTGTCAGAACAAGTCACCCTCTCCGACCTTGGAAGGATGTTTCATAGGGTCAGTGAAAATCCCAATGATTATGTGAAAAGGTTCAGAGTCCAAGACCTAGATTGTCACAACACAAACGTCACGGAGCAACAACTGGTGGACTTATGCATCAATGGCATGCTCCCGGTCTACAAGGCCTTGCTAGAAAACCTTCGATTCCAGACTTTCTCAGAGATTCACGAAGCTGCGAAGAGGTCGGCAACCACTGCACCCGCTCTTTTGGAAAGAGAAAAGTCTACAAAGACTGAGGATTCAAAAGACACTCGAGGAAGCAGGCGTTTGATCAACAAGCAGTACAACCTGCAACCTTCAACAAATGATGTCGCAGAAGGGAATAAGCGAAAAGCATAACCATAGCACAAGCAGACTTCCTCCACCCCTTCAAAGGCACACAAGAAGGAGAATTCGAAAATACCTCCTCAGCATACGGAAGATCCAGAAGCGCTTGATTTTTCCTGTTCAATGGAAGAAGTTAATGAACTACTCGATGCCTGGATTCAAGATGGTGCAATCAAATTACCTTATGCCAAGAAGGAACCAACTGAAGAGGCCATGGAAAATCCTCAGTGTTGCCGTTTCCATAGATACGTCATCCATCCTACAAGTGATTGCAAAATTTTGAAGCGCATATTCAAGGAAAAGGTCGAATCAGGAGAGCTCAACCTGGAGACTGAGGGAGTGCACAAAAAACCCCTCCCAGTCAGAACTTTTACCATTTCTGAACCTCCTATCAAGGAAGCTGTTCAATCTCTGATCGAACATGTCTGCGAATTGTTGTATCTTTCGAAAGCTCAAAGGAAAGACATGTTTGCCGCACTGAACCACATCGTGTCCGGGAAACGTCTGCTGATCCAAGAAACCTCCACCGAATCTTCAGCCACCTAAAAAGAAATGTATGACTGGGGACTGCTCACCACAGTGCACATTAAAGGAAATGAGTTCAAAAGGGCGTTCGTCGATGTCGATACCGCTGTCAACATCATCCCTTTGAAAACTCTCAGAGCTGCCGGTATTACTCGACAAGAAGCCACCCACGCTCCCATAACAATTAGGGACCACGAAGGCATCTCCAGAGACGCATACGGCTTTATCACTCTCAAAGTTACGGAAAGATTGATCTGCACTGAGGCCAAGTTTTTCATAATCCGGGAAGACCCTGGGTACGACATGATCCTTGGAAGAACTTGGATTCATACCGGAAGGATAATGATGCCTTCAACACATCCCGTCATCGACAAGGATCCCGAGTCGGAAGACGAAGCAGAGGACACACCACCATTTGAGCATCTGGAAGAATTAAAAACTCTGATGGGGCTTACGCAAGAACTTGGAGAAAATCCGCACACCTTTGTCAGAAGGTTTCGAGCTCAGGCAAGTCTTATTCCTCCTTTTGCTCCAATATTACCAATGTTCAATACGCTACTATGGTCCAGGGACTTCTCCCCATGAACAATTCAGCAGTCATCAAAAGCTACGAGTGGGTAACTTCACCTCAGCAATATTACACTCAATAGTTGGGTTCAGAACTTCTTCAAACCGGTCACTCCATCGAGAGGTTTATTGATGAAGACTTGGATAAACATGATCAACACTATGCTGGATACTCTCTTCCGCGTGAGTGTCCATATGGGCCACAATCGTGGAATTTCATCAAACAGGGAATTCCGAATCAGCGGAAGATATTCAAGGCACGATCGACCAAGCCTAACAAGTTTCATGAAGGGGGCCTGGTTCTCAAAGCAGTTTTCTACAAGGAACTCCAATTGGGAAGGACCATTCATGGTCGCTGAGTCCGTGGCCGGAGGATACTACAAATTGACCAAGACAGATGGCAGAACCCTACCAGTAATTCACGAAAATTGGCTCAAGGCGTTTATCTGAAATTATTGGACATTTAAGGTATTGGGCGTTTGAAGCACTCATGGCGTTGGGATTTAACATTTAGGATTTTCTTTCATTTGTATTTCAATTCCTCCAAAACATTTGCAATACTTGCAATCAGTATTGAATTCAGCAATTTATCAAAATTCAGTTCATATTTCGTAAAAGAAAATCTATATCAAATCTACAAGAAAATCCTTAACCATCAGTCAATCCAAAACCATCTAAATATCAAACCCAAGTATAAACCTCACATCTCTCAGAAGTTCCGAAGTTCAAGAGATCAGCAAAAAAAGGCTTTCGCTCATCAGCATCCTTCAAGATTTGGAAAGCCTCCCTCTCCTTGTTCAACTCCTCGGTCAACCTGGAAATCTTGTCCTCCTTCTCCTTCACAACATCATTGGGAAAGGGTATGTTCTTCTGTCATGAATCCTTGATAACGTTTATTTGCTTACGAAGCCATTTCACGTTGAGGCCAAGTCTTTCTGAATTCTCCAAGTTAAACTCCCAATCAAAGAGTATATCTAGAGTCACGGTATTCCTGGGTCTCGTATGCATATCACTCACGACACGCAAGATAACGCCTACTTGCATGGTTAAAGCATAAGCACGCCCAGGGTTCCTGTCAACGATCATGTGGCAAAAATTCTTCCATATCGTCTCGTACAAGCATGCATATCCAATGGGAACGCTGAATCCACCGACCAGTTCATGATACAGGAGTGAAGTGTTAAAGGGAGGATCGAAAGCAACCCCTGCAGTTGGATATTCATACACTATTATACGGTTCTCAGTCACTGGAGCGGCTTCCACGACCAAAGCAACAGTTCCTTCGGTATTCTCCGCTACTATATCGGTTTCTTCTATCACTGAGGCAACAACCATCTGGTTTTCCATAACATCAGCAGCGACCTCCTCATGGCCTCTAAGTGCAGGGATGTATGTCTCTTCATCAATAACTTCGGAAGGGTTAGAGTTATCATCATTGGCTCCAGTATCCTCAACTTAGGTATTTAGCACCTAATACGAAGATTACATGAGGTTAGAGTCACGAAGCCAAAGGAGATTATGAAACACATTATACCCGCAAGACACTATCATCAAAGTTCATCATACTACATTCAAGGCACGAGCGAATAACATGAAAGTCATGAAAACACATTTTACGATGAGTCCGTCTGAAGAAACTGTACTCTTCCCTGTACTAACAGAAGAACTGGGACCAATCTACAATAAATCTGAGGATGGGTCATATTCCATTATCTTTGTATGGATGTCCTCTATGATGTGTCAAAATTTCATGAGAATCCGATGAACGAGCGAGTAGATGTGGCCAAATTATCAACTGATGCGCAATCTGAAAAAGTTCTGGAAGTCTCCTGGAAGTTTACTATTTCGCTTTTTTCAGGCTCTGAACATGCTCAAAACTTAAAAAGATTCTATTCTAAAGCTTGAAAAATTTTCGGGCTTGAACTTGCACATGCAGATCATCAAAATCCGACTCCGGACGAAGATTCTACAGCGTTTTTACTAAAAAGCCGGGTTCCAAATTTTCTGGCGACGAAATTCGACTAAGTTTTCATATATTCACATGGGTTCTCATTCATTCATTCACAAGTCAGCACTTTTATAGTTTTATGAAGAATATACAGGATATATACTTACTTGATGGAGTAAAATTCTGCAACAAAATTAACAACATTAGCTTCATGATTCTAATGTTAATAGAAATGAAAGTCACGGTGAGAAATATTGGGAACTCACCAAAGAACGAACTGGGGACTTCACGTAATTAGGTAACGGCTTATAACTTTTATTCCTTCCTTCTCCACCGTGAACAACTTCTCCAATATCTGAAAAATCTGCATGGATTCGAGGTCTTACACTACAACCGTCCTGTAAAGAATTCAATAACATGATCAAAATACAGTTACCATGGTTTCCTAAAAGACATGTGGGGAATCTTACTTGAGAATATCCTGGAGATAATTTCCGTTTATCACCAGCAAGGTACTTCAGTCTTGGTCGACCAGAGATCATCTCAGCAGACGGAGGAATCTTCACTGGAGGCTGACTAACTGTCACGAATTCATGCAACCTCTCAAATTGTTGATGCCAGAATTCTCTATAACCTGGGGTTACATATGCAAATCTATCAGAACCAGGAAACCATTAACTACTCCCTTCCACGTGAGTGTGATCTAAACGAGACGCAAGCTGTTCAACTAATGGTTTTCTTCTCCGGGTAGTTGGAACACATTGATCCATACCCATTTGTTGAGCCTCCCTATCAATGTTGTATTCTTCTACGACCCACTCTCCATGCATAACGGATAACAAGTGACCAGGAGTACAGCTCAACATGAAGGATCTCTCACCATCATTCGGGTTAGCACTAGATTTCAGAGTCGTGCTCTCTCCAGTATTGAAAGTTGTTGGTTGAGAAACATAATCAGGAACTGACACCCACGGACGAAAGTCGAACTCCGATTCTTCATCCAACACATCAATGAGGTGTGCTTTAGACCGAGACTGCTTTGTAGACCAACGCATGATTCAGGCATTATCTTTCTCGGAGAAGATGTGACGGGCATCAGTATTTGGTCCTTGCAGTATATTACGTGGGATAGGCGCATAATTCTTGAAGTGCTCCCACATCAAAGCTTGAAGAAACATCGTGTTAACATAACACTCAATCTTCATGAAGCCATTTGACACGCTGGAATCTAACACCAAGGAGTCTAAGTTAGAATACAAGGAACCCAGGAATAAGCTACCTATTGGGAGTTGCTCACCTTGAGCCATCTTAATAGCAAAAGGGATTACGAAAGGCTTCAACTAATGTCCACTGTCTTCGAATATGTCTCTGGATAACCATAAGCATAAGAAAGCGACAATAGTAACATACCGGTGATGGGACTATCAGAAACTTCATCTCTCGGCCACCAACGTGTCAACCAATGGGCATAACAACCTTTACTACCAGACGCCTTGTTCACTTCTTCCATCGCAGCTGTCAGAGTGTCAAAAACCACTTTTTCCTCATCCAAAATACCTCCAGAGAAATTACCTGTAATCGTGAGATGCATCAAAGCAGCCACATCTTCTAAGATAACAGTAAATTCTCCCCATCTACATATGAAGGTGTGAGTGGGAACAACACCAACGAACCAGCAAAGCCACGATACTTTTCACATCATGATTAATAGACAAGTCTCCAGAAGCTTGAATAGCTCTCGTCACTTGTGCCTGGTTGAGCATAACCCTGACATGAGGTAAACCCAACATATGCCTCGCCCATCCAGAATTTTTTTCCAAAGGGCGTCGAGAAAGCTTAAACTCTATGGTCGATGCAAGGAAAAGCCCTCGTTCGAGACAAAGCCGTATTACCATCTTCGGGGTCACCAATTTCTTCTGAGTCACAGTCCTAGGGTTGATCAGAATACGATATCCTGGGGACTTGAGATATGCTTCAGCTCCTTTTGGATCCTCCTCAAAGAATGCGTCGTCTATATTCGGAATGTTCTTCACGCCAGTGGCATCCTCCTCTTCTTCACCAATGGAGGTATCGTCCGTGCATGCATCATCCCTGGAGATGTCATCATCAGTATGCGATTCGTCCCTTGAAGTATCGTTGGCTGGGGAATTGGTCATTTTTGCTAAAACAACTGCAAAGTCCACATTATATTCTACTTCAGTATGCTGTCCAAACACGAATCAAGGAAATACGGAAAAAATGGTAACTCTTAACTCTTACCTTTTGTACTTCCACTAACAATAGTGATAGTAACGGCAGAGTTAACACCTCAAAATCGTTCGTCTCTTCGAAAACTGCAAAAACGAACGAAACTTTATTAATTTCGAAACTGATTTTTCATAAAATCACGGAAATAATTTTTATAATGTGAACATTCACACAACTGACCCATGAAGTTCGTAACAATACAATATTCTATCATAAATATACTGTCTATCTTTGAAGAATCCTCAAAACCCACGTTTTGATTTTTCGAAAAGAAAAACACGGCAATTAATGCAACTTGCATACATAAACTCTCAAGGATTTTAGTTAATGAAAAAAACTCATGTAAATAAAATATATCATCATATCTTGCACAATATATGTCACGGCTGCATATATATATATATAAAAACTATTTTTCCTTCTCATCGTCATTATTTGTCTTGAAAACGAAGGTTTATTTCAAAAAATATTGTGAAATCTCACATTTCATACATATGATAAAGTTTTGTATTTACATGAAAGCCCATAAGCAAAATTTTATCACTGGACACAAGTTCATCACACATATTTTCCTTCGTGTCATCGTTATTTGTCTTCAAAACGAAGGATTATTCCGATTTCATGAAAATTCACTCCTTTTATGATAAAACCTTGGTACACATGAAAACTCATAAACTAAGTTTTATCACTGGACCTAGGTTCATATATAAAAAAAAAAATATCTCTCCTAAATCAGGGATTATTGTTAGTTTTCAAAACTAACGATTGAACGAACATACGTTTTCAAAAACGAGGGTTTTTTCATAAAACTCACACTAATATACACGCATGTATATAACTTCATCATGATAAAAGCATTAACAACTCATGAGGATCATAAACATCAGCAAACGAAAAAAAAAAACCTAACGTGCGGCGGCCGGAATTTGGTCGGACGACGGTCGGACGGCGTCGGCGATCGGTGGCGGCTCCGGCGGAAAAACTCTCCTTCCCTGGCGTGAAGGTGATGAAGGTGCTGGTCGTGTGTGAGGAAAAAAAAAGGATTAATCCCTTTTATATCAATTTTATTTCCAAAACCTAATTTTCTGAGGATTTTCTTATTGGGCCCGACCCGCGAATCCTAACTGACTACGGACTCGTCGTCCAAACCAGCGGTTCAACACCAACTTATGCTCATCAAACGACGCTCCAATCATGACATTGAAGCCTTCATCAAGTCGTGGTTTTCTCATGCTCTCTAAATCCGATAATGTCTCAACTTACGACTAAGTTCAATTACTGGTATTATTATGTATGACTGGAAAATCACCATTTAATGCTGACTGAGGAACACAGCTTCCCTCAGTAACTAGTGGACTTAATGTAGATGGTGAATTTTCGACAAAGGCTAAATTCGTAAACTCATAATTATACGAAGCCCTGATTCAGCAATCAGACGTGAGTATCGAGACACGAGTCTCTCATCGAATTCTCAACGGAGAGTACTTTCTCTCAGAGTACATATAGATATGTACTCACGACTGGACAACGACATATCTCATGAATACTGAATACTTTTAGTGATTATTTTTATATAGTATCACGAGATGGACGGCTCCTAGACAGCTTGCTCTGCTAGTATAGAGCGATAACGTCTTCAGGAACAAACAACGAGTTTACCCTGACTATATAAAGGATATGACTTACCGACAAGCTCGTATCGGGATAATTAATGCTCCTAGACATCTTTCTCTACTAGTATAGAGCCACAAAGTTAATTATTCCTAATTACAATTGCTCATATTCCATGGTCGAATCCACGACTGGTCCTATGGAATGGCAATAACAATTGTTCTGATTCTATGATCGAATCCACGCCTTGATCTCATAGAATATCAATAACTATATTATCTCATTACTCCGATTTCATGATCAAATCCACAACTGGTCTCATAAATGGTAATAGATAAATCTTAATTACTCCGATTCTATGGTCGAATCTACTATCCCATGGAATGGTAATGCTCACTTTATTATTCTGAATTCGTAGTTGAATCCTCAGCTGATCCTATGAATTAATAATAAACATCTTATTACTCAGTTTTGTGAATTATTCTCCACTGAATTCCATAATTAGTAATAAATAATCAACAACCGGGCGTCTGAGCTACCTCTAAGTAAGCCCCGATTCAATTGGTGAAGGTGTATTCAACGACGATACACTAACAGTCACCGCACGAACGAGTATTTCAAAAATACAACGAAACGATGAACCTACGCAAAATAGGGAAGAAAATAATAAATAATTAAAAATATTGACCAGGATGCTGGGAGCACGGACACATGACCGACCGACCCTGTCGTGGTCAATCCCACGCCAGTTCTATATTTTTATTATTTTCCATGATTTGATGAAAATTCTCTTATTTTATCAAATCTCCTTCGTCTTGAGGAAACTCATCGGTTTCATGGTGCTTCCATAAAAATAATATAAAATTAAGGAAAGGAGTGTAGGGCGTGACCATTGGCCAACCGGCCATGCCTTGGTCCCAACTGGCCCCACACCCCATGGTCCCTTATTATTTTATTATTATTTATCTAATTTCATGAAAAAACTCCTTGATTTCATGGTATTTTGCACAAATCATCAAATAATAATAATAAATTAAAATAAATTATGAAAACTTGTGGGATCGGGCCTTGGCCGGCCGTCCATGCCCTAGCCGGTCCCACACGCCCCTTTGTTTTATTATTTTATTATTAGTTTTTCTTTAATTCATCAAATTCCTTGATTTCATGGTATTTCTCTCAAATTAGGAAAAATTCCCTCAAATCATCAAAAATACTTAAAAAATATTAAAAAATTATGAAAAACTCGTGGGACCGGTCCATAGCCGGCCGGCCATGCCTCCATGGTCCCACACGCCCTTGTTTTTATTATTTTAATATTTTTTGCTTCCCTGAACTCATGAAAACTTCTTCAATTCATGGAAACTCCCTAAATTCATCAAATTTCTCAAAATTCATGAATTTTTCATAAAATCATCAAAATATTATAAAATTAAGGAAAAGGCACCACGGGACCGTGGTCACGACCGGCCGACCATGCCTTGACCACGGCGGTCCCACGCCTCCTCATTCCTTATTTTATAATTATTTTTCATCATCTCATGGTGTTTTCCTCAGTTTCGTCGAAACCCTAATTTTGGCATATTTTCTTGAATGGATGCTCAATTGCACGCCAGAAAATATCAAAATTCTCAGGACTGAGACGCGGAAGCCTTGGGGACACGAGCACGCTATCTTGACCGACCAAGATCTGATATTTGGCTCAGGGAAGCCGGTCCCATCAATTTTCACAGTTTTGACCTAATATGCACAATTGCTCGTATTAGGTCCAAAACTCTTCCAAACACTTTGGATTTTCATGAAGTGATCGTCAGGCGGTCACATGACAACCCAGGGCCGGTTTCATGACTTCATGGTCGGTCCCTCTCCTCGTCATAATTAATTAGGTTTTCTCACCTAAGGCTCAGACGAGCATTTTCGAATAAATAATTAAATCAGCATTTGATCATTCTTTCACCAACAAATCGTCAACTCTTCATAAGTTCTTCGTATTTGCTCACGTGCTACATGGTTGATCCACGATCCCATGTAGTCGCTCCCTCCTTCGTCCCATGGTTGAAATTCTGACGAACCATGAATTGATCAAATTAGGGTTTCTGAATCCAAGGATCATCATTCCAGATTCCAACCTTAATAATTTTACGACGACCTCATGGTCATTAATTTTATTAATTATACTTGGTTCAACGACCAGTATTCTAATTAATATTTTTGGTACGCTGCCAATAATCCATCAGATGAGCAACACATGCTCAGATGATCAAATATTCAACAATTCATCACATGTGCAGCACTTGCTCAGATGAGGAATATTTGCTCAAACCAAGGAATATTGGTTCAACAATCAATATTCAACGATCCATCGAATGAGAAATACTTGCTCACTTCACCGTAAGAACTATACCTCTGTCTCATGACATGTTTAATTCATGAGTTTCAGAACATCATGTTCAACTTAGCAACTACATGGACTCATCGTCCCATCAAACCACGAAGTCATCAATTGACTAACATATCACGAGACGTCAATCGTGTCACTTGGGGGATATCACTTAGGGTTTTGCTCTGGCGGTCTACGGCATGTGTGTTCAAACACACGATGAAATGTGAGCAAGTCGTGCAATTAGTTGAAGGAATCCACGAGGTAGTGGGTGGAAAATCGACCAAGTCTCCACACGTTGAGCAACTGGTTTCAAACATGATCTCCACTTCCCCACTCGTTGATTCCATCAACTGTCACACTTCATGTAATCATGGTGTCTAAAATTCCAGCAATATAAATAAGTCTCTGAATCATGATTGAATCGGCATCAACAGTATCATCAATCTCACGTCTCATCGACAACACGAGATCATCAACTCATCAATTGAGCAACTACTCTCAATTAAGCAATTTCAATTACTCAGAGCTTATCGTATTCGGAATTCACACACGCACAATCTTTGATTAGCATTGATTCCACACATTTCTCAGCTTCCCTCCTACAGATCAACCCATCCTCTCTTGTGACCGACTTTACTCTGGAACGGTCATTGTATTGATTTAGGCCAGAGTACTACAGATTTATCTCTCGAATCTAAAGCACCCCCTTTGCAGCGGTGCATCTGTGTGAGGTTTAACATTTCACTCGGTTCGAGGAGTCTCCTCCATACGGTCGTCTCCTCAATTCCTTAAAAACCATCAAATCTTTTTTCCCCATCTACACTGTGTTATTCTTTCTCCGCATTATATTTTTTTATCAATTTTTTAATATCCTTCCAGAAGAAGACTCAACCAATCTGGAAGAAGAAATTAACCTTTCTGTTGGAAACTCTCTGTCTGATTTTCAGGTTCCACTCTGTGCCTACCAGCTTGCACATCTCAGGCGTCTGAATCAGCTTATCCAATGACATGCTCTTATTGTTCACTCAAGGGTCATGAACTTTCAAAATGTTTCAAGTATAAACACAAGATGAGTCATGTCAAGCGACTTCAACGAAGAGAAAATCGCATAGCAAACAAGCTCAAACTTGTTCAAAAAACCGCTGATGTATGTAAGATTTTATCCTCTTCAAAGAAGTTGGTTTCCAAATATAAGTCAAGACCACTAAAGAAAAGAGTATTATTTAAATATTTTGATAGACAAGGATCTATGAATTCCTCTCAAAAGGATTATGGTGGACAAATTGTTGTTCACCACAGCACAACTTAATTGTGTTGTTTGGTGCATCTTGTCTCATGTGCATGATTAAAAGAGACAAGATTGTGCACACCTCAGGCTTTAAGAATTTTTTATGTTTTATTACATTTGCCTTTTTGTGATTTTGGAATTCTTTCATATCTAATTGATATTGGAAGAGACTTCATTGTGTATCAAAAGAGGGTTATTCTCGACAATTCTACTCTCTTTAGGGTTGTGAATTGTGCGTGCGTGAACCTGTATTGTTTAAGGTTTTGTAACCCTACATTCCTTTTTCCTTCTCTGAAACTCTTCTCATCTTAAGACTGCATGTTGAGTTTATATTGTGATTTCCTCTCACAAACCCATAAACGTATGGAGACTCCAAGCATCATGTGTTCTGATGGAAAAGATGTTAATATGACTGTTAAGCCATCAATCATGAAGGAAAAAGAAAATTTTCCATTGCCTCCAACTTTGAAAAGAAAAAGAAGGAATGTGAGGAAGCCAAGAGATGTTCCTTCAAATTCTCAGAAGTTTTCTGACGTTCTTGAAGAGTTGAAGGAAACAATGAAGGAGATTAAGCAAATAAAGGCTTTTGTTATGAGAACTCTCGAAATTCAGAAGGCCCTGGTTCGACATCATCAGCCTAGAAGGTTTGTTGGAATTGACTCCTTTCTCCATGAACCCTATGTATCTATGGATGTTGACGTCAAAGAGTTCGGGGAAGATAAAGAATTCTTCACAGGTCTCAATGTATAGTAATTCTTCCTTTAGAAAATTTATTTCTTGTGTTTTAGAAGAATAACTAGGGTTTGGAATAGCCATTATTGTGAGTACTCATAGCTATGTCCAACGATTTGTCATCTTCATGTTTTAGATTTATTTATTTAAATTCTAATGTTTTTGGAAGATGATTTTTGAAATTTTAATCTTTATGATTTTATATATTGCAAATTTTTATGGGATATGTTGTTTACGTCCGTGAACCAGTGACTGTCCCATACTTGTTCAAAAGTTATCTCTATTATGTCGGCATGAATGTATTGATGAAAGATAGAATGAACTTTTGACATTACAAAAGTTAAAGCCTTTTATGTTATTATTTGATGGAAGAAAGGATAAAACTTTTGTGTACAAGGATTAAGTCTATTATATGTCATTGTGCAAATAGTGATGGAAAATAGGATGAATCCTTATCTATTCCGCAGTATTGGTCGATCTCTGATGATGTAGTACATATTTCTACGTATCAACCATGACAGTTAACCCCTGAAGTATGTATCAACTATGACAGTTGATCCCTAGTACGTACTTCAACTGTTACAGTTGATCCCATCAATCTGTTTTAGTTAACTTGCCTGGCAAGTCCTTTGCTTTCCTAGTTTGTTTTGATTTCCTTTTTCTTTTCAGTTTAGTCGGTTCTTGTGAACCTATTCAAAGGCTATGCCTTCTTTGTTTTGAGAACATCTTATTATCAATATTATTATCAACTTGTTTATCAGTTTACAATCCTAGAATCTTGATCCTTGTATCAGATTTTATTAAGTTTCTGACGATACATAAACCTATCCTTGTTACCCTTATCTGTGCTACACTAGTTGGTATTAGATACCGCGTTTTTAGTTTTTATCTAGAAACAGATCCTTAACAGCTTCCGCACACTTTCAAAACCCTACCTTTCGTTACAATGGGAGACAAGTTAACACAAACTGATATTGATGTCATTGTCACAGCGCTTGAAGCCAAACTTGACAATAAGTTTGAAACCAATAACAAAAACATAAAAGTTCTTACAGATAATTTTGATAAGCAACTGGGAAGATTGCAGAGTATAGAAACGATGTTAAATACACATGGAGAGTGTATAGACAAAATATGGAAACATGTTGGTCTTGGTGACTTGGTGATGCCTAAGTTAGACGATGCTACAGAAGATGGAGAGAAAAAAATTGGAGAAACAGAGGATCATATAAAGGAAGGAGAAAAGAAAACCGAAGAAAAGGCAGATGATGAAACAAAGAAAGTTAAACAACATTATTTTACTCAGAATACTTCTATTCCTGACATTATTTCTCATATCATTCAACACAAAGAACAGATAGAGGGTTTCCTTAACACTCCAAAAAAGCCAGTTAATGTGTCTATCAACCTTGATGAAGATGACAAATTCGAGGACACAGAAGAACAAAAGTGGAAGGATGAAAAAAGATTAAACTCTCCTATGAATTCTTATGGAAATCTACCATGGTGGTTTACAGATTGAAGGATTACTGGACTGGTTTTATGAAGTCGAATCTTTTTTCAAATTCATGGAAGTTCCTGACTCTTCTAAGGTAAAACTGGTCGCTTATAAACTGAAAGGTGGAGCTGCAGCTTGGTGGGAAACATTATGTGAAGATCGAGATAAATACGACAAACCACCTATACGTACTTGGAAAAGAATGAGAGAATTATTACGAGCCAAGTATTTACCAAAGGATTATAAGAAACAACTGTTTATCAAGCTTCAAAACTGTCAACAAGGAGCAAAATTGGTTGAAGAATATGTAGCAGAGTTCTATGGTTTAGTTGCTCGTAACCAATTAAAAGAAACTGAAGAACAATTATTTGCACGCTTTGTAGATGGGTTGAACAATTTAATTCAACAAGGGATGACACAATCAACTTTTCAATGGTTGAAGCAATACAACAAGCTCTTAAGGTTGAAAGACGTGTACTCAGTACTTATCGCCAACCAACTCCAAGACAGGCTCGTTATCAACATTTTTACAAAGCTGTCAGACCATATAACTCTTATGGTTACCAGGGTGAAAAAGGTTCAACAGTCATTGTTGATCCATCTTCACAGGGATCAACTGTCTTTGTTGATCCACACGACAGAAGTGCAAACCAACAATATCAGCAACAATAAACTACTTTTGTTCCTACAGAACCTGGTCCTACAGAACCTGGTCCTACAATGCATATATCATCTTCTAAGCCACCTCCGGCTCCTCCACAATGAAATTTTGTTCGAAATACTCTAGGTAATCAATTTACACAAAAATTTCCTCCTTTATCTAAAACCTCTAATCCTTATTAAAAGTTTCGAGGAGATAAGTGTAACAAGTGCAACCATACTGGTCATACTTCTAGTGATTCTCGAAAGTTTCATGCCTACATTAATGAAATTCAAGAAGAAACACAAGCAGAAGAAGACTTAGGGGATGATGAGTTTAAATATTTTTAAGAACATGAGACTTATGATGCAGATTTTCTTGGAGTAATTCGCCCAGTTTTAATCACTGAACCATGTCCTACTCAAAGATATAGTATTTTCAAATCTCATTGTCTCATTGAAAATAAACTTTGCAACATGATCATTGACAGTGGAAGTACAGAAAATTACGTTTCTGCACAATTGGTTGAAAAACTTGGTTTACCTGTTACTACTCATCCAAATCCATACTCAGTTGGTTGGATAAACACTTATTCAACTCAACAGATCACTCATCAGTGCTTGGTCAAGTTTTCTTTTCCTGGATATGAGGATTATGCCTTGTGATGTTATTAATATGACTGCAGCAAGCTTATTGTTGGGAAGGCCATGGAAATATGATATTCGTGTTGTTCATAATTGTTATGACAACACTTATACTTTTGTTCATGAAGGTTTTACTAAAGTTTTATGGCCCTTACAATCTTCCTCTTCAATCAAGGAACCAACAGACAAGAAGATGACTGCACTAGTAGCTACAATTGTTCATTCCTTGAAAACTCATTCTTTGAGCTCTCATGAAATTACTAAACCTATGGTGGAGATTCCAGACAAGGTACAACCTTTATTGTCTTCTTTTAGTGACTTATTTCCTGCTGAGTTACCAAATGTTTTGCCTCCATTAAGAGATCTACAACATCAGATAGACTTTATACCTGGAACTTCTATTCCTAATCAACCTCATTATAGGTTAAGTCCTAAAGAACATGAGATTTTACAAGGTCAGGTTGATGATTTGTTACAAAAAGGTTTGATAATACTTAGCAAAAGTCCTTGTGCTAGTCCAGCCTTTTTAGTAGAAAAAAAGGATGGTGGTCATCGTATGTGTATAGGTTGTAGAGCATTAAATAGAGTTACTACCATATAGGTTTACCATACCAAGAATTGATGACATGATTGATATGCTTGCTGGTTCTAAAGTGTTTACAAAGCTTGATTTACGTAGTGGATATTATCAAATACGAATCCGTGAAGGTGATGAGTGGATGACAGCTTTCAAGACAAAAGAAGGCTTATATGAATGGTTGGTAATGCCTTTTGGTTTATCTAATGCTCCTAGCACTTTTATGCGTCTCATGAATCAAGTTTTGCAACCTTTTCTTGGGAAATTTGTCATTGTTTATTTTGATGACATATTAATCTTTAGCACCAATGAAGAAGAACATCTTACACATTTCTCTCAAGTTTTTAAGGCACTCCAAGATAATGTTTTGTATGTGAACTTAAAGAAGTGCACATTCTTTACAAACAAAGTCACCTTCTTAGGATATGTTGTGTGAGATACTGGTATTTATGTGGATGATTCTAAAGTTAAGGCAATTGTGGATTGGCCTACTCCAACATCTATACGTGAAGTAAGAAGTTTTCATGGGTTAGCTTCTTTCTATAGAAGATTTGTGAGAAACTTTAGTACAATTGTAGCTGGTTTGACAGATTGTTTGAAGTGTGATACTTTTGAATGGACTGAAGAAGCAGATAAGAGCTTTAATCTTCTTAAAGAAAAATTATGCAGTGCACCTGTTCTTGCCATGCCAAATTTTGATAAGACTTTTGAGATTCATTGTGATGCTTATGTTGTTGGCATTGGTGTTGTGTTATCTCAAGAAGGACATAAAGTTGCATATTATAGTGAAAAGAATTCAGATACAAGGAAGAAGTGGTCAACTTATGAGTTGGAATTAATTTCTCTTGTTCAAGCTCTTAAGATTGGCATCCTTATCTTATTCACAGTGAGTTTGTTGTTAACACTGATAATCAAGCTCTCAAGTTCTTAAAAACTTCAGCAAAGGTCAATAGGATGCATGATAGGTGGTTATCAACTATCAATCAATATACATTTTCCAGTAAACATCAAAGTGGAAAAATTAATCAAGTTGTTGATGCATTTAGTAGGAGAGCTCATCTTCTTGTTACTCTCAAACATGAGAGTTTAGCTTTTGACTTCTTAAAAGATCTCTATAGTGAAGACAAAGAATTTCAGAAACTCTGGGAAAAGTGTGGTTCTTCAATAGGCAGTGTTGATGATTATCTCATTCAAGATGGTTTTCTTTTTAAAGGAAATCGTTTATGTATACCTCAGTGTTCTTTACGTCTTCATTTGATCCAAGAATTACATGGAAGTGGCCTGGGAGGACATTTTGGACGTGACAAAACTATTGCTTTAGTTGAGGAACGTTATTTTTGGCCTTCAATTAAAAGAGACATTCAGAAGTATGTACAAAAATGCATGGTCTGTCAGCAGTCTCAGGGGAATGTTCAAAACACTGGATTATATACTCCACTTCCTATTCCTGATGCACCTTGGGTGGATATTAGCATGGACTTTGTGCTTGGTTTACCACGTACTGCCAGGAGGAATGATTCTATTATGGTAGTTGTTGATCGTTACTCAAAAATGGCTCACTTCATACCATGCAAGAAAATTACAGATGCCTTCAATGTTGCTTATTTGTTCTTCAAAGAAGTAGTACGTCTTCATGGAATTCCAAATACAATTACTTCTGATCGAGACACTAAGTTTTTGAGCTACTTTTGGAAGTCTTTATGGATGCGTCTGGGAACTAAACTTCAGTATAGTACAATTTCTCATCCTCAAACAGATGGACAAACTGAAGTTGTCAATCGATCTCTAGGAAATCTGATTAGAGCAAAGGTTATTGGCGGAAAAGAGAAGCAATGGGACAATTTCCTCCCCAACATGGAATTTGCTTATAACACTTCAGTCAATCGATCCACAGGTAAGACACCTTTTGAGATTGTTTATTCTAAGGTTTCTAATCATATTTTGGATCTGGTGGTGCTTCCTAAGATGCGTAAATCAAATGCTAAGGCAAACAATTTTATTGAGAAAGCTTCACTCATACATAAAGAAGTAAAGTCAAAGCTTGCAGATTCAAATAACAAGTACAAGGAAGATGCAAATCAACATAAAAGACTTAAGACTTTTGATGAAGGAGAATTGGTTATGATTCATCTCAGAAAAGAAAGATTTCCTACTGATACTTATAACAAAACTAAGATGAAGAAATATGGACCATTCAAGATTTTGTATAAATCAGTGATAATGCATATGTTATTGATCTTCCATCAACTTGGAACATCTCTAATATATTCAATGTGCAAAAAAAATTCACTTTTCATGGAGATAATGAAGTTCTTTCTATTCATTAAGTCGAGGACGAGTTTCTTTCAAGAAGGGGGGACTGATGTAGTACATCTTTCTACGTATCAACCATGACAGTTGACCCCTGAAGCGTGTATCAACTATGAAAGTTGATCTCTAGTACGTGTATCAACTGTTACAGTTGATCCCATCCATCTGTTTTAGTTAACTTGCCTGGCAAGTCCTTTTCTTTCCTAGTTTGTTTTGATTTCCTTTTTCTTTTCAGTTTAGTAAGTTCTTGTGAACCTATTTAAAGGCTATGCCTTCTTTGTTTTGAGAACATCTTATTATCAATTATTATCAACTTGTTTATCAGTTTACAATCCTAGAATCTTGATCCTTGTATCAGATTTTATTAAGTTTCTGAAGAAACTTAAACCTATCCATGTTACCCTTATCTGTGCTACACTATCCGATCCACACTTTTGTGCATATACTCTGTTGTTCCATAAGGTTTCTTATGTTTGAGCATAACCGATTGAGTTGATCATTCTTATGATTAACCTAGTTGTAGCTCCGTAAGTTCTCTTATGTCGATCATGACCAATTGAATTGATCACGTAGTGGTAATTTTGTTGTGTATTCCAATTAAATTAAGCGTGGGTTTTCCTGTGATTAATTTGGTTGTATTTTTTCGATTGAACTAACCACGGGTTCTCTTGTGGTTATTTCAATTGAATATTTTGGATACAAATTCATGTTTTCATGTGATTTTATTTTATCCAAAAGAAATCCTTCTTTTCTTGTAAAAGCAAGGTCTCCTTTGTTGTTCCTTCGGGGATGACATATTATGGGGGAGAGTTCATTTTGAACTTGTGCTTAATTGCCAAATCTTTCTGGGGAGTATGGTTGTGGAATATTACGGGTTATCTTGTATCTTTATTAACTCCTTGATGAATGCACTTAGCTTCGGCTTTATGATGGCATCTAAATAAGTTGGTATGGTATTCTCTTTTGGTCATGAAGTATCTCCGTGAAAATTTCATAAGGATCTCACTAGTTTTCGTACCTTTGCCAATTTATATTGACAAAAAGGGGGAGAATTAATGTGTAATATGATACTACAAATACATATGGTTTACGGATCATTATGTAAGGGGGAGTGGTTTTCATGTTGAGATGAAGTATTGACTAAGGGGGAGTGATACATATCACCATAGTGTTGTTGTCAAAGTTGTGATACAATTGAACTTTGATGTTGTATAATAATACTATGACATTGTATAACAATGATTGAGAGCATTTTATTTTATCATTGTTATCGCTACGGATCTTCAACAACTATGATGCTGAACTTACAACCTTTAGGATCATGGAGTACTTGGAAGTGACGAAGATTACGAGTCGTGTTGAAGATGCCAAGGAGATCAAGCATGTGGATGAGAAGCTACAATTTTTATCTATTTTGTAATCCATAGATATTGATAGTTTTGTCACTAAAATTGACAAAGAGGGAGATTGTTAGAGCATTGCTCGGTCGAACTCGCATGCGTTGCTATCTCAAGCATGTTTGTCAATGTTAGTGATCAAAACTATAAGTCTTGATTTCTATCATATTTATAGATGTCTCGGACTAGGACATAGATAGTGTAGTTGAGCTTAGTTTTCTCGGCGTTTATCTCTTGAAGACGAAGAACTACTAAGGGGAGCTTGTGGAACTTCTTCAACAAAAGGTATGTGGAGACTTGAACTCATCTATTACTTCGAAAGTCTATTTATACTATGTCCTATATTGAGATAAGTCGTGTTACGATATAGTTTTCTCTATACACACTAGTATAACACGCACGCGCGATGCGCCTGCCGTTCTGTTCGTTCTATAATTTTGTTGTTTTGGTATAGTAATCACCGGTTAAAGTCAACACTCAGTTAACGCTCAATTCCAAGTGGTAAAAACTCATTTCATACTAAGATGGAAAATATAATTACAACTAAACTCGAATTTTTCATTTAATAATTTTTTCAATCGTAAATATCTTTTTACATCAAGGTTGTGTATTCGTAACTCGCATTTTTCTAAGACAAAAAGACTTCTTGATATACATCATTTTGGTGTACGTTCCCTTTTATTAGCAATGGTGCCTTTAATCACAAATACTGTCGTGTCGCTACTTGACACTCCTCTCGAGAGAGCCACTTACAGTTGACCATTGTTGAACACATGTTCAGGAAAATTATGCAGATCGGTGAAGTGTACATATGAGCTCGATGAAACTCTGCAAAACAGTAAAACATATGAGCTCGATAAACTATGCAACACAGTAAAACGCACATATTAGCCGGATCCATCGAAAGAGTTGTATCAATCACACGGAAACTCATTGAGTAAACTCTCATAGTTTTTCTTACAGAGAAGATTATTTTTCATTACAGACACACGACACAATGATGGTGTATTTATTTGTCCACTAACATACACCACCGGACCGACTTCTACACGTGAGACAGCTAGCACACACGTGAGAGGAAAATAACAGTTTCAAAACAATCTTAACCTTCACTGCAACTTGTCTTATCCTTCACCACTGAATGTGTGTCATTATTGTGCATCTATATACAGATAGTGATTGAAAGTAAATGTCTTGGTGAATCAACTGATGATGACCAGTCTGTTCTAGCGTGAATACCTATCCTTTAAACGGCAAAGAAAGATGAATTTTGAATTCATTGTCGATCCTAAATTTTAGAAAAATGGACATTTACACATCTATCGGAATCATGTTCTAGTATAGACCCACGAGCGATGCGCCTGCCGTACCAATACCATTTAATAAAAAACATCAAACTATTCATTAATTTTTCAACCAATGACATTCATATACAGAAAGCGACATTTTTTATGTACTTAGTTCTACATTTTTATAAGACAAAAACTTCCTTGCCCACGCATCCAGAAAGCAAGTTTTCGTACGTACATTGTTCTAAATTTTTCCAAGACAAAAGCTTCCTTGCCCACAGATCCAGAAAACAACTTTTCCTATGTATACATTGTTCTAAATTTTTGTAACACAAAAACTTCCTTGCCCACGCATCCCCTGCTACACGTCATCGACTGCAGCCTTGGGTACTATTTGTCTCCACTATAAATGATTTGACCCTAATATCCTTGTGATATACTGGCCATTTTGTCCAATCAAAAGATGAGACATACTCCCAGGATCTACCAACGTGGATGCCATTCTTAATCAGTGGTAAAATTCATTAGAAGAGGAAATTGCTAAATTACATTTATCAGAACCAACAAAACAATGCCAACAAAATCATCCAAACATAGCAAAATCCATCCATTTCTCTAATCAATGAAACTTACAGTCTTGAATTGAAAGTTGAAGTTACACTATTTCTAAGGGAAGAACATCCATCGAGCTTCGACAAAAGGATCTGTATCAATTGTTTCCGCTAACAGCGCAAAATAGACAATATAAACCAACTGTGACCTGATACTTCAAAGTATAATAAAAATTCAATCGCACTTACTCATGTGAACTATAAGTAGACTTCATGTGCATAGAAATTTCAACATACCCCCAGACTGAACCATGAATTTTGCACATCATCAGACTTAACTTAAAATGTTGGTATTGAAAAAGCATTACTTATCCAGTAGGGCTGGCAATGGATAGCCGAAATCCGAGATCCGTTTCCCAAAATCCGACATCTTATAAGATTTAATCCGACATATCAGATATTGGATATTGGAATCCGATAATTTATCGGATAATACCTCTTAACGATATCGGAATCGAATTAGGCTGCTTCTGTTAGGTTAATATCCGATATTCGATAGTCTAGGGGTATACTTGTAATTTCCAACCCCTAGGTTTTATCTGTCGGGAGAATCACCATTCAGTCTGTTTAGTCTTTACTCATTTTTTCTCATTCTCTAGCAAAAGTGAACACAGAAACTCAGAAGATCGGTTTATTCGTGATTTGATCGAGAGAGAGGGACTGATTGATCGATTTGATCGTTATTTGATCAGAGACTCTCACTCAAGAAGTAAGTCATTAATCACGAATTTAATCGATTGTTTTGAAGTTAGGTTTTTTTCCCCAAATCGATTGCGTATTTGCATGTTTGATGTTTGAATATTTTTGTATTTAACTGTTAGAATCAATCATGTTCTTCTTTTAACTTTTTCATTACAACTCAATTCAGATAAAATTAGGATTTTCGATTTTGATTTTGAATTTGTGATTATTGGGTTTTTGATTTGAATATAGATGACTCCTGATTGGGTTTTCGATTTAAATAGAGATGTCGAGTTGACGACTGATTATTGGGTTTTCGATTTGATTTTGAATCCTTTATTAATTTTTACATTATCTTGATTTGTTAGTTGTAATCTTTGGTTGTAGAGAATTGTTAGGGGGTATATATGAAATCTCATGCTTGTTATAGGAACTAGGTACGAAACAAACTTGAAAAGCATTTTGAACCATGGACTGATTTTTCAGGATAGTCCAATTTGTTAAACTTGTACTCTATTCAGACTATTCTGGACCTGAGCATGTACGCAGTGTAGACAAGTTAGCTGTACTTTGATTGTGTAGCTCTTGGTTTGTTACGAGACTTTGAGTCTCTTTAGGTTTAGTTATAGTGTGGGCGTTTCTTAGTCTTAAAGCACTGTCTTAGCACTTTGAATGTCTAGTCTAGTTAATTTGTTGTTGCTTTTCCTTTAGAAAATGTTGTTAATGATATAAATGTAAACGTCTCCTGACTCCTGTTGTGTTTAATACTGCTTAGGTACCTCAGGTATCAGATCGATGACCAACTATATATTTAATGATTTTGGTGTTGTGTTTCATAATGCTTGTCATCTAATCTGATGTATCCCACACTTCTAGATGTTGAAATGTTGGTACTGATTTTTATCTTAGTAGTGTGTTTACTCAAATCTTAATATGTACGTCTCTAAAATTTATAGCCATAAATTAAGGGGATGATGCACTGTACTTGATGTGTTGCTATCTGAACTTCATTATCATCAAATACAGGTTCTATCCATAGTGGTTCTCATGCACTGTAAGTTAGTGCTTAGCTGAAGATACACTTTTCTTGTTGTAACATAAATCTGCATATCTACTAGTGCTTGTTATTATGTCTGAAACTGATTTGTCTAATGCTAACTGTTGAGGAAAGAAAGTCTTAGTATAGCAACATATAGAATGTTCTGTAAATTTTAAAAGAAGTATGAGCATTTAAATCACCTAGACTCATTCACGATAAGTAGTTTACATAGAGATAAAAGTTATATTGGGGATAATGAACGTGCAACAGTTGAGTATGAGAAATTCAGAACAGACTTGACCAAAATTTTCAAGGCATATGAATCTCAAAACAACACTTAAGCTCCTGCTTTCTTTAGCAACTCTGTCTCTCGCATGGATGTAAGAGGCCCAGGTACAACTAACCCAGATTATGCTACTTTTTTGTTGGAAAATGATGAACATGATGTTTAGAAATCTGAGTTAGAGACGTACTTAGAAGAACCAATTCTTCCAAATGTGTTACCCCAAGATGAATACAATTTTGATATATTGAGTTGGTGGAAGCTAAGTGCCGCTAAGTACCCAATTCTATCAAAGATAGCAAGGAATGCGTTGGCTGTTTCAGTGACCAGTATAGCATCAGAGTCCATATTAGCGATGGTGGAAGGGTTCTAACAACACAGAGAACTTCATTAAGTCCAGAATTAGTCCAAGCATTGCTATGCTTAAGTGATTTGCTGCCAGACTTCTTTGATGCAGGTAAATCTTCTTTTCCTTTGCTTAGTTCTTTGTTAAAAATTGAGACTAGATATCGATTTTTTGAGTGAAAGCCTATGCATTTTGCTTGTTTACACTCTTCATAGTAGTGGTAATTCAGTTCCTTGTAGTAGTGAGAATGACCTTAAGGTTCCCATGACTTGGGATTTGCTGTTGCAGAACACCAAATGTGAAAGCTTGAAAATCTGAACCCCCTAGAATTGACCCTTGGATAGATTAGAAAGGCATATGCAGTTCATTTTTAACTGTCTAGACCAGATCTTGGGGGTAACAAGCGTTTTACCAGGCCCTGCAGCTTCATTTGTCTTATGTGAAACATTGAAAGACATTTTGTAGCAATGTTTTCTCTCATCTGCAACTTTATTATTAAATTTATGCTCACCTTGTGTTGCATTGTTGCTTATAGTGGTGAAAGCTTTGAGAAACTGAAATGTTGGATGTCAGAATTTTCTTATCAAGTGATTCTTTGTGATTTGTGAATGCAGATATGGAAATCGTGGACTGAAGTGAAGTTGATGCAATGATACAACATGCCAGGCAACCAAGCAATATCACACTAAGTTACACTACTCACTAGCGTGTTGAGATTGTTAGCCTCTGTGACTGTTAGACATTATTTTTTTCTTTTTTGGCTTTGTTTTAGCCTGTTGTGTACTTTATTTTGCATTCACTAGACTGGGAGTAAACTCTTTAACTCTAAACATTGTGCTTGTGTGGGTTTGTACTTTTCAATGAACATTTTGAACTTAAAAAGACAAAGACTCTTTTTTCAAGCTTTTAGTTTTTTTCCTAGTTATCGGATTTTAACGGATAAAAATCCGATATCCGATATCTTAACCTTAACCTTATCTAATTGGGTTTTCTGATATCCGCCGGATATTATCAGATATCGGATATCCGATAATCCTTAACCTTAACCTTATCGGAACTATCAATATCCGCCGGATATTTATCCGTTGCCAGCCCTATATCGAGTATACGTATCACAATTTGAAACATGATTCTTACCTTCAATAATAGTATCTCTGTTTCTCTCTTCGTTCTTGCGTCTCTCACCACTACCGTCACCACGGTTCACCACCAACAACAACCACACTATTATGCAAAAACGGACAAACCCATTAATTCAACACATGAAATTTTTTTAAAAAAACCTTAGCAATTTACACATCCAGAAATAAACTATCCCCAATTTTCATTTTGTTCCAGGTAAATCCCTACATATAGTATTCCTCCATTTATCTAGGGGATTTGGGATTTAAGAAAACAAATCAAAGATGACCAACACAATCCTC
This sequence comes from Papaver somniferum, assembly GCF_003573695.1. Lineage (NCBI taxonomy): Eukaryota > Viridiplantae > Streptophyta > Magnoliopsida > Ranunculales > Papaveraceae > Papaver > Papaver somniferum. The sequence continues at coordinate 170,417,720 of NC_039360.1, read as the reverse complement.
ACCTCAATCTTCCTAGTTCCAGTTTCACATTCTGTTTCGCTTCTTAAGTACATCGGTCTCTTTAAATAAACATCTCAATCCTCTAATTCAACCTTTAGGATCTCAATTGAAATCTCAAACTTCAATTATTCTCATACCACTCGATTTGGGGATTCGGCAATTGAGTTTGAGCTATGACTAATGAAATTGAGTAACTGTTCTCCAATCACGAATCATCTTCAGACTCGTAGTGCTGTTCTCTGTGCAGGCGATATGGTTTGATCGGATTAGTTGAAAAGAATATTAGAAACAACAGTTCGATCTGCCAGGGAGAGGAAGGTTTTGGAGATGAGAAACAACAAATACCCCTAGAATGGTTGAAATTCACGAAAAAGTGAAGAAGAGGAAAAAGAATACGGAAGGACATATTAGTCAGTTCACTGTAAACTGGTGAAAACACCTCTTTTCTTTATATTAGTAAGATTTGATATTTCGAGCTGAGTATATCTCGCTTACATATTTCTTGAAATATGTGTTGGTAAGCTTTCGTTTCGACCAAGTTCATCTTATATCATGAGAAAATTGCCGAGTAACATCTTACATGGTTTGTGTGATACAATCATTTGATGTGGGCTTGGAATGTTTCGATAATGATTATTTCAATATCTAGAAAATTGCTTTGATGCTAATAGTGTGTGAAAACGGCTATTGTCATTATAAAATAATGTTTCAATGATTGAAATAAAATGTTGAGAATGTAACCATCTTTGGACATAAGCATATATAGTGTGTTTGCACATTAGTGTATAAATCCAAAAACCGAGAGCCAAGTGTATGCATATGTGTGTATACGAAATTGGTGAAGGAGACAAGTTAAGTATGCGTACCCGTACACATACTGGCGGAAGTTTTCTAACCGGAAATTTCTACTGAGTTTGGTTTTGACAAACTCTTAACTAGTCACCTTAAGTATGCGTACCCGCACGCATACTGGCGGAAGTTTTCGAACCGAAAATTTCTGCTGAGTTTCGAAACTAAACAAACTCAAATCCGGTTGCTTAAGTAGGCATACTTAAGCTGGTTACTTTGTCAAATCGGTCAGTTCATGAAATTAAACATTTAAATCATAAGGAATGCAATCTTTGCAAACTGTGGCTATAATGTTCATGATTGATTCAAGTGAATCAAACCAATTTGGTTTCATGTGTGTTTTCTATGCAATTGAACAACTCTTTAACTAGTTTCATTTGAGTCATTGGAACTGGTTATGGTTGAGATGAATAAGGTTGATATGAGAGTAATCATATGGCTAATCTCGGTTAACAATTTGTGAACCAACATGGTGTACACGTTTAGGTACGGTTACATAAACCTAAACGAGGGTACATTTCATTTGCGTGTAACAAGCTAAGTTTGATCTAACGGTTGAAATATATTATCTTAGTTAAATTAGGTTTTTCATCTAATTGTGAATATTGAATGCTTTGTTACCAAGGTAACTTGGATTGCAAAACCCGATTTGAAAACTATATAAAGGAGAACTCTAACAACTTGTAAACCTAATCCCCACACCTCTTGTGTGTTACTAGTTGCATAACTAGAGTCGATTCTCCTTTAACCTTAGGTTTCTTCTCGAGACCCTATAGGCTAACGACTTGAAGAATTCATTGGGATTGTGAAGCCAGACCCAACTATTATCTTTGTAGTTGCGTGATCTGATCTTGTTGTTTCTATCGTGTTTAGTGCAATTGAAATAATTGGCTCGAGATTTTATATTTCCGATAGGTAAGATAGAAAATAAATCATAAAAAACTTCTTCTAATCGTTTGTGATTCCACAATATCTTGTTTCGCTAGTCGATTAAGATTATTGTGAGGTGATTGATAATTCTAGGTTGTTCTTCGGGAAGATAAGTCTGGGTTATCAATTGGTTCCTGTTCACCTTGATTTATCAAAAGACGGAACAAAAACTCTTGGGTATTTCTGTGGGAGACATATTTATTTAATCCTATAGACTTTTTTGTGTGAGACATATTTTCCTATCAAGTCTTCGACTTTGGGTCGTAGTAACTCTTAGTTGTGGGTGAGATCAGCTAAGGGAATCAAATACGTAGTATCTTGCTGGGATCATAGACGTAAGGAGAGCAACTATACCTTGAATCATTATGAGATTGATTAAGGTTCAACTACAGTCCACTCTGAAGTTAATGGTAGTAGGCTAGAGTCTGTGGCGGCTTAATACAGTGTGTTCAATCTGGACTAGGTCTCGGGGGTTTTCTGCATTTGCGGTTTCCTCGTTAACAAAATTCTTCTGTGTTATTTATTTTCCGAATTATATTCTATTATATAATTGAAATATCACAGGTTGTGCGTTTAGATAAATCAATTAGAATATCCAACCTTTGGTTGTTGATTTACATTGATTGACACTTGAACATTGGTCTTTGGTACCGTTCAAGTTACTCCTCGTATTCAATCGGGCTCGCAGATTTCTATTTGCTGATAGCGGATTGAACTAAGAGTTAAAGATATTAAAACTCTTTGATATACTTTACTCTAGATTGAGTCTGACTGTCTAGTTGATTCTCTAGGAAGTGTATTGGAGTAAGTCCACTCAGATTGCCAAACGAATTGTTGGGTGTGGTTGTTAGACCCCCGAATTTTCAAGTTTGTTTATTCATACTGCCGAATGAAATATTGGGTGTGGTTATTAGACACCCGCCTTTTCAATTGGTATCAGAGCAGGAAAACACATTTAAGACCTTATAAGTCTGTGTTTGTAGCGATCTGAATATGGACAGAAGTGCTATCTCTGATAAACGCATCACCAGAAACAAAAGTTCTGCTCTATGAATTCTACTAAAGAGAAAGATTTGTCAATCTCGAATATAGATGAACCTAGTGTTACAACGAAACAAACTTCCATTGATAAGTGTTACCCGGTTTACCATACTAACGAGTCTAACTCTGAAGTTGAAAGGGAAGCACCCAAAGAGAGTGCAGTGATTATAAAACTTGTTAGAATCCAGGTTGATAATGTCAACCGGTTGAAACACAAAGTCAATGCCCTTGTTGGTATGGTAAATGAGCGTGATTCTCTTCTAAAGGTCTTTCGATAGGAAAAAGCCTCAGTTTGTTCTTCACGAACTCTGCTTGAGGAAAAACTCAAAGAGGATGCTTTGGAAATTGAATTTGTTTTGAGTAAACTCTCTGTTCAAGAATGTTCCAAAGAGTCCATTGTACCAATTGCTTCTGATTTAACTGGAAAAAATTCAGTCCCATAAGTAAAATCGAAATCCCTTCATGTTGAAAAAGATGTGCTTGTGTCTTCCTCTAATCAAGGAATATCCACATCACATGGAAGAAAGATGTCTCCCAATGATGGTGTCAAGACTGTCCTGTCTAATCACTCAGGTGATCATAAAGTGTGTCTCTTTTGTGATTGAAAAGGACATGTTGAACAAAAAAGGAAATCTAGGTTGAATAACAATTCTATTATTCGTCTTCAACACACCTTAGATTTAATTCTCAAATGTGTAATTGACATTCGTATGTGTAGACCATAAAACTCACCCTGTGTACCCTACCAGGAAAGTCATTTCGATGTGTTCCTCAAATGTTCAAATGCGAAACAGTCTTCCTAGAGTATTTCGTACAAGAAGATCTCAAGGATCTTCTTCTATTAAAAAGGGGGATAATGTCGTTTTTGATGTGGAAAAGGTACCAGAAGAAGGAAGAAAAAAATGAAGATATAGAAGACAACCTAAATCTGATAGTTGAAGGATATAAAAATATCATCAACAGGCTTTCAATTCCCTGTAGCCAAAATTCTTCAGTTAAGAATACATATTATGCGTCTTATTTTGATGATAATATGTTTTATGATAAATTTTTGCATCAAAAGGGTTTTCCTCCAAAGATCAGGAGAAAGAGGTTTAACCGAAAACAACAATCGTTTGATGAGCTCAAGGATCATACTTGTGCTAATTAATCACAAGGTTGAAACCTCACTCACAAAAAAAAAAAATCCTTGTTGAGTGAGATAAAGTCAGGTATACTTGATGGAAAAATGTTTTCTGATTCTCTAGCTATTTGCTTATTGTTCTTAGCTGGATTATTATTCACAAACATTTTTGCATAAGTATTTGTGTTAGGCATTTTGTTTTTTAATTTCTTCTTGAAATTTTGTTATGTCAAAAATGCTACTCTTATGCTCTAAATTTTGTCTCTAGTAAGAATGTAAAATTTATTGAGCTAAAATTTTGTGAAATTATTCACGTAGCAAAACACTGATGTATAAACAGTTTTCTTGCGTTATGTTTTTCGCAATTGAGGTATTTTCCAGCTATAGGTAAAGGTTTTGTTCATATGGGTACCCATGTTACATGTCACAGACCAACTTTGGAAACCCTAAAGTTTGTTTCCCTGAGAAACTATTTAAAACACCAAAACCTTCTTGTGAGTACGCATACTCCAGGTTTTTGTTTTTTAAGAATGGCTTCTCCTCCTTGTTCTTGGGATTTTCCGGAAGACTTTATTAATGATGTTGTTTATTTTGAGTTCGTCCTAAAGAAGAGAGGACCATTGTTGAAGCTAATGAACGCAATCCTGGTGCATCATGCTATTATGCATATTCTCATCAGGATAAAAAAAAGGCTGAGATGGTCTCTGCTGAAGTGGTTCATGGTTTTCTCAATGATCTCGGGAGAGCAAAACTGAAGCTTGGGAACTCTATGAAGGATCTTGATGTGTTACAAACTGAGTTGCAAAAGGTTAACTCTGATCTTGTTCTCATGAAGTCACATGTCAAGGATCTTATCAAAAAGTATATCTTCTCCAAAGACGTTGTTGATGCTGTCAGTCACAAGCTTGAAGGTCTTGAAACCCGTGAAGTTACTGAACACGAACTCTGATTTTAACGTGTGTTCGGATGTGTTGGTCATAGAGTCGTTTTTCTTAATGTCTAGGAAACTTCTTATGAGAATTTATTCTTGTGTTTTTAAGAAGGATAACTAGGGTTTGGAATAGCCATTATTTTGAGTACACATAGCTATTGCCAACGTTTTCATCTTGCAATGTTTTTAGATTTATTTATTTAAATTCTAAATTTTGGAAAATGATTTTTGCGGTATTAGTCTTTATGGTTTTATATATTGCAAATTGTTATGGGATATGTTGTTTACCTCCGTGAACCTTGACTGTCCAATATATGCTCAAAATTTATCTCTATTATATGTCGGTATGAAAATATTGATAAAAGATGGAATGAACTTTTGACTACAAAAGTTAATCCTATTATGTCATTATGCAAATATTGATGGAAGATAGGATGAACTTTTTTTGACAAAGATTAAGTCTATTACATGTCATTGTGCAAATATTGATGAAAAATAGAATGAATCTTTGATTGTTCCGCAGTATTGCTCTTTCCCTGATCCACATCTTTGTGTATGTACTGTGCGGCTCCATAAGTTCTCTTATGTTGAGCATGGCCAATTTAATTGATCATTTTCCTTGTAGTTAATTCAATTGAGATTGTTGGATACAATTTATGTTTCATGTGATTTGTTAATGTCCAAAGAAATCCTTCTTTTCTTGTGAAAGTAATGTCGCTCTTGTTGTTCTTTCGGGAATGACATTTTATGGGGGAAAGTTCTTAATTGTACTTGTGCTTAATTGCCAAATCTTTGTGGGGAGTGCGGATGTGGAATATTGTAGGAGTTTTTCTTGTATCTTTATAAAATCCTTGATGAATACACTAAGTTTCGACTATGTGAAATCATCAAAACAAGTTGATATATTATTCTCTTTTAGTCATGAAGTATCTCTATGAAAATTTCATGAGGATCCCACTAGTTTTCGTACCTTTGCCAATTTATATTGACAAAAAGGGGGAGAATTAATGTGTAGTTCACACTACAAATACATATGGTTTACGGATCATTATGTAAGGGGGAGTGGTTTTCATTGTGAGATGAAGTATTGACTAAGGGGGAGTGATACATATCATCATAGTATTGTTGTCAAAGTTGTGATACAATTGGACTTTGATGTTGTGTAATAATACGATGATACTGTATAACAATGATTGAGAGCAACTGTTTTCTCATTGTTATAGCTACAGATTTTCAACAACGATGATACTGAATTGAACACATTTGGAATCATTGGAGTACTTGGAATTGACGAATATTTCGAGTAATGTTGAAGAACCAAGGAGATCAAGCATTTGGATGAGAAGATACAAAGTTTATTTATTTTGTAATCCATATGTATTGATAGTTTTGTCACTAAAATTGACAAAGGGAGGGATTGTTAGAGCATTGCTCGGTTTTGCTATCTCAAGCTTGTTTCTCAATGTTAGTGATCAAAACTATAAGTCTTGATTTCTAATTCCCTTATGGTAATGTATCGGACTAGGATAGATTATGTAGTTGAGCATTAAACTTCACGGCGTTCATCAATTGAAGACGAAGAACTACTAAGGAGAGCTGGTGGAACTTCATCAACAAAAGGTATGTCGAGACTAAAACTCATCTATCACTTGGAAATTCTATTTCTACTCTATCTCCTATATTGAGACAAAAGTCTTATTACTATATAGTATTCAATTATACACATTTGAAATTTCGAGCTGAGTTTAACTCGCTTACATATTTCTCGAAATATGTGTTGGAAAGCTTTCGCTTCAACCAAGTTCATCTTATATTATTGAAGAAAGTCAAAAGATGATCATGTGAAAATCTCCGAGTAACATCTTACATGGTTTGTGTGATACAATTATTTGGTGTAAACTTGGAATGTTTCGTTATGAATATTTCAATAACTTGAAAATTGCTTTGATGCTAATAGTTCGTGAAAACATCTATTGTCATCCTCTAAGAAAGTTTCAAGGATTGAAATAGAGTTTAGAAAACTTAACCATCGTTGGATTATGAACATAGTATGCGTTCTTGCATGTATGTGATCCATGACCGGAACTATAGTATGCATACTTGTATGCATACCTGTTAGTTGTGAAATCCGAGTACCTAAGTACACATACCCGTACGCGTACTGGCGAAGGGTTTGGGTCCTGGAATTTATGTTGTGTTTGGAAGTATGCGTACCCGTTTGCATACTGGAGAACCCAAACTCAGACGGCTACTAAAGTATGCGTACCCGTTTGCATACTTGAGTGGTTAAATTTCTAAAATCGGTTTTGTTCATGAACAAATACATTTATATAAAAAGAAGTGGATTCATTACAAATCGTGGCTATAATTTTCATGAATTGATTCGAGCAATCAAACCGATTTTGCTTCAATTGTGTTCTTGTATACTTCTATGAGAACATAGCAATTGAACAACTCTATAAGTAGTTTCATTTGAGTCATTTGAACTAGTTGTGGTTAAGATGAATAAGGTTGATATGAGAGTGTTCATATAGCTAACCTCGGTTAACTACTGTTGATCCAACCTAGTGTACACGTTTAGGTACGGTTACTCAAACCTAAATAAAGGTACATTTCATTTGTGTATAACAAGTTAAGTTCGATCTAACGGCTGAAAGATATTAGCTTGAGTCTAATCAAGTTTTCATCTAACGGTGAATATTGAATGCTTTGTTACCAAGGTAACTTAGATTTCAAACCCTGATTTGAAAACTATATAAGGAAGAACTCTAGCAACTGGAAAACCTAATCCCCACACCTTCTGTGTGATACTAGTTGCGACTAGAGTCGATTCTCCTTTAACCTTAGGTTTTTCATGAAACCTTGTAGGTTAACTACATGAAGACTCCATTGGAATTGTGAAGCCAGACCCAACTATCTTTCTTTGTAGTTGTGTGTTTTGATCTTACTTTTACTATCGTGATTGAGTATTATGTTTGCTAAGATTTGCTTGAGATTTATCTCCGATAGGTAAGATTAAAAGTAGTCACAAACATCTTCATCTCATCATTTTTGATTCCACAATATCTTGTTTCGCTACCATACGATTAAGATTATTGTGAGGTGATTGATAATACTAGGCTGTTTTTCGGGAATATAAGTCCAGTTTATCAATTGGTTCCTGTGCGCCTTGATTTATCAAAAGAATGAACAAAACTCATAGGTATTTTTGTGGGAGACACATTTATCTATTCCAATACACTTTTCTGTGTGAGACAGATTTGTTTATCAAGTCTTCGACTTTGGGTCGTAGCAACTCTTGGTTGTAGGTGAGATCAGCTAAGGGAATCAAGTGCGTAGAATCCTGCTGGGGTTCAGAGACGTAAGGAGCGTAAATGTACCTTGATCAGTGTGAGATTGATTAGGGCTCAACTACATTCCAGTCCGAAGTTCATTGGTAGTAAAATAATGTCTGTAGCGACTTAATATAGTGTGGTGTTCAAAGCTGGTTTGCGGTTTTCCTCGTTAACAAAATTGTGGTGTCTGTGTTATTTCTTTTCCGTATTATATTTTTTTATATAATAGAAATATCACAGGTTGTGCATAAGTTCAATCAATTGTGAATCCAACCTTTGGTTGTTGATTATATTGATTGACACTTGAACATTGGTCTTTGGTACCGTTCAAGTTGTTTCACATAATAATCAGGCTCGCGGATTTCTATCTGTTTGATTTGTTGATTACATTGTGAAACAGAGATATAAACTCTTTGATATATTTTTCTCTAGATTGAGTGTGACTGTCTAGTTGATTTTCTTGAAAGTATATTGGAGTTTGTCTATTCAGATTTCCGAACAAAATATTGGGTGTGGTTGTTAGACCCCCGCTTTTTTAGCTTGTATTATTGTCAACACATCATCTTTATGTTCAGGTGTTAATCTTAAATCTAGTGACCTACTGGTAATTATTTTCGAATATTCACCAACCTTTACAGAGAGGTTTTTGTTTTTTCTTTTGTCGGAGGTTATTTTTCCATAAGAATGATTATTGGTATTATTAGGTGGCAATAAATTAGTACCCTCCTTGTTTTTTCATGTTGCCTGATCCTCACAGCCAGATGAAGTTTTCTAGATCTGATAGTTTTCTTTAATAGGGATGAAAATGGATCTGTTACAATTCCTTTTTACTTGAATATTTTAGTATTTTCTTTAACTCTACCGTTATTTTCTGACATCCTTAAGAACGCCAGGTTGAGTTGAATGTGACAACTCTTGAACATTTGCGATCATCTTTCTTGCTAAATATCTCGTCTGAGTTGAGTTGAGTTGATTATTCTGGGATCTATTAAAATCACGAATTTCATTGGAGTATCTCGCCAATGATTTTTCATTCATTTTAATCGCAATATGATCTGAGCTTAAACATTAATCTTCTTCCAAGACTCTCGAGAAACAGCGATATTGTTTTATTAGATGACCAAAGAAGCCAGAATAGAAACATAAACGAGGTAATTTTTCATATGTGATTAAATCTTGATCTGTTTCTTGGATTTTAAAGTTATTATCATGTCTTTAGAAATAGTTTTGGTGATATGTAACTTCCCCCTTACTATATAATTTTACCCCATCTGGATGTCATATTGGATCCATTGGATCTGGTGTGTCTATGTTTTTGACAACATTGAAGACTTTAGGAGAATTCATCATACTCATAATGATATATTTTTTATTTTTTATGATAGGCTGGGGTGTATGTACCTCAAGTTCATACTATGAACCTACGCGCCAACTTATTCATACGATACCAGACTGGGTTATTGTGTTTATTATGAGAGGGATTGTCAAGTATCAAACCACTAGACTATTGTTATCAAGATTGCCAGAGGGTATGCCAAAATCAATGTAGGACAAAACAGTTCGGTACAACCCCACTAACTTAGTATCCATTAGTAACCTTGATTTTTATCTTATGGTCAGTTAAAATATTTATTTTTTGATATTTTGAAAGAGCAACCAGAAAAGAGGTGTAGGATAAATCCACTATACCTGGCTACGGATCATCTGTATAGCTAAATAAAGATGTTCCTATTCTCCAACCGATCTCTAGCCACCATGCGTCTCATTTTTAAGTACCACACTTTACCGTTTAGGCGTGATCTAATTGACTAGTTCACAATAACGTCAAGTGTTTAAATTATCTCTCAAGAAATATGAGTCAAGTCTGATGAAATGCGCGTAGATGTAGAACATCTAACATTCGTAGATGAAGAAGCAAGACAAGTAAAGGTAAACATGGTAACAAACATAAAGATATACGTGGTTCCGCATGATTACCTACGTCCACGAGGGTAAATTTATTAAGGATGAAGATTACAAGTTGCTAGTCTAAGCTATGAATCTCACAAGAACACTTCTTAGTCTAGTTTATCCTTGTACTCTCGCTTACAGAACGTGACCAACCCCCATAGCTTAACGTGATATATATTGAGAAGGTGTTCGTACAACGAAACTGCAATGTTGAGCACGTTTATCGAAACATACATATCTTTGTCGGCAGATGTCACCCGAACTCCATCGTGTATCATCCCTGATGCCTCCTTACTTCTACTGATACGATGATTGTCGTGATCTGAACTTTGAGTATCTTGCAAGTCTCACTCCATTGGCCCCACTCTGTTTCGATATACTGGCCAGTTGGCGCGTGCTGTGTTAGTAGCATTTAATTCTTGATCCCTTATTTCAAACTTGGACATTGATCATTTTCCCTCCTTTCCACGCTTCTGGATCAACGTGGTAGATATCTGGGTATTACGTTACTCTACTTTGATATTCTGAATCTTCAGAAGCTGCCATATGTGCCTCAAATATTTTACAAAAACAATAGGGTAAGATTAACTGGTTAACCGAAATCCATCACCGTGATACTCTCAGTTTCTCACCGTAAACTGTCTCTTAAATCATATGAAGCATGGATACCGACACGAGAAAACCGATATGGGGATACTGATATATAGATTCATTTAAGAAATAGAGATACGACATACAGAAGGATAGGTGTATTTGTTAAAAATATTTTATAAAATAATAATTCATTTTACTAGAAAAATCACATAAATACTATTTGGCATATTAACAAAAGTTAGATAAAAACTATCTAACATCTCGTTGACCCATTACTTTGTCAATATTTTCTTCATCCAAAAACACCTCTTCTAGTTCTGGCTTGTCAAGTGAAAAAATTTCCACTATCTAACATCAAATGCATCTTCACTAATATTTTATATTCTATTTTTTTAATTTCCTATAATTTTCAATTTTTCGTGAAAGGAGACAAAGATTGTGAGGAAACACTAGATCCTCTACACATTGAAATTCATTTTCTTTGTTGAACGGATACAATTATAAATGCTCGAGTTTCTCTCTGAACAAGTTGAGGAACATGACAACCCAAAAAGCCATAAAGTTAAATTTTGTAATACTAGAGTTGATGCATGATACATGTGTATCTTCCTCTTTCCGGGAACTAGTGATCCTCAAGACGGATTGAGGATATAATTACAATTTCGGAGGGATTACTGATTTAAGGCAGTATTCCTATAGAAGGAAAAATAAATTCCTAGGAGGTTTGGGAAACCAAACCAAAGTAAGGAAGTATACCTAGATAAGGAAATATTCATTGGAAAAAGAATTATTTCTAGATAATGAATTATATTCCTAGAAGGTTTGGGAAACCGTTAAGGCTATAAATAGAGATGTATAGCTCATAGCTAAGACATTTAGAGTGTGGTTTGTGATACAGACACACCTAGACATCTAGAGAGTGTGGTTTTACACCTACAAAATGACGTTTAACCCACAGACCTAGAGAAAGCTTGTAGATAAATACTTGTGTTATTGTCAAAAGCAAGCTTAGCAAACAGTATAAGGTTGATCCATTGTTTAGAGAGATTGTGAGTGTAACAAAGAGAGAATTGTAATAGTTTTCTTGTTCATAATCTAGAGAATATATATTTTCTTCGAATCTGGTTTCTAGTGTGTTTTGTTTTCTAGTTTTCGTCTATAATTATTCTGGATTCCGCCTCTACAATAATGGTCACCAGGATACAGAGATCATATGTATCAATGCACCATAAAATAACTACCAAATGTAATCTTTTTATAATCAACAAATTCTTAGGTTTAGATGTTTCAAATATCTATAAATATATTAGATTTTGTATAGAGAAAAATGGATATATAGACTTGGATATATAGATTTTGTACATGAAAATATATAAGAAGTATCTTTTCTAGAGTATTTAATAGGTATCCCAAAGTATTTCCTACATTTTATTAATTAAAAAGAGAAAATACCTTAAATAAATATGATACGAATCCATATTTTGTAGCAAAAATCATGACAATCTAATAAGAGCTTTGCCCTCTCTCCTCTTCTAACGAATATTTTTCTTCATCCTCCGCCTATACTCAACTCTTTTTCCTTTGATTTTTATGGGAGTTGAGTAATCTCCCCATCTGGATTTTGATCCCAAGCCAGATGGGGTTCAGGTTAGGGGGAGAGTATCAATTGTTGCTTCGATTCGATTATTTTGAACGCTAAAATGTGGATTATAACTTGAACTTTTTCATCCTCTTAAACTGTTGTCTTTTCATCCTTTTAGATCATCCATTAAATTTATAAGTACATTCATATAGTCTTTAGCATATCATTCTTTGTTTGCAACCTTGGTTGTACGTGATTTTGAATCATGTTCCATTTATTTCCTCAATTTAAATTTAATCTCTCTGAACCTATATTTCTGCTATAGCCTGTTTCTACTTTGTTTCTGATTTTATCTATTTCCTTGTATTTTTTTATGTTTACTTTCAGATTCTTCTTAAGTTGGTAGGCTGAATAAAGGTCAAATCTAAAATAACCTCTCTAATCCATGAAAATTAGAAATTCATCTACTTAGAAAATACAAAGCAAACTAGGAAATTTTCTTACATTTGGGGGAGATTCAATAAGATCTCTGAAACTCCATTAGGGAAATAAACTAAAAACTAGTAAATCATTACTTATGTTCTCTCCTATCTTTCTTCCATTCTTCTTCTTCTGAATCCTCAACTTCAATCAAACCTCCTGTTCGTTCCTGTTGATAGATTGCCGACTTCTCATGAACATAGGAATAGTCCATTCCGAGAGGATACTCGGTCAAAAAGTAGTTAGCGGTCACCGGAATTCCAGTAGTTAATCGAATGTGTAGGTCTTTGATTGCCTGCTTGCGCAATCTCTCTTTCTCTTCATCGCTCAAATTTCATAGAGACAATCTTTGAGCTTGAGCTGGATACACGAAATCTTCTCGATTGCAGATGGTGCAACGAAAATACTGCATACGATGCAGCTGTCCTTCCTTGCAGCGTATGACCTTAGTAGATGAAATAGGAGCACCTAAAGGGATTCTAAAATGGTTACACGCCATTCGTCCTCGTTCTTCTTCTTTATCTTTGGTTTTTTGGTGTGATGATATTATTGTACTTGTTGAAGGCTTTATAGCAAAGATAATCTCTTGATTTCCCTTATGCATTTAATTATAAATTTCACTATATGTTTTGGTTCATGTATTTCATACGTCTCATCTTCTTGTGCTCTTCAATTCATCAGTGTATTTTTGATTATTGGCATATCGTTTTAAGAGAAACAATTTTTTTTTGACATATTTCAACCTCTACATCTTCTGACTAGGGCTATTCTATCCGCAGTTGCATGAACCTACCTTCTTTCTTTGGTCTTGTCTCGTCTCTGCTCCTTTGAGACTTCTCTCCTTCTCGTTTTTCTTCAAACTAAAAATAGGTCTTGTCTTAGATACGTAACATATAAATCTTAGTATAGATTTCATATTTATGGCACTGCTTTAGTGTATAATCCTTTACGTATTGTTTCCCAGTATCTTAACATTGACCGAAGTATTAATGACACTCTGTTTGAAACTCTGCATGTTTTATCTTAAATTTGGTTGTCGAATTTTGATTGGTCGAGGTATATTTGAATTAGATTTACTTTTCACTTGTTTAAGGTTAGTTTTTCGAGGTTTCTTTGTAGTTGGGAGAAAGTAGACAACTTTAACAAACTGTTTTATAAGTATGTATGTACGCCTGATCCTTATGACCACCCATCCTTCTTTCTTTCTCCCCCTCCTTGAATGTTATCTTCCTTTCTTCTTTCACCGTTTTCTCTCTAAGTCAGTATGAGCAGTTATGATCTTTACAAACATTTAAGTGGTCTTTCAGTAGCTCAGAGATATGCGAATTACACGAATATGGCTATTCTACCAACTCCACCTTCCTTAATGAGAGAATTTGGCATTAAAGAGAACAACATTCTTGCCAGAGTTTTCTCCACACAAGTCTATAAAACTGAAGATATAAGAGAAGTTCTACATCATTTTTGGGGTCTTAATATTGGATGTAGATCCAAACTTGTTCATTATCACTTTCAGAACCGCGGAGGATCTCAAATGGATAGCACTCAATGGACCATGGTATCCTTATGGGAATGTTTTATCTGCAAGATCAGCGTATCCAGGAATGCAAATCTCATCTGATGTAGTCAAGGAAATCCCCCTTTGGGCTAGCATTTCAAATTCCAAACCAGAACATAGAAGAGGCGAGTGTTTAGGTTTAATAGCCAGTAGAATAAGAGTGGTAAGCAGAATCGAAAACAAGAGCTTCGATAGTGAACCAAGAGTTCTGAGTTGGGTAAACATTGAGAGACCTTTAGTCATGAAACTTTTGGTTAAAGTAGATCTCTTCCCGGTTCGAGAACTTACTTTTACCTACCAAAACCTACCATCAAAATTTTGTACTCATTGTTTTCGCTTAGTGATAGACACATTTTTGTGTCTAATTTGATTTCAATACTATATATTGTTGGCACTCGATTTTATACTAATTTTGGTGTTTTGTGTTTGTAGGTATTTTTGGGAAATAAATATTTTTTGGGAAATTCGGCTCGAAAAGTTGATAAAGGCACCCTCAGAGGACATTTGCTAAACGGACCACTGCTTTGGATAAGGGGCGCCTCATTTACTAAGGGGCACCCTGTTTACTATTTGCACCCCAGAGAATCGAGTGATATTCGCACCCCGGCTGTTGGATAAGGGGAAACCCTTTCTTCTTCGTTTGAAGTTTGTTTTTGGCGGGAAATAATTACACCGGAAGAACATGATTAGGGTTTGGAGTTTGGAGTTGTTTTAGAGAGATTCAATGGCTGAGTTTCTTCGGGATAGCTTGATTGACTGTAACAGGCGTGGTATGAATGTTCGTTTCCATTGAATTTGGCTAGATAATCCAACAGATGAAAGCATGGCAGTTCGTGCATGGGAGAAATACTTCACGGGATCGCATGAGTTTTGGAAGATTTTCTCGTGATTTCCTTCAGCAGATTGATCGAAGATGAGTTATTGAGGCTTAACAGGAATGGTAAGTCTCCCAGAATCTTAAGAAAAGAGGGATAATTCACTGAGCAAGAAAACAGGGCAGCTCGTGCATGAGAGAAATATTTCACGGATTCTGTGGTTTTTGGAAAGTTTGTGTGTTTCTACAGTGTGTTGACTCAATTATATGCGTGTACCGGCATGTTTGGAGCGTGCTGAAGGGATTTTCTGTACAACAGACGCGTGAAAAGGCTAGAAAGGAAAGAAATTATTCTCGAGAATAATTCTCTTTACTTTCGAATTATTGGAGATATTTTGGAGTTATGAGGTGTCCTGTCGAGTATATATAGGCTTCTGGGGACGCATACAAGGGGAATGGAGAGTTTGGGGAGCAGTACAGAGTGAAAATCAGAACTGCAGAGAATATCTTTCTGCTGTTGCGTAAGGAGGAAGAACATGAAGAACAACTGCTGCTAAAAACAGTCGCTGAAGCTACAGTGACAGCGACAAAGACGTGGCAGTCGTATAGATACAGTGACAGTGACACATTGCTTCTATCGTTCTCCGTAACAGTTTTGTTTGTAACAAAAATAAGTGTTACAACCCGGTTTAATAATTTTTCCTCCCTTTTCATCTTTGTAAACACCCATTGAGCAATAAAAATGAATTTTGAGCGTGTTTCCAACATGTGGAGCTAGACCCCATGACCGGGATAATGAAGGAAGCAACTTTTCATGATTGTGGTAAATGAATTAATTCTTTTATTGACTTTTTGCATAGATTTAATTCTTCTATTAATTACTTTTTATTTTGTCTGATGTCGCATGCTTAGTTTAAATTATTTTGATGCGTCATGCTTACGACTTACAAATAATGTTTTATGAAATTTATTTTTGGCAAAGAATTAGAGTCACAACTTCTTTTGTTTGAGCTACATTGTCTAGAGTTAATGATTGAACCACAAGAATATGAAAAGTAGTGAAATCCTGCGTCTCAATGCCTCTTCATCTTGTCACCATATTTGTATATATTTTCCTTATTTTCGTTTATTAAAACTTAAAATCAATCCAACAAAGTCAGAGTGAACGACAACCTTTACCATTATATAAAATTCGGTCATATCTTCATCTTGTGACAATATTTGTATATATATATTTCTTTTATTTTAGTTTATTAATTCTTAAAAACAATCTCATCAAGTCCGAGTGAACAACAACCTTTTACCACTATCAAAATTTCGATCACTTAGGTCATAAAATATCCAACTGTGTTATTCGACAGAACCGTCACTTAGAAGATATTTACGATATCTCAATGCGTTCCCCGGGTCCAGCTGATGATATCTACTGGCTAGATGATACCCCTATACAGATATGGAACCCACAAGATAACACCGATGCTCATGGTAATATGGAACCAGTAGAACCATTCTTGGCTATTCCGGGAAATAGAGAAACACTCTTTGAACTCTTTAATGAAGTCCATCCCATAGTTGAACCATCCATTGCTGCACTCGTGCATGTTGATTGTAACTATGAGGTTCTAGGGCCAGTCACTTATGATGAAGATATGCCAGAAGCTTCTAACTTTATCCTAGGAAAAAGAACTTACCCTTTCAATCTGCCAGAAAACTTCATTCCGATGGAGAAGACTCTGAATCGGCGGAGTCTGGTAACTCGGAAACCAGAAGGGTTCTTAACGCAATGGTTCCAATCAAGAACGTTATGGAACAAGAAAGGGAGTTGGAACCAGTTCAAATTAACCCGGTTGTTGGGTCGGAACCAATTTTAGTTAATAAGAGATTATCTTTTTCTTCTCCCCCTTTTGAAGATGCCTAGAAAATCTTTCATCCCCAACCTCTGCTGACTCAATGGATACTTCGATTTATGCTTCTCATGATAATTCAGTTCAACATACTAGTAATCCATTGCATACAACACCTGCATCATCCATTGATCATCTTAAATCTGCATTCAAGTTATCAATTCCAGATTTTCAATCATCCTCTTCTTCTGAAAACCTAATAATTTGTTAACCATTGATCAATATGGCTCAAATTTTAAAGAATCGAATCAAGCTACAGATATCCATGCTCCAATTACCTTCCTTCTTAAGTCCCCATCTATGCAAATGGTCGAAATTAAGGTACCTTTAAACCCTAAGCTTTCCTTTTAATTTGCTCTGATAAACTTCATTGCTGTCTGCATACATTGCCTGTTTGATTGTGTGGTTTATTGCTTTAGAATTTACTACTTTATTGCTTGTTTTTGCTGATAATTATATTGCTCTGTGCACTAGCCCATTAGGAATGCTTATTAGAATCTGTATAACATGAAAATTATAGCATGGAATCTTCAAGGGGGTGGTAACCCTTTTACCAAAAACCATCTGAATCAATTGATAACTAATGACAAACCAGAAATTTTATTTCTTTCTGAAACTAAATCTAAGAGGTCCTTAGTCAAAAACTTACTTAAGGATTATTCTAATACTCATATTATTGATCCTAAAGGGCCAGCTGGAGGATTAGCATTAGCTTGGGTAGATGGATTCTACTTCAAAATCGTTCAATGGAACCTTAATATGATTAACATATTAGTTCAGACCAATCATGCATCAGGAAAGTGGTTGCTAACATGCTTTTATGGTAGTCCTTATCACCATAATACAAAGGAAGCTTGGAAATTT
The DNA here is from genome assembly GCF_003573695.1 of Papaver somniferum. Lineage (NCBI taxonomy): Eukaryota > Viridiplantae > Streptophyta > Magnoliopsida > Ranunculales > Papaveraceae > Papaver > Papaver somniferum. Next base: position 170,399,765 of record NC_039360.1, on the reverse strand, counting down.
CTAACTGATATCTCTGAACAAATTGACAAGGCATCTATGCCATGGACACTTATAGGAGACCTTAATATGATTTTTTGTCAGGAGGACAAAATAGGAGGGCTACCATTCAAATCTTCTGATTGTGAATTATTTCTGTTAGATTTAGGCTTTAAAGGTTATGCTTTTACTTGGAATAACCATAGGGAAAAAGAGGCTAATATACAGGAGAGGTTAGATAGAGCTGTAGCTAATTTGGAATGGAGCACTAAGTTCCCTGATGCAGAACTTGCTCATCTTGTGGAAGATGGCTCTGACCACTGCCCTATAGCTTTAACCCTAGATACTTCCAATAGGAAAAATTCATACACATTCAAATTCTATGATACCTGGCAGAAGGAGGACACTTGTGTGCAAACTATAAAAAATTCTTGGGACCATATTATTAGAGAAAATCCTCCTAATTCTCTTCTTTTAAATCTTCAGGCCTTACAAATTAACTTAGATCACTGGAAGAAAAATGTCTTTGGCCTTCCATCAAAAAAAATTAAACAAACTCCGTACCAAATTACCAATCTAAATAATTCCACTTTTGTGTATAAAAAGGAAGAGAAAATAAAGGCCAAACTTACCCAGCTGGAAAGTTTATATGCAACACAGGAAGCCATAGCAAAACAGCAATCTAGAGACAATCTAGTTCAGTTAGGGGAACAAAACACGAAACATTTTCATACTAAAACTATGAAAAGACGAAAATGGAATCATATTGAATGTTTAAAGAAATGTGATGGCACATTAAAGAAATGGGATGGTACATTAACTTTTAACAAAGAGGAAATGCAAAATTCTCTCTATGATTTGTTTTTTTAACCTTTATTCTGCTCCCTTACCACCTCCACCTCCTAACCCATTACTTTTCCATAATATTTTTCCTTGTATCTCCTCTGCTTAGAATTTAACCCTTAACTCCATTCCATCTTGATAAGTGTATAATTCATATGATTTTAGTGTCGATTCCATATTTGTTTTGGAAATTATTCTTGCATGTATTCGTATTATTACCATTGTTTTCTCTTATTTGTCTCTATTAGGTGAATCATCCAAAAAGGAGCTACAAAGTGCTTAAAAGAGCTAAGAAGAGAAGTATCCCAAGTATCCAAGCGCCCAAGTCCAAGAGAAATGGAAGAAGTGCGACGAAAAGAAGCAAAACGCTATCATTCAAATTAAGGATTTATCATCATCATCTTGAATATAATTGAAAGATAAAAATATTTCAAAAAGAATGAGGTCATTCCGAGTTCGGATGAAGAAGTTGTGGCCAAAACAGTTTTCACTGAATACCGAAGACAGTGAAGTCCGCGAACTGGGTTTGCGAACCGAGTTCGCAGACTTATTTCCGAAAATATCTGCTGGAATTTGAAGCTTGTGGACTGGGTACGCGAACTTATCAAATGGGAAACGTGTATTCACACCTTGGAAGGCCTAAGGGCACGTTTGGAGTCGTTATGTCATATTTCGGGTCGGGTTTCTAAACCTAACTAAATACTTGGAGACCAATCAATGTAAACCTATAAAAAGGTATTAGATTATGTAAAAATATCATGGAATCTCATATCACAAGTTCTATATCAAAACCTAGGGTTTACCCCTTTAAGGGGAAACCACCATTATTCATCTTCTTTGTAATATGAGTAGCTAAATCCTTTGTTAATTAAGGATGAATTCGATGTTCTAAGCGTGAAGCTTTATTAATAATACAAATCTATTGAGAGTTTTTATCATCATCGTTTGTCTTTATTATATCTAGGGTTTATGAGTGATTCTTAGATCGATTTGGAGTGCACGCTAGGTTAGTCTATTGATTGTGCTATTGCTAGTAGAAGTTATGAGATAAGTAATCGTCGATTAACTCTCTACACAAGTAGAAATCACGAGACCTTATAGAGGGATTCTGTGGAGCAATCGTGTGTGAAGATAACACCATCAAGTAAACCTTGATCTAAGAGTTTAACTACTGGGATCAACCTAAATTCACAAAGCTTAAGGCGTTCAATTGGATTACACCTTGAGTGATCTACTACTTGGTGGTTCGTTGGACAGAATCTGGTAGTCGAGAACTTCTGTATCCAGTGATTGAAGGATTTTTGGGGATAACACTGATCTAGTTGTTATTCTACGGTTGGTGATGAATGGTTCTTACGAAAGATAGATAAGTATATTGTAGGATCAGAATCTCGCAGCAGTAATGCCTCAGCAAAATTATTAATAACACAACACAACAGTGTCGCAGAACAACTTCAGAAATGACATAATAAACGACGTCAGCTAAATCATGAGAAAAATGTGATGGTCTTGTGAAAATTAGGGAGTTTGCGAGATTAACATTTGTAAGGTTGCGAGAATGTCGCAAGTCATATACGAAAATAAAGGACAGGTTAGCTGTCATCCACTATGTAATCCCCTATAAATAGCCGTTCAGTTGTAAAGGAAAGACAGAGATCTTTTTTGAGTGAGAAACAAGTAAATAGGAGAGAGAAAATCTAGAGCATTGGTTATTCTTGATTCTTTTATCTTTTCTTGTAAGATTGTTCAAAGATTCATCAATAAAATTAAGATTGTTATTCCAAAAATGAGTTGAATGTTAATGAAATCTTGTGAGGGGTGTAGTGTAGGATTTTCTGCAACTACATAATGGCGCTAGAAACAGGGAGAAGATTGAAGATTACCCTAGAAAAGGTTGAAGATTAATATTCTGATTTGTGGGAAATTAGAATAACTGGTGAAAATGTTTACGGAATCTCTTACAATTCATTAGTATTGAAGAAATGGTTAGAAGGAGGAATATATCCGAACAACCAACAACTGCTAGAAGAAGAAGTAAAAGACTTGCTGGAAGGGAGAGAAGTGGAATAGGAGAATCTACTAGAATAAGAAATGATGGAGAAAATCAAATTCAACAACCAGTTCAACAAACACCGGTACAAAATAGAACTATGGATTATGATAGAGTGAGCATACATACTTGGCGATCAAATTCAGCAGATGAAGAAGAAGAACGACAAACGAGAAATAATAGACAAACAGAGGGAGAACAAGAAATAGTTGAAGGAATAATTCGTGAAGATGAGGAAACTGGAGCAGTAGAGATGTTGAGACGAAGAATGCATGAAGAAAGAAGAGCTGAGACAGAAGAGCGTGCACATCTAACAAGGCAAAATCACGAATTGAGGATGGAAAATATGAGACTATAGAGTAGAAGATCAAGAAGTACTACAAGATCGTATTCAAGATCGACTAGAAGAGAGATGAGGCGAAACTCATCCACAGTTAATGCTGGAAATAATATTCGAGAAGAAATACGAAATCCGAATGAAGAACATTGCGAAGGTAGAGAAAGGACTGATGATCGTTACGTTCCACAAAATGAAACTTTTGATGATAGGTAAAATGATAGAAATCAGGAGAATGGACAACGTCAGGGACGAATAATCAAGATGGCAAAGGAAATCGAGGGGAAGGAAGGAGAATTTTACATGAGAGAGAAACTCAAAGAAATCAACAAACGATTGGAGAAGAAATTGAAAGACACTATGCTGAACAAGCACGTTTAACTTGTGAACGTGAAATATTGAGAGCGGAAATGGAAGAACAAGAGCTTCAGGAAGCAATTCGCCAGAACAATCATGACAATCGAGAAAGAAGGCGCACACAAAACCAGAATAACAGTAATCTCAATGAAGAGTATGATAGAGTACAGAGGAGGGCTGAAAGACAGCGAAGGGAATTGATAAGAAATGAACAAAATCATGGAGGGGAAAATGAGAGACATCATCATATACAAATTCAAGATAGAGATGAGGAAGAGAACCGCAGAAGAAGACGAGATGAGGATGATGAAGAAGAAGAAATGCAAAATTTCGCGAGAGAAGAAGGACATGAACGCAGAAGAAGGGAGGCGAAATTAAAAATACCAGTGGATCAAAATTCAGGCGTAAATGAACAAATCTTAAAAGAATTGGAAGAAATGAGAGGGATGCTAAATAATAGAGGAGAAGTAGGTAGAAGAAAATTAGATGAAGCTATAGAAGAAGCTGCGAAAACTCCATTTACAAGAGAGGTACAACTAGGAGGAATACCTCCGAAATGCAATTTACCCGCATTAACCAACATTTTTGATGGAACAACTTGTGCAATTCAACAAATTAAAGCCTACGTGAGATGCATATTACAGTGGGAAAATCATGATGCCGTATTGTGCAAGTATTTTGCATCCAGTCTAACAGGAGAGGCGTTAAAATGGTTCGAAGGTTTACCAAAAAATACAATAACATCTTTCAATCATTTGCAGACCACATTCTTGGGGGCATATATAAGTAACAATTCTTCGCGACCTGGTATTGAAGACGTGTTTGGATTAAAACAAAGGATTGGCGAAAGTCTGAAGCATTTGACCAAAAGGTGGAGGACTATGTGTAGTGAGATGGCTGTCCGTGTGGATGAGAGAGATCTAATCTTGTCATTTATTAATGCTATGTTCGCAACCAATCTATTATATGTCCAAATTTTCAGAGTCAAGAACACCATCACAATGACCGAACTGCGAGAACTTCAGGAAGAGTATATTGCTCTAGAGGAAAGGCAAAATGAAATGGAATCATATCCAGTTGCGAACACCAATTCAGAAGCAGCGAATGCAAGATTATTACCTAAACTAATAAACACGGTGGCGAGCACTTCGCAAATACAACAAGAAAAGATTACGGGCAACAATAAACACAAACTGGTGGCTATGGGAAGCCGAGATCAAGAGGAGTATGAAAGAGAAAGAAATTTCTACAATCATGGTGGAAATAATAAGATTCAAAGACTTGATCAGCCGCAAGAAACTTATGGAGGTCAAAGACAAAATTATAATAGAGGACAAGGAGGTCACAAGGTAGTATTGGAAGAAATCAAGATGCCACCTCTGAATGCAAATGTGGAGAAAATATGGGAAGCTATAATTTTGATGGAGAATATACCAACACCATGGAACATGGGAACATAACCACCTCAAAGCCGCATAAGTCATGAGTTCTGTTCTTATCATCATTTTCACGGACATACTACAAATGATTGCATAAATATAAAGATAATTATTCTGAGAATGATAGATCAAGGAAAACTAAACCACTTTCTGGTAGGACACCCACAATCTCAACCATTACTACCACCACCACCAGAGCATCACAGAGTAAACACGGTGAAAGAGAAGGAATTGTTCTTCGTAGAAGTTGGAGCAAAAGCAAAAAAATCTATTCTGTCACTCTATCATACATTCATACAAGACAATTGAATATTTTCATGACAATGTTTTGAGTAGAGTGTTCGCAAGAGACAGTGATGAAAAAGAAATTATGAACATTGCGAAAATCTCGCCACTAGAGGAGTGGCAGAAGCAGACTATTTCTTTTACCGCATAAGAAGTCCCCGAAGGTGGAGAAGTACATGACAATAAATTGGTGGTAAAATTAGAAATTAATCCAAAACCGAGAGAAGAAGATGATGAATCTGAAGACTCATGGGCAATTAATAGGATTCTAATCGATACCGGAAGCTCTATGAACATCTTATTCTATCATACTTATAAAACCATGGGAGGGAGAGATGATGATCTTATACCATCAACATATAAGATATATGGTTTTAATGGTACTGCCAACAAGCCTAAAGGGGAGATTACTATGCGTATTCCATTAAAGGGAATATTTTCTGAAATCCTATTATGTGTTGTTGATGTAGAGTCACCCTACAATGCATTAATTGGTCGACCTTGGCTACATGGGATTCTAGGTGTATCTTCAACTTTCCACCAGTGCATCAAATTCCCTCACCCCAGCGGTGTAGGAATCACAAAAGGAGATTGGGTTGAAGGAAAGAAATGTTACGAAACTGAGATAGAATCTTGCGAAGGAAGAGCAAACAAGAAGGAAAGTTGGCGACGCAAAATCAAAGAGACACAAAGAAGTGAGAGATTGATGGTGGATGCAATCGAACGAAAAGAAGAAGAAATGTTGTGAAACTAATGCTAGCTCATAATAAGAAATGGTGAACATACCACTACCAAGGAAGCAGTAGCATAAAATAACAAAGAAGCAGAGAATGACAAAGGTAATAAAAATAAGAAGTGTATGAATGATTAATTTGTTGCGACACTCTCGCAACAAATAAAATTCTCAAAAATACATTTTACTTAATGATGAAAATTAGATTGAGAAGTGCAAATACGATATGATGATGTGCGATAATCTCACAGAGATAATGAATTCTACAAAAGACAATCAGAGAACAATGACAAAAGAGAAAGGGGCGAACCTTTATGGCGTACACCCTAGTTCGCGAATACAATTTCGCAAGAGGCAAATGTAAGACCTAAAGTACGTCATATAAGGGGGTACCTGTTGCATGGCTCAGGGAAAGGCTACACCGCCCCCGGAACCTGAGTCATGGAGATTTGGGGACAATAAAGCCCATCCGGGAGAGGCACCTTGGATTCTTAGCTTAAGCGTATGACTTAGGTTGGGCGACTAAGGTAATAAGGACTCTCCCAATGAGTGCAGAATCTGATCAAGGCGCCGAGGTACACGGTTGAGTCAAGAGTACCAGGGGCGTCTGGTGCGTACCTTGCCATTCTTGACAAGTCTTGGCTTATACTGCACTCGGCCTGAAGAAAACCCCACTTAGGGTGCAGTCTCGTAACCATAAGCCCTATAGGTAAAAGGGATAAGAGGCTGGGAAAACCATTGGTTGTTGTTAAGACTGGATGGGAGGAGCCAACCTTGTATGGTAGAGGTACGCCTCCTTGAAGGGGAAACCAGGGGGGAGATAAGGGCGGCACCCTCCATTATGGAGCTGATAAGTGTCTTAAGACGCAAATGTCATGAGGCTTTTTACTCGCAAGGGTATTAAGGCTTGTCATATTTGTGCGACAATCTTGAAGAGGCAATAATACAAAAGAGAAAGATAAGACGAGATCAATGGGTTTTCGCATGAAAGTGCGAAGACGTCCTGCGATTTCGTCGCAAGACGGCAATGTCATGAGGCTTTATTTTCGCAAGAAAATTTAGGCCTGTCATATTGTCGCAACTATCCTGGAGAGGCAATAATACAAAGAAAAAAGTTAAGGCAAGATCAATGGGTTTTTGCACAAAAGTGCAAGGACGTCCTGCGATTTTGTCGCAATGACAAGAGGTGGCATAATAAGACCTTTAACTAGGAAGGCAAAATAAGACCACACAGGAATGAGATTTTGAAAAGAATCAAAATTTACTTCGCATATGATTGCGAAATTATACATAAACAACTGCGAAGTTGAGGCACAAAATAAGAAAAATCCGCAAAATCTCTCATTTGGATACAAATAACAGAGGCAAGTATGGGAATGAATGAAATTAGAAAATGTTATTTGTCTCCACATGATAGATTTACGCAAAAATTCAAAAATTAATGATTATGTTGATTAACCGTATTGCAAGGAAGAATTATTTTAATGAATGCATGTCAAAATGAAAGAAACTCAATATATTAAGGAATATGGGGAACCAAAAGAATTCGCAAATATACAGAAAGAATGAATAAATATACAAGTATTATAGAAGATCAAAGAAAGAAACAAAGACTAATTCTTAATTGATCCTTCGTCATCTTCATCAGACTTGTTCCCTTCTTCATCTGCATCAGAACCTTTATCTCCATCAGAACCTTCATCACTATCAGATTCTTCATCATCAGCTTCGCTATCAGAGATGGGCAGACTAGGAATGTTCTTTGGGATCTCCTCCAAGAGACAAGGATAATCAGAGTGAGGAATACTATGGTCATCACAAACCATTTGAATAGTTTGATTGCGAAAATGCAGAGCGTCGTTCTTAAAGTTCGCAACATGGATCTTGATTTTATTTTTTAATCTAGAATATTTATCGTTGCGAGAAGAAAGATTCTTTGCGAGTTCCTCTTTTTCAGCTTCAAGTTCCTCAACTCTTTGGCGATATCTACTTTCAGAATCTGCGAAGCATATAACAATTAATCAGTAACTTGATAAAAACTCGTGAAAAACCAAAGATTAATAAAAGAAAACATTTAATGACCTTCTCTCACAGAAATCATATCTCTAATCAAGGCTATATGCTCAACTTGGAGACTAACATTTACATCTAAATCTTTTCTGGCGTTATCCAAGATTGTCGCGGCCCAAGCGAACTCATCATCACTATTTATGAGAAGACGAGAACGAACTTGGTTTTCTCTCTCGCCAAGCACATCATTTTGACGATTGGCTTCATCTCGTTCAAGTTGAACCTCAAGAATAGTCTCTTGGAATTTCGCCAAATCCTTAACACCTTGATCAGAGATACGATCTTTATCATCTATAAGTTTGCTAATCTTGGTTCTTAATTCATTGATCTTATCTTTAGAATTGAGATAAAAACGTTTAAATTGGTTGACTAAACCTAAACTAGATCTATGATCAATCTCTAAGAGGCGAAATTTGGATTTAAGTTCATTCAAAGGCAGAGATTAAATTTTATCATTAGAGAAACTATTCAAAGATTTATTAAGATGTTCGAGAAGAGTGTCATTATCTAGGGCATCGGGAAATGAACGAAGAAGAATGGCTTCATCAGAAAGACCATAAATGTCTGCAAAAAGGATTAATCAAATAAGATAATACAATAAGATGAATGAATGAAAGGAAAGGAGAAAAATTGCATACCATAGAGATGATCATTATCTTTTTGAAGAGTATAAATTTTGTTCCTTTGCGAAGAAGTGTCGGTTTCAAGTTGTTTGTTTTCTCGCGAAGACCTTTAACTTCAGCTTCTAATTGTTCGTTCTTCTCACGAAGACCCTTAGATTCAGTTTCCAGTTTTTCATTCTTCGTACGAAATTGAAGATTCTTCTTTTCAAGAATTTCGCGTCTCCTCTCCAAATCTGAGGCAACAGCGAGAGAAGCTTTTCCAGCCTGCGAGAAAATGTAAAAAGTATTAAAATAGAAAGAGATTTTGAGTTACAATAATGAAGAAGTAAAAAGACGAAAGCATACCAGACTATTAAGAGAATGCAGGAAGTTGGGAGTCATCGATCTAGAAACTCCGCGAAGAGAACTATCACCATCCAATAAAGGAACATCGCAAATCGTGGCGAGAGCTTTGCAGGTATTAGCGAGTTGACTATCTCCCATTCCTTGACAAGAATCAGAAAATATGCCAGAGAGGTTAGCCATAGAAGATTCAGATGGAGAATCTTCATTTGCAGCAGGGTCCTCATCATCCTCATCACTCTCGGAGTTTTCATGAGAAGGAGTATTTTAAGGAGAGGAAGAACGGATTTTTCTCTTCTTTGAAGGAGGAGCAGTTGGTTTTTCCCTGCGAAGAGCACCTTTGCCTTTATCACCAGTCTTCACAACATTGACAGGCTCTTCTATTTCAGCGATAACCTTCGCGCACAGATAGAAATAAGAAATAGAGGCAACAATATTTTGTTTAATACCATAAGAGAATATTTCTTACCTTATTTGTGTATGAGCGAAGATCTAATAAGGTATTAGCCTTCCCTGTCTTGCGGTAGCTATCTTTCAGTTTCTGGATCTGTAGAATGTCGCAAGAATCAGCGAACAAAAGAATAAAGATAAATAAAGAAATGTAAAGTGGGTGAAAATAGAAGAAACATACCTCTTTCTTCTTCTCGGGCCAAGAGAATACCCAAGGTTGATAAGTAGCGATATTCTCAGGAAGAACATTTGACCCAGCAATGTAAGGTCCTTTCAACATCAAGGGAAAAACACACCATTTATCATCTTTGGGTTGGCGAGGGGTTGTGTTCTTTCCAGAATGCCGATTAATGTCATGCATGAGCATTTTATCTTCAGCAATAACATCCTTCCTTTTCAAGCGAATACCCCAGCGAGTATTCTTTTTCTTCATGGATAATTAACTCATAATTTTCAAAGAAATTCGCTACTGTATACTTCTCAGCGACTATCTCTAGATCTACGAATTTAGGATCCCTAAGTTCTTTGGAATAAAGAGATCCTTTACCAGCACCACGGTTAGCGAACTCCAGCATTAGACGGATGCAATCCCCACTCAATTGGAAGATATCTCGCGAAAATCCCGAGTGAGCAAGAATCTCATAGAACAGAGGAATATCTGGTTCATAAAGAGGAATGGGAAGACCTGCGAGAATATGACCTAGCGAAACTATGATTGATTGATCATCACAATGTTGATCAGAGAAAAGTCTGATAGAAAGAATTGATTTGGCACTTTCACCAGGAATGGTAGAAAGTGTGAAACCTTTCTCGGCAAGATCTTTTTGAATGTCCTTTAAGGTTTTCTCATGTTTTTGACCACTTGGAGGCATATCTGAATATAGAGTATGGGAATGGACGAATAATTAAGAAGATTGAAGAATGAAGATAGAAGAAAAATTACAGCAGAGGAATTTACGGAGAAAATGATGAAGTTGCAGAGAAGATATAAAAAAAGAGTAAAAAAAAAGAAAAGGGAGAGTAATAAGAGTATATATAGAGGAGATTTTCGAGAAGATAAACACAATTAATGCGAAAAAACGTGAGCGCTTGAAAAGCAGTGGTTATAGAAGACATGTCAAGAAACAAATGGAAGAAAATATACGTGTAATAAATGCAGAATATGAAGAGATAGACAGCTGCGGCATTTCTCACATTGTTCTCTACTTCACAGAGAAGATATGATAAAAGGCAAGATGTAGGATCAGAATATCGCAGCAGTAATGCCTCAGCGAAATTATTAACAACACAACACAACAGTGTCGCAGAACAACTTCAGAAATGACATAATAAACGACGTCAGCTAAATCATGAGAAAAATGTGATGGTCCTGCGAGAATTAGGGAGTTTGAGAGATTAACATTTGTAAGGTTGCGAGAATGTCGTAAGTCATATCCGAAAATAAAGGACAGATTAGCTTTCATCCACTATGTAATCCCCTATAAATAGCCATTCAGTTGTAAAGGAAAGAGAGAGATCTTTTTTGAGTGAGAAACAAGTAAATAGGAGAGAGAAAATCTAGAGCATTGGTTATTCTTGATTCTTTTATCTTTTCTTGTAAGATTGTTCAAAGATTCATCAATAAAATTAAGATTGTTATTCCAAAAATAAGTTGAATGTTAATGAAATCTTGTGAGGGGTGTAGTATAGGATTTCCTGCAACTACATATATTATCGCTTGGTAACGGCGAAGGATTCCTTGATCATCCCTTTCATCTTATTGTCTTTATATTTATCTTTAAATCAAAACCCCCCTTTGTTATTTACTTTATTTTGCTGATTAAATAACCTATCAATTACACAGCTCTCTGTGGGAACGATCTCTTACTACCGCTATATTACCAGTTAATTAATGGGAAATATATATATTAATTTGTTGCATTAACGACACGCATCAAATTTTGGCGCCGTTGCCGGAGAGAAATTGCTAATTGATTTGTTATTTGTTTAGCTTGTTTTTATTTTTTAGATTTTTGTTTTGATTTTCTTTTTCTTGTGAGTCGTCATGTTTCCTTACGGAAATAACATGTACAGAGCACAAGATTACACGTACAACAGTGATAATCAATATGGTTTTCAATCTCATTCATATGACAACTACCAACCATCCTATGGGTATAATCAAAACCAATCTTTTGGTTATGATCAATGTCCCACATAGCCTTATGGATATTCAAATGCATATCAACAACCTTATCCACAAGGATGGGAGGATAGTTGTGCTTCTAATGATAATTCTTCTAGTCTGGCAGATTTAATGCACCAATTTATGGATAAGCTGGACCAGCATATTCAAATAATGCACGATCTCAACAAAAAGACTGAAGAATCACACCAAGAAATTCAAAGGAGCACGGAGAATTCTCAAATACAAATGTCTCAACTTAGTGAGATAAGGAACGAAAAAGAAGTTTGGTCTCAAAACCAAATTAATTATGAAGTTCCAAGGGACAACAACGAATATTTTGGAGATGAGCAACCTTTTGAAATTCCTTGCAACAATGATGAAGTTATTCCAACTCCGGATCTTAATAATAATCACTCGCCTATTCAAAAGGAGGAGCCTTGGCCGGTTGATTTGCAAGAAGTAGATCCGATTTTCTCTTTGTCGGAGACTCATACAGAAGACCCTAGTATTTGCACCAATGAACTAGACTTCCTATGAGAGGATTCTGATTCCGATGACGAGGTTGACGAAGAGATTGAGATTTAATGAAACCAAATTGATTGAAGTCGTGGAAAACCCAATTGAGCTAGATAATAATAGTTCGACAGAGGACCACGATATACTTAAGGTAAATAATTCGATGTTAATTACGAATGAGGATCCGATACAAGGTTTGTCTAATCCTTTGCATAATTCTATATCTATTGATCATTTTCCTCTAGTTGAAGTAGCTTCTCAAAGAGTTGTTAACCCAACTTTTAAGAAAATACCTCGCTTAGGATTGGAGTTGTGTGCTTCTAAAGTTTTAACGGATTATTTTGCTTCTAAGTATCCACCACTTGATGTGTTTGATTCGAGTACATGCAGGTTCATCAAGCTGAGGAACCTTTTGAAGTTCCTGAATTCTATGTTATTTATCCACTTTCGATGGTAGAAAGGACTAAGTGTGGGGGAAACTTCAATAAAATGATAGCTTCAATATTTATATTTTGTGCAAATGTTTTTGTGAATATGTTATTTGAATTGCAGATTCTTATTTGGATGGATTACCAAATTTTCAGGTTATTGGTGTACAGACGATAACAATAACGTCGGGCTGACGACGTTAAACCAAGCGCTGCGTGGGAGGCAACCCATCGGTTTTGTATCTCTATCCCTTTTGTATTTAGATTTATTAGTTTTTCATATCTTATCTTGTATTCCCATCTTAAATTTTACTAGTCCTATATCTATAATGAAAGTTTTGACGAATTCTCGTCAGAAAATTCTGACTGCACACTTGTTACGAAAATAGCTCTCGAGATTTCATACGGAGTCCAATTTGAGTGGTTGACCCCAACTTTTAAATAGGACAGACATACCTTTCTTTTTTAAAAAGAAAATATGAATTTGGAGTCTTTTAAGTTGGAGAGATAGGCCTGGACATTTGAGTTTCGGTATTTTTCCAGAACTTTTTCAGATTGCATGTCAGTCAGTCCGGAGGCCAAAAAAGTCATACCGTTTATCGAACTACTGTGAAATTGTGAAACCTTATAGAAAATACGTAGGAGAACAACTTTTGTTTAGGATGTTTTTCCTAGTTCCCTACCCATTTGTACAGTTTTTGAGTTTTTCAAGGATGTTATGTCAGAAATCAGAATTTTCGGTTTTGAACATTGAGGACAATGTTGAGTTTAAGTGTGGGGGAGTAGTTAAGCATGTTTGGTTTGCATACAAAATAAAAAAATAATACTCTTTGATTTATTTCATTCTTGAGACTTCATCTTTTGGAGTTAATTATGAGCTATTTAGGATGACACTCTAAACCTTTTTAGGTTGAAACAGTTCTTACGGCTATAGATTAAGTTCCATTTATTTCAATCCTTAAATATATATACGTTCATAATTGAATGCGAAACTAAGCTGTGGTAGTCATTTGAAAGATTTATCCTCGCAATTAATCATTACTGAATCACTTTCTTTTTATCTTTGCAGTGTTATGTTTCTTTAAAGTGATTTGGTGGGATCCTGATACTACCGTGGATGTTGTAGCAAGGTAATCATTGGTTGAGTATTTGAAAGCCCCGTAGACAATTGTATAACACTCATAAAGAGTGAGCCGGAAAAGAAAAAAAAAAGAAATAAAAAGAAAAATAAATAAATAAGGCTCCTCTTCATTTATCGACACTAATAAATGATAGGTTCAGAATTGCGGATTAATCATAGTTGATGAAAACAAAAACCATATCATCATTATATAACAAGTCAAAAAGACTATTGATGAGGTTCTTGACACTTTGATAGTAGTATGTGTGAAACGTTGTCCCTGTCTCCGTCGCCTAAGCAAGCGTGGAACGCAGGATCCAAGGCAACTATCATGTACTTGCTGAAAGGGAACATGCGCTTAGAGTATCTAATCATGTGTTCGAGTTAAATGGGTGCTTCTCTCAACTATTGCACTATAAATTTATATCCTTTGACGACATCCATACAAGTATTATGGGTAACATCTTTCACTTTAGTCAATATTTGCACACTTCACTTTTCTATTTCCATTTTCTTATCTATCCATGTGATTTCAGTATGCGAGTGTTGTGGAAAACGTTGCAACAAGTACGATGACTATCTTAGTAGAGTTTTGCAATCATGTTAAATGTCACACGTAAGTAATTGCTTGTGTGTGATGATTGGAATGTATGTGAGATGTTTGTAGCTAAAGAACATATGCAAGCTAATTATTTAGCTATTACTTTGTGTCTATCCTTAGTGGTTCTTCCAAGGCGAGAAATTGGAGTAGGTTTTGTGGGTATACCTCTTGTAAACCCTCACGAGACTATAACTCGTCCACTAGGGACACCTAGGGGTTTAAAGGCCTGTTATTCATGCTAAGAGTAATCGTATCCTCACGACATGGAGTTGTTGTATTTAGGATTAGTTTTATTTAGCTTGCTCGAGGACTAGAAAAATCTAAGTGTGGGGGAATTGGATAAGTGCATAATTCATATGATTTTAGTGTCCATTCCATACTTGTTTTAGCTATTATTCTTGCATGTATTCGTATTATTACCATTATTTTCTCTTATTTGTCTCTATTAGGTGAATCATCCAAAAAGGAGATACAAAGTGCTGAAAAGATCTAAGAAGAGAAGTATCCCAATTATCCAAGCACCCAAGTCCAAGAGAAGTGGAAGAAGTGCGACGAAAAGGAGCAAAACACTCAAAATCAAGAGAAGGGCCAAAGACCGATCTTAACTAATTCAAATTAAGGATTTCTCATCACTATCTTGAAGAGAGTTGAAAGATAAATATAATGCAAAAATAATGAGGTCATTCCGAGTTCGGATGAAGAAGTTGTGGCCAAAACAGTTTTCACTGAATACCGAAGACAGTGAAGTCCGCGAACCGGGTTTGCGAACCGAGTTCGCAGACTTATTTCCGAAAATATCTGCTGGAATTTGAAGTTTTCGGACTTGGTACGCGAACTTATCAAATGGGAAACGTGTATTCACACCTTGGAAGGCCTAAGGGCACGTTTGGAGTCGTTATGTCATATTTTCGGGTCGGGTTCCTAAACCTAACTAAATACTTGGAGACCAAGCAATGTAAACATATAAAAAGGTATTAGGTTATGTAAAAATATCATCGAATCTCATATCACAAGAACTATATCAAAACCTAGGGTTTACCCCTTTAGGGGGGAACCACCATTATTCATCTTCTTTGTAATATGAGTAGCTAAATCCTTTTGTTGATTAAGGATGAATTCAATGTTCTAAGCGTGAAACTTTATTAATAATACAAACTATTGAGAGTTTTTATCATCATTGTTTGTCTTTACTATATCTAGGGTTTATGAGTGATTCTTAGATTGATTTGGAGTGCACGCTAGATTAGTCTATTGATTGTTCTATTGCTAGTAGAAGTTATGAGATAAGTAATCGTCGATTAACTCTCTACACAAGTAGAAATCACGAGACCTTACAGAGGGATTCTGTGGATAAATCGTGTGTGAAGAAAACACCAACAAGTAAACCTTGATCTAAGAGTTTAACTACTGGGATCAACCGAAATTCACAAAGCTTAAGGCGTTCAATTGGATTACACCGTGAGTGATCTACTACTTGGTGGTTCTTTGGACAAAATCTGTTAGTCGAGAACTTCTATATCCAGTGATTGAAGGAGTTTTGGGGATAACACTGATCTAGTTGTTATTCTAGGGTTGGTGATGAATGGTTCTTACGAAAGATAGATAAGTATATTAATCCAGTTATCGCTTGGTAACGGCGAAGGATTACTTGATCATTCCTTTCATCTTATTGTCTTTATATTTATCTTTAAACCAAAACCCTCCTTTGTTATTTACTTTATTTTGTTGATCGAATAACCTATCAATTACACAGCTCTCTGTGGGAACGATCTCTTACTACCGCTATATTACCAGTTAATTAGTGGGAAATATATATATTAATTTGTTGCATTAACGACACGCATCACATCTCATGAGGAAATTTGGTCTGTAGTTAAATTACTTAAACCAAATAAATCACCTGGGTCTGATGGCTTCCCTGCCAGTTTCTTTAAACTTAATTGGGAAACTGTTGGTGAACAAGTTGTGGCCTCCATTCAACATTTTATTGAATCAGGTGAACTGCATCCTGATTTCAATAAAACTTTCTTATTTCATATCCCTAAGAGTAGACATCCTTATGATCCTAGTGGATTTAGGCCAGTTGGATTATGTAATACCATATACAAGATTATAGCAAATTTTTTATCAAATAGGATAAAGCCTATCCTTAATAATATCATCTCCCCATTCCAGGCAGATTTCCTTTCTAAAAGACAGATCTCTGACAATATTATAATTGCTCAAGAGATTATACACTCCTTTAAGAAAAAGAAGGTGAAACATGCTGGGATGGGCATCAAGATTGATATGTCTAAGGCTTTTGATAGAGTAGATTGGGATTTTTTAATTTCTGCCATGAAAGCTTTTGGTTTTGATAATAATTTTTGCAACCTCATTCATCAATGCATTTCAACTTCATCTATAGCAGCCTTATTAAATGGTAGTCCTGGTGATTACTTTAAACCCACTAGAGGTCTTAGGCAAGGGGATCCACTTTCTCCTTATTTATTCATCATTTGCATGGAAATTTTCTCTAGACTGCTTTTATCTAGTGAAGAAGCAAAACTCATTAATGGAGTGAAAATAACACCCAAGAATAGTCCAATCTCACATCTATTCTTTGCTGATGATTGTCTTCTCTTTATTAGAGCAGACTTTAAAGAATGTCATAATATTCTTTCTCTTATTGATTCCTTTGGAAAAGCCTCGGGTCAGGTAATTAACTTTGAAAAATCTGGAAATTTTTTTAGTAAAAAAGTCCAACCAAAACATCAAAAAATGATTAGTAAAATCTTAAAAATCAAGAAAATTAATCCTCAAGACACTTACCTAGGAACTCCTCTTTTCATTAGTAAGGCCGAAATTAAATTTTTTGATGGTTTAGTAGATAAGATGGAACAAAAAATTCAAGGATGGATGGGCAAAATTTTGGCCCAAACCAGTAAGTTAGTTCTCAATAAGTCAACTTTGGCTAGCATGACCAACTTTCAAATGAGCTGTTCATTCTACCAAAGAAAATAACATACAAAATTGACTCTTTACAAAGAGACTTTTGGTGGGGGAAGGAAACAGATTATAAGGGATATTACCCTAGATCTTATTCATGTCTCTGTAAGCCAAAAAGTAAGGGAGGATTAGGATTCAGAAATGCTCGCCTTTTTAACTTAGCTATGATAACTAAATTGGCTTGGAGACTTCTAACCGAGCCTACTGCTCTATGGGCCACTCAACTAAAAACCTAGATACTTTAGAAATAACTCTGTTTTTAGAGCTAAAACTGTAACTACAAGTTCTTGGATATGGAAATGTATTAGGAAGGGTATTCATTTGGTGGAACAAAACAATATTTGGGAAATTGGAGATGGATATAGTACTAATATTTGGGATGATAGATGGGTTTTAACCCTGGAACATAACCTTAGTAGCCTGAAGAATACTACTAATTCTCACTTAACACTTGTGAAGGATCTGATTGATCCAATCACTAAGAAGTGGAACTCTACTTTAATTTTTGATTTATTTCCTGAGCCAATAGCTAAGAAGATAATCAACACTAGAATAGCTAAAAATAAACCTGACACTCTTAGATGGCTTCTTACTAAATCTGGTATTTTCTCAGTGAAATTTATGTACACAAAGCTAACTGAGAGAACTGTGAATCACTACAACTTAGGGCAGCCAGATTCCTTTTGGAATAGCTTATGGAATCTTAACATGTCACAAAGAATTAAAATCTTTACTTGGAAGTGTTTGCAAGGAGCTCTTTCAACAAATCTGAAACTGTCCAAGTTTATGGATGACATTCAACCCAACTGCTCTTTTGGTTGTAATGCTGCTGAGTCTTTGGAACACTTTCTCTTTTTATGCCCATTTGCTAAGACAGTTTGGGCTCAAGAGCCATCTCCTTTTAATTTGAGACTTAATAGCACAACATCTTTCTTAGATATTTTGCAGGAAGGGATGAGGAATAAAAATCCTAAATTTCTTATAGAAATCATGCTGACAAAGGCTTGGTTTATCTGGAAGGAGAGATGCAATAGAGTATTTGAACAAACACAACAATCTAGTACACAAATAAGTTTAGAAAATCAGAGATTTCTTGACTTCTGGTATAAAAACAATATCCCATCTAGAAATGTACCATTGGATAATAGTAACTTGCAGAAATGGATTCTACCTAGGAAATCTCAATTTAAACTCAATATAGATGCAGCCTGGATTTCCATGAATTTGCCTGCAGGTTTCTCTTTAATCTTTAGGAATGATGCAGGAGAGTTTGAACTTGGAAAAGCAGGACTAATCTCAGCAACTACCTCTGAAGAAGCGGAAGCCTTAGGATTACTTCAAGGAGCGTAATGGGGCAGTGGAAGAAGTAAAGTCAGATTTCACAGTGGAAGGCGATTACAAGAACTTGTTCGACTACTTGAATGGGAAAGCTTCTCAATTGGAATGGCAGAAGCAGACTATTTTGGATGAAGTCAAAAGAACTTTTAATTTATGTCAAAAAAAATTAGGTTTTTATTTTGTTCCCAGAAATGCAAACAATGTGGCAAATATTTTGGCAAAAGAAACCAAGTCTTTTAGGGATACCCTCACTTGGAGGAAGACTCCACCTTTGTGTATTAACAAGGTCCTAGAAGTAGATAAATCAAATGTTAGGGAAACAACTCATCTCCTGATATTAGATGGCTCTACTCTGTTTGATGTAAGGGTTACTAACTCCCTAAATTAGTTTATCCGAAAAGCAAATAATTTTCAAAAAAAAAAATGATACAAATCCCTAAATATCTAATACTGGTACTACGCTGATAAAGATGCCGATAAGTATTTTGAACCCTTTTTCCCTTCAAAAAAAAATAAATAAAAGAAAAATAAGTATTCTGAGGTGACCTTGCTTCCAAGCTAAATCTTAACCATCTCATCCAGCTCCCAATCCCGTAATTTACCGAGTAGCCAGGGTGGCCCTCAAATTAAGCTTTTCGGTATAAGCGGAACGGAATTGCTAAGGACTAAAACACTTGTCGGTTCCAATAAGCTGAACAAATATATACCTATACAAAAAAAAAATGACGAAAATTAAATAAAAAGACGAATAAAAAGTACCAGCAGAGAGGAGAAAATCAAATTTTATGAGATCGGATGCGAGAGAGGGAAAGCTAACTTAATCTAGAAGAGATCGCTGAGATTTTTTTCACTTATAGAATTTCTCCAATTTCTCCTGAGCCTCCTCCTATTTGAATCACTCTGAAAGGTAATCTCAAAAAAAAAATTCTCTTCGATTTCTGTTTCTTACATGTATTGAATTTCACAAAAAGTGTGGATTATTGAGCCCTAAAAAAACTTTGAGAAAATGTTATTGAATTGTAATCTGAAACCTAATATAATTAAAAATAGAGGGTTTTGAATCTCTGATTGTTGTATTTCTTATTTATATTGACTTGGAATTATGTAATGTCTTGAAATTTCAGCTGTTTGGCACTTTCTTCTCAATTTCAATATTAATAACTTCCTTTGTTTCAGTTTAGATGGTTTTTCTTGTAGGTAGAGGTTCTTTTTCATACTCTGAGACCCAATAAGATGGGATGGCTAAGTTAATAGACTACTAGCGTAGAGCACCTGCATATGGATGTAGGATTCATATGGTTTCATTAAAAAACAGCTGTTGAGGATAAACCATGTTCCCTTGTCTTTGTATGAATTATGAAATGGCAAAATTGATCGTTGAAGAAGTCTGTGGACTTTATAATAGGACATTTGCTTAGAAATGGTTTTGGAAAAACATATCTTATTTGGTTTTAATATACATGGAGACGGTGGCATGAACATACAATGGGACTTTTTGTAATTGGATGGTCCTTGTAGAGGATGTGTTTGGAATTTAGGAATGAAGATTGAAGACTGCTCACCAAGCAGGGTCTCAGGGATTTTCATTAGCAGTTCACATAAATGTTGTTAATAATATGTTCCGTCATTGTTACTGAGTTAGATCTATTCAATTATAGATATCTTACATTTGATGTTTTGTAGGATTTATATAGTACAAGTGCAATACGACCAAGTTACAGACATGGCTATGGAAGGAGGAGGTACACTGTCAGAAAAGTATCACAATTCTAAGAAGTTGTCAATGAGAGTAAGAGGTGAATTAGAGAGGCTTGAACAGTTGGAGTTTTCATCAGCAAGCGGCATTGATTCTCCCGAGCTCTCCTTCTCTATCAAAAGGGATATATCCCAGATCCATTCTCTTTGTGTTGATATGGATCGTCTTTGGAGATCATTTGCTTCAAAGCAACAACGAGATCTTTGGAAGAGGTGATCCTACGTCTAAGTCCTTCTTTTAAATCTGGAACAGTCATTTATTGGTTAAATTCTTAATCCATGCTTTACAGTAGTTTTTCCGCTTTTGACTTTAGGAATGTTTACCCACTTTTGATGCTTCATATGCTGATGGCCTACAGAATTTCTGAGTGATTTGCTATCATTTAGTCAGCTGTTTTGTGCATTTTCTGGACTCTTTTTAGTTCTCTCAATAAAATAGCCTCTTTCTTTTGCTGGTGGGTCTATGTATGTTGCTGTGTTGGGTTTTGCCAAAGATTGTTCGGGAAATTACAATTTGCTGTTTTTCACCATGCAAGTATTTGCTAATTTTACCTTTGATATAAATGAGTGTAACTGTTCTAGAATTTTGCTATCCATCGTACAAGCAACCCTTTATAATCTTTCGATTGAATTATCTCGAGTTTTGGCTCTTGGAGCTCGACATTACGATCGATTACAAGCAACTTGTTGAGGCATTGTCATTCGTTACTTGATGCCCTCACTTAAAAAGGAACTATGCAAATGTGCAGAAGTTAAATCATGTGAATTAAGTTATCTTTTGTACTCGTAGTTGCTTCCAGATGTAACCGTGGAAGCAAGCAAACAAGATTAGGCGAGAAATTAGGATATTTGATAGTTTACTGCAGGTTCTGTTCTTTGTGGAATAGTCTGACAAGATTATCGATAAAACTAGAGGTGTTGACATAGCTCGAGGCTATCTGTATGAGAAACCTCCATAATTGGAGTGTCTTTTATGTTAGTGTAGTATATATTATACATAGAGTCGTAGTTACGAAATTGCTGCTGATAACATTAACTCTAATTGTGATGTGGTACTAATATACTTCGTATTCTATCATACAGAAAAGTCGAGCAGATAGCTGAAGAGGCTGATTCACTGAAGGACAGCTTGGATAAACACTTCCTTCGCAATCAGAAACGTATGACAGAAGCTAAGGAAAGGGCAGAACTGCTAGAAAGAGCTGTATGTAAATGATTCTATTTAATTTTTGTTGCTAGTTACAGTAGGTTTCTATATAATCTGGTTCAGCATTTTTTTTCTTTTTTTGGTATGATCATATGACTGCCATCAAAAGACCCATTATCTTGGTTTACAGATGAGAGGGTTACTCTCCAGGTACTCTTTTATATGTAGGATTATATTCTTAAGGCAGTCAAATAGTCGGCTTTAGGTTTCTATTACTAGTGGGAAACTAGAGGCTAACTTTACTTGGAATTACTTATACAAAAAGTTCTAAGTTTAGCTACTGTTGTACAAATTGCAGATGTAGGAAGGATCTTCTAGTCTATACAAATTCGTTAGTTGGTGCATGTAGAGGAAGAGAGTTTCTGTTTGCAGAAATGTTTAGTGCAGAATACAAAGAATAGAGTTATAACACCTAGGGTAGTGTAAACTTGAATGTAACATTGTAAGGGTCTTTTATTGGAATAAAACTTGCGTTCTTATTGAGCCATCTTTAGTTTTCTTACTTTCGTTGTTTCGTTGTTTTTTCTTGTTTGGGTCTGTTTGATTATAAGATCTTGGCCTGAGTGCAAACTCTGTCATTAGTCGGGCTATATATCTTTTGATTCTTTTTGCTGAAGTTATATATCCTTTGGACGTCACTGATGGCTTTCTCGGTCTTATAGAATGGGGACTCTTCTCATGTCATGAGAATCTTTGACGACGATACACAGGCGCTGCAATCAGCTCGTAACTCATCCTTGATGCTTGAGGAAGCTTATTCCACTGGTGTGGCAATTATTTCTAAATATGCAGAACAGAGGGATCGCTTGAAGGTAACCATGTTAGCTCTTTGGTAATATCTGATATATTCAGCATGATATGGTATTTCTAGGCGTTATGTTATGATCAAAACCAAAGCTCTAGTTAGAGGTTTTAGGGTTGACTTCACAGCTTAATGATCTCTTTAGTTGACTTGGTCAATTATATTTTAATCTTGAGTTGAAGGATTGGAAGTTAATCTAGTGAGATTTATGTTTTTAACATCCACCATAAAGTTGGAGGTTGCAGATGAAAACTATGTATGCATACTAGATACCAACCAAAATTAAGAGTTACCCAAACAAAAAAAAAAATTAACACGATGGCATATTTTGGAATTGTTTTCCTTGCTTAAAGTTCAAGATGTAGCTCGGAGATTGCAGAACCTGACCCTCTCCGGGTTTACATGGGCTTTGTCCAGTGGAAATTTGGATCCTGCTTTGCCGCCTAACAACTGAGGCCCCATTTCACTAATTTTTGCGTCCATTGTAAACATTGTTTTCTTCTCTCAGGTCATTTAGGGATCCCAGATGTAATTTTTAATTTTATTAAGAAAAGTAAGTTCAATATATAGGTCTCACTTTCCGTTGAGCATACACTTGACTGCAGAGGTTTGGAAATGTGCGGCTTCTGAATCCAAGTGTTTTAGAACCTGCATTTTAGGCATATCTTTCTTTATTGTTATCTATCCTGTTATCTGCCCATCCATTTTGCACTGCGATTAAAGACCTTGGTCTTAAGAAATATTTAAAAACATATTGTTATTTGATGTGCAGAGGGCACAGCGGAAAGCATTAGATATCCTTAACACAGTGGGACTCTCAAACTCGGTATTGAAGCTTGTAGAGAGGCGGCATCGCGTGGACAAATGGATTGCATACTCAGGAATGATAGTAACTGTCATCGTTGTTTATTTGTTTTGGAAGTGGACACACTGATCTATATAAAGTATTCCAACTCAAATCAACCGCGTGGTGTCTATCTCTGGATCTGTTTCCACATTTCTTGATCGACTTTGGGAGTTATAATGGGCTAGGCAAGGCAATGATAGATTTCATATTTTAGTTCCTAAGCTTACTGGGTAGTGGGTTCCCCATGGAAAAACCCCTCAAGAGGTGGAAATTTGGTTTAGACAGCTGGAAGAGCAGAAAGAAATCTGTCGTTAAATTTAAAACTTCAGCATCAGAACTACTTAGAAATGCAGTGGGGTTAGACAACCAACATATTTACCAATCCTCTCCCATAACGGTACGTATACATATTTTTATATAGCCTGTGCAAAGGCTGCAGATGCAATAGCAATAATTGCAAATAGATTTATATGCATAGAGAGAAAAATGACATGACACCTAAAATCAGCCAGTAGCATTCCTTGCATTTGTCCTGTGACTATTTGGGGTTTGGCATCTTTGCTTGTTCTCGACCATGGCATCTTTGATTGATTTATGTTGAGTTTGTAAGGCTGAAAATTTGTAATTTTCCTTGCATTAGTAACAACAGATAACACGTCTTGCTTAGTACTCTTAAAACTGGAGGCTTGACAAGGTTGCCGCAAAATAACCGCCACAGTTACTACCACTAGTGAGATCCACCCAGGAAACAGCACCAAATTTGAAAAAAAATCACCAATTATACCCTTGTCACCTGGCTTTCCTAGGTAAATCAAGTTGCTGCCAAAAACAAACAATTTTATTAGCATCCACAGAAAAGTCAGCAATGCATGCAGGTGCTGAACCAACAGTATGCTGATATAAAATTTATTTGCGAGTCTTTTCTGTTTACAAACAAGAGCTGCACCTCCAAGAAGGTGAAATGTATTTACCTGCAAATTTCTATCTTCTCAGTATCGTTGTCAGTGCATATGCGACCATCTCCATTGTTCACTATTTGTATCTTCTCAGGGGTAATATAACGTACAAGCATGGCTATACCATATTCATCTTCATTGATTTCACTTGAGGAACAACAATTAGCAAGCCGTGCTTCACTGTGAAGAACTTCGGACTTTCTTACCAGCTTTAACCCTAACATAAAAAGTACAGTATAAATGAAATGGTCAACTCAATTTTTAAATATGACATCATCAACATAGACGCACAATAAACTAGTAGATAAAATCAGACATTTGCAAACCTTTTGAGTACAAGGAATTACGCTCAATAATGGATACCAGTTCACGCACGCATCGCTTGGAAAGCCAAAGGCCTAATTAGGACGAATGTTAGATCTTCCTCGAAATGTTACACAAAATGTTCAAGTCATCCTTGGGTCAGAGAAAAATTCAACTTCACCAAGTTTTTATACAAAAAGTGTAGTGCTCTATACTTAGTAGTACCATCTTCAGGTTCCAGCAGATTTGATACATTCTGATCGAAACAGGAGATAATAATGTGGTCAAGAACATTAGTTGCCAAGCACCCAAAAGGGAAGTGGTTTCGTTACTGACGTTTCTGATGTAAGCTGAAGAGCCTTATAAATAGCGTCGTCACCTTCCAGTACCATAGCAATGAATGGATAGGGAGTAAGATGTAACGGAAGAGATTCACCCGGACAACGGTTTCTACCATCCCTGCCAAAATGTGCGGTAAGAAATTTTCTTGTTGCACACATTAATCTCATCCCTAGAAACACAAACAAAATCAAATAAATAAGAATTCAGAATGCTCGACAAATAAAAGATTGAATCATTGGCAATGCACAGAAAATCAAAGAGCATACATGGAAGTAAACAATGCATTTATGAATGGTGCACCTATTATGTTCAAGCCGATCTTCTCACATGCCGTCAACATCTTGCCGATATCTCTATGCGCGCCAAAGGAACTGGGATAGAGCAAAAAAAAAGTCCAATCCTCCATCTTCTACCATCAGTCCATGCCTATTGTTTTTCATCTTCATGTCTTTTACCATCAGTCCGGGTCTATTGTCTGGATTATCTGGATACAACTCCTCCTCATCTTCAAATGTCATCCTTGAATAAGTAAATACAGAAAAATGAAAATCTCAGAAACAAAAACAAAGAAGGTACCAAAGAAATCCCTCCCAACACCTCTTTTGCAGAGCATGAGTTTGTAGTTTTAACAAGCCTATTTGTAGCCGGATATTTAACCTAAATTCGACTGTCAAATCAACTGAAACGAATCTAAAACGAAATTTAAAATAATTTAAGCTAGAGATTACTTCGTGTTGAATGATTCGGGGATTCGAAACTGTGATTTAGTTTAGAAATTCAGAAATCTGGTAAGCACTAACTCGGACCCGGCACGACAACGAAGAGGCATCAATTTATAGAGTTACAATTTAAATTTAGCTTTTGCAAGGGTAAATCGTAAATCAAGTCTGTCCAAGACTACAGAGGCGAAGACTTCAATACACGGATAAGGCTGGGTCCTATCACATACGACCAAAGGCTCAATGTCAGAAGCTCAAGTGGTCGAAGCTTAAACTGTCCGTGCCTTTGTTGACTGAAATTAGCCTCTCACGAACAAGCATCCGACCAACATCTTATGAGCAAGCCTCCGCTGGCCTCACGGCTAGTCGCTGGTAAGACCTGATCCCTGTAGTTTCGCTTTTTACTTTTACTTTATTGTTGATCGAGTAATAAAAAAAAAAAAAAGCAAGCCTCCGCTCAACCACATACGATGAAGGCTCTGTTCGCCTTCTCCTAACACAAGAATCAATTCTTGGTCTCTCAAGACCAAGTCCTTGGCGCGACTCCTAGCATAACATCTATGCGAGATACATAAGTCATGCCTACTCAAGCCTTAATGACATATCCCACGGTTGGTTCCATGAGCATGAGCGAGACTAGTCTCGCATGGGCCTTATGAAAGAATCCTAGTAACATACGCACACGACACACTAGTCATGTCCGCCACAGTCCTTTCTTAGTAACATTTGTATTTTGAGACACGGGTAAAAGACCCTTTACATGTAAGACCGATTACGCATGTAATTTGGGATCCTCATTTTGGTCAATCAGCGGTGGAAGCATTTACTCGAGGTGGTGCTCTCGGACCAGTGAATATTACCTGGGCAACATGTTCGCTTTGAATTCGCCGATCGAAAGAAAAGCGAGTCTTGATTTTAAATTATGTGGGAGTATCGAACCGAAGGTCGGAGGGATATAACGATTGCTCTGTTTGCTTTAATGATGGCATTCCTAATCTTGTTCGTAATCTGATCTCTCTGTGCCTCTTCTTAACTGTCGAGTACCCCCTCGTCTTGTTTGCTTCTGGCGAAGCTTCTAGCACTCTTTAGTGCCAAATGCCTGGATCTTACATAGGAGCGAGAGTGAAGCCAAAAGCCTATGAAAAGTGAACAACCCTTCTAGCAGTAGCATACTTATAGCCCCTCGATTCAGGAATCAATTTACGGTAAGAAGACAAGAGTATACTTGGTGTATTGATCTTTTTTGGAAAGTGAGTGTGTGCGGGTTGTTTATTTCAAGAATAGGCTGGATCTAACCAGCTGCACTTTCTTTTTTCTTTAGAGCTAAACTAGGTAAATGAAGGGTGCACGATATCGCGAATTACTTCTGAATAAGTGAAGAAATCATATGTAAGAACCATAGCATTTCGCGACTCATTGGTAAAGTAAATACACTTTGATTCTCTATCAACCAATAATGTGGAGCTATTAACATGGTTAAAGCTAAACCGTTTGAAGTCTATCCGCAACATGGTACTCTTTCTACCACTATGTTAGTATGCTTGTGCGGGCCCCCATCAATTCCTTTGAGTTTCATTCTTGCGAACGTACTCCCCAGGCGGGATACTTAACGCGTTAGCTACAACACTGCACGGGTCGATACGCACAGTACCTAGTATCCCCATGCAGGAGCTACTTTACCATATTCCGATACAACGGTTTCAATAAAGCTCCTACATTTGTCGTCTAGAACCACCCTCAATGATTTGTGTAGCCATAAATACTCTTGCATTGGTTGAGATTTGATGACTTTGTATACCATTCTGTTGTAAATAAACGATCTTATCATAGATCCATTGTGGTCTTGAAATTATATAATAATGGAAACAACAACCTAGAGATCGGCTAGAGAATAAGAGGAAGGAAAACTCAAAGTCTTCTTCTCAATCTCGCAAGCAAATTCTTTCTGAATGAGGTAGCAATGACCGATGAAAGTTAATTTAAGAATAAAGTTCATCTGATTGTTCAGTTCCACCAGTCGAATGGATATTGAATAAAACAAGTTGTTTTTTTTAGCGCTGAAATTTTGAGAATAGACGTTTAAATGCCCCGCAAAAGTAAGTAAATACATCCGAAACATATAAAATGCAGTTAATCCGGCTGTGAAATAAGTTATTATCTGTCATGAAGTACTTGGTACTGCAATCATTGGAGGAACAATACTTAAACTTGAGGATGCTCCAGAATCCTTTCGATTGCTCGTTTGAGAACTACGATCTTTGGCTCTGGAATTGGATCATTTCCTTGTATCTGAGAAGAACTTCCAGATTCAAAGGAAGGAAGTTTGATAGGAATGAATCAGAATTTTTCTTCTATGATCGACCGATATAAACATCAACACCTTCGAATTGGATCAGTTTCTCCTGAACAAATAAACACACGGGCCAGAATTTTTCTTCGATGCACTTATCTTTTCTGCATCCCCCAACCTCGTACTTGACTCCTATTAACACCCCCACACGATACACTGAGCGACGAATATTATTCATGACTAGGTCTGGCACATCCCTGCAAGATACGCTAGCTAAACCAAAAGTATTTAATAGTTTCATGGAAGAAACACTATCAGGCATGCAAGCCTCACGCCAAGTCTCTCGAACACGTCCCAACAGACTACATATCATACTTGAATTCCATGAGCACGCTCCAGCTAGCTTCATGTAACCTATGCTCTACTAGCTCATCATAAAACTTGATATGATGCAAAATCCACACGACGCTAAGGCATAAGATTCATATGTATACTTTTCGCATGATGCATGATGCGTCATTTGAATGGATGAGTTTCATCTCAAGATTGTGTTGCGCGTGCAGGCCATGTTAGCCCCTGCGGCGCTAAGGTGCATCACGGCAGTAGGATGCTGGGCAAGAGATAAATTGCATCACAATGGTCCATCATCTGTAATTCGTTGTCGCAAAAGCAGGTGGGATTGGCCTATCGCAAACATCCCCCAATAATACATATATATGGAGGAGGTGTTGGTCGACGGTGCAATAAACGGAAATGCATCCTTAAGCTATAAATCTTAACCGGTGAAGCATATACGATGCGAAAGATAATTGTTTTCATACTTGATTAGGTAGTTGCAATCTATTTCTTGGATGCTCATACATCTTATCTGTTAGAGCACTTCTCGACCGAACTCACAAATTTTTCTATCTCAAGCTTGTTGTCAATGTTATATGAACAAAACTACATCTTGATTTATAGTCTACTAAGTCAAGTCGCGGACTAGGTATATAAGTTGGTAGTTGAGTATCAAACATCAACCTCGAAGACTAATATCGACAAATACATTTGGACAACCTCATCAACAAGGTACATGAGACCTATGTTGTATTAGGCGTTGGGAGAGGCGAGGCGCCAAGCCCTTAGCCTAGCGCCTAGGCACCCAGAGGAAAAATTAGAAAACATAAAATTTGCTCACACTTGGCTTCTTGGGCGTTTTGTCTAGGCTCCCCTTGGGTGACTCTTGCACCTAGAGCACCTAGGAGAATGGGTATGGCGCATTTTACAACATAAGAGACGACTAACCATTCTACTTACTCACAAGCTTTACCTTTCTATCTTTATGAGACTATGTCGTATGACTTATGGTAGGTTTATTACAAAGAACAAATTTTGAGTCAAGCTTGTCTTGTTAAACATCTCGAAATATGATTCAAGAAATTGACGTTCATTGGTCCTTAACAATCTTAGCTCGAAATAATTTATTGTTCAAGAACTAATGATTGTGGATCATCTGAGTTTTCCCAAGCAATGGTATTTATATCCGTTAGAGCACTGCTAGGTCGAACTCGCAAGCATTGCTATCTCAAGCTTGTTTGTCAAGTTTAGTTGGTTAAAACTATATACTTGATTTCTAGTCTACTTATAGCTATGTCTCGGATTAGGATAAAAGTGTGTAATTGAACTTTAGACTTCGCAGCGTTCACCCATTGAAGAAGAAGATCTACTGAAGAGCTTGGAGGAACTTCATCAACAAAAGGTATGTGGAGACTAAAACTTATATATCACTCATAAGTCTATCATATTTTATCTTCTAAAGAGACTAAGTCGTATAGCTATATAGACTTTTACATTATACACAATTGAAATTTTGAGCCGAGTTTATCTTCTTTATCTATTTCTCGAAATACGTGTTGAAAGCTTTTAGCTTTAGCTAAAGTTCATCATCTACTTGACGAGTTTAATTGTAGACAATTCATTTGTTGAAAACTAAATATTAAGTCAAGATGGTCATGTGAAAATTACCTTGAACATCTTACATGATTTGTGCGAGACAATCATTTGATGTTATCTTGAGAAGTTTCGTATTGATCGATTAATCACTTGAAAATTACTTGAAGCTAGTGGTATGTGTAAGATTACCATTGTCGTCTTCTAAGGATGTTTCAATAATTAAATGAGAGTTTATAATGACTACCAATAACTGTATATTAAACAATATGTATACTTTGTATGTGCACTGTGAAGTTCTAGTTCAGGTCTGGAACTCTTGTTTACGAACTATGTTTGCGAACGGGTTTATCTGTGAAAAGGTCCGGAGTTGTTGTTCGCGTACTCTGTTTGCGAACGGTACGGCAAGGTCAAAGTCCGGAACTGTTGTTTGCGTACTCTGTTTGCGAACACAGTGGTTAGGTTCTGAAATCGGTAAGAAATACATACTCATGAACTCAGGTTCGTTTGTGAACTCTGTTTGCGAATTAAAGTCCCTGGAACTTTAATGAAATAAGGTATGCGATCTTTTTTTGCAAACCATGGCATTATGTTCATATATATTTCTATGAGATAGTGAACATTTGAACAACTCTCTTGAAATACATTTTGATTCATTTGATTATCTATCATGATTGATTGATCATCATATTTGAAACTATAAGTGTTCATGTGGCTAACTTTAGTTAACTATTATTAGGCCAAGAAGATATATACGTTTGGGTACGGTTCATCCATATCTAAATATATGTATATTTCATTTGTGTGTATCAAGTTAATACCATCTAACGGTGGATATTGATTGCTTAATTTCTAAGCAGACTTAGCTTGAATCTTAAATCAGGAGTTCATCTAATGGTGAATATTAATTGCTTTGTTACTAAGATTTCTTAGCTTTGATTGTAAGCAACCCTGATTTGAAAGACTATATAAGGGAAAACTCTAACATCTGGGAAACCTAATCCCGACACACTCGTGTATCCTAATTACAAACTAGAGTTGATTCTCCTTTAACCTAGGTTTTCCAAAACCATTATTAGGTTAACGACTTGAAGACTTCATTTGGGATTCATGAAGACAGATCCAACTATTTCCTCTGTAGTTGCGTATTCTGATCTTACTTTTTCTATCATATTGAGTTTTATCTTCTCTAATATTTACTCGAGAATCATCTCCGAAAGGTAAGATATAAAAAATAATCACAACAGTTCTTCGTCTCAGACTCTTGTGATTCCGCAATAACTTCTTCTCTTAATCAGTTAGGTTATTGTGAGGTGACTAATATTTCTAGGATGCTCTTCTGGAATATAAAACCGGATTATTAGTTGAGTTTCCTGTTCACCTTGATTTATCTAAAGACGGAACAAAACCAGAATAAACATATCTGTGGGAGGAAGATTTGTTTATAAGTCTTCGACTTTGGTTCGTATCAACTCTTAGTTGCGGGTGAGATCAGCTAAGGGAATCACGTGCGTAGAGTCCTAATAGGATTCAAGATGCGTAAGGAACGCGATTGTACCTTAATCGGTGTGAGACTTGGTTAAGGCTCAACTACATTCCAGTACGAAGTTAACTTGTAGTAGGCTAAAGTTTATAGCGGCTTAATACAATGTGGTGTTCAAATATGGACTAGGTACCAGGGTTTTTCTGCATTTGTGGTTTCCTCGTTAACAAAATTTCGGGTGATTGTGTTATTTCTTTTCTGTATTATATTTGTTTATATAATTGAAATATCACAGGTTGTACATAGTTCAATCACAGTTGATAAATCCGACCTTGTTTGTTGGATAAAACTTGATTGACACTTGGGCACTGGTCTTTGGTACCATCCAAGTTATTCTCATATCAGTCAATTTCACGAAATTCTATCTAGTTGATTTAGTGTTTGTATTGAGAAATAGATAAAGCTCTTTGGTATCTTTCTTGATTGAGTCTCACTTTTAAGTTGGTGCTCTCAGAATTATACTGGAGTTTAGTCCTTACAGATTGCCGAACAAAATATTGGGTGTGGTTGTTATACCCCCACGTTTTCAATATCTATGGGAAATGGGAAGGTTTCAAACATCAAAGAGAGTGTTTTAGAACTTCCATAATTTGGACTTAGGGAAGGTTGGAGAACCACTTCACAAACCATTGATATCCGATGTTCAAAGCATATGAAGGTTAGTGAACCAGTTCGCAACCGCAATGGACAGTTGACCAACCCGTTTCATGAACTGTGATGATATGAAATTGGTGAAGGCCAATAGTTTGCAAGCTAGTTCACGAACTGTTGACATCTGAGTTCACGATTTCCTGAGCGGTTCACGAACCATAGCGCCCTGAATTCGTGAACGGCCTGATGGTTCATGAACCGTTTCACCAGCGGTCCCATAAAATATTAGACGATTCTCAAGGACTTACTTTTTAAAACATCTATGATCACTAAAACGCATGTGTGTGGATCATGCTTAAAATTTTAAGTGTTTAAATGAACACGATATTGCTTACTAGTTCGAGAGGCATATTTGACAAGAACTATCCTTACACGGTTCATGTATATGGACCACTGTGTATATTCTTTTATGATATTTCAATACAAACTTCTCACATGCTTACTTGAAACCCTAATTAGAGTTTCATCTAAACAGAGAAAGTGTTTGCTTGATTGTCAAGTTATCTTCGCTTGAATTCTGAGCAACCCTCAGTCTTGAACATCTATAGATAGAGACACCCATTCAACCATGACATTCAATGCCCGACACTTTGTGTCCTAGTTAATATCTATAGTCGTCCTCAATTGACCTAAGTTTTCTCTGAGAAACATAATTAGGTCTGTGACTGAAAGTCTTTACTTGGGGATTCGTGAAGCCAAGTCCGACAATTTATCTTGATAGGTCGTGTATCCCAATCTTGTGTTTATGTTATCGAGGTTTTCGTAATCTCTTTTAGGAAAGAAAAATAGAAATCACAAAGTTCTCTTGGTCTCAGACTTTGTGATTCCTCAAGATAAGTATCTGAATACTATTTTTAATTGATTAGTTCACGATTTTTCTTGAGAGTGGTTAACAATCCAGGCTTCTTAGATAAGTGAGTGTAAGTGTTTCGGATTTTTGAGGTTTGCTATCTTTGTATATTGCAAATATATTTCCAAGATTTGATCTTTGATCTTAAGGGAAATCAAATAGTCTTACCTGTTAGAGGCAGATTGGTATCAAAAGTCTTCACTTAGGTTGAAACAACTCTTATGATGTAAAGGAAATTAGCTAAGGGAATCAATTGCGTAGAGCCTTGCAACTTTCAAGAGATGTAAGGAGCACGACTATAACTGAATCGCTTGGAGGGTGAATTCAGTCTCAACTACGTAAGTTTGAAGTCTGATAGTATGCTAGTGTCTGTAGAGGCTTAATACATTTTGGTGTTCAAATCTAGATGAGGTCCCGGCGTTTTCTGCTATTTGCGGTTTTCTCGTCAACAAAACTTCTGGTGTCTTGTGTTTTTTCCTTTTTTCGCATTATATTGTTTATCTTTATTGTAAGATTTACTTAAGTAGTACGTAATCAATTTTAGTAGATACATCCTTATTAGTTGTGATCGATTACGAGACCTGTTCTTGTAGAATTCGTATCTTCAATGATTAATAACAAATTTCAGATTTCGTAGAATTCCGATTGGATTATTTGGATACGAATAGATTGATCTTGGATATTGATTTTTGAGACTATCCAAGTACTCTTCTTAACATCAGGTTCATGCTACTCCATTGTCTAAACTTTCTGATTGTAAAAATATGGAGATACAATTCTATACACATATTGTCAAGGATCATTAATTTGGTCTACTTGCAATCATATTAGGTTTTTTCCATACATTTTGAATGAAAAAGTTGGTGGTGTACTTGGTACCCTCGCATTTTTCACTGCCAAGCTGCACGAGATACCATGCACCAATTGCGATTATGCATGGCCAGGAAAGGAAGCTAATATATGCAACTTAAGGAATCTTGGAAGGGGAGATTTCATAAGCCACTCACATCATAAGACTGACGTAAAGCACCAAAAAAAAGACCTCGGATGATGTATCCTTGGCATAAGAAAGATAAGTGCAGGAAATCAGCTCCTTTCCAAAGCGTATTGAGGAAGTTGGGAAATAGGCTTGCAATGGCATATGTGCAAGTATGAGGCATGCCTTATTAGGACTCAGAAGTTAGTGATGTACAATATTAAACTTGATAACCTTACACCCTTTGCAAAAAAAAGGTAAATTGGAAAAATGATGAGGTAGGTATGTAAACTACGTTTGTAGCATCATGATTTCAAAGTATGTTTGGTAAGGAAAATATACGTGCAATTTCCTAGTAAGAAGTGAAGTTTTACGACATGGTTACTGCATTCTGAATGGCGCATCGGGGAGTTTTGGCCTGCGCGGATTGACGCTGAAGACGTAATTTTCGGGTCCGTTAGAGTTTGTCTAATAGAAAGTTCCGAGATGACACTAACTGTTGTGCATGTTGAATTCATCAGTAGGAATTTTTAATATGACTATATGAATCTTTCATTAATAAAAGTCTAAAGTATAAGTCTGAATAGTAGGCCAATTGTTGCGCGGGAAAATATTCATAACTACTGTGTCAATTACTTTGCAAATAAGGTTATACTTTGTCGAGTATTGTCAGTTTTGCAGGCCTAACTTGGAAGACCATTTGGAATGATGTAAGGCATTAAGACTGATCACCCCTCACCCCATAGCTCCCAGTACCTCAGTGGAAATATGGAAGACCGTTTTGGAACAGTAGCTTGCATCAAATATTAGAGTTTGTCCTCATAGTACTACGCTAATAATTACTTGTCATTACTCGATGACTCTTTCCAAATCACAAAATTTGGGGGTTCTTGAGTGTTACGGTATGAAACGTGCACATAAGATACCGTGTTGAGATATACTTTTCTCTTTTCAGAGTATGTGGTATGGGACATATGCTTAGGGATCCAAATCAATATTATTGGTAGTGTTGTGGGAACTCTTGTGATTCCTGGGTATACGGTATGGGGCGTATGCTCAGAAAGTCCTAATTGTTGTTCATGACAAACAAAAGAATCCTTTTTTGATTTATGAGCATTATGGTATAAGACATATGCTCACAATTCATACTGACACAACTTTTCCACAATATTTTTCATTTTGAACTTCGGGGACGAGATTCCACAAAGGGTATAATAATATAACATCCACACTTTTCACATGGTTCATGCTCAAAGATACACCACTTGAATGGATGAAGATTCATCTCAAACTTGTGTAGTGCGTGCAGGGCATATTGACCTAGAACTGAAATTGCACCATTATGATGGATCATGCCAGTAAGATGTTGACCAAGAGATAAATTGCATCAGTATGATGCATTTCGCAAGTTGTGCATTGGCTGAGAACTTGAAATGCACCACTATGATGAATCATCCTCAAATCTTTATGGCGGAAGCAGGTGGACTTGGCATATGATAAACATCTCCATTTTAATTTTTAGAAATGTCAATAAGACATATTCAGGGATGAGGTATTGGTTGAAAGTGCATTAAGAGGAAATGCATCATTAAGATATAAATCTTATATGATGAAGTAGTTATGGAGGAAAAACATCATTATTCCGTGTTACTTACTAGAGAGAGCTTCATGATGCATGAGCATCGTCATTGCTGCGATGCAAAGCTGAGAATGCATCAAAATGATGCATGACGAAGGAAATGACAATGATGCACAATCTTGTGCATATCTTGCGAAAGTACCTAAGCCTATACAGACTAAAATTTGCTTGAATTTTGGCCTTGCAACTCGAATTGACTTTGGTTGATAGTCCAGACATAAATGAACTGGTATGTGCTTGATCCCTTCGATATACAAAGTAGGTTATGTGGACAACCACAATGAGTTTCATCATTTGTGGTCTGTAACCTTGTTACTCATATCATATAATTTGGGAGGTGATTGCGACATTTAGTAACTCATATAATCTGGCTCAGTAATGTAAGGAAAGAGATGATTGTTGTTAGAGCAATGCTCGGTCGAACTCACAAGTGTTGCTATCTCAAGCTTGTTGTCAAATTTATTTGATCAAAATTATATCTTGATTTCTAGTCCATATTTAGTCAAGTCTTGTATTAAGATAGAAGTGTGTAGTTGAGTACCATACATCACTGCTTTCTACCCTTTGATGGCGAAGATCAACTGAAGCTTTTGGAAAATTTCATCAACAAAAGGTAAGTGAATACTGAACCACCTAGTTCTCAATTTTTCATCTTTATATCTACGAGACTATGTCGCATAAAAAAATTATACATCACATGCAAAATGGAAATTCTGAGTCAAGTTTATCTTTTTAATCATTCTCGAAATATGTTGACTAAGCTTAAGAACATTTGTTTATACTTGAAGAATTTGGTTTAAAATAATTTATTTTTTATAACCTGAATTATAATTCAAGATTTAATCATTTGAAAATAGCCCGGAACAGTGATATGTGCCATTGATGTTATTCGAGAATGTTTCAAATTGATTATTAGAGAGATATAAAACTACTGTAAATCTGGATACATGACAGTATGTATACCATTTCACATACTGGCAAAGTTGTTATAGGTCCAGAGTTGCAGTACATGTACCAAGTACACGTACCAGTGTAGCTGTAGTTCGACAACAACTTTTGGTACGCATACCCAGTATGCACACCTTAAAAAGTCTGTTGACTCGTGAACCAGGATGGTATGCATACCTAGTATGCAAACAGGAAAAGATCTGTTGATTCCTGAACCAGGATGGTACGCATACCCAGTATGCAAACCTAAAAAGATATGTTGACTCCTGGACCCGTTTTTGTCTTAAGGGTATACAAATCCGGTACACGTACTATGACAAAAATGCTCACGAACAGGAATATAATACACGTACTTACCCTGTCGAATATTTTCAGATGCATCAGAATTATTTCTACGAGATAATCGGTATTTGAACAACTCTCTAAAAACACTATCTAAACATATTTGATCACATTACTACCTAGGGTTGTGACTTAATATAAAGTCTTAAAGTGTTATATGAAAATGGTTAAACTTATCGTTCATCTGGCTAGTTTCCACTAACTTTCATGAACAAGTCATTCTAGACGGTTCAGTTATGTTTCATCCTAACCAGAGTGTATATTCTATTATTTTAATCTCAATTCAAGTTTTTCATGTAACGGTGTTCTTGATTGCTTGATTCCAAAGATACCTTAGCTTAAATCCAAAGCAACCTAGACCTTGAAAGTCTGTAAAAGGAGAACCTCAAGCAACTGGGATCTTTGAATCCCCGACACTTTTCTTGTGTGTCCTAGTTGTAAACTAGACTCACCCTATCATTCAAACCCTTTAGGGTTTAGAGATTAAAAATACTTCACCTAGGGATTCGTGAAGCGATGCCCAACTATCGTTATCTTGATAGTTCGTGTATCCTTATCTTGCTACTGATTGTCGAGTCTCACTGCGATCAGGAGAGATAGATAGAAATAACAAAGTTTCTTCATCTCAAACTTAGGGGTATATTCCTCAATAACGATTCTTTGTTGAAATCGGAGTAGGAATTACTTGTGAAGCGAATTATAATCTAGGCTCGTAAGTACCGGATTGAGGTTTGTTATACTTTGTCTATTGCAATCGATAGCATGTGCTGACCGAGCCTACTCTCACGTTGGGTATGGCTCTCCCTTTTTCCTCCTTCGCTTATTGTTGGTCTTTTTCATGTCATTCATCGAATTCCTATTTCGAAAGCATCGAGGAAAGTTCCTCAGGCTCATTACATTGAAACTAAAAAGTCTGAAGCAGACGAGGCTCACCTTGATCTTTGACCAGAACGGAAATCACATATAGGCTTATTTATGGGAAGCAGATTGGTTTAAAGTCTTCAATTGATTTGAAACAACTCTTAGGTTGTAAAGGACATCTTCTAAGGAAATCTATTGCGCAGAGTCTCAGGAGCGCGACTGTAACTGAATCGTTGTGACGGTAGATTTAGTCTCAACTACATTCTAGTCCGAGGTTTTGATAGTAGGCTAGAGTCTGTAGAGGCTTAATATACAGTTTAGTGTTCAAGTCTAGACTAGGTCCCAGGGATTTTTTACATTTGCCGTTTCCTCGTTAACAAAATTTATGATGCCTGTGTTATTTCTTTTTCCGCATTATATTGTTTATCTTTATAATTGAAATATCACAGGTTGTATGTAAATCAAATCAAAGTAGATACGTCCATCGTAATTGTTGGATACGACTTGATTGAGTTAGTTCCCAAATACATATCGATTGCAAGAGAAAGAGATATAAACTCCTCATATAATTCTTGATTGAGATTCATTAAGTTGTAACTTTCGGAATTATATTTGAGTTTAGTCCATACAGGTTGGCGAAGAAAGAGTTGGTGTTGTATTTTAGTACCGCCCCCATTTTCAATTGGTATAGTAGCAGGTAAATACCTGAAGACCTAATAAGTATATGTTTGAAGCAATCTGATTTTCTGGACGAATATATTATCTCTAATAACGTATCACCGGTTCAGAATTAACCAGATTATTTTGATCAAAGTTTTGATCCAACAGCTGAGGAAACTGTCACATCTAGATCAATATCTAGACATCCTCTTGTTGATAACTGGGAAAAACGCCTAAAAGAACATTTTGATGAACTTTCTGATGAAGGTGACTCAGATATTGATAGACATGTGGATGAGGAAATCTCAGAGTATGTTAAGCTATTGAAACCGTTGGAAAAGAGAAATATTATAACTTCTCATCTTGCGCCGTTTTTGACTGATCTCTTTCGAGAAAACAAAAAATTAAGAAGAATTTACTCAGGTCTTTGTGGTTGGAATTCCCTTCACGATTCGATCCTCAAAAACCGTGAGAACAACCTAAGTAAAAAGTCACTTGAATGTGACAATCTTCGTAGAGATTTCTATAAGTTGGAAGAGAAACTTGCAGCAACTGAAGCAAGTATTAACTCCCAGCAAATAAGTTTTGATGACATAGGAACGCCTTGAGGCTGATATAACTGCTGCACTTAACAAAATTAAGATGTTGGAAGAGGACTTGAAAAAGTTAAATACAAACTCGAACAAGTTAACCGCAACGCTAGGATTAAGCAAAAATCATTGTGACACACGATAATTGGGATATAAGGGAATAGATGCTCCAAGTACTAGCAAATAGGTAAAATTTGTCAAAGCTAGTGATTCTTCTCACAAAATGTTTTCGTTGATGGAAAAAGTGAAATACCTTCACCGACAGTTAATGTTTGAAAGAGAAAAATCTATCAACCTCCAAAGCCAGCACACATTAATCTGGGTAAGAACATTCCTTATGTTTGTTGTTATTGCGGAAATAAAGGTCACATGGAAAGGGGATGTCGTTTTGGTATAAGGAATGAGAAACTTCACGATGTTCTTGTTCGGGCATCACAAGAAGTTATTAAACCTAGATCATATGTTAAGACTAGTCCCCTTAACATCACGGGTTGTCAACGTCCAACCTTTAGGCAAAGAAATCAGTGTTGTGATAAACCTATATTTTGCTATAAAGGTCATACAAAGCCTTTTCACAATTGTAATGATTATCAGAAGGATAACTTTGTACAGACCAAGACATGATCCGATGCTCCCAATTAGAGAAAGACTAACTTGCAAAAGAATAGTGAATCTGATTCTCTTTCGAGAAGTCTTGAAGAGAGTAATGGGAAGAAGGTTCTGGTTGTTCCTAAACGCACTCAGAAGTGGGTACCAAAGAAAGTCAATAATGCATTCAGTGTAAAAACGAATGATCTCCCAGAAAATTCCATGACTATGGAAAAGGCAGAATCCATGATGTTGGAAGTTAAAAATTTCTTGGAAAAGATGGATTTATAATGATAATCCAAAAGTGAAACACAAGAATTGGTGGAACTAGAAACGAAATAAGCCAAAAACTATAAATGGTGAAAAATATATATATGCGGAAAAGTGTGTTTCAATCGCCTGTTGTGAGCAAGACTTTTTTCAACTCAACAGAACTTGATTGTGTTGGAAGTGTTCCCTCACCAATAAATGCCCTATAAGAAAGATGGTGATGAAGATATAAGAATTGGGTCACAGATATTATGTTGGGTAAGATATTGAATGTTTGGTAAAGCCGTACGATTGACGATTGGATTCTTCTAAAAGGTTTGAAGAAATAAAAGGTTTGAAGAAATAAAAAATGCCGATGACTTGTTGTTTTTGGTGAATTGCAAAGAAGAAAGTTCAAGAATGGGCAGTGGTACGCGTACCTCTTGATTGCATGAACGTTCACAACCTTCTTATGTGAACTTATTATGGTGTTGTAGATGGTGTATTTTAGTTCAGGGACAAAATTACAAAACCGAATTTATACGCTGACATCCTACAGAGGATAAAGCCATTAATAAAGTGATGAATACTTCTTCATTTTCCTAATTCACCTAGAATGGAGCATATGGCAACAATCCCAGTATCCTGTGAATTTATAGCATTATCAATTAATGCATGACCAGCCTTGTATTTCCTGTGATGTTCCTGCTGAACTCTCATTATTGGTGTGGCATGACGACTGAGTGCTGCTCTCAGCAAAGTAACACGAATCTCCAAGTGTCACTAATGAGGCATGCACGAAATACCCGTACAGGATACAACTCTCAGTGTGTTATACTAGCCCGATTGAGCATACATCTCTCGGTGTGTTATACTAGCCCGATCGAGCATCTGAACTGTCCATCTCAGTCTCAGAAATAGTCACGACCACGCAAGTTGACCGCATGCTTTAACCAGCCTAGACGATCCTCAGAAGGAGCAGGCTACCACCTTAATGACCACCAGTGGGCCCGCTTATGCCCTGGTTGGTCGAATACCTACCATGCCTCCCAAACTACCACCGAACACCAGCCTGAAGTTGGATGTCCAGGATGGTATGGAGCGGCTTGGAGGAGTCGTACGAACAAAGGCCGCCTACGGCAGTCTCAAATTCATCACGTCCGTCCAACTTCACCGGC
Source organism: Papaver somniferum (assembly GCF_003573695.1). Classification (NCBI taxonomy): domain Eukaryota; kingdom Viridiplantae; phylum Streptophyta; class Magnoliopsida; order Ranunculales; family Papaveraceae; genus Papaver; species Papaver somniferum. The sequence continues at coordinate 170,358,877 of NC_039360.1, read as the reverse complement.
ATAGTTGGACGGCGTAGATCGTCCCATGGACGGTTGGACAAGCGTTGTCCTGCACACCGGCGGGTCCCCCTTCATGCCTGCATAATCGATCCTCCCCTGACCTAGCCACATAATCACGTATAGTTGCTTGAAGTTCGGACGGCGTGAGGTTCAATGGGTCGCAGTAAATTCCACTAAAGGTCTTAAATTGATCACGACCATCCAACTTCACCAGCATGATTGGATGGCTTAGATCAGACCTATAACCGCCAGACAGGTACTGGCGTGTTCACCACTGGCCCAATGTGGGTCCCACGCGATTTACCTCTCCATATAAGGAGTATAGGGTGCAATTTCGGTCGGCCAAACTAGCATGCACGCAACCGGCCGGAAACCCTAATTAGGGTTTGCGACATGCATATGTCGCAAACTAATCGCGAGCGTCCGTTTTCGCCATCTTGGATGAAGGGTCCAGGAATAGACTAAGCAGGTCCGGAGAGTATCAACATGATCAATTTGGACCCATTTATCTCCATGTCCGACCGACCAATACAAACCATGGCTAGGTGTCTCGATTCGTGCACCCAAACTAGGCACGGTCGCGCGATTTTCTATTGTAAACTGATCTCGACCACTCAACTTTACCGGAAAAATTGAGTGGCTTAGATCGCATATCCATGAGACAGCGAGGTACGAACGCGTACACCGGCATGCCGTCTACAAGCATGACCAATCGGTCTTGCCAAAAACGCGTCCCATGCTTGGATTCGACCAAGCTAAAGGTTGGTGTTTGAGCACCTCCTAAACCCTAATCCAACGGTCGTAGATGTAGTTCGCAAGTCATCTCGTCCTTCCAACTTCGCCAGCTTGGACGGACAGCCTAAGACAGGAGTTAGGCGACCAGTGAGGCATCACCATGATCACCGTCCACCACTCTTCCATACAGAGTGATCGGCTAAGTCAGGGCTTACATATACAGCTTCCAAACGATCACTCGAAGATGGTCGGACGTGATGTTATTTTAAGACGCTTAATCGTGACTTACTCCGTTAATCCTTAAAATATCGATGCTTCATAAATGCTGAATATATTCGATGCTTTACATGCATAGAATACACACGATATTTCATAAATATCGACTTCCTAAATAACTTAGTTATTTAATCTAGCATCACATGCTACCTTTTGTGGGTCCCACGATCCACACACTCGAGACATTAATCATGTCACAAACTGGGGGATACTTACTGGGGTATTGGTCTGGCTGTTTACAGCATACTGCGCACAACGCGCCATCATAAGAACGTGTCAGGAAGTCATGGACGGTTAGTGATGATGGGAGAAGTGGGCTTTACCTGATCGTGTGAAAATTACCACGACTGCACTACTTCATCACTCCACTTCCTCCACTTCTCATGAGAAACGTGGGTTAGGCGCAATGACTTGTATAAATAGGTTCTCCTCCCTATTTCTGAACAAGAAACGAGACAGAAACCAAGTGTTGATACAATCGTATTCAAACACCAGAACTGATAGCTTACATCCTGCAAGCCAGATCAGATTTCTGATACAAGTCATAAAACAACCAACACCTTCACAATCTCAACACCTTATTCGCTTCCCTCCCTAAGATCAACCTCATCTCCTTCACTTTGTGATAAAAGCAAGTCTAGAACGGCAATTTCTTGGTTTAGGCCAGAATTGTACAAATTGATTTCTCGAATCACAAGCACTCCCGTGCAGTGCATTTGTTTAGGGTTTAGATTCATTTCTCATCCACACACCCCAAATTACCAAAACCAGCAGAAATAGTTTTCACCCATAAACAGGTGCATGGTCCCTAATGACTTTGTATTTTCTTCTTTGTCAAGGAAATCTTTTTATACGCATTTGGTGGCAATTCTTGGTGTAAATCCCGACGAAAAAGATTGATTCTTCCCTCTAGGAGAAATTCAACTTGTATGTTCTTTACAAGTTTATATGTTAGATAAGATGATCGCAATACTTGATCCTCATGGATATTCTTGTTTATTGCTCAAAATCTTATGAGATATATGTGTTCTTTATTGTTTGGTGAATTAAACTGATATCTCATTTATGCTCTAAAGTTAAATCTATTAAGTCTTTATGCATTTACAGACTAAAGGTAGAATAAACTTTTTGAGAACTTCCGCACCTCTTCATGGTCACACTTTAGTGAAATTACTGCATAATCAACTCCATAAGATTTTTCTTAAGTTGTGTCATACCTTTTATATTATCTATTTGTTTGTAACCGGCGTGGAGTTTAATTTATGTTGATGTTTTTGGATACAAGTCCATGTGATTTGTTAATGTCCAACAAAATCATTCTTATTATTAAAGTAAGGTCACTCATGTCTTTATCTTGGGAATGACATCAAATGGGGAAGAATTATTTATTGAACTTGTGCTTAATTGATATATCTTTGTGGGGAGTGTGGTTATGGAATATAAAGGGGATGCTTGTATTTTAAATCTCCTAGATAAGACGCTAAGTATTTTATACTCAGTGAAATCATCTAAATTAAAGTTGACATGTGTTCCTTTAAGTCTGGAAGTATCTTTTGATAGAATTTCATTACGATCCCACTACTTTCGTACCTTTGCCAATTTTTATTAACAAAAAGGGGGAGAATTAATTAGTAGTTTCGCACTATATACACATGGTTTACAGATCATTATGTAAGGGGGAGTGAATCAACATATATAGGTTTCACTGATGGGATTTTAAAGTTGTTGTAGTAATAGGTTTGTTGAGACTTGTGAAAGAAATAGATTTTAGACTTAATAAAACTAAAAAATAAAGAAAATTCGAAATAAAAAGTGATGTGAAGATTTAAAAATATACCAAGGCTCCATGTAAGAGCATTGCTCGGTCGAACTCGCATTGTTGCTATCTCAAGCATGTTTGTAAATATTAGTGATCAAAACTATATGTCTTGATTTCTAGTATACTTATGACTAAGTCTCGGTATAGGATAGTTAGGAATAGTTGAGCTCCAGACTCCATGGCGATTATCTTGCAAACACGAAGAACTACTCAAGGAACCAGTGGAACTTCATCCGACCAAAAGGTATGTGGAGACTTGAACTCATCTTGTCACCCAAAAGTCTATCTACTCTATCTCGAACTCATCTTGTCACTCAAAAGTCTATCTACTCTATATCCTACTCTTGAGACAAAAGTCGTATAAGTATGATAGTTTTTATACATACACATTTGCTATTACAAGTTGAGTTTACTCGGCTATCTTTTTCTCGAAATACGTGTTGGTAAGCTTTTGCTTTAACCATCTTCATCTTTACTTGTGACGAAAGTCATGATGACGTTTCAATCTTGAAAATAGCTTTGATGACGATAGTCGATTCTTTATGTCTAACGACTGTTATAACATTAGAATGTTTCAACGATTGAAATGCAGAGTTGAGAATATGTAACCACCTATGGATGTAAGCATATAGTGTGTTCGTACATTAGTGTATAAATCCATGTGCCGGAAACCAAGTGCGTGCATATGTGTGCATGCGGTATTGATGAAGGAGACAGGTTGGGTACGCGTACCCGTACGCGTATTGGCGGAAATTCACGTCCGTGAAATTTTGTTGAGTTTGAAATTTACGAACTCAAAAACCAGTCACCTTAGGTAGCGTACTGGCGGAGCTTTTTCACCCGAAAAAGTTTGTTGAGTTTGGAAACTAAAACCAACTCAAAATCCGATAGCTAAGGTACGCATACCCAAGCTAGTTATTTAAACATTTAAATCATAAGGAATGCAATCTTTGCAAACCGTGGGTATATTGTTCATGAATTGACTCAAATGAATCAAACTGATTTTGTTTCAATTGTGTCTATGTATAAAGACCTAAGCAATTGAACAACTCTTGAACTAGTTCTTATGAGTCATTTGAACTAGTTATGAGAAAGATGAATATGGTTAATATGAAAGCACTCATATGGCTAACCATTGGTCAACCATTTGTGAACCAACCAATGTACACGTTTAGGTACGGTTACTCAAACCTAAATGAATACATTTCATTTGTGTGTGACAAGCTAAGTTTCGATCTAACGGTTGAAAGATATTAGCTTGGATAAATCAGGTTTTTCATCTAACGGTGATTATTGAATGCTTTGTTACTAAGGTAAATTAGATTGTAAACCCTGATTTGAAAACTATATAAGGAGATGTCTAGCAACTGTGCAAAACTAATCCCCACACCTCATGTGTGATACTAGTTGGTTTGCTAGAGTCGATTCTCCTTTAATCGTAGGTTTCTTCTCGAGACCCTGTCGATTAACGACTGAAATACTTCATTGGGATTGTGAAGCCATACGAAACTACTTCTCTTGTGGTTGAGCGATCTGATCTTTCCATTTTCTATCGTACGAGTTCAACTGAGTAATTGACGTGATATTATATCTCCGATAGGGCAAGATAAAAAGAAATTACAAACATCTTCGTCTCATCGTTTGTGATTCCACAATATCTAGTTTCGCTACCATACGATTTAGATTATTGTGAGGTGATTGATAATACTAGGTTGTTCTTCGGGAATGTAAGTATGGTTTATCAATTGGTTCTTGTTCACCTTGATTTTAATCAAAAGACATAACAAAACTTTTAGGTTTATCTGTGGAAGACAGATTTACCTATCCTTGTAGACTTTTCTGTGTGATACAGATTTGTTTATTAAATTCTTTGACTTTGGGTCGTAGAAACTCTTGGTTGTGGGTGAGATCAGCTAAGGGAATCAAGTGCGTAGTATCCTGCTGGGATCAAAGACGTAAGGAGCACAATTGTACCTTGACTCAGTGTGAGATTGATTAGGGTTCAACTACAGTCCATACTGAAGTTAGTTTGTAGTAGGCTAGTGTCTGTAGCGGATTAATACAGTGTGGTGTTCAATCTGGACTAGGTCCCGGGTTTTTCTGCATTTGCGGTTTCCTCGTTAACAAAATTTCTGGTGTCTGTGTTATTTCTATTCCGCATTATATTTTGTTATATAATTGAAATATCACAGGTTGTGCGTTTGTATCGATCAATTATGAAATCCAACCTTTGGTTGTTGATTGGAAATTGATTGATCCTTGGATATTGGTCTTTGGTACCATCCAAGTTTATTATCCTTGTATTTGATAAAGACTCGCATATTTCTATTTGCTTGAGTATAATCAAATCAAGAGAGAGATATTAACTCCTCGATATACTTTTCTCTAGATTGAGTCTGACTGTCTAGTTGATTCTCTAGAAAGTATATTGGAGTTAGTCCATAAAGATTGTTAATCGAAGAATTGGGTGTGGTTGTTAGACCCCCGCATTTTTACTCCGGATTCCACTGTTCTTTCTAGTTGATTGGTTTACAGTGATATTTCTGAAATTATTATTAAGCTCCTTTTCTCATTAATTCACTATTAATCTATAAGGTGTCCAAATATTATATTGTAATCCCTAAACATGAATTATCAAAGAACTTATTCTAAGCATAACACATCGAATTGATTCACAACTAATTAAGAAAATCAATTTTGTCTTTATGTTGATCCTAGTGAATTAAATAAAATAAATAATTAAAGAAATTGTAAAGAGAAATTACCAATAAAGCATGAGTGAATAGTATCCTCATTTTCCTTGGTCACTGGGTATTTTAGCCGCTCAAAAACCCTCTCAAAGAATGTATTTATGCTCAAAAATGGTTTACAAATGATGAAAAGAGTGAAAATGGTGAAAATCGGGTTTGTAGCAATTATATTTGTTACAAACCAACTGTTACAGAGAACGATATAGTAGTAGTGTCACTGTCACTGTAGCATGAACGACTGTCTTCAAGGGTCTTATGTTCTTCGTTTCCTTCTTCAACAGCTGCATTGGCAGTTCTCTGTAACTCGATTTTTTTTCGGCTCTGTCGTGTTCTGAACTGTCCCAAAATCTCTCTGTCACCCTTCTCTGCTACCTCAACAGACTATTTATACTTGACAACCTCCAAATAATCTCGATTTAATGCTAGAATATCTTCTCTTTACTATTACGGAAATAACCGAGATTTCTTACTCTATTTAACTTCTTCACGTGTTTGTGGCTGGTTAACACGCTCTCATCTCGTGAATTTATGTGCCAGGTGACTTAGACCTTCTCTAGACACACGCAACATAGAGAAAAACTCTTTAAAGAATAAAAATCACTGTGAATATTTCACGCCTCCCTGTTTGATTGAAACACCGAGGAAACTTCTTTCATCAAACCAATCGGGTTAACAGCCATGTTTTGTCTTAACAGGCCCATACAAGTCCAAAGCCATGAAAGAATCCCCACAAAATCTTCCCAAACTCGATTCAACAATTACGTAGGTGACAAAATATTTCTCCCCCCAAAACAAACTTTTGAACGATGAAGAAGGAGGTGCCCTTATCCAGTACATGGGCGCCTTTTAGCAGATGGGTGCCCTGGGTGTGAATAGCAGGTGGGCGCTCCTTATCAAATGAGGTGCCCCTTATCCAAAGTAGGGGTCCGTTTAGCACATGTGCTCCGAGGACGCTCAGAGTAATATTTCGAGCCGATTTTTCCAAAAATGTTTATTTCCCAAAAATACATACAAACACGTAAAAGACCATAATAAGTACAAACTCGAGTACCAACAAATTAGAAAACTGAGGACAACTTAGACACAAATGTGTCTATCAAATACCCCCAAACTTATTATTTGCTAGTCCTCGAGCAAATCTAATCTAGAAAATAAAATCCTAACTCACTGTCGCAGGTATCGCGATTGTACTTAGCCTGTGCAACAAGCCTTTGAACCCCTAGGTGGCCCTAGTGACCGAGTTACAGTATCAGGAGGGTTTACCATAGGTGTACACACAAAACCTTTAGTCCATACCCTACCTATCTACGCAGAACCTTGAAAGGCACTAAATAATCTCCTTGGTTAGCATACTCCCATTGACTAGAAGATAAAGTATCCTGATGCGAAATTTCAATTGTTGTACACGAGTTTTCACTCAAGCATACTAAAATCCATTTACAAGTGACAGAGCTCTACTCAGTAGTCGCACTATGGATATCATATCCGGAGTCAACAAATCACATGAATAGATTGAGAGGATGGAAATAGAGAAAACGTAGATGGTTTTAAGGTGAACGGTGTTTCCCATATCTGTCTGAAGGCCTCTGCCAAGATGAACCTATCCTAATGGACTGAGATACAGGTCTGACTAATATCAACACAACTGGCATATACAAGAGAACCAGCGGTCGATAATCCTAACTCTAGGTCAACACAACTAGCATATACAAGGGAACCAGCGGTCAACTTTATTGAATTTATTCCGGTTGGCCTGATAGTCTGGTCTCAATTTTATTTTATTTTTTGCATTTTTTTTGCATTTTTCAATTTTCAATTTTTCAAAAAAAAAATCAATTTTTTTTTGTTTTTTTTTTGTGTGTATCTTAATCACTCTATTTCACCCTAGCAATGGTAACAACTTGATTCGTGTGCCCCACCAAGTCACTTAAAAGAAAAGAAAAATGAAAACAGAAGGTGAAAAGGACTCAACGAGATATGGCGAAACTACCATGTTATTTCTAACACCTGAGCTCTGTGCTTTTATGAATAAACTCTATTTAGATGTTTCCATCCACTCAAATTGGTTCGTCAACTCCTACAACCAAGATGCTTCCATCCACTTAGATTGGTTAGTGCCAACCTTAATAGGCATGAATTTCTAGGCTCTGGAGTTTATTTATTGCAACTAAAAGCTAACAAAAAGTTTCTTCCCCACCCCCAAACTTAAATCTAATATTGTCCTCAATGTTTCTAATGAAAGAGCAATACCAAAAAGTAAAGTAACATGAGGAATTAGTAAAGAGAGAAGTCAGAAAGATAGTACCTGGGTGAAGAGAGAAATCAAAAACTAATATACAACATACAATCGCCTCGATGGTCGATCAAGGGTAAGCAGGGTCCTCCAAAGGGACCTCCTCAACATCACTTGTAGAAAAGGGCTCTAAAAAGGGTTTCAATCTCTAACTGTTAACCTTCGAAGACTACTACCATCTGGTGTCTCGATCTTAAAAGCTCCATGAGGAAAGACAGTGTGAACAATAAAATAACTGATCCACCGAGAGCGTAACTTCCCGGGGAATAGATGCAAACGAGTATCATACAGAAGAACTTTTTGACCTGGAGAAAATGACTTTCCTAAAATATTTCTATCATGAACAAGCTTCATTTTGTTCTTATACTCCTTAGTACTATCGTGTGCATCTCTACGGATCTCTTCCAACTCATTGAGTTGGAGTTTCCTATGGGCTCCTTCCTTGTCAAGTGAAAAGTTTAGTTGCTTAACAACCCAATATGCTCTATGTTCTAACTTAACATGTAAGTGACATGCCTTTCCATACACATTTCGATAAGGTGACATCCCAATGGGGGTCTTAAACGCAGTACGGTAAGCCCACAAAGCATCAGTAAACCTAGACGACCAGTATTTCCGATTAGGATTAACTGTTTTCTCTAATATACGTTTTATATCCCTATTGGAAATCTCTACTTGACCACTAGTCTGTAATTGATACGGGGTAGCTACCTTATGTGTAATACCATATTTCTTCATCAAAAGCCTAAAGGTCCATTACAAAAGCGCGACCCTGCATCACTAATTATATCTCGTGGTGTACCAAAACGTGTAAGTATATTATCTTTCAAGAACTCAATCACAACCCTATGGTCATTGGTTTTATACGCAACCGCCTCAATCCACTTAGAGACATAGTCTACAGTGACAAGGATGTATAGGTTAATAAAAGAATTAGGAAACAGATCCATAAAGTCAATACCCCACACATCAAAGACCTCAACAACTAAAATAGGGTTCAAGGGCATCATGTTCCTACGGGAAATGGTTCCTAATTTCTGGCAACGTTCACAAGTAGCACAATAACTATGGGAGTCTTTAAACAACGAAGGCCAATAGAATCCACACTGCAATGTCTTAGCAACAGTCTTTTTAGCACTAAAGTGACCTCCACAAGCATGATCATGACAAAAGGAAATAATACTGGACTGGTCACTCTCAGGTATACATCTCCTAATAATCTTGTATGTAAAATACTTAAACAGATAAGGATCATCCCGAAAGAAGTGCTTAACCTCGGCTAAAAACCTAGAATGATCTTGTTTACCCCAATGTTGGGGCATTCGACCATTAACAAGATAGTTCACTATATTTGCGTACCAAGGTAATCAGGAAACAGAGAACAGTTGTTCATCAGGAAAACTATTCCTAACATGCGGAGAATCATCAAGGGTATCCACAACAAGCCTAGACAAGTGGTCTGCTACTACATTTTTTACACCTTTTTTGTCTCTAATGTCTAAGGAAATTTCCTGCAACAAAAGGATCCATCTAATCAATATAGGTTTAGTATCCTTCTTGGAAAGAAGATACTTCAAAGCAACATGATCAGTGAAGATTATGACCTTAGAACCTAAGAGATAAGTGTTTGTACCCAAAATAAATTCTAGGCACAAAACATGATGATTTGATGATGATTAAATACATTAGGGTTATGAAACAAATCGAAGAAAAATAAAGAGACACAAGGATTTAACGTGGTTCGGCAAGTGTTGCCTACGTCCACAGAGAACAAAGAAATAATTTATTGATTGTAGGATACAATAGTTTTCCTTGGGTTAGCTAACCTAAAATTCCATGTCTCTTAGGGTTTAGAATACATATATTTATAGTGTTATGTAACCCTAATTTTGGTGTAAACTTGATATGCAAGCAACTTGGGCAACAAGACTTCTGGAAACTTCTAGAATCTTCTTTACGGGCTTGATTAGCGGGCTTGATTAATGGGCCTTCCGTGTATTTTATACACGGTACAAACATCGCCCCCTCTTAACCTCCAACTTGTTGGGGGTTAAGAAATTCCTTTATCCTTCTGCGTCGACCGTTGATGACGTAACTCGCCCCCCAAGCGTGAGTAGTGATATTACAAAGACGCCCCCAACTGTAATCCCCTGCAAAAAAATTGCTCACGTGCTAGGCGAGACTTTTTGCCACGTGGTGGACTTGTGATTCTCGAGAGCTAGTCGAGTCTTGAGTGAAATGTAATGTGCGTGCTTGAGTCTTAAGTTAAGAAGATTAAGGCTATATGCGACGGAGGCATGTACATAACTGCAAAAATGAATCATGGAACATTGTTGTACATATCCGACATGGTTTTCCCTGCAAAATATGCTCATGTTAGTTTACCATTCTTAAAAAACGTGATACGTACCTGAAATTTTCATTCCTAAATACACAGCTTGCCAAGTCCATATTCGTCCTCGTTGGCCTTTATGGAGCAAGGTTTTTTTGCTCGCAACGTAACAAGGCTGAAGCGCTCGCTGCTCGGGCTGGCTGGCTGTTGCTTGTGTTGAGTACGAGTCTTTTTACCAATATCGGACATTGGGCTCGCGGTTGAGACGAGAATTTATACTTGCCAAGGTGCAAGTCTTTCATACTCGCGTGCAAGGCGAGATTTTATGCTTGCGATAAGAGCAAGACTTATGTGCTCACGTGCAAGCTGAGGCTTTAGGTGCTTGCGATATGATGCAAGGATAAATATTGAAGGGTCTAGGAAATCCTCATCTCGCACTCGATCATGTCACTGATCACGAACCTCGAAATCGATTACGTCGCTATCCACGATCCTCGAACTCGATCATGTTGTTGCCCCAAGTGCACATAAAAGTTTCTGGAACACAGAAATTTTTGCTTCCATGCTGTGGTGAATCGAAAGACGATTCAAACGAGCCGAAAATCACTCAATTCGGACTTAAAACGGAAAAGTTATTGGCGAAACAAGATGTGAATGATATGCACGCTGAACAGACTTAGATTACTGAGTCATGTTTTGTTGTACAAAAGAATTGGCAGCACAGATGGTTGAAGGATGGAAGGTGCAACCTACAGGTCATGAGATCGAATGAGATCGATTCCTCCCTCTTGAATATATTTTTCTTCTTTTTCTTGAACTACCAAGGCACTATCCTGACTGGATCTGAATGCTAACATGGCAGCGAACATACTGACGTGTCACCTGGTGAGGTGGCACGAGCTTGCTGATTGGATAACTTCTATTGACGTGGCGCCTTTTATGTTGACTTGGCATCCAGTGCTGACGTGGATGCAAGCTGATGTGGCGTAGTGTACTAACGTGGTGGACACGTGCTGACATGGCGGACATTGCTGGCGTGGATGACATGTGCTGACTGTATCGGGTCTGCTGACGTGTTTGATAGTGACTGGACCGTCTTTGCTTAGGTGTACACACGTGGCGCCGAATGTACACTGCTTAGTCAGCGGATGAGAAGTACTGGATCGCTGGTGTACGGGAGCTGAACAGATCCTATGGATGAGATCCTCTGAATTTTACGGTGTAGATTTCTTCGATCTGGAGCTGTACGTGAGGTTGGACAAATCTAACAGACTAGATTTCGTTGATCTGACGGATGTGAGTGGCTGGATGATAAGCATTCATAACGCTTTCTGCAACATATATAATTGTTACTGTTTTCTGGATTCTGTAACGCATCTGTACTGTCTTTCGCATAGCCTTCTGCAATCTTTTCGCAACAGTTTTCTGTTTGTAACAGTTTCTTCAACTTGTGCAACAGACTCTTTAGCTTCGCAACAGTTACGTAAAAACCCTAATTTTTTCTTCTTTTGCTGATTTTTGCATGGAATCTCGTGCATGATTTCTTCCACACTTTTCTCAATGGAAAAACACGATCGTGTCACTCGAATCCCCTTAGTCGGCGCCAATGTTTGTACCCAAAATAAATTCTAGGCACAAAACACGATGATTTGGTGACGCTTAAATAAATTAGGGTTATGAAACAAATCGAAGAAAAATAAAGAGACAAAAGGATTTAACGTGGTTCGGCAAGTGTTGCCTACGTCCACAGAGAAATAGTTTATTGATTGTAGGATACAATAGTTTTCCCTGGGTTAGCCAACCTAAAATTCCATGTCTCTTAGGGTTTAGAATACATATATTTATAGTATTATGTAACCCTAATCTTGATGTAAACTTGATATGCAAGCAAATTGGGCAATAAGACTTCTGGAAACTTCTAGAAACTTCTTTATGGGCTTGATTAGCGGGCTTGATTAATGAGACTTCCGTGTATTTTATACACGGTACAAACAATAAGGTCTAAACTTATCTAAGGCAAACACAGTGGCTAACAGTTCCTTCTCTGTAGTTGTATAGTTCAACTGGGCATCATTCAGAGTTTTGCTAGCATAGTAAATCACATGAGGTAATTTGTTTTCTCGCTGACCTAGCACGACACTAATAACATAATCTTAAGCATCACACATTATCTCAAAGGATAGGTTCCAGTTAGGTGCCTGGACTATGGGGGAGGTAATGAGCAAACACAATGGCTAACAGTTCCTTCTTTGTAGTGGTATAGTTCAACTGGGCATCATTCAGAGTTTTGCTAGCATAGTAAATCACATGAAGTAATTTGTTTTCTTGCTGACCTACACGACACCAATAACATAATCTTAAGCATCACACATTATCTCAAAGGATAGGTTCCAGTTAGGTGCCTGGACTATGGGGGGCGGTAGTGAGTAAAGTCTTAAGCTTCTCAAAAGCCTTTAAACAAGCATCATCAAAGACAAACTTAACATCTTTTGTAAGCAAATTGCAAAGAGGTCTAGAAATCAAGCTAAAATCCTTAATGAATCGGCGATTAAACCTGCATGCCCTAAGAATGACCTAATATCTCTTACGGTTTTTGGGACCTGTAGAGTCTTAATATGGTCAACTTTGGCTTTATCTACCTCTATACCCTTAGAAGATACGATATGCCCTAAAACAATTCATGAACGAGCACTATATTATTTTCCTTACAGCTAGTCAACACTAATGACAAATGATGCAAGCACTCATCGAAAGATGAACCAAACACTGAAAAATCATCCATAAAAACCTCTAAGAACCGTTCTACCATGTTAGAAAATATGCTCATCATACAACGCTGAAAAGTCGCAGGAACATTACATAACCCGAAAGGCATGCGTCTATACGCAAAGGTACCAAAGGGACAGGTAAAAGTGGTTTTTTCTTGGTCTTCTGGGCAATAACAATCTGATTGTAACCAGAGTATCCATCTAAAAAGAAATAATGACTATGTCCATCTAATCTCTCTAGCATTTGGTCGATAAAGGGAATGGTAAAGTGGTCCTTCCTAGTGACCTTGTTCAATTTCCTATAGTCAATACAAACACGTCAACCCGTGGTCACTCGGATCGGGATTAACTCATTGTTCTCATTCTGGACTACAATAATACCAGATTTCTTTGGGATAACCTGAACAGGGCTGACCCACTTACTGTCTGAAATGGGATAGATAATGTCTGCATCTAACAACTTAAGGACCTCGGTTCAAACTACTTCTTTCATGTTAGGGTTTAGTCGACGTTGCATCTCCCTAGAAGGTTTGGTGTCTTCCTCTAAATAAATTTGATGCATACAAACAGTAGGACTTATACCCTTAATGTCTTCTATGGTCCACCCTAAAGCTTCCTTGTTGTTTTTAAGGACGATAACTAGCCTACTTTCCTGATCACTATCCAAATCGGATGCTACAATCACATGTAAAGTTTCAGATGGGCCTAAAAACACATACTTCAAGGTATCTGGTAGTTGTTTAAGGTACAACTTAGGAGGCTCCTCTAACGAAGGAACTAGAGTAGACTTAGAAACTGGTAGTGTTTCGAACTTAGGTATTCATCCATTACTAGTGTCTAACAAAGGGGATGAATCTAACAAAGCATTTACCTCATTAATCGCATTATCATCATCAAAATCAATCCCAAAGTGAGCTAGGCATTTATCTAATGGATCTTCAAACAAAGTGTTTGGTAATGACTCCTTCGACTAATGTTCCTATCATGTTTACCTATTCTATGCTCGAGTCATCTAGCTCAGAGGGTAGCTTACTAATATTAAAAATTTTCAGCTCAATAGTCATGTCACCAAAAGGAAAATTCATAGTACCATTTCTACAGTTGATGATCGCATCGGATGTAGCTAAAACCGGGTGACCTAAACTTACCGATATTTGGTTCTCTGGGTCAGGGACAGGTTGAATATATAAGATAACAAAATCCACTGGATAAGTAAACTTGTCGACCTCAGTAAGAACATCCTCGATCACACCACGAGGAATTTTAACATACCTATCAGCTAACTGAAGTGTCATCTGGGTAGGTTTCATCTCACCAAGTTCTAGTTTAAGGTACACATGATATGGTAGTAAGTTCTGGCTCCTAAGTCAAGCAACGCTTTCTCAACACGGTAATTACCTATTGTGCAAGAAATGCTAGGGGACCCTGGTGATGAGTGCCAAATATTGTATATATTTGCACCTTTTTATTGGCATTTAACTCATCATTTGTGCACTAACGCTCCATTTTATCCCATATTCTGTGTTTTCGTTGTTTTCAAGAATAAATACTTTTCTCAATTAATTTTGCATTTTTAGGTTATAAATAAAGTTTGGATGGAATTACGGAGCGAAAAGAGCAGAAAAGTGGTGGAAGCCGAGAGGAATCACGCAAGGAAGCTACGAAGAATGTTGTGCGCAAGACCAAAAGGCTAGAAATGGGCTTAACAAGGAAGAAATTGTTCTTAAAGAAGAAATGGGCTCAGAATTATCCGAAGCCCAACTTATCTCCCAAACCAATACCAAAATCCATTGCCCACTTCTCCTGTAGCCGTCAGATTGGATCCTCAGCTGAATCCAACGGTCGCTTCATCGCCGATACATCAAATTTGCTACAACCGCTTCACACCACGGCACCTAACTCCATCTTGGACCGTCAGTTTTGATGTATTCCATCATCCAACGGTCGCTCCACATCCATCTCCATCGCGCCGTTGGATCATTCTATCACCTTTTCATCCTACGTTTTTCACAATCAAAACATCAAAATTTGATGTCCCGTCTAACATCCTAGCACCTAGGTTTATATCCCCAAAACAAACAAGCCCTAACTCCAACCCATCGACCTTCTCTTTCTTCTTCCCCCGTCTTCTCTTCTGCAACTCCATGTCCAGCGCCACCAACTCCATTGCCCCGTCGCTGCCACCACCACCAACCCTTCATGATCTCTCAAATCACTAACCCATCACTACCCCCATCATTATTACCACTTTCACCAACTCTATGTCCTTCTAATTTCTCAATTTCACGCCTCACCCATGTCAGGAACCCTAGAGGTGAAATTGATAAATTAGGTCGGAATAGAGTTGCAATTAGGGCATGGGAAGAGCAGGAGAAGACGAATAAGAAGCATGGGTCGACGAATTTGATTGCTATCAGTGTTTAGGTAAAGTTTAATTTCAACTTTTTTGAAACCCTAAATTCTGTGAAATTAGGTATTTGGGGGAAACTCATGTAAACTATAAATTGACGTCTTGGTTGTGAGATTGGGTATGCCCGGATTAGCCGGTGCACCAAGCTGTAGTAGTATATTGTGTTCATCATGTTCTAATTACTTTTGCTAGGGTTGAGATGAAACCATTAATTTGCTGCTAAGTTTGATTCATGTTTCTGATATTGTTCTTTTTGTGCTTTACTTGTTTAGGATAAATATAATCTGAGCTCTTCATCATTTTACTTTCACAGTGTATGTCATGCGTCCATTGTAGTTAGAATACTTCTGTGATGAATGTGCTGCAATTCATGCTTCATTGTCTGTTATTGATCCCTTGACTAATTGTGCCCTGAAAAGACAGTTAGTGCTTTGGAAAGATACCCTAATTGCGATTAGAATATCCATCTTAGGAAAGGTTTAATTATCTAAGTTATCAAATTGATCTGTGATTAGTTGTGATGTGAGAAGACAGCTAATACTATGGATTAGTTAGTTGGCTTAGTTGATATTAATCCATCCATTGAGACCCTGGATAAACGCCAGGCTTGCGTCTTGTCCGGTGTCCATAAAAAGGGACAAGAACATTATTGAAACTGGACTGACTTAGCTGAGATTATGTGGTGGATTCGACTGCCCTAGTGCCCTTTAATATGCATTCTTGTTTTCTATTTTGTGTTACATAACCAACACCTAGCTGTATCGGCAAACAAAACCCTCTATTTGTGTTACTTCTTGTTCTGAAATCAGTTGTAGTTAAAACCATAGATTCAACTATACACACCAAGTCCTTGAGGACAAACCCCTTCTTACCTCACTCACTACAATTTTTGCTCTCTGCTACTGCTGCTGCTGCCTGTCTGCTCGGGTACTGCTGCTGTTGTGTTACTGTTGCCTGCTGAACCTTTGATACAGCCAGCCTCTGGTGCTGCTGTTGTTTGCCTCTTGCTGCTGCTGGTGCTGCTATGCCGCTGCTTCTCTGTGCTGCTGGAAAAGAACCAAGCCCAACGGGGCTGTGCAACTAAAAGCCATCTGGGCTTCCCTTTAGAGTGTAAGCCTAAACCCAATTTGTGGGCTTGTTCCAATTATTTTTAGGCTTGCTTTAGACTGTTTTTAGGCTTGTAAATTTTAAACATCTGAACTGTGGGCTTAAACCCAGTTCACTGGGTTTGTGTTTCTTCTCCCACTAAAACTCTCTGGCCTTTGAAACTTGTTTTGAAAACTTTGTAACCCAACTGCAAATTTAAAATTTTGGAATTGTGGGCTTGAAACCCAAGATAAGACTTGTTTTTAAACTGAGGGATTAAGCCCATTTGAAAGTTAAATCTGCATTGTGGGCCTAGTCTTTTCGGCTAACTGAGAGCCCAACAATCAAAAAAACTCGCAGTGGGCCTCGTCTCACTGATTTTAACTCGTTAGTTGGGCTTCGTCCAAACTTCTCAGCTGGGCCGTGCATCCTCCACCAATGTGGGATTTCCTCCCTTTAAAGTTTCTTTCTCCCTAAAAACCAAAAAGTTTCTTTCTCCCATAAAAACCAAAGTTTTCCAAATGTTTCCCTAAAAACCAAAAAAAAAAAAATTCCCATAAAAACCAAAAACTTTTCACCCCCAAACCTACAAAATTTTGGGCTTCACCAACAGTGGGCCTACAAAATTCAAAGTTTTAAAACAACTCCCAAACCCAACAGCTAGGGCCTTGTCACCAAAACTCTTGCTCCACCAATGTGGGCTTGCTCCCAATCCTAAAACCAAAAGTTTTGCTCCTAATTTAAAAAAAAAAAAAAAAAACAAATACCCACCAATGTGGGTTTGCTTCCAATTTTAAAAACCAAAGTTTTCTTTTTATCTGCCAATTAAAACCAAAAATTTTCTCCCTCTTTAAAAACCAAAATTTTATCCCAAGCAAAACCAAATTTTCTTTTCAAAACCCAACAAAACCAAAATTTCCCAATTTTAACCAAAATTCCCATTTGGGATTTACCTTTAAAGCCTAAAACCAAATTTTTGAAACCCATAACTGAAAAGTGTGGGCCTTATTTCTCTTTTTGAATTGTGTGATTGTTTGATAAACATAACATGTCTGGATTTTGGTCTGCCACTGGGAATAAATCTATTAGAGAAGATTACGGGCAAGATTCACCTTATGAGCCTCCCACAGACCATGATGTCAATAGTTATAGGGATTATTATTATGGACCTTCTGTAGGTCATGAACCTCAATATGCAAACCCTAATGACTATTCACACATGTATCATCCACCATTGAGTGAAAATGAACATCTAGACAATATCCAACTCACACATTCGTCACTTGTGAATCAGTTAGAGGCTCGGATCACTGCTTTAGAAATGCAAACACATGAGAAATATGTAGCATCTAGTTCACATAGACGACCTGAAATCTATGCATGTACCTTATGTGGTGGTTTAGACCACCCGGATAAATATTGCTATATTTTGCATGATTATAGGCAATTTAGAGAATCCCATGAAAATCCAAATTATGAAATGCCCACAAATTGTGAGGCTGGTAGTCATTGGGACCATAATCAATCCTTTGAGGGTTGCGATCAATCTTTTATAAACCCTAATGACCATGCACACATGTACCATTCACCACAATTTGAACATGAAGAATTTTGTACTCCCATGAATTTAGACTCCACCACAGAAGCTTTCAGACTCAGTGAGCAAAACTTTGCTAGATCTACATCACGAATTCAGGCATATTTAGATCAGATTTTGCTTCACCTACAAAAGGAGGAAATTCATGAGGAAATGTATGTTGTCCCTAATGAAGTGTCTAGTCCCATTCATGTAAATGATGTTGAATATGAACCTAATTTAGAGGAACATGAATCGACTAATGACACCACCACTGTTAATGAGGACCAATATGCATGTTACCATGATGATGATTATGAAGATTATGATGATAATGATGTTATGTTAGAAGAACATGAAAATATTGTGGAACCTTTTGGTTCAATAACATATGGCTTCTCGCCCTCGACCTTCATGAATGTTGTTTCTTCTAATACTCATAGCAAATCATATGATTTTGATTTGATATGGTACTTGTACAATTGTTCTTCGAAGATGAGCATGACATAGGAATAGTTGAATCTTCTGTAGACACTAATGTTAATATGCATGAAAACAAATTTGATGTGTCTGATTCCTTGCCTAAGTCACAAAATGTTATTTCTTCCGATGTTGATTTGAGTACTACGGACAATCATGATACCGATTTAGGTCTTGATGTTTTGTTCGATGAATGTGAGCATGATTTACCAATTTCTGATTTAGGGGAAGTATGTGTTGGTACTATTGATCTTATCCATGAAAATAACTTAGAAGTACCAACTTTCTTACCTAAATCGCATATTGAGATTATTCCACCCAACCTAGATTTGGTTTGTAACAAAACTTTTAAACCAACTTTTCTGAAAATTCCCAACCTAGGATTGGAACTGTGTGCCTCCCAAGTCCTTCTGGACTATTTTGCATCAAAATACAACATTTTTAAAGAGCCACAATTGGAATACATTTCTTTGCCC
The DNA here is from genome assembly GCF_003573695.1 of Papaver somniferum. Taxonomy (NCBI): domain Eukaryota; kingdom Viridiplantae; phylum Streptophyta; class Magnoliopsida; order Ranunculales; family Papaveraceae; genus Papaver; species Papaver somniferum. The sequence continues at coordinate 170,339,876 of NC_039360.1, read as the reverse complement.
ATCCCGCAAAAAGTCAATTTTGAGTTAGACCTGGTGAATCCCGAAACCCCAAAATTGCTAGATTTTGTGCTTAAAAATAAATCTGTTGAAAAATTCAGGTTTATGGGTGATTCATTCGGTTGTTCACTCTCACTCCCATTTAAGTCCAACTATAGTTGTTTGAAACTGTCTATGTTTCAACACTTTGTCTTTTGGGTTGATCCTCAACTCTTTAGACTGTATGTATATAGTGAATTGTTTGTATATAATCTGGTAGGTAATGTTTAGTGGAATCATATGTTTCTTGTATATATTGTGCTAACCCAATGTGAATTCAGTTGAGTTACTGTTGGGTTTTGCCTTGAATAATGGAGTTCAAAACTTGCTTTCGCCAATATCCGGTAATCTCTTTCCTTTTTCTACACTTAGCATAGTTCTCATGGTATGTGTTATAATCATGTTTATCTTTTGAAACATTGAGGACAATGTTTAGTTTAGGTTTGGGGGTGAAAAGTAGATACTTTGATAACATGCTATAATTGAAAACATGACTCTCTTTTTGAAGAAAAAAAAATAAGAAAATGAAAATAAAAAAATTGAAAAAAAACATAAAAATGGAGCTCATTTACCTTGAAATGTTGACTCTTGTGCATGTATGTAAACATAAGGATTCTTAGTCTAGATATTTAGGCACCCTGATTCTAGCACAATTCACATAGTGATAAGAAACTTGCACGCGCACGATCTACCAATACATGTATAGCCTCATCCTTGAGGTGTTCTATCGGAAGTTTTAGTTGCCAATCACTTTAGAATACTGAACGAAACTTGACTAGCTTGTTCTTTGGTTGGTTGGGATAGAAGGTGGAGGTTACATTAAGAAAGACAACCATCGAATTTAACTGGGTGCATCAAAAAGGGCTACCTCTTGCAAAGTGTCATGTAATTTTTTGTTTCTTTTTGCTTATGTATCAAAAGAGTTACCATGTTGTAAATATTTTTTCAAAAAAAAAAAAAAAACGATGTATATATTCAGAAAAATATCAAAAAAAATCAAAAAAAAAAATCAAGTATTTATCAATTCCATCCTCTCTTGTTCCAAAAATAAAAGAGAGTAGTCAATGTAAATAAGAGTCATGTAAAGAGTCATTTTTTGTGTTATAAGCAAGGAAGGGTGTATGTCATTGATGTACAACGCGAGTAATTGTGAAATACCTCCAACTCATTCACAATTCTCGTAAAGTCCGGACAGCTAGATAGATTTCGACCTCGGTTCTTAGCCTGAGAAACTATCTCTTGGTGATTAGTAGTCATAACATCCGATCTTTCTTTACAAATGTGTAGATACACTTTACACTCTTATCACATGTCTTTATTTGTTATCAGTGCTAGGATTGTGTCTTTGATAGCTTGATTGACATCTCCATTTTGCTGTGAGCTTAAACTGTCTTGCACATGTCACATTTCATGGAATCTGAGCTTATATCTTGTCCTAGAACTTTGTAGGTACGTTCTAAACAAACCTTCACGAGACTTCAACTCGTCCACTAGGGGCACTTAGTGGTTTAAAAGGCTTATTGCATTCGCTAAATGCAATCGAGAGACCATCGACAGTGGTATAGGTAGGATTTCCTTAGTTTTGTTTTACTTGAGGACAAGTAAAATTCAGGTTTGGGGGTATTTGATGAGTGCCAAATATTGTATATATTTGCACCTTTTTATTGGCATTTAACTCATCATTTGTGCACTAACGCTCCATTTTATCCCATATTCTGTGTTTTCGTTGTTTTCAAGAATAAATACTTTTCTCAATTAATTTTGCATTTTTAGGTTATAAATAAAGTTTGGATGGAATTACGGAGCGAAAAGAGCAGAAAAGTGGTGGAAGCCGAGAGGAATCACGCAAGGAAGCTGCGAAGAATGTTGTGCGCAAGACCAAAAGGCTAGAAATGGGCTTAACAAGGAAGAAATTGTTCTTAAAGAAGAAATGGGCTCAGAATTATCCGAAGCCCAACTTATCTCCCAAACCAAAACCAAAATCCATAGCCCACTTCTCCTGTAGCCGTCAGATTGGATCCTCAGCTGAATCCAACGGTCGCTTCATCGCCGATACATCAAATTTGCTACAACCGTTTCACACCACGGCACCTAACTCCATCTTGGACCGTCAGTTTTGATGTATTCCATCATCCAACGGCCGCTCCACATCCATCTCCATCGCGCTGTTGGATCATTCTATCACCTTTTCATCCTACGTTTTTCACAATCAAAACATCAAAATTTGATGTCCCGTCTAACATCCTAGCACCTAGGTTTATATCCCCAAAACAAACAAGCCCTAACTCCAACCCATCGACCTTCTCTTTCTTCTTCCCCCTTCTTCTCTTCTGCAACTCCATGTCCAGCGCCACCAACTCCACTGCCCCGTCGCTGCCACCACCACCAACCCTTCACGATCTCTCAAATCACTAACCCATCACTACCCCCATCATTATTACCACTTTCACCAACTCTATGTCCTTCTAATTTCTCAATTTCACGCCTCACCCATGTCAGGAACCCTAGAGGTGAAATTGATAAATTAGGTCGGAATAGAGTTGCAATTAGGGCATGGGAAGAGCAGGAGAAGACGAATAAGAAGCATGGGTCGACGAATTTGATTGCTAACAGTGTTTAGGTAAAGTTTAATTTCAACTTTTTTGAAACCCTAAATTCTGTGAAATTAGGTATTTGGGGGAAACTCATGTAAACTATAAATTGATGTCTTGGGTGTGAGATTGGGTATGCCCCGATTAGCCGGTGCACCAAGATGTAGTAGTATATTGTGTTCATCATGTTCTAATTACTTTTGCTAGGGTTGAGATGAAACCACTAATTTGCTGCTAAGTTTGATTCATGTTTCTGATATTGTTCTTGTTGTGCTTTACTTGTTTAGGATAAATATAATCTGAGCTCTTCATCATTTTACTTTCACAGTGTATGTCATGCATCCATTGTAGTTAGAATACTTCTGTGATGAATGTGCTGCAATTCATGCTTCATTGTCTGTTATTGATCCCTTGACTAATTGTGCCCTGAAAAGACAGTTAGTGCTTTGGAAAGATTCCCTAATTGCGATTAGAATATCCATCTTAGGAAAGGTTTAATTATCTAAGTTATCAAATTGATCTGTGATTAGTTGTGCTGTGAGAATACATCTAATACTATTGATTAGTTAGTTGGCTTAGTTGATATTAATCCATCCATTGAGACCCTGGATAAACGGCAGGCTTGCGTCTATTCCGGTGTCCATAAAAAGGGACAAGAACATTATTGAAACTGGACTGACTTAGCTGAGATTAGGTGGTGGATTCGACTGCCCTAGTGCCCTTTAATATGCATTCTTGTTTTCTATTTTGTGTTACATAACCAACACCTAGCCGTATCGGCAAACAAAACCCCTTATTTGTGTTACTTCTTGTTCTGAAATCAGTTGTAGTTAAAACCATAGATTCAACTACACACACCAAGTCCCTGAGGACAAACCCCTTCTTACCTCACTCACTACAACTGACCCTGTATACTTGCATGTCTAAGTTGTAGGTTCTTTTAAAACCACACCACCTGGGTCTTTATACTTAGGAGTAGTGGTATTCTGAATAATATAACTCACGTGGCTAGCTAGAAAGGATTTCTTTTGGACACTAAGCTTTCGCATTCGCGTACACATATCCTTAAGGAACTTGGCATAAGCGGGAATATTCTTAATTGCATCTAATAATGGAAGGTTGATAGTTACCTGCTTAAAAACCTCCAAAATATCATTAAAGTTGGACTCCCTCTTAGTTGGAACTAGCAGCAGCGGGAATGGCGCTCTGGGAACAAAGCTGGACTTATTAGGACCCTCATTTGTCTCTTTAGAGACTCTATCAGTCTCCTCATTTTCTGGCTCAGAAGGGTGAACTACAACATGTTCACTTTCAGGCATGGAAACCTTATTGTCAACTTTCTTTCCACTCCTAAAGGTTGTAATAGAGTTCACATGATTGTACGATTTCTCTCCTTTGGGATTAGGATCAGTATGACTAGGGAACCTTCTGTTATCTCTCTCACTTAGAGTCTTAGCTATTTGACTTACTTGAAGTTCTAACTTAGCAAGAGTCTGGGCATTAGTTTGAAAATTCTGCTTGGTTTCCTGTTGAAAACTAACCTGGCTCTTTACTAACATTTCTTGGCTCTTTCTTAATATACTAAGAGATTCCTATAAGCTAGTCATTTTATTCTCAGAAGGGATATGGAACTGGGCTTGTCCTGAAGAATTCTTATTATAACCAAAACCCGGGGGAGGCTGATAATTACTAGATTGACCTTGATTCTGGCCTTCAGACCAAGAGAAATTAAGATGGTTTCTCCAACCAGGGTTGTAGGTCTCTGAGTATGGATCAAACTTCTGAAGGTTTTTCAAACCTAGAGTTGTTATAGATAGCATGGGCTTGCTCTTCACTAACCCGACCTTCCCAAAACGAGTTATCCGGCTCTATTCCACAACTAAAGACTTGAGAGGCTTTATTCCTAACATCAGGCTCAACAAGAGACCTATGTTTAGACTGATTCAATTCCAAAGCTTCTAAACTTCTAGACAAGGCAGCAAACTTAGCATCTGATTCAAAGTCGGTATCTACCACATTAGTGCTACTTCTATTGACCAAGAGTCTTTTAGGGGTTCAACACTAGACTCCCATTGTTGTGACTTTTCAGCCACTTCTTCTAAAAAGGTATAAGCTTCATCAGCAGTTTTATTTTGGAACCTACCAGCACATAAAGACTCGACCATGGCTTTGGTCGAATAGTCTAAACCGTCATAAAGAATTTCAACTAGTTTCATTTTCTCAAACCCATGGTTAGGACATTGCGACAAGAGATCTATAAATCTCTCTAAAAACCTATAAAGAGATTCTCCTTCTTGTTGCACACTGGAACTAATTTTCTGCCTAACAGATGTGGTCATATGCTTAGGTTAAAACTTTAAGTAGAAAGCAGCAATAATTTTGTTCCATGTTTCCATAGACTTGGATGACAGGTTATGCAGCCAGGACTTGGCTTTATCTCTCAAGGAAAAGGGGAACATCCTAAGTTTCAAGACTTCATCACTAAGGTTTTTAATCTTAATTGTTCCACAAATTTCTTCAAAATCCCTAACATGAAAGTAAGGGTTTTCATCATCTTTTCATAAGAATATAGGGATCATCTGAAGAATACCAGGTTTCAACTCATAATTAGCCGTAGAGGCTGGCAATTTAATACACAATGGTCGTTTGGTCTTAGTTGGGTACATATAATCTTTCAAAGTAGCCATTGCTGGCACAGCTGAAGTACTAAGGGTACTTTCCTCACGAATAGGCAGATTCTCAAAACTGAAGTTTCCAAAAATAGGGCTCTCAAAAGAAGAGTCTTCGAGCTCCCCGCTTCCACAAGAATAACTACTAGGTTTTTCACTAATCAATCGACCTAGAGTGTCTCTTTTCCAAGACCGTTCTCTAATAACCTCGGGCATACACTAGAAAAACATAAAAAAACAAAAAACAAATCCTAAAAGGAAGGGAAGTTCTAAACAAACACACACAAGGCTGACTCCACCACAGCAAACCTACTGATTTCTAGCAAACAAAAAGCATGATTTCTCCACTTAGATTGTTTCTAGACCAGAGCTTCTATTCTTTCGAAAGGAAATTCGTTATAATTTAAGCAAACTTATCTGGAATCAATCTGAGTTAAAGTAAGTTGAATAGAGACAAGGGAATTACCTCAATGGAGCTTTGACACCGAGGCCTCACTGGCAAAACATTCACTTGGGTTACAAGGCGGCACGTTCAACTTACATTAACCATCATGAACTTCGAAATATGCTTAAAAGAGCAACCGATATTTTTCGAATGACTTTCCTATTAAGCTCGTTACCCTATCGGTCTCGTTCTAGTCAGTATTTTGAGCTTGGGTTCGCGTAGGTTGTGTGTTCCTAAGGCAGGCAAGAAGAGAACGGTGATGAAATCCGAACCCTTATCTTGTATGGCCAGGCCTTGCCCTTTACTAGGAAACTAAACCGTTTTCAGTCCTCAACATATATGCATACGAACGAAGACAGTAAACCCGCTGAAAGGGGATTCACGGGTGCTTCGAAAAACTTACCTCCTGTACCAGACGGGCGAAGAACCGTTGTAGTTGACTCAGGACACGACTCCTATGTCATGTACGAACCCGATGGGTCGAGGAAATATCGTATTTGTCGTCCTTCTCTGCAAACAGTTTATATTTAATTTACCCTTCCTTAGGGTTTAAAAAAAATGTCTCAGTGTCCAATGTCCAAAAGTAAAGTGCAAAAGAAAAAGAAAATTACAAAAATAAAAGATATCCTAATACAATTTCTGAAAGAAAATCTACCGAAAATCTAAAAATTAAAATTAAAATACAACTAAAATCTAAAAAAATAAATAAAATTCTTTGCCTTTTTCCTTTTATTTTAGCTTTTATCTTTAACTCCGGGTATTTTAGTCACCAAAGTTTTTGACTCAATTTTCTTTTCGATCCAAACTCCAAACCTGTATCACAAAGATAAATACCCAAAGAAATGTAAAATAGAACAAAGTGAAAATAATAAAAATAAAAACCTAAAAATAAATCTAAAAACTCTAACTTCAAAACAAGTCCGCGTCGGCGGCACCAAAAATTGATGGGATTTTAAAGTTGTTGTAGTAATGGGTTCGTTGAGACTTGTGAAAGCAATAAATTTTCGACTTAGTAAAACTTAAAAATAAAGAAAATTCGAAATAAAAAGTGATGTGAAGATTTAAAAATAGACCAATGCTCCGGATTCCACTATTCCTTCTAGTTGATTGTAAACTAGAGTCGTTCACTCCTTCAAACCCTTCAGGGTTTAACGATTAAAAATACTTCACTAAGGGATTCATGAATCCAGGTCCAACTATCATTATCTTGATAGTTCGTATATCCTAATCTTGCCACTGATTGTTGAGTCTCACTGCGATCAGGCAAGATAGATAGAAATCGCAAAGTTTCTTCGTCTCGGATATTGTGATTCCACAGGTATACTCCTCAATAACGATTCTTTGTTGAAATTAGAATACGAATTACTTGTGAGGTGAATAATAATCTAGGTTGCTCTTCGGAAGTCGTAAGTACTGGATTTTGAGGTTTGTTAGACGTTATTTATTGCAATCGATTTCCTATCTCACCTTGATCTTTGATCAGAACGAAAATCACATATAGGCTTATCTGTTGAGGTAGGAGAAAAGGGTACTGACGGAGAGATTTTGGGAGAGTTCAGAACATTACAGAGCCTAAAAAAATCGAGTTGCATAGAACTGCCATTGTTGCCGCTGAAGAAGGAAACGAAGAACATAAGACCCTTAAAGACAGTCGTTCATGCTACAGTGACAGTGACACTACTGCTATATCGTTCTCTGTAACAGTTGGTTTGTGACAAATATAATTGTTACAAACCCGATTTTCACCATTTTCACCTTTTTCGTCATTTGTAAACCATTTTTGAGCAAAAATACATTCTTTGAGAGGGTTTTCAACATGATGAGCGGCTAAAATACCTAGTGACCAAGGCAAAGGAGGATACTATTCACTCATGCTTGATTGGTAATTTTTTTTTACAATTTATTTAATTATTTATTTTATTTAATTCACTAGGATCAACATAAAGATAAAATTGGTTTTCTTAATTAGTTGTGAATCAATTCGACGTGTTATGCTTAGAATCAGTTCTTTGATAATTCATGCTTGGGGATTACAATTTAATATTTGGACACCTTATAGATTAATAGTGAATTAATGAGAAAAAGACCTTAATAATAATTTCAGAAATATCATTGTAAACCAATCAATTAGAAGGAATAGTGGAATCCGGAGCCTTGGTCTATTTTTTAAATCTTCACATCACTTTTTATTTCGAATTTTCTTTATTTTTAAGTTTTATTAAGTCTAAAATCTATTGCTTTCACAAGTCTCAACGAACCTATTACTACAACAACTTTAAAATCTCATCATTTTTTGGCGCCGCCGATGCGGACTTGTTTTGAAGTCTCTAGTTTTTAGATTTATTATTTTCACTTTTTGTTTTATTTTACGTTTATTTGGGTATTTATCTTTGTGCTACAGGTTTGGATTTTGGATCGAAAAGAAAAATGAGGCAAAGACTTTGGTGAATAAAAGACCTGGAGTTAAAGATAAAAGCTAAAAGAAAAGGAAAAAAGACAAAGAATATTATTTATTTTATTTTTTTAGATTTTAGTTGTATTTTTCTTTTAACTTTTAGAATTTCGGTAGATTTGTTTTAGAAATTGTATTAGGATATCTTTTGTTTTTGTAATTTTTTTTTTCTTCTGCACTTTATTTTTGGACATTGGACACTGGGACATTTTATTTTTTTAAACCTTAAGGAAGGGTAAATTAAATATAAACTGTTTGCAGAGAAGGACGGCGATTAAGATATTGCCTCGGCCCCTCGGGTTCGTACATGACATAGGAGTCGTGGCCCGAGTCGACTACAATGGTCCGTCTCCCGCCTGGTACGGGAGGTAAGTCTTTCGAAGCACATGCGAATCCCATGTCAGCGGGATTACTGTCTTCCTTCGTATGCATATATGTTGAGGACTGAAAACGGTTTAATTTCCTAGTAAAGGGAAAGGCCTGGCCATACAAGATAAGGGTTCAGATTTCATCATCGTTCTCTTCTGGCCCGCCTTAAGAACACACAACCTACGCGAACCCAAACTTAAAATACTGACTAGAACGAGACCGATAGGGTAACGAGCTTATTAGGAAAGTCGTTCGAAAAATATTGGTTGCTCTTTTAAGCATACTTCGAAGTTCATGATGGTTAATGTAAGTTGAGCGTGCCGCCTTGTAATCAAGTGAATGTTTTTCCAGTGAGGCCTGGGTGTCAAAGCTCCATTGAGATTCCCTTGTCTCTATTCAACTTACTTTAACTCAGATTGGTTCCAGAGAGGTTTTCTTAAATTGTAGCGAATTACCTTTCGAAAGAATAGAAGTTGGTCTAGAAACAATCTAAGTGGAGCCATCATGCTTTCTGTTTGCTAGAAATCAATAGTGGAATCCGGAGCCTTGGTCTATTTTTAAATCTTCACATCACTTTTTATTTCAAATTTTCTTTATTTTTAAGTTTTATTAAGTCTAAAATCTATTGCTTTCACAAGTCTCAACGAACCTATTACTACAACAACTTTAAAATCCCATCAATTTTTGGCGCCGCCGACGAGGACTTGTTTTGAAGTTAGAGTTTTTAGATTTATTATTTTCACTTTGTTCTATTTTACGTTTCTTTGGATATTTATCTTTGTGCTACAGGTTTGGAGTTTGGATCGAAAAGAAATGTAAGGCAAAGACTTTGGTGACTAAAAGACCTGGAGTTAAAGATAAAAGCTAAAAGAAAAGAAAAAAAAACAAAGAATATTATTTATTTTATTTTTTTAGATTTTTAGATTTTAGTTGTATTTTTATTTTAATTTTTAGATTTTCGGTAGATTTGTTTTAGAAATTGTATTAGGATATCTTTTGTTTTTGTAATTTTCTTTTTCTTCTGCACTTTATTTTTGGATATTGGACACTGAGACATTTTATTTTTTTAAACCTTAAGGAAGGGTAAAATTAAATATAAACTGTTTGCAGACAAGGACGGCGATTACGATATTTCCTCGGCCCCTAGGGTTCGTACATGACATAGGAGTCGTGGCCCGAGTCGACCACAATGGTTCGTCGCCCGTCTGGTACGGAAGGTAAGTGTTTCGAATCACATGTGAATCCCATGTCAGCGGGTTTAGTGTCTTCCTTCATATGCATATATGCTGAGGACTGAAAACGGTTTAATTTCCTAGTAAAGGGCAAGGCCTTGCCATACAAGATAAGGGTTCGAATTTCATCACTGTTCTCTTCTGGCCCGCCTTAAGAACACACAACCTACGCGAACCCAAGCTTAAAATACTAACTAGAACGAGACTGATAGGGTAACGAGCTTATTAGGAAAGTCGTTCGAAAAATAGTGGTTGCTCTTTTAAGAATACTTCTAAGTTCATGATGGTTAATGTAAGTTGAGCGTGCCGCCTTGTAACCCAAGTGAATGTTTTGCCAGTGAGGCCTGGGTGTCAAAGCTCCATTGAGCTTCCCTTGTCTCTATTAAACTTACTTTAACTCAGATTGATTCCAGAGAGGTGTTCTTAAATTGAAGCGAATTTCCTTTCGAAAGAATAGAAGCTGGTATAGAAACAATCTAAGTGGAGCCATCATGTTTTCTGTTTGATAGAAATCAGTAGGTTTACTATGGTGGAGTCAGCCTTTTGTGTGTTTGTTTAGAACTTCCCTTTCTTTTAGGATTTTTTTTCTAGTCTATGCCCGAGGTTATTAGAGAGAGATCTTGGAAAAGAGACACTCTAGGTCGATTGATTAGTGAAAAACCTAGTAGTTCTTCTTGTGGAAGCGGGGATCTCGAAGACTCTTCTTTTGAGAGCCCTATTTTTGGAAACTTCAATTTTGAGAATCTGTCTCTTCGTGAGGAAAGTACCCCTAGTACTTCAGTTATGCCAGCAATGGCTACTTTGAAAGATTATATGTACCCAACTAGGACCAACCGACCATCGTGTATTAAATTGCCAGCCTCTACGGCTAATTATGAGTTGAAACCTGGTATTCTTCAGATGGTCCCTATATTCTTAGGAAAAGATGATGAAAACCCTTAATTTCATGTTAGGGACTTTGAAGAAATTTTTGGAACAATTAATATTAAAGACCACAGTGATGAAGTCTTGAAACTTAGGATGTTCCCCTTTTCCTTGAGAGATAAAGCCAAATCCTTGCTGCATAACCTGCCATCCAAGTCTATGGAAACATGGAACGAACTTACTGCTGCTTTCTACTTAAAGTTTTAATCTAAGCATAGGATCGCATCTGTTAGGCAGAAAATTAGTTCCAGTGTGAAACAAGAAGGAGAATCTCTTTATAGGTTTTTAGAGAGATTTATAGATCTCTTGTCGCAATGTCCTAACCATGGGTTCGAGAAAATTAAACTAGTTGAAATTCTTTATGACGGTTTAGACTATTCGACCAAAGCCATGGTCGAGTCTTTATGTGCTGGTAGGTTCCAAAATAAAACTGTTGATGAAGCTTGTACCTTTTTAGAAGAAGTGGCTGAAAAGTCACAACAATGGGAGTCTAGTGTTGAACCCCCTAAAAGACTCTTGGTCAATAGAAGTAGCACTAATGTGGTAGATACCTACTTTGGATCAGATGCTAAGTTTGCTGCTTTGTCTAGAAGTTTAGAAGCTTTGGAATTGAATCAGTCTAAACATAGGTCTCTTGTTGAACCTGATGTTAGGAATAGAGCCTCTCAAGTCTGTAGTTGTGGAATAGAGCCAGATAACTCGTTTTGGGAAGGTTGGGTTAGTGAAGAGCAAGCCCATGCTATCTATAACAACTCTAGGTTTGAAAACCGTCAGAAGTTTGATCCATACTCAGAGACCTACAACCCTGGTTGGAGAAACCATCCTAATTTTTCTTGGTCTAAAGACCAGAATCAAGGTCAATCTAGTAATTCTCAGCCTCCCCCGGGTTTTGGTTACAATAAAAATTCTTCGGGACAAGCCCAGTTCCAGAGCCCTTATGAGAATAGAATGATTGATTGATTCCAAAGCTACCTTAGCTTAAATTCAAAGCAACCTTGAATTTGATAGTCAATGAAAGAAGAATCTCAAACAACTGGGATATTTGAAACCGCGACACTTTTCTTGTGTGTCCTAGTTGTAAACTAAAGTCGTTCTCTCCTTCAAACCCTTTAGGGTTTGGCGATTAAAAAAACTTCACCTAGGGATTCATGAATCCAAGTCAATTATCGTTATCTTGATAGTTCGTGTATCCTAATCTTGCCACTGATTGTTGAGTCTCACTGCGATCAGGCAAGATAGATAGAAATCACAAAGTTTCTTCGTCTCAGATATCGTGAATTCACAGGTATACTCCTCAATAACGATTCTTTGTTGAAATTAGAATACGAATTACTTGTAAGGTGTATAATAATCTAGGCTTCTCTTCGGGAGTCGTAAGTACCGGATTTTGAGGTTTGCTAGACGTTGTCTATTACAATCGATTTCCTATCTCACCTTGATCTTTGATCAGAATGAAAATCACATATAAGCTTATCTTTGGGAGGCAGATTGGTTTAAAGTCTTCAATTAAGTTGAAGCAACTCTTAGGCTGTAAAGGACGTCGGCTAAGGGAATCAATTTCGTAAAGTCCTGCGAGATTCAACATGCATAAGGAGCGCAACTGTAACGAATCGTTGTGACGGTAGATTAGGTCTTAACTAAATTCCAGTCGAAGTTTTGATAGCATGATAGATTCTATAATGGATTAATACAGTTTGGTGTTCAAGTATGGACAAGGTGCCAGGGTTTTTCTACATTTGCGGTTTCTCATTAACAGAATTTCTGGTGTCTGAGTTATAACTTTTCCGCATTATATTTTTTATCGTTATAATTGAAATATCACAGGTTGTACGTAAATTAATCAAAGTAGATACGTCCATCGTAATATTTGGATACGACTTGATTGATCATGGAAATTTATCTTTAGAATCGTCCAAGTACTCTCATGGTATAATCAGGTTCACAGACTAGTTTCCGAATACATATTTATTGTGAGAGAAATAGATATAAACTCTTCATATAATTCCTTATTGAGATTAATATAGTTGTAGCTCTCAGAATTGTATTTGATTTTAGTCCATAAGGTTGCCTAAGAAAAAGTTGGTGGTGCATTTTGGTACCCCCGCATTTTCAATTATTGCCATAGTGGGTATCCTATCAAGCTACACGATATAGGCATGCGCTAATTTCCAATCGGGCATGTCCACCAAAGGAATATAATTGTTATGCAAGTTAGAGAGCTTGTACAAGCTACTTGTATCACAGGGATGATTCAATGCACAAAAGGTATAAGACTGGATGATGCACCCTTGTCACAAGCAAGATAAGTATAGGCATGCCTTATGTGCAAGTCCAATAGACTTGCAATAACCTATGTGCAAGTTCGAGGCATGCCTTATGACCTGATAGGACTCGTAAGCCAGTGGTGCATGCATAATTCATCAGTATTAGTTTTTATGACTTTGCACCCTTTGTAGGATAAGGGTAAGTGGAAAGGTGTGGAGATACATACGGAAACTACGTTGATGTCATCGTGCTTGTAAGGCATGCTTGGTAATGTAAATCGACGTGCATTTGCATGGTGAGAAGTGAAGATTTACGGCCCGGTCACTGTGTTATAAATGGCACATCATGGAGTTTTGGCCTGCACGTCTTGGTGTCGGAGGTAGACTTTTCAGGTTCGTCACAACATGCCTCATCTCAATCTTTTAAGATGTTCAGAGCTAATAACTTATGCTTGAATCGTACAGACTTACCCGAAAACGTGGTAAAGCCTCTCAGAGCTCTGCACACTCATCAGAGAAACCCATAAGCACAAAAATAACTAATACAAGACGGATACATAAGGTTTAGGCTTATACTCATCTCATCTCATGTTCTGTACACGATATGTGAGAAATTTTTCTTTTTTTACGTAAACCATCCTAGTTATGGACTACTAATTCATCAATACAAGAGATGACTCATCCATATGGGATAAAAATTAGGGGTTTGGTATGGTGATTTACGTCATGTGTGGAAAACACCTAGCTGTGTATCTCATTGCTAAAGAGAATAGTCGGTCGAGATATTATAGAAATTTAAGGATAAAGATTAGCATCACTTGTCTTTATTTATTCGTTTATTCACATAAGGAGTACTCCTCACGGAAATTATTCCTTATGTCACTGACCTTGAGATTAGAGAGTCCTGCTATAAAGAGGACATTCATTGACTAAACACGATACATTTATCATAGCATACTTCTGTAGACCTATAATCACTATGATCTCCCTTTCATCGGCTTCCATCCCCAAGACCAACCCTAATTAAAAAGAACAGGGTAACTAGTACACCATAAGATTTTTTGTACGGGAACCTACATGGACAATCTGTAATACCTCGAGTTCCGGACCAGGGTCAAACCCATATGGAGATCCGAACTCGAAGCGTTACGGGTTGGAAAGAGACTTACGCATATAGTTATTCTAATTTATTTATTACAATAAACGTAATGTAGCCTTTCTAACATGAGTTTAAACATATGAATTCACTAATCATCTGCCTAAGAACTTCAAGACCACGACAAAACGAAACTGTTCAGAAATTATTATCCAAATTACAACGGTGAATTTTCATTGGAAAAAAATCTAAAATTTTAACAAGAGATACCTACTCATGTTTTCTATCAATAAAAGAAGCCTGGTCATCAACAAGAGGTACATATTTATTCAAATAAATTACTGAATCATAACTATACAGAATCATATAAAATAAACACCTGAAAATGAGATTTGAAGGGAAAGAAGTTTGTTGAGCAGAAAAGGAGCTCTGAGGATCGGGTGAACACTGATTCATTTCAGCTTCTTATCCGATCACTAATATTTCAATCATTAAATCTCTCAGCATGTTCACAAAAGATTAATCGATTTTTGCATCTAGATATCCTATGTCTTAATTTTTTTTAATTTAAAGCTAGATTCGTCTTTCTTTAGATGATTTGATCTTATTTAACTTAGTTTTCTCTGCAAATCAGGATAAAGTCGTAGCAAACTCGGTGCTTTTAATCCATCAAATTTCTCTCTTTCTGATCAATCTTTGTCCAATTTCTCTAAAACCCGTCCTTCCTTTTCTCTTTTGTTATTCATTCTAGTTTTCAATCTAGAATTTTAAGGCGTTCTTCCTAGTTCTGTTCCTTTGCCTAATTGTAATTTCAGTTTTCTTACTTCTCAATTCATCAATCCCCTGATTTTATGTCTCTTTAGATTTTCCTCTTCTTTTCAGCCAATTTTCTCTAGAATTTATTCTCTCTAATCCTTTTTTTTTTCTTCTGTTGTTTCTCGTTCTCGCCTGCCTCCTCTCTATTTTTATATCCTGCTTCTTTCCTTTCTATCTTTTCATTGTTTCCTATATGGAAATCTTACTGGCTAATGATATATTCGTGTTGTGTTTTCTTTCCTCGGGATTCAGGGGAAAGGTGTATGGATCTGATGCTCGGTGGACGCCAAACCTGGTCATTGACTCGCTTTCGAGAAGTATTTCGGAGCTGGTCTGATTTAAACCGCTCATATGTCATGGCGGCGCAGTTACTGCAATCCAAAGTAAGGAACCTTTTATTTTACAAGAAGAAAACTACTCAAATGCAAAGGTCGGAGTAATCCTAAGCATATCAATCATTCCTATTATCAATCTAGGTTCTTTGTTGGTGTTAAGGTTTAAGAAAAAGGGAAATTTATCTTATTTACAGTCATTCGGTTTCATGAAACTCAAGTTTATTAATTTAAGTGATGGTTCAAAGGGTTATTTTCATCAGCCTAAGGGAAGTAAGAAAATGAAATTGGGTATGGATAGTTGTCAAAGCATTGCTCGGTCGAACTCGCATGCGTTTCTATCTCAAGCATGTTTGTCAATGTTAGTGATCAAAACTATAAGTTTTGATTTCTAGCCTACATAGCTAAAGGTCTCGGACTAGGATAGAAAGTGTAGTTGAGCTCAAGACTCCATGGCAATCATCATAAAAGACGAAGGACTACTCAAGGAACTGGTGGATATTCATCGACTAAAAGGTATGTGGAGACTTGAACTTATCTGTCACTCAAAAGTCTATCTATTTTATCTCGTACTCTTGAGACAAAAGTCGTGCTGATGTATAGACTTTCAATATACACATTTGTTATTTCGAGCCGAGTTTAACTCGCCTATCTATTTCTCGAAATATGTGTTGGTAAGCTTTCGCTTTAGCCAAATTCATCTTTACCTAGTGACGAATGTCATGTTATGTTTCAATCACTTTGAAAATTGCTCTGAAGAAAAATGGTCTGTGAATAACGGTTATATCCGTCCTCTGAGAATGTTTCAATGATTGAAATGAGAGTTTAGATTGCATAACCATTGATAGGATATAAGAATTGTTGTGGAAACACATATATGTATAAGTCCTTATTCCTTGAACCAAAGTTTGCGAACTTTGTTGATCAAGAGAAACGGAATGTGGCGTGAGCCAAGTCCGCGAACTGGCGGAAGTTCTCGACCCGAGAATTTCTGCCGGAGTTTGTGAACTCCTTCCGTGAGCTTAAGTACGCGAACCCAGTCCACGAACTTGAGCAGGTTATATCTAAAACCGGTTGTTCTTGAACTCATGTTTATTTAAACTAAGGAATGCTTTTGCAAACCGTGGATATAAAGTTCATGAACCGATTCGAGTGAATCAAACCGTTTTTGCTTCGATTATGTCTTGTGTAGTTACATAAGATCTAATCAATTGAAAAACTCTCTAACTAGTTCATTTGAGTCATTTGAACTAGTTATGGTGAAGAAGAATATGGTGGATATGAAAGTGATCATATGGCTAACCATTTGGTTAACTATTGTTGAACCAAAAAATGTTAATGTTTGGGAACGGTTCGTAAACCCAAAATTGGACATTTCATTTGTGTGTAACAAGCTAAGTTTTCGATCCAACGGTTGAGAAATATTAGCTTGAATCTAATCAGGTTTTCATCTAATGGTGAATATTGAATGCTTTGTTACCAAGCTAACATTGATTGCAAACCCTGATTTGAAAGAATATATAAAGGAGAACTCTAGCAACTGGGAAACCTAATCCCCGCACCTTACGTGTGATACTACTTACATTGCTAGAGTCGGTTCTCCTTTAACCTTTGGTTTCTTCTTCTAAAACCAGGTTAACGACTTAAAGACTTCAATGGGATTGTGAAGCCAGACCGATACTACTTTTCTTGTAGTTGTGTGATCTGATAATAATTGGCTCGAGATTTATATCTCCGATAGGAAAGATAGAAAAGTAATCACAAACACTTCGTCTCATCGTTTGTGATTCCACAATATCTTTTTTCGCTGCGTCGATTAGGATTATTGTGAGGTGATTGATAATACTAGGATGTTCTTCGGGAATATAAGTCCAGTTTATCAATTGGTTCATGTTCACCTTGATTTATCAAAAGACGGAAAAAAAACTCATAGGTATATTCATGGGAGACGGATTTATCTATCACCGTAGACTTTTCTGTGTGATACAGATTTGTTTATTAAAGTCTTCGACTTTGGGTCGTAGTAACTCTTAGTTGTGGGTGAGATCAGCTAAGGGAATCAAGTACGTAGCATCCTGCTAGGATCAGAGGCGTAGGAGCATAACTGTACCTTGGATCAGTGTGAGATTGATTGGGGTTCAACTACAGTCCATACCGAAGTTAGTTTGGAGTAGGCTGGTGTCTGTAGCGGCTTAATACAGTGTATGTTCAATCTGGACTAGGTCCCGGGGTTTTTTTTGCATTTGCGGTTTCCTCGTTAGCAAAATTATGGTGTCTGTGTTATTTATTTTACGCATTATATTTTGTTATATAATTGAAATATCACAGGTTGTGCGTTGTTCAATCAATTAGAATATCCGACCTTTTGGTTGTTGATTTAAATTGATTGACACTTGTATATTGATCTTTGGTACCATCCAAGTTATCTCTCTAGTATTTGATAAAGACTCGTAGATTTCTATTTGCTTGAGTATATATCAAATCAAGAGATTGAGATATAATACCTTTTACCTAGATTGAGTCTGACTGTCTAGTTGATTCTCTAGAAAGTATATTGGAGTTTGTCCATACAGATTGCTAAGCGAAATATTGGGTGTGGTTACTTTACCCCCACTTTTCAATTGGTATCAGAGCAGGCAAACACGTTTAAGACCTTACAAGTCTGTGTTTGTAGCGATCTGACTCTATGGACAGAGGTGTTATCTCAATATACGTACCACCAGTCATCGATGGAGGAAATAATCTCAACACCCTCTCCAAAAATACCTCTCTTGGAAAGGTAAAAATACTTGATCCAAAGTTTGTTCAAACCTATGCATTCAATGCTCTTTCTGACACAAGTGAAACCTCTAACTTGTCTTGGGATGATGAATGTTGTTCAAATAGTGATTGGTTTGACAAACCATTGATAACAAAAAGGATCAAGGATTTTGTAAAAAGAAGCATGAGATGTGATAAACATCCTCAGTCAGCCTTTGCTGCTAATGATTCTGAGAAAGAAAAATCTTTAAGTGTCAACGTTTTGAATACGTCTGATGGATGTAATGAACCCGCAGATTTCGCAGCAGAAACATCCACATACTCAAAGTCTAATTCAGAAATTGAGTCTGACACAGAGACTTTTGAATTCTTGAATAAAGAATTTCTTCGAGAAAATCTTCAATTAAAAGCTTCGTTGAAGAAATTAGAATCATTAATCCAGGTGAAAGATCTTGAGATAGGCTGTCTCAATGATAAACTCACCAGAACCATCATTCTAAAGGAAAAACAGATTAATACTCTCAAATATGATCTACAACGATTGTCTGGAAGTTCTGAAAAAATCTCAGCAATGTTATTTGGTCAGAAATCCTTTGGAAACACAAATGGTTTAGGATTTAAAAGCAAGACTGCAAATATTGTCAACCCTGTTTCGAAATGTCATGGAAAATTAGAGGTTGATAGTTGTTATAAACAGAAGGCACTTCAACAAGACAAAGGATCCTCTATTTGTTCGTTTTGTGGAAGTGTGAATCATGTTCAAAGCACGTGTTGGAGGTTCAAGAGGATCAACAAAAGATTGTCCAGTCTGCAAAAGAACATGCAAAAGATGAATCTGGATAATCAACATAGGTCTCCTAAAACCAATGCTTCCAGAATCAGAAGAGGTAGGAAACCTTTTTATACAACAAACCTTGGTAAATCACTATGTGATAAACAAGGGGAGCGTTTATCTCACAATATCTCTATCTAGTCCCAGAGACGTTCGCATCCTCATCTTTAACTTGAGAAAATGAGGCTTTGCATCGTTGTGGCTCAAGTATTTTTTTTTGTTAAAATATATATATATATATATATTCTCCTAACAATATAGACATTGAATCTTTAAACAATGGAAGACTTTTTCTTCTAGGGTTTAGACGTTCACAAGTCTATTTATTTCATTGGTAGACTCCTTTCTTTTCTTAAAAAGATACAGTTTCATGGCTCCTGTAACTAGAGGCATCACGAGTAGAGATGCAGTCGAAGCAATCAACGTGTATCTTTGTAAAGGAATCTCTTCCTCTAGGGTAAAGAAAGTGAAGACTACAAACTGTGGAGAAGGTTCTTGTTAGAGCATAGCTCGGTTGAACCCACCAAGCGTTGGTATGTTAAGTTTGGTTGTCATATTTTAGTGAATCAAAACTCGAGTTAAGAGTAGCTTGATTATGTACTAGAGTTAAACTTCGTATAGGTTAGCTTGAAAGTATTAGGATATGAGACATTACAAGTATTGCGAATACTTGAAGATGTGAATAAGCAAGGAGCTACAAGGACATCAATCATCCTCCCACTTGAGGTTGGTGATATTTGACGTGAACTGTTTCATTCCCTAACATATCTTTCAAGTCTTGCATATTGAAAACATAACTGCGAAGCATATTTGAACTCTATATAGACATAGTATTAAGGAATACAATACGAGGTTTATTTCTTAACCATTAAACTTTGTAGATAAGACATCTCCATAATCATTTGAATGCTATTGTGATTATGTATGGGTATGAGGTGAGGATTTCATCCTAGGGAACAATGTTTACATGTGTTCTAAGGAAGTAAGTTCATAAACTTGTTTTGTGAACCGAAAAGGAAATTGCCAGGTGTTATTGGTTTTGTTATTCATTGCATATCTTATGAACAACCAATATGTGTGATAAAGTAGAACCGCTCACAACTTGTTGTGTTTTTGGTAGAACTATTCACAAAAGCCTGACTTTTGTATTGGTATAACTTTTATTAGTAAAACCAATTTTAAGTAATCACCTTGGTATGATCAGATTATGTCTGCCTTGGGGAAAGGGAACCGATCCTTGTAAGGGAAAGGGAACCGATCCTTGTAAGGGGTGCAATACATCAAGGGGAACCGATCCTTGTATGGGGTGCATCAAGGTTTACAGCAGAAAGGGGAACCGATCCTGTGACCATGTGCAACACATATAAGTTAGATACCATATATATGTGGGGAACCGATCCTAGTACCTAGTCAACCGAATCTTTTGGGAAGCTAGTGTGACTATGCGTAGTACTAACATGGAGGTAGAATCGAAACTTGTTTTGGTAGAATCGTAAACCCATGATTGTGATTGAATGTTCGTTTGATCAATCACATAGTTCTTGAAAGTCAGATGAACCAATTCTAAACTTATTTGGAAGTGTGGAAAATCGGTTTCAAAAATTGTAAGTGTGGAAGAGAACTTACAAAGTAAAGATGTCGACAAACTTTGAACACGTGCTAAGAATGTTTATTTCTATAATTGTTCAAAGATATTCCTTAACGGCTAAGGGAAGAGAATCCCAGGATCGAAACACAAATAAGTTAAGAATCTTTTAACTAAGGTTATTAATTTCATTTGTATGGAAATTACATAATTAGTAATGTGCATTTACTAATTATATTCCAAGAGATTTAGATTGTTATTTTTGGACAGAGCATTTCCAGGAATTATGAAAACCGAATCCATGCATTTATGAATATCTTGAGAATATTTTAGGTTTTGGAAATTCCTTGATGTCCAAACTTCCTTGTCTATAAATACACGAAATTTTCCTTTCTAGCAAACTGATCCTTCGTAACAACAGACTTCCTCTTTTGTCTTTGTTACTGGTGTAGCCGCCTATCGGAGAGGAGAGTAATCTAATTAGGTGAAATCTCTTACGGCCGCTCGTTTTAAAGTCTTCTTTGGGATTGAGAAGCTCTAGCGCGACCCGTTGGTGGGAAGCTAGATAATTGCGGTTTATCTTTGTTTTCGATTGATTTGATTGACTAACGGCTGTTGAAATCTGATTGCACCTACTTTGTTTATTCTTGAGAATCTTCTCTTCTGATATAAGATTCACTCAAATTAGTTCAGAGTTTCGACAGGGATCTTTAGACTGTTGTTAGTTCTAAAGACGATCTTGTGATAATCCATTGTTAACAGACTCCGTTCTTTGCGTGATTGATCACAAGAGATTCAAGTGATTGTGTGTAGGTTTTTATTGAATATTTAAGAAGATTTGAAAACAAAGAAGATATTGAAGATCTGACTTGGGTTTTATAATATTTGGTGTGCACAATACTTGTTTTGGTAAAAGAGGATCCAATTAATAATCGGTTTATCCTTGTGGTAGATTGGATTGATTAATTGAGTAGATCGGCATCAACACGGTTCTTCGGATTAAAGGTGTTGTTGGCTTAATATTAAACGATTACCTTAGGGTGATTGAACATAAGATAGATCTAGACCCGACGAAGGAGTTTCTGTTAAGATAAACGGAAGACCTTTGTCCGACTCATATCACTTGGTTGAATAGAGTTGATACCAAACAGATTTCTTGTTCCTTTACTGTTTGGAATACGAACCAAAGGGATTGTTCCAAGTACGTGACTTATTCATAGGTCGGAGGCGTGGGAATACAGACGGAACTAAGTGAACTATAGGGTTAGTTACTTGGTCTCAACTATACGAAGTAAGGTGTAATTTTATGTAGCGGCTTAATCCTGAGAGTATTCAATTCTGGACTAGGTCCCGGGGTTTTTCTGTATTTGCGGTTTCCTCGTTAACAAAATCTTGATGTGTCATTTACTTTTATTTTCTGCATTATAATTGTTTTATTATAATTAAAGTAAATTACACAAACATTAATTCCTATTTACTTGATAAGCAATCCTATTGTGTTTGGTCAAGTCCGAACCTTTGTATCAAGTAAACATACTTCGTTGTTGTATTGTCTCGATCTCGTATCCATAGACGATCACACGAAGTGTGAACCGATTAGTTGTATTGTCTCGACTCAGTCCATAGACAATCACTTTCGGAGAAAGGACTTATAGGTAGGAAAGTTTTAGCTTGAGGCATATTTGGGTACCCTCGCCTTTTCAATTGGTATCAGAGCAGGCAAAAACGAAAAGATCTAACAATCTATGTTTGGTGTGATCCAACCTATAAGAATTGAATCCATGTCTGATTCAGTTAACGTTATGCAAGAGTATGAATGCTCAAATGTTGAAGATTTTAATACTTCATTGACTCATGATCCAGGAGTTACGAAAACATCTGTGTCTTTTTCTGAAGAAAAAAAATGCTGATAAAGAGTTGATAAAACTCCTAAAGCCTATATATTCTCTGTCTTCTAAAGTGTTTATCTTAAAGATAGAGTCAAATCTTCTTAAGCAGGAGATTAGAGAAAAAGAAATTCAACTGAACTGTCTATCCAAAGAGAAAATGGATCTCGTTGTTAAACTAGAAGCTCTTGGTAAATCTCTTACAGATAAAGAGATACATCCTATGATTCTGACTAATGATGTTGTTGTGATTTCTTCTGATGAGGAAACTAAAAGTCCTTGCTCGACTTTTACAGACTGTAACAAAACCGGGTTAATCACATCTGAAGCAGATCAAGATGATGGTAGTGTGCCTAACTACATCAAGTTAGAAGAGGATGAGAAACCAGCTTCTAGATCTACTGATGATCAAACGAAATCTTGTCCAAAGAAAACTTTGAACCGATTCTGTGATGACTCTAAGGAATACAACTTTCAGTCACTTGACAGTAAACTTATACTTCTTCAACATACGGTGGTAAAAGTTTTGAAAGAAGTTTCTTGACTTAAAAAACTGAAAGATTATTCCTCAGTAGAAAGACAGATTATACTACATCCCGATAAGATCAACTCAAAAGAGTCAGAGGAAAGAGTTGATAATCGCTTCTGGAAAAAGGTTCCTCCGCACCCATATCGAAACAGTTCTGGTTTTGATAAGGAACGACTTCAGAAGGAAGGGAAATAGCGAATCTCTGCCAAAAGAAACAATCAGGATTTTCCAATAGTTGTTTCAGATGATCACACTAATGTGAATAATAAGGAAGTCCTTAGAATGAGAAAACTTTAAGAAAATATCATTGAAAGAATTAAGAGAGATCTAGTTATCTCCGAGAATTCTCACATTAGTACATTTTATCCACATGATCATATCTCTAGAGCTAGAAAAGATCATCGTCTTGAAGAAAATATTTTGGGCAGAAACTCCCTAGAGGAAACGTGAACTATGTTTCTGATAATCACTGTAAGCTAGAAAAGGCTTACTCTGATGCAACTTAGTTGTATCAGAATTGTGCACTCTCATCTCATCTCATACTATGCTCGTGATATTGGATGAGAAAAGGCACAATAAAACAGGAGCACATGTACCTTGTGTAGTTGTTTATCAGAAAAACTCTGTAATTTATGGGTTGTTGCGAATCCATGGGAGTCTAAAAATTGTTCATGTTTATCATGATTTTCCAAAAATAGGTGTTATTTGGAACTTTCGGATGTTTTTAATAAACCTTCCAACTTAGTATTCTCGGACTAAGGAAACGTAATATATGGTCTTATATTTTCGGATTTTCCAGAGGTCTTTTGGTCTGAAAGTTGTCTTTTTAAGAAGAGAAACTTTATCTTGTCTGTATTCGAAACCCTGAGGAATCCTTTATAAATTCGTTCATAACTGAACATGCCTCCAGTAACTCGCAGTGTCTCAAAGACTAATAAGGAGGAAGCTCAAAAAGTTAAGGATTGTCAAGGAATCAATACAGAGAGAAAGAAGAAAGGCATTATGTCTGATTATGATTCGGATAATTCTGCTGGATCACAAGATGAGTCATGTCTGTTGGCTTACAACAAACAAGATCCAAGCAAAACCAAGTGGATTCTTTCTGATAGTATGTCTCAATATATTCAAGGTTTTGGCGAACTAGAAACCAATCTTTCTATGACTATTCGACATCAAGATTGGATAAATGAGAGGTACGAAAGTACAAAGGAATTCTTGGTGAGCTCAAGGATCTAATTGAAGATCTTGAGAAACAAGAAGTGGTTGCGGACAAGTCCCTAGAGACATGCTTTAAGAGTTTAAACACTGAAGAGACCTCAGTGAACAACAAGAGCGCCACTAGAGATTAAGTTATTTGCTGTAATACTTAATCTACTTTAATAGACATCAATTTTTGATTTCTTTCATTGATTGTATCGGTCTATTATAAATAAAATTATTTGATTAGTAATTTTTCTTGTGATAGTTTTCGGTTTACATAGCCTGTGCTTAATTGTTTTTACCTTATTGCTATGTATGTTTATGGGATGTTTGATTTTGGTTTTATACCTTAATATTCGATCTCATAGATTGTGAACCCTCATGGTTTAGGTGACTTTTTGATTTAGCGGGATTAAGTTCTAACCCTAGTAGGTAGGCTTTATCAAAGGATTATGAGGGGTTCTAATAGAAAAAATATGTGAAAAAGTCACAATATGTTGAGTCGGTTTTGGTTTAGCATAAAAGCATATGTGTTTCGACGGTTTTCAACCTTTCTTTGGTAAAGGTTGGGGTATGTTGTTATTCTTTTGTTCACGCATAAGGATGACAGCGTGGTGATATTTCGATATCAATTCTCCCTGGACGAAGATGCAATCATATTGGAGAAGTGGATGTGAAATTTGAGACTTACAAAATTACGGTGCAATTGCGGTGCTTATAACGTCTATTATTGTTTCAATTGCTTCCGGTTGAGGTAAATACTCATGCAAGTTGATTTATTTTGGTTTGTATGAATTATTTATGGCTTAACGAAATAATATGTGTACGGGATGAGTTGTTTAGTCCAATTCGATTCCGGATAAGAAACTAAGTTAATTCTGATCTTAGTTTGTCTAACCAAAGTGAGGTTTCGGTTATTCAAGTCTAATCGAATGCCTAAACAAAGAAATACTAGTTAACTAACCTAGTATTTGGTTTGTTTAAAATTGAAAGGTCCAAGTTTATGTATAATTAGAACCTGATGAGAAAAATGGAGTTTATTATTTATTTTGGTCTTATCGAATTAAGCGGTTGTTTGTAAACAATCGGTTTAGCAAAGGAACTAATGTGATTAGTTGTTTTTGGTTTTCTAAACTAAATGGGAAAAATTGTTTCGGGCAATTTCTTCCTTGGTAACATATAAAAATAAGACTACTTGTAGTTTCGGTTTTGATATTGGTTATCAGAACATGATGTGTGGAACCCTCGTGCTTAACTCTACAGGTTTGCAAGTCTATTCTGAGATTTGTAAGATTCTTTTCGTGTTGTCCTTTATTTTTTCGTTTCTTTGTCATTTTTGTGACAAAAAAGGGGAGAAATATATGGAGTAAACAAGTGATACTGGCATTTATTTTATATTAATTGGTATCACTAAGGAAAAGAACATTGGTACTTGAATGTCGTATCTAACGAAAGAGTGAAAGCACAGACTAAGGGGGAGTAACATGTCATATAGATTGGTATAACAAAGACGTACGGATTGAATATCTACCTATATTCCTTAGGGGGAGTATTTTCTTTGTTATTATAATGTCAACAACGATATTTTCAAGGATTGAATGTAAGCAGTTTCACTGTGCTGTTGAATCGGGAATCAAGCGGATTGTAATGAATTATTGTAATTTGTTTATCCATATGATGTAAGAGTTTTGTCACTAAAATTGACAAAGGGGGAGATTGTTAGAGCATGGCTCGGTTGAACCCACCAAACGTTGGTATGTCAAGTTTGGTTGTCATATTTTAGTGAATCAAAACTCATGTTAAGAGTCGCTTGATTATGTACTAGAGTTAAAATTCGTATAGGTTAGCTTGAAAGTATAAGGATATGAGACATTACAAGTATTGCGAAGACTTGAAGATGTGAAGAAGCAAGGAGCTACAACGACATCAATCATCCTTCCACTTGAGGTTAGTGATATTTGACTTGAACTATTTCATTCCCTAACGTATCTTTCAAGTCGTGCATATTGAAAACATAACTGCGAAGCATATTTGAACTCTAGATAGACATAGTATTAAGGAATACAATACGCGGTTTATTGCTTAACCATTAAACTTTGTAGATAAGACATCGCTATAATCATTTGAATGCTATTGTGATTATGTATGAGTATGAGGTGAGGATTTCATCCTAGGGAACAATGTTTACATGTGTTCTAAGGAAGTAAGTTCATAAACTTGTTCGTGAACCGAAAAGGAAATTTCCAGGTGTTACTGGTTTTGTTATTCATTGCATATCTTATGAACAATCAATATGTGTGATAAAGTATAATCGCTCACAACTTGTTGTGTTTTTGGTAGAACTATTCACAAAGGCCTGACTTTTGTATTGGTATAGCTTTTATTAGTAAAACCAATTTTAAGTAATCACCTTATCGAATTATGTCTGCCTTGGGGAAAGGGAACCGATCCTTGTAAGGGAAAGGGAACCGATCCTTGTAAGGGAAAGGGAACCGATCCTTGTAAAGAGTGTTTTGCATCAAGGGGAACCGATCCTTGTATGGGGTGTAACAAGGTTTACAGCAGAAAGGGGAACCGATCCTGTGAACATGTGTAATACATATAAGTTAGATACCATATATATGTGGGGAACCGATCCTAGTACCTAGTCAACCGAATCTTTTGAGAAGCTAGTGTGACTATGTGTAGTACTCACATGGAGGTACAACTGAAAATTGTTTTGGTAGAACCGTAAACCCATGATTGTGATTGAATGTTGGTTTGATCAATCACATAGTTCTTGAAAGTCAGATGAACCAATTCTAAACTTGTTTGGAAGTGTGGCAAATCGGTTTCAAGGTTGTAAGTGAGGAAGAGAACTTACAAAGTAAAAATGTCGACAAACTTTGAACACATGATGAAAATGTTTATTTCTATAATTGTTCAAAGATATTCCTTAACGGATAAGGGAAGAGAATCCCAGGATCGAAACACAAATAAGTTAATAATCTTTTAATTAAGGTTATTAATTTCATTTGTATGGAAATTACAGAATTAGTAATGTGCATTTACTAATTATATTTTCCAAGAGATTTTGATTGTTATTTTTGGACAGAGCATTTCCAGGAATTATGAAAACCGAATCTGTGCATTTTTGAATATCTTGAGAATATTTTCGGTTTTGTAAATTCCTTGGTGTCCAAACTTCCTTGTCTATAAATACACGAAGTTTACCTTTCTAGCAAACTTATCCTTCGTAACAACAAACTTCCTCTTTTGTCTTTGTTACTGGTGTAGCCGCCTATCGGAGAGGAGAGTAATCTAATTAGGTGAAATATCTTGCGGCCGCTCGTTTTAAAGTCTTCTTTGGGATTGAGAAGCTCTAGCGCGACCCGTTGGTGGGAAACCAGATAATTGCGGTTTATATTTGTTTTCGATTGATTTGATTGACTAACGGTGGTTGAAATATGATTGCACCTAGTTTGTTTATTCTTGAGAATCTTCTCTTCTGATATAAGATTCACTCAAACTAGTTCAGAGTTTCGACGGGGATCTTTAGATTGTTGTTAGTTCTAAAGACGATCTTGCGATAATCCATTGTTAACAAACTCCGTTCTGTGCGTGATTGATCACAAGAGATTCAAGTGATTGTGTGCAAGTTTTTATTGAAGATTTAAGAAGATTTGAAGACAAAGAAGATATTGAAGATCTGACTTGGGTTTTATAATCTTTGGTGTGCATCATACTTGTTTCGGTAAAAGATGATCCAATTAATAAGCGGTTTATCCTTGTGGTAGATTGGATTGATTAATTGAGTAGATCGGCATCAACACGGTTCTTCGGATTAAAGGTGTTGTTGGCTTAATCTTAAACGATTACCTTAGGGTGATTGAACATAAAATAGATCTAGACCCGGCGAAGGAGTTTATGTTAAGATAAATGGAAGAGCCTTTGTCCGACTCATATCACTTGGTTGAATAGAGTTGATACCAAACAGATTTCTTGTTCCTTTACTGTTTGGAATACGAACCAAAGGGATTGTTCCAAGTACGTGACTTATTTATAGGTCGGAGGCGTGGGAATACAGACGAAACTAAGTGAACTATAGGGTTAGTTACTTGGTCTCAACTATACGAAGTTAGGTGTAATTTTGTGTAGCGGCTTAATCCTGAGAATATTTAATTCTGGACTAGGTCCCGGGGTTTTTCTGCATTTGCGGTTTCCTCGTTAACAAAATCTTGATGTGTCATATACTTTTATTTTCCGCATTATAATTGTTTTATTATAATTAAAGTAAATTACACAAACGTTAATTCTTATTTACTTGATAAGCAATGCTATTGCGTTTGGTTAAGTCCGAACCTTTGTATCAAGTAAACATACTTTGTTGTTGTATTGTCTCGATCTCGTATCCATAGACGATCACAGGAAGTGTGAACCGATTAGTTGTATTGTCTCGACTCAGTCCATAGACAATCACTTTCTAAGAAAGGACTTATAGATAGGAATTTTTTTAGCTTGAGTTATATTTGGGTACCCTCGCCTTTTCAGTTCTTCCTCTAACTACCTCTTATATTTTTATCATCATGATGATAACTTCAGAGGTTTGGTGAAAGATTTCATCAACAAAAGAAACAATTTAAAATCTCAAATTGTTTCATCTTTGGAAGAGATAACTCACTATGAACAAATGTTTTCTCTAACCAAGAACACCTTGCGTGAGCTAAAAAGAGAACCTAGTGAGCTGATTGATATTTCTGAAGATTTGGAGGAATTGAACGATCCCATAATCAATGGGTTTTTCAATAATAAGAAGGAATTCTCAGTAGAGGCTCTGAGAAAGATCCACAACGACTAGTAAGTCTTCGGATGAGAATTCTATTTTCTTGTTTCTATTAGAAGAATAACTAGAGCTTGGAATAGCCATTATTGTGATTACACATAGCTATGTCCAACGTTTTCATCTTCATGTTTTTAGATTTATTGGTTTAAATTATAAATTTGTTTGGAAGGTGATTTTTGCAGTATTAATATTTATGATTTTATATATTGCAATATTGTTATGGGATGTGTGTGTTTACGTCCGTGAACTTGACCGTCCCATATCTTGACAAAAGTAAAGCCTTTCGAATGTCGATATTCATATGTTGATAAAAGAATGAATGGACTTTTGACAAATACAAAAGTTAAGCCTATATTGTCATTTTTTGATGGAAGATAGGTTAAAATCTTTTGTTTGCAAGGATTATGTCTATTAAATGTCGTTATGCGAATAGTGATGGAAAATAGAATGAATGCTTGCGTATTCCGCAGTAATTGATCTTCCCTGATCCATATTTTATATATTACTGTGATGCTCCGTGAAGTGTCTTATGTTGAGCATTGAACGACTAAGTTGATTATTTTCATGATTTGCTATGTTGTTGTTCTGTAAGGTACTTTATGTCGAGCATATTCAACTAAATTGATCATCTTGTTTGGTTATTTAGTTGTTTCTCCGTAAGTTTTCTTATGTCGAGCATGACCAATTAAATTGATTACCTTTGTGATTAGTTTGAATGTTTATTTCGATTAGATTAATTATGGGTTCTCTTGTGATTAATCTAATTGTATATTTTGAGTCTCCATAAGTTCACTTATGTTGAGCACTTGTCGATTAAATTAATCATGGGATCTCTTGTGGATAGTTTAATTGAATTTTTTGGATTCAAATTCATACTTGTATGTGATTTTTTATGTCCAAGAAATCCTTCTTTTCTTTCGAAATTAAGGTCGCTCTTGTTGTTCTTTCGGGAATGACATTTTATGGGGGAGAGTTCTTTTTGAACTTGCGCTTAATTGCCAAATCTTTGTGGGGAGCGCGGCTGTGGAATATTTTAGGGGTTATCTTGTATATTTATAAACTCCTTGATGAATGCATTTAGCTTCGGATTTATGATTGCATCTAAATAAGATGATATACTTTTGCTTTCTTTTGGTCAAGAAATGTCTCTTTCGGAAATTTCATTAGGATCCCGTTATTGTACCTTTGCCAATTTTATTGACAAAAAGGGGGAGAATTAATATGTAGTTCACACTACAAATACATATGGTTTTCGGATCATTATGTAAGGAGGAGTGGTTTCCATGTGAGATGAAGTATTGACTAAAGGGGAGTGGTACATATCACCATAGTATTGTTGTTGAAGTTGTGATACAATTGGACTTTGACGATGTGTAATGATACTATGACACTGTATAACAGTGATTGAGAACTATTGTTTTCTTGTTGTTATAGCTACGGATTTTCAACAACGATGATGCTAAACTTACAACCTTTGGGATAATTGGAGTACTTGGAAGTGACGAAGATTTCGAGTAATG
This sequence comes from Papaver somniferum, assembly GCF_003573695.1. NCBI lineage: Eukaryota > Viridiplantae > Streptophyta > Magnoliopsida > Ranunculales > Papaveraceae > Papaver > Papaver somniferum. The sequence goes on along the minus strand of NC_039360.1, from coordinate 170,309,516 downwards.
TTGAAGATTAGGCATGTGGAATAGGAGCTACAAAAGTTAATTTATTTATTTTTTGTATTCCATATGTATTAATAGTTTTGTCACTAAAATTGACAAAGGGGGAGATTGTTAGAGCATTGCTCGGTCGAACTCGCATGCGTTGCTATCTCAAGCATGTTTGTCAATGTTAGTGATCGAAACTATAAGTCTTGATTTTTAGCCTACATAGCTAAAGGTCTCGGACTAGGATAAAAAGTGTATTTGAGCTCAAGACTCCATGGAAATCATCATACAAGACGAAGGACTACTCAAGGAACTGATGGATCTTCATCGACTAAAAGGTATGTGGAGACTTAAACTTATCTGTCACTCAAAATTCTATATATTCTATCTTCTATTCTTGAGACAAAAGTCGTGTTGATGTATAGACTTTCATTATACACATTTTCTATTTCGAGCCGAGTTTAACTTGTCTATCTATTTCTCGAAATATGTGTTGGTAAGCTTTCGCTTTAGCCAAATTCATCTTTACCTAGTGGAGAATGTCATGTTATGTTTCAATCACTTTGAAAATTTCTCTGACGAAAAATGATCTGTGAATAACGGTTATATCCGTCCTCTGAGAATGTTTCAATGATTGAAATGAGAGTTTAGATTACATAACCATTGATAGGATATAAGCATTATTGTGGAAACACATATATGTAAAAGTCCTTATTCCTTGAACCAAAGTTTGCGAACTTTGAAACATAATGTCGCATGAGCCAAGTCCGCGAACTGGCGGAAGTTCTCGACCCGAGAATTTATGCTGGAGTTTGTGAACTCCTTCCGTGAGCTTAAGTCCGCGAATCCAGTCCGCGAACTTGAGAAGGTTTTCGGTTGTTCTTGAACTCATGTTTATTTAAACTAAGGAATGCTTTTGCAAACCGTGGCTATAAAGTTCATGAACCGGTACGAGTGAATCAAACCGTTTTTGCTTCGATTGTGTCTTGTGTAGTTACATAAGATCTAAGCAATTGAACAACTCTCTAACTAGTTCATTTGAGTCATTTGAACTAGTTATGGTGAAGAAAAAATATGGTGGATATGAAAGTGATCATATGGCTAACCATTTGGTTAACTATTGTTGAACCAACAAATGTTAATGTTTGGGAACGATTCGTAAACCCAAAATTGGACATTTCATTTGTGTGTAACAAGCTAAGTTTTCGATCCAACAGTTGAGAAGTATTAGCTTGAATCTAATCAGGTTTTCATCTAACAGTGAATATTGAATGCTTTGTTACCAAGCTAACATTGATTGCAAACCCTGATTTAAAAGACTATATAAAGGAGAACTCTAGCAACTGGGAAACCTAATCCCCACACCTTACGTGTGATACTAGTTGCATAGCTAGAGTCGATATTCTCCTTTAACCTTTGGTTTCTTCTTCTAAAACCAGGTTAACGACTTAAAGACTTCATTGGGATTGTGAAGCCAGACCGATACTAATTTTCTTGTAGTTGTGTGATCTGATCTTGCATATTCTATCGTTACGAGTACGATTGTAATAATTGTCTCAAGATTTATATCTCCGATAGGCAAGATAGAAAAGTAATCACAAACACTTCGTCCCATCGTTTGTGATTCCACAATATTTTTTTTCGCTGCGTCGATTAGGATTATTGTGAGGTGATTGATAATACTAGGTTGTTCTTCGGGAATATAAGTCCGGTTTATCAATTGGTTCTTGTTCACCTTGATTTATCAAAAGACTGAACAAAACTCATAGGTATATTCGTGGGAGACGTATTTATCTATCACCGTATACTTTTCTGTGTGATACGATTTGTTTATTAAAGTCTTCGACTTTGGGTCGTAGCAACTCTTAGTTGTGGGTGAGATCAGATAAGGGAATCAAGTACGTAGCATCCTGCTGGGATCAGAGGCGTAGGAGCATAACTGTACCTTGGATCAGTGTGAGATTGATTGGGGTTCAACTACAATCCAGATCGAAGTTGCTTTGGAGTAGGCTAGTATATGTAGCGGATTAATATAGTGTATGTTCAATCTGGATTAGGACCCGGGGTTTTTCTGCATTTGCGGTTTCCTCGTTAACAAAATTTTGGTGTCTGTGTTATTTCTTTTCCGCATTATATTTTGTTGTATAATTGAAATATCACAGGTTGTGCGTTGTTCAATCAATTAGAATATCCGACATTTTGGTTGTTGATTTAAATTGATTGACACTTGGATATTGGTCTTTGGTACCATCCAAGTTATCTCTCTAGTATTTGATAAAGACTCGCAGCTTTCTATTTGCTTGAGTATATAACAAATCAAGAGATTGAGATATAAACTCTTTGATATACTTTTTTATCTAGATTGAGTCTGACTGTCTAGTTGATTCTCTAGAAAGTATATTGGAGTTTGTCCATACAGATTGCTAAGCAAAATATTGGGTGTGGTTGTTGTATCCCCACTTTTTCAACAGTGTTTTACATGAGAAAGATTGTGCAAATGTTGACTCTGTGTCAATAAATTTTAGTTGGTCGGTTTTGATCCCAAAAGATAAATTGAAATGTTTAAAGAGGAAGGATCTAGAGGATGATATATTTAACATAGTAAAAAAATACATCCTTAAAGTTAATCCTGCTAGTGATAACAGAAAAATTGAAAGGAAGAGAAAGAGTCGGTCGATTTTGTTTTGGCTCTTAATCAAGTTTGTGGGTTTGGATAGAAAGAATGACAAAATGAAATTGGGTTTGGATAATGAGTTAAATAAGAAAGATTGTGCAAATGTTAACTATGTGTCGATAAATTTTAGTAGATCGTTTCTTATACCAAAAGATAAATTGAAAGAGTATTTAAGTAATAAGGTTCCAGTATATGATATATTTAAAGCAGTTAAGAAAGACATTTTTAAGATTATTTATGCTAGTAATAATAGAAAAATTGAAAGAAAGAAAAAGAATCAGTTTGTATTGGTTTGGATCTTGAACAAGATTGTGGGTTTAGATAGAGAAAATGACATTGTAATCACGGATACTCATAAAAATAAAAAAAATACCGGTGAGGCCAAGGCTGAGCATCAGGGAAATGCACCTAATACCTTGGATCCTTATAAGGTAATAAGTCTCATTAATTTAATTATATTCATGTTTGATTACTCCCTTTCAATATGTGCTTTACTATCTATACATCGCATATGCTGCTTAATTTATCTTACCAGTATTCATAAAATTTTATCTTGTGACTTTGCCAAAATGCTATTTAGATATATTCTTCTCTTTCTAGACAATCTCTTAACTACTTTTTCACCTCTCAATCATCATAAGTTTTTCTGTTATGTCTTGATGGATGGAAGAGCTATAGGGTATGACTTTAAGATTTTATCCTGGAATCTGCAGAGTTTTAGGTCCAAATTAAAACAAGTTCATCTGAGTGATCATCTAAGTTATTTAAACAAAGCTATTTTAACCCCCTTATCCCTATGCATGCTTTAATGACTGGCCTTACCTGTTACTGTAATTTTTTCAAGATATGTATTATCACTTTGCTTTCTCTTTTTATTAATTTCCCTTTCCTTCATGTGATCATGGAAGTTAGATATTGTGCATTTGACTTTAGATTTTTATACTGGAATCCGCAGGGTTTTAGAGCAACTCTTAAACAACACCATGTTTGTATTAGAAATTTCCTTTTCTATATTTCAATTCATACATGTTTATTTATAAAATGCATCATTAAAAGTTACCTGCCTTTTTATAAGAAAATGATGTTCTTCTACATGGTTATGGAGGATAGAGATTATGGGCATGATTTCAAGGTTTTATCCTGGAATCTTCAGGGCATTAGGGATGCTTTAAAGCAAGATCACTTAAATTTTTTAAATAAATCTCATAATTTAGATATGATTTTCCTGTCTGAAACCAAAGTCAACATATCAGTAGTCGAAAAGGTGTTCAAAAGTTTAAAAGTAAAAGACTGGTTCATCATGTCCTCTATTGGCAGATCTGGTGGTTTCGCCATTGCTTAGAATCAGGGAGATTCTGCTAAACTCATTTTGTTTAAAGATAATGTTTTTCATTTCCAAGTGTTTAAAGATAACATGAATGTTTTTATTACTTTTGTATATGGTGCTTTAGATAATAACCTTAGAAATGATCAGTGGGACTTCACTAAAAGCATTAGTGTAGATGGGGAAAACGATGTGCTGGTTTTTAAGTAATTGAGGAGACGACCGTACGGAGGAGACTCCTCAAACCAAGCGAAATGTTAAACCTCACACAGATGCACCGCTGCAAAGGGGGTGCTTTAGATTCGGGAGATCAATCTGTAGTACTCCGGCCTAAATCAAGACAATGACCGTTCCAGAGTAAATTTGGTCACAAGAGAGGATGGGTTGATATGTAGGAGGGAAGCTGAGAAATGTGTGGAATCGATGGTAATCAAAGATTGTGGGTGTGTGAATTCCAAATACGATAAGCTCTGAATGATTGAAATTTCTCAATTGAGAGTAGTTGCTCAATTAATGAGTTGATGATCTCGTGTTGTCGATGAGATGTGAGATTGATGATACTGTTGATGCTGATGATTCCATGATTCAGAGACTTATTTATATTGCTGGAATTGTAGACACCATGATTCCATGAAGTGTGATAGTTGATGGAATCAAGGAGTATGGAAGTGGAGATCGTGTTTGAAACCATTTGCTCAATGTGTGGAGACTTGGTCGATTTTCCACACACTACCTCGTGAATTCCTTCAACTGATTGCACGACTTTCTCACATTCCATTGTGTGCACATGCCGTAGACCGCAAGACCAAAACCCTAAGTGATATCCCCCCAAGTGACATGATTGACGTCTCATGGTTTTTTAGTCAATTGATGACTTCGTGGTTTGATGGGACGATGAGTCCATGTAGTCATTGAGTTGAACATGATGTTCTGAAACTCGTGAATTGAACATGTCATGAAACAGAGGTATAGTTCTTACGATGAAGTGAGCAAGTATTGCTCATACGATGGATCGTTGAATATTGATTGTTGAACCAATATTCCTTGGTTTGAACAAATATTTATCATCTGAGCAAGTGTTGCTCATGTGATGAATTGTTGAATATTTGGTCGTCTGAGCATGTGTTGCTCGTCTGATGGATTATTGGCAGCGTACCAAAATATTAATTAGAATACTGGTCGTTGAACCGAGCATAATTAATAAAATTAATGACCATGAGGTCGTCATAAAATTATTAAGGTTAGAATCTGGAATGATGATCCTTGGATTCAGAAACCCTAATTTGATCAATTGATGATCAATTCATGTTTTGTCATAATTTCAACCATGGGACGAAGGAGGGAGCGATTACATGGACCGTGGAACAACCATGTAATTTCCATATGCTCACGTGAGCAAATACGAAAAACTCTTGATGAGTTGATAATTTTTTGGTGAAAGAATGATTAAATGCTGGTTTAATCATTTATTCGAAAATGCTCGTCTCAGCCTTAGGTGAGAAAACCTAATTAATTATGACGAGGCGAGGGACCGATCATGGAGTCATGAAACCGGACCTGGGTTTTCCCATGACCGCCTGACGATCACTTCATGAAAATCCAAAGTGTTTGGGAGAGTTTTGGACCTAATACGAGCAATTGTGCAAATTAGGTCAAAACTGTGAAAATTGATGGGACCGGCTTCCGTGAGCCAAAGAGCCAATCTTGGTCGGTTAAGATAGCGTGCTCGTGTCCTTAAGGCGTCCGCGTCTCAGTCCTGAGAATTTTGATATTTTCTGGCGTGCAATTGAGCATCCATTCGAGAAAATATGCCAAAATTAGGGTTTCGACGAAACTGAGGAAAACACCATGAGATGATGAAAAATAATTATAAAATAAGGAATGAGGAGGCGTGGGACCTCCGTGGTCAAGGCATGGTCGGACGGTCATGACCACGGTCCTGTGGTGCCTTTTCCTTAATTTTATAATATTTTGATGATTTTATGAAAAATTCATGAATTTTGAGAAATTTGATGAATTTTATGAGTTTTCATGAATTGAAGGAGTTTTCATGAGTTCAAGGAAGCAAAATATATTAAAATAATAAAACAAGGGCGTGTGGGACCGTGGAAGGCATGGCCGGCCGGCTAAGGCCCGGTCCCACGAGTTTCCCTATTTTTACAATGATTTTATGAAAAAATCATGAATTTTGAGAAATTTGATGAATTTAGGGAGTTTCCATGAATTGAAGGAGTTTTCATGAGTTCAAGGAAGCAAAAATATTAAAATAATAAAAAACAAGGGCGTGTGGGACCGTGGAAGGCATGGTCGGCCGGCTAGGGCCCGGTCCCACGAGTTTCCCTAATTTTTTAATGATTTTATGAAAAATTCATGAATTTTGAGAAATTTGATGAATTTAGGGAGTTTCCATGAATTGAAGGAGTTTTCATGAGTTCAAGGAAGCAAAAATATTAAAATAATAAAAAAAAGGGGTAATAATTGTGGAATCTAGTGGAGAATAATTCACAAAACAGAGTAATTGTGGAATCTAGTGGAGAATAATTCACAAAACAGAGTAATAAAATGTTTATTATTAATTCATAGGATCAGCTGAGGATTCGACTATGCATTCAGAATAATAAAGTGAGCATTACTATTCCATGGGATCGTAGATTCGACCATAGAATCGGAGTATTTAAGATTTATCTATTACCATTTATGAGACCAGTTGTGGATTCGATCATGAAATCGGAGTAATGAGATAATATAGTTATTGATATTCTATGAGATCAAGTCGTGGATTCGATCATAGAATCAGAACAATTGTTATTGCCATTCCAGGGGACCAGTCGCGGATTCGACCATGGAATAGGAATAATTCACTTTGTGGCTCTATACTAGCAGAGCAAGCTGTCTAGGAGCATTAATCATCCCGATATGAGCTTGTCGGTAAGTCATATCCTTTATATAGTCAGGGTAAACTCGTTGTTTGTTCCTGAAGACGTTATCGCTCTATACTAGCAGAGCAAGTTGTCTAGGAGCCGTCCATCACGTGATGCTATATAGAAATAATCACTGAAAGTATTCAGTATTCCTGAGATATGCCGTTGTCCGGTCGTGAGACTACATATCCACATGTACTCTGAGAGAAAGTACTCTCCGTTGAGAATTCGATGAGAGAGCTGTGTCTCGATACTCACGTCTGATTGCTGAATCAGAGCTTCGTATAATTATGAGTTTACAGTTTTAGCCATTGTCGAAGATCCACCATCTACATTAAGTCCCCTGCTTACTGAGGAAAGCTGTGTTCCTCAGTCAGCATTATATGGTGATTTTCCAGCCATAAATAACAATACCAGTGATTGAACTTAGTCATAAGTTGAGACGTTACCAGATTTAGAAAGCATGAGCAAACCACGACTTGATGAAAGCTTCAATGTCATGATTGGAGCGTCGTTTGATGAGCATAAATTGGTGTTGAACCGCTGGTTTGGACGACGAGTCCGTGGTCGGTTAGGATTCGCGGTCGGGCCCAATAAGGAAATCCTTAGAAAATTAGGTTTTGGAAATAAAATTGATATAAAAGGGATTAATCCTTTTTTTTTCCACGACTAGTTCTCCACCGCCTCAGCACCTTCACGCCAGCAGCAGGAGAACACCGTCGGGACCAGCGCCGCCGCCGCCAGTCGCCGCTGGCCAAATTCCGGCCGATCAGGTACGCTTTTTTTTTTTTGATGTTTATGATCCTCATGAGTTGTTCATGCTTTAATCATGATGAAGTTACATACATGTGTGTATATTAGTGTGAGTTTTATGAAAAAACCCTCGTTTTTGAAAACGTATGTTCGTTCGACTGTTAGTTTTGCAAACCAACTATAATCCCTGATTTAGGAGAGATTTTTTTTAGTATAAGAACCTAGGTTCAGTGATAAAACTTAGTTTATGAGTTTTCATGTGTACCAAGGTTTTATCATAAAAGAAGTGAATTTTCATGAAATCGGAATAATCCTTCGTTTTAAAGACAAATAACGATGACACGAAGGAAAATATGTATGATGAATTTGTGTCCAGTGATAAAATTTTGCTTATGAGCTTTCATGTAAATACAAAACTTTATCATATGTATGAGATGTGAGCTTTCACAATATTTTTTGAAATAAACCTTCGTTTTAAAGACAAATAATGACGATACGAAGGAAAAATAGTTTTTTTTTATATATATATATGTAGCCGTGACATATATTGTGTAAAATATGATGGTATATTTTATTTGCATGAATTTGTTTTCATTAGATAAAATTCTTGAGAATTTATGTAAGCAATGTTGCATTAATTGTTGTTTTTTTCGAAAAATCAGAAACGTGGGTTTTGAGGAACCTTCGAAGATAGACAATATATTTATGATGAAATATTTTATTGTTGTAAACTTCATAAGTCAGTTGTGTGAATGTTCACATTATGGAAATTGTGTCTGTGATTTCATGAAAAATTAGTTCCGAAATTAATAAAGCTTCGTTCATTTTTTGCAGTTTTCGAAGAGACGAACGATTTTGAGGTGTTAACTCTAGCATTACTATCACTATTGTTAGTGGAAGTATAAAAGGTAAGAGTTAAGAGTTACCATTTTTTGCTGATGTTGGTTTGTTTACATGGTAGTAATCTTTGATCTTCCGGTTCCAGAAAATGTCGACCAACAATAACAGCAACTACGATTACTGGTATTCCTTTTCTTCCTCTGGCTCTTCTGATGAGGATTCCGATGCTCCTGTAGCGAAATCAAAGGCTAGGGTTACCCAGGAAGGAGCGAAGCCTAATGTTCCTTTGGGTGAGCGAAGAGTCTCTTTTGCTGAACTCGAAAAGAAAAGAGCTGAAGACAAAAAGGAGGATGCACGTCAACGTGAAAAAGATCGCACCCGGCGTAAGAGATAGAGGGTTGAGGAGAAGCGTCAATTCTTGGATGGGGTGCCTTCTGATTATGATGTTGATGCTTCCGAAAGAGAGATCACATAGGAACCATCCGAGCGTTACATTAAGCCTGATCGATATGAAAGAGAACATCGGAGGACGATGAAGAAAATTGAAGCTGAAGCTGCGGCAGAAGATAATTCGGATTCAGATGATGATGTTATCTTCCGTCCACCGGACTTCACCAATGATCCTGACAGTGACTCTGAAGAAGATGATTCCGAGAAGGGCAGTGACGATGAAGCTGACAATTCGGATGAGTCCGACGAGTAGTTTTACTTCCATCTTCTTGTAGATGGTAGAGCGTTCCCTTTTTAGTCTTCATGGTGTATATCTTTCTTTTGACTGTTTAAAGACTTTACTTCAATTAGACTTTTCTTCTGAATGATGAACATTTTGTTAATCGTCGATTTCCTCTTATCCATGACATGGACCAATGTCCATATATCCAAATTCATCATGACTTGTCGATTTCACGAGAAGTAACATAAAACGGCAGAGAATTCATGACGTGTACAAGGCCGCGTGGCCCATCCTTTGACCGTGATGTTCAGTCCCCAGTGTATTATTTTCCTCCACGTCTTTAGTATCGATCCTTGAAGCCTAGGGTTTCATTGAAACTCGTAATTGAGTTGATTGTATGACTATCGCCTCATATATATATCTTCAAGACTCCAAATCTATGATCCACGCAAATATTTCTTCCATTCCTGAGTTAGCTTCATCGTGCAGAGAAGTTTTCATCCTACCCTCTTGTCGCCATGTCGAGCAATACCATTTCTTCTCAAGATGATCTTCAGTCGAAGCGTGAAATAGCATCGTCTATCTCAGTAAGTTGTGCACTTCTTCTTCTTCTCCTTTCTTGTCTCCGTTCAATCGAGATTGTTGACCACAAGAGAATGATTTGTCGTAAGACTGTAAGAAGAATGCTACTCCTCATAATGCAAGGCCTAAGCGGACTGTTAGAGATCCTTCCCGATATGGATCGGCTCGTGTTGAAGCTGGATCGTCAGTAAGTAAACCTATGACTCTTGAGATTATACTGAGTCCGCGATTAACACTTCGTTTCATCGTAGACGGATGTCCGTGTCGTCGTCGATGATAGACGAAGAAAGAGTGGAAAGTCTGTGACCGTGGTTGAGGTTGAGGAAAGCAGTAACTAGGCATGTGAAGATTTTGTAGGATCCGTGGAGACCGGAGACGGTGTCCATGCTCGTGAATACCCAACTGCTGGACTTTTATTCGAAGCCCCATTGATTAATACCTTCCCAGACAATGAAATGGTCGGCGGATTCATGGTTCCCAAATGTCATGTATCTCTGTACACCAAGATCTGGAAAAAGTATGGTCACATTGTCACCACAGAAGTGTGGAAAGGTTTCTTCCAACCCTTTTAACCACGGTAGCGGGGTTATTTCCGATCATCGAGGAAATGAATCAGATGCACTTGCGAGACGTCAAAAACCATGAGCTGCACCAATGAGATGAAATGATCTCGAATTGTGAGATATTGCGATTCAATGTTAGCTGGACTCCTTCGTCGTCTTGAGATAATCAAGGTTCAAAAGGCAGCAGAGGATGCTGATGCAATTTCCATGAATGTAGCTTTACTGGATGAGGAGAGGATACTGGCTCTGGAGTCGGCAAGGGTTGAGAAAGCAGTCGAAGACTTGAAGGCAAAGACCAAGATTTTTCAGAAGAAGCTTGACGAGGCTTCTTACATAGATTATCCGTTGCTAGATGGTTTGCTCTGAGTGAGCATTTGTGGTTGTTATTTTTTGAGTAAATCTGAGTTTCTAGTTAGGTGAAACAGTTGATCATGGTACGAACGAAATTTCTCATTTATGAAATGTTTAATGAATAAAGGAGCATTCGTATGCTCTTTGGAGGAATGAAATTACATTTTTGAAAATGCTTGAAATGATGAAGAGGTAGTTTGTTTCATGGATCAAGCATAATAAGCTTTGAGCCATTTGCCATTGATGATGTTTCCTTCCTTTCCTCCATTGATTGCTAAATTTTTTTAGTATCCCCTAGACACTGCTTTGATAACAACATATGGCCCTTCCCATTTAGGAGAGAACTTAGGAGCGGACATGTCTTGTTGAATGTGCTTTGCCGTCTTTAATACCAATCTCCTACTTGAAATGTTCGAGGTCTTACTATTTTGTTGTAGGCTCTGGAGATCCTCTGTTTGTAAGCTTCCACATATTTTTCCACCTTGGTCCTCCTTGATTCCAGCATATCTAGCTCAGCGATTCTTGATATGGATATTTCGGCCTCATCCCATTGTACACCACTCGACGCTGCAATCCTGGCTGAGGGAACTTTGATTTCTGCTGGAAGTATGGCATCGGCTCCATAGACAAGGTAATATGGCGAAGTACCGATCGAGCTCCTTGGTGCAGTTATGTAAGCCCATAGAGCCATGGGTAATTGCTCATGCCATGATCGAGGATTGTCATGAATTGTCCGACTGATAATCCTGACCAAAGTCTTGTTGGTACTTTCTGCTTGACCATTTCTTTGTGGATAGTAAGGCGTGGAGAAGATTTGTTTGATCCCATATTTATTGAGCAGCTTCTCAACATCTTGATTGGTAAAAGGAGTTCTGTTATCTGTGATGATATGCTTAGGAACTCCGAATCTGCATATTATGTGTTCTTTGATGAAGGAGGCAATCGTAACTCCAGTGGTGCTTCAAAGAGGAATAGCTTCGACCCACTTGGTGAAGTACTCTGTTACAGTGATGATGTATTCATGTTGTTTTGAAGATGCTGAATTGATCTTCCCAATGATATCTAGTCCCCAGTTATAGAAAGGCCATGGACTATTCACAGAATTCAATGGGATACAAGGAGTGTGGATGATATTACCATGAGTTTGGCATTGGTGACACCTCTGAACGTGTGTGGCTGCATCATCTTCCATGGTTGGCCAATAATATTTCTCATGAATTTGAAGAAATAGTTTCTTATTTCCTTGATGTTCTCCATCATGTACTTCCTTCAGGATTGTAGGGATTTCATGTTCGGCTAAGCACCTTAGTAAATTTCCACCAAAGCTTTTGCGGTATAAGATCCCATCGAGATGGACAAATCTCTTAGCTTTCTGAATGAGTTTGACTGCTTGCTTCTTTTCCAGTGGTAGTTCGTTGTCCCGGAGGTATTTGATGTAAGGCTCCCTCCAGTCCCCAGTGTGGTGGATCGTCAAAACCTCCAAGTGATGTGGAGGTGTTTGGCAATCAGGACAAGATCCTTGTAAATCTCTCGATTGAGTCTACATATATGGCCAGTAGTACCCCATTCTTTGAAGCTTTCTGTAAAATGTTATCACTAACGTTTGCCCACAGACTTCCTCATGTATGCGCTTGAGTTGTTATTCCGCATCTTCGCTCCCAAGACATCGTGATAGAGATCCATCAGGGTTTCTATAGTATAGCCCTCCATGAAGCAAGAAGTAGTTTTTCAATTCCTTGAGGCTGACTTGGCCTTCTGAAATAGAGCTGCTCAATTCATGAATTATGGGTGCTCGCCAATCGTTCGCTGGAATGTCTTCGATCTGAGTGAGCCAAGTTGATGATACCGTACGTCTCTGTACAATGATCGTTTTCTGTGCTCCTTCGAATTGCAGCTTGGAGGCGAGAGTTGCTAAGCAATCAGCATGCTTGTTGTTAGTCCGTCCAGTATGGACGATCGTTGCGTCAGCAAAATAGGTCAACAGTCGCTGAGCTTCGGTTCTGAATGGAGCAAGTGTGATTTCTTTGAGAGAATACGTTCCATTCATCTGGTTGACCAATAATTTTGAATCTCCCCTTATCTCGAGGTGTGTTGCTCCTGCTTGCTTGGCCAAGGATAATCCTAATAGGAAGGCTTCATATTCTGCTGAGTTGTTGGTGCAGTGGAAATCCAACTTGAACGAATGTGAGAAAACTTCACCAGATGGAGACACCAACACTATGTCCGCTCCTCCGGTGTCACTACTAGGGGTGGCAGATCCATCAAAGTATAGAAGCCATGTTTCTTCCTTGATGACCAAGATGTCTGGGAATCGCCGTCTACTTCTTCATGTAGTGTTGTTGTGCCTTCCCCTGGAAAAGCGGCGAGCAAGTCTGCGACCGCTTGACCTTTGATGGCTTTAGGTGGCGTGCAACCTATGTCAAATTCTGACATCTGGAGTAGCCACTTCGCTGGTCTTCCTATCAAGGCTGGCTTTGATAGCAGGAACTTTATGGGATCAGCTTTGGAGATGAGTACGACCCTGTTAGATAGTAAGTAATGTATGAACTTATGGATTGCATGTACCTATGCCAGGCATGCCCTTTCGGCCTTTGGGTATCGGAGTTGAGCATCTCTCATTGTGCGTCTGAAGTAGTAAATCGGTCGTTCGACGCCTTCGTCATCTTCCTGAGCGAGGAGTGCGCCGATGGCGACGTCACTGGAGGCTGTGTAAAGAATCAGAGCTCGTCCCTGCACTTGAGACCTCATGACGGCCGGTGACAATAATATATGTTGTAATTTATGGAAAGATTCTTGTTGAACAACTGTTCAGGTGAAGCTTGCTCCTTTCTTCAGCAGAGGCGTGAACGAAGCAATCAGTTGAGATAATCCAGGAATGAAGCGTCGAATATAATTTACATTGCCCATAAAGCTCTGTAGTTCCTTCACGGTACGTGGAGAAGGCATGGTGGTAATAGCCTTTGCCTTGTCGGGGTCGACTTTGATCCCTTCAGCTGTGACCAGGAATCCTAAGAATTTTCCGGAAGAAACTCCGAATGCGCACTTTAAAGGATTCATTTTTAATTTGTTTTCTCTGCACCTTTCAAACACCTGACTTAGAACTTCGAGATGAGATGCTCGAGTCTTCGATTTTACCACCACATCATCAACATAGTCTTCTACTTGCTTGTGCATCATGTCATGGAATATGGCAGTCATGGCTCGTTGATAAGTGGCATCAGCATTCTTTAATCCAAAGGGCATCACGGTGTAGTGAAAATTCCCAATGGGAGTACGGAACGCAGTCTTGTTGGCGTCATGTTCATACATCTTGATCTGGTTGTACCCACTATATCCATCCATAAATGAGAACATACCATGACCGCTGGTTGCATCGACGAGCATGTCAATGCTGGGTAGAGGAAAATTATGCTTCGTACAACATTTATTCAAGTTCCTGAAGTCGCCACAACATCTAATTTGACCATTTTTCTTCTTAACGGGTACCACATTTGCTAGCCACGTTGGATGAAGAATAGGTTTGATGAACCCTGCTGCCAACAGTTTCTGGATTTCGACCTTGATTTGCTCCTCGACTTCGTGTCTAAATTGTCTGGGCGGTTGTTTGACAACTTTGGAACCAGGGACGATGTGCAAGTGATGGGTGACGATTTTTTCATCCAGACCGGAATTTCTTCGTACGTCTATGCGAAGACATCTTGATATTCTTTTAATAATTTGACCAGCTAGGTCCGCTCCTCTGGTGATAGCGTTGAACTGATCAGGATTGGCCTTGGATCGTCTTCAGCCCCAATGTTGATTGTTTCAAGATCGTCAGTGGTAGAGTCAGTGCCGTCCTGTAGTTGTCGTGGGGCATCTTGGACTTCTTCAAGTGATTGCTCACTCTGACATGATTCTTCATGGTGGGGAGACTTTTCATTGTTTTCCCCGATTAATTGCTAATATTTCCGTCGGCGATAAATGACTCTCCCTTCTACGTCTCGATCGGTCGTGAAGTTTGTCCCCGGAGTTGAGACTTTATCATTATGGCGTTTAGTCGGTGTAGTAGGTGACTTGATCACTTTAGCAGCTGAGGATGACGGATCGTTATCAGCCTTCTCGATAGTCTTCCATCTTGGAAGTGGAGTACTGTGAATCCTTCTTAGAGGTTCTGGGATGCCTTTTTGAGATTCAAGGAACTCAGTATCATAGACGGGAGCATAAGGAAATGATGAAGCCGGAATGCGAACGATCTTGTTGTCGAGCAGGGCCTTCATGCATTGATGGTATGTTAAAGGAACCACCTTATTATCATGGAGCCATGGGCGTCCCAGTATTATATGGTAGTCAGGTTCTTGCTCGATCACATGAAACTTCGCTTTCGATCGAATCGGCCCCACCCTCAAATCTATGTATGCATATCCATATGTATGGCTTTGACTTCCTTCAAATCCTGTCATTAGGATGGGATAGCGAACGATTTTACCTTGTGGGAACCTGGCCATTATGAGAGTCTTCATGGTGACAATGTTGGTAGAAGCACCGGTGTCAACAAGAGCTCTTCTAAATTCGGTGTCTTTGATGAAACCAGTGACATACAATTCTCGATTGTGTCCTTCATCCTTCATGCAATCTTCTTCTCCAAAAGAGATGTTGTCGATCGAATGCTCAGGAACTAGGGAGACTTCTTCAACTGATGGTGTTGGTGGCGTTATTTTCACGCTGGATGATATCTGGTTGAGTGCTGAAAATGTGTCTCTGCCCTGATCCCTGGAGAAGTGCAGGAGTTCACATAGATTTTCGATCAAATTTGTGACCTCTTGTTCCACCGTCTTCTCGCATGTGGTGAAGTTGTTGATTCGAGGGTCAGATGACGCTTCAGTCCCCGGTGTTGAGACTTCTAGAGCGGAGGTACCGCCTAACTCGGATGTGGTTTATCGTCTCCTTCATCAGGTCCATGTTCCTGGTATGGACCTCTAGGATTTGATCCAACTCTGCCAAAGTCGGGACCCCTCTGCCTTCCATGCCGCCAGGTGTAACATGAAGAATGTTGCCGTTTGAAATATTCTGATCTGAATTAGTTGAATTAGTCCTAAGACCAACCATATTGTGAGATTGTTAGATTCCAACCGAGAGATTAATATCCCAATGTGGTCGACAATCTGTAGATGGGGAAAAACGATTTGCTGGTTTTTAGAGACGACCGTACGGAGGAGACTCCTCAAAGCGAGCGAAATGTTAAACCTCACACAGATGCACCGCTGCAAAGGGGGTGCTTTATATTCGAGAGATCAATCTGTAGTACTCCGGCCTAAATCAAGAAATTGACCGTTCCAGAGTAAATTCGGTCACAAGAGAGGATGGGTTGATCTGTAGGAGGGAAGCTGAGAAATGTGTGGAATCGATGGAAATCAAAGATTGTGGGTGTCTGAATTCCAAATACGATAAGCTCTGAATGATTGAAATTGCTCAATTGAGAGTAGTTGCTCAATTGATGAGTTGATGATCTCGTATTGTCGATGAGACGTAAGATTGATGATACTGTTGATGCTGATGATTCAATCATGATTCAGAGACTTATTTATATTGCTGGAATTGTAGACACCATGATTCCATGAAGCGTGACAGTTGATGGAATCAAGGAGTGGGAAAGTGGAGAGCGTGTTTGAAACCAGTTGCTCAACGTGTGTAGACTTGGTCGATTTTCCACACATTACCTCGTGAATTCCTTCAACTGATTGCACGACTTGCTCACATTCCGTCGTGTGTTTTAACACACATGTCATAGACCGCCAGACCAAAACCCTAAGTGATATCCCCTCAAGTGACACGATTGACGTCTCGTGGTTTGTTAGTCAATTGATGACTTCGTGATTTGATGGGACGATGAGTCCATATAGTCGTTGAGTTGAACATGATGTTCTGAAACTCGTGAATTGAACATGTCATGAAACAGAGGTATAGTTCTTACGATGAAGTGAGCAAGTATTTCTCATTCGATGGATCGTTGAATATTGATTGTTGAACCAATATTCCTTGGTTTGAACAAATATTTATCATCTGAGCAAGTGTTGCTCATGTGATGAATTGTTGAATATTTGGTCGTCTGAGCATGTGTTGCTCGTCTGATGAATTATTGGCAGCGTACCAAAATATTAATTAGAATACTGGTCGTTGAACCGAGCATAATTAATAAAATTAATGACCATGAGGTCGTCATAAAATTATTAAGGTTAGAATGTGGAATGATGATCCTTGGATTCAGAAACCCTAATTTGATCAATTGATGATCAATTCATGGTTTGTCAGAATTTCAACCATGGGACGAAGGAGGGAGCGATTACATGGACCGTGGATCTACCATGTAATGTCCATATGCTCACGTGAGCAAATACGAAGAACTTCTGATGAGTTGATAATTTGTTGGTGAAAGAATGATTAAATGCTGCTTTAATCATTTATTCGAAAATGCTCGTCTGAGCCTTAGGTGAGAAAACCTAATTAATTATGACGAGGTGAGGGACCGACCATGGAGTCATGAAACCGGACCTGGGTTGTCCTGTGACCGCCTGACGATCACTTCATGAAAATCCAAAGTGTTTGGGAGAGTTTTGGACCTAATACGAGCAATTGTACAAATTAGGTCAAAACTGTGAAAATTGATGGGACCGGCTTTCGTGAGCCAAAGAGCCAATCTTGGTCCGTCAAGATAGCGTGCTCGTGTCCCCAAGGCGTCCGCGTCTCAGTCCTGAGAATTTTGATATTTTCTGGCGTGCAATTGAGCATCCATTCGAGAAAATATGCCAAAATTAGGCTTTCGACGAAACTGAGGAAAACACCATGAGATGATGAAAAATAATTATAAAATAAGGAATGAGGAGGCGTGGGACCTCCGCGGTCAAGGCATGGTCGGCCGGTCGTGACCTCGGTCCCGTGGTGCCTTTTCCTTAATTTTATAATATTTTGATGATTTTATGAAAAATTCATGTATTTTGAGAAATTTGATGAATTTTAGGAGTTTTCATGAATTGAAGGAGTTTTCATGAGTTCAAGGAAGAAAAAGATATTAAAATAATAAAACAAGGGCGTGTGGGACCGTGGAAGGCATGGTCGGCCGGCTAGGGCCCGGTCCCACGAGTTTCCCTAATTTTTTAATGATTTTATGAAAAATTCATGAATTTTGAGAAATTTGATGAATTTAGGGAGTTTCCATGAATTGAAGGAGTTTTCATGAGTTCAAGGAAGCAAAAATATTAAAATAATAAAAAAAAGGGTGTGTGGGACCGTGGAAGGCATGGCCGGTCGGCTAGGGCCCGGTCCCACGAGTTTTCCTAATTTTTTAATATTTTTAGGTATTTTGATGATTTGAGAGAATTTTTCCTAATTTGAGAGAAATACCATGAAATCAAGGAGTTTGATGAATTCAAGGAAAACTAATAATAAAATAATAAAACAAAGGGGCGTGTGGGACCGGCTAGGGCATGGCCGGCCGGCCAAGGCCCGGTCCCACAAGTTTTCGTAATTTATTTTATTTTATTATTATTTGATGATTTGTGCAAAAATACCATGAAATCAAGGAGTTTTTTCATGAAATTAGAGAAATAATAATAATAAGAAAAAAATAATAAGAAACCGTGGGTGTGGGCTGATTGGGACCAAGGCATGGCCGGTTGGCCAATGGTCATGCCCTACACTCCTTTCCTTAATTTTATATTATTTTTTATGAATTTATGGAAGTACCATGAAACCGAGGAGTTTCCTCGAGATGAAGGAAATTTGATAAAATGAGAGAATTTTCATCAAATCATGGAAAATAATAAAAATGCATTAAAATATAAAACTGGCATGGGGTTGACCACGACACGGTCGGTTGGTCGTGTGTCCGTGCTCCCAGCACCCTGGTCAATATTTTTAATTATTTATTATTTTCTTCTCTATTTTGCATAGGTTCATCGTTTCGTTGTATTTTTGAAATACTCGTTCGTGCGGTGACTGTTAGCGCATCATCGTTGAACACACCTTCACCATTTGAATCGGGGCTTACTTAGAGGTAGCTCAGACGCCCAGTTGTTGATTATTTATTACTAATTATGGAATCCAGTGGAGAATAATTCACAAAACTGAGTAATAAAATGTTTATTATTAATTCATAGGATCAGCTGAGGATTCGACTATGCATTCAGAATAATAAAGTGAGCATTACTATTCCATGGGATCGTAGATTCGACCATAGAATCAGAGTATTTAAGATTTATCTATTACCATTTATGAGACCAGTTGTGGATTCGATCATGAAATCGGAGTAATGAGATAATATAGTTATTGTTATTCTATGAGATCAAGTCGTGGATTCGATCATAGAATCAGAACAATTGTTATTGCCATTCCAGGGGACCAGTCGCGGATTCGACCATGGAATAAGAGCAATTAGGAATAATTAACTTTGTGGCTCTATGCTAGCAGAGCAAGCTGTCTAGGAGCATTAATCATCCCGATGTGAGCTTGTCGGTAAGTCATATCCTTTATATAGTCAGGGTAAATTCGTTGTTTGTTCCTGAAGACGTTATCGCTCTATACTAGCAGAGCAAGCTGTCTAGGAGCCGTCCATCACGTGATGCTATATAGAAATAATCACTGAAAGTATTCAGTATTCCTGAGATATGTTGTTGTCCGGTCGTGAGACTACATATCCACATGTACTCTGAGAGAAAGTACTCTCCGTTGAGAATTCGATGAGAGAGTCGTGTCTCGATACTCACATCTGATTGTTGAATCAAAGCTTCGTATAATTATGAGTTTACAATTTTAGCCTTTGTCGAAAATCTACCATCTAGAATTAGTATTGTGAATGCCCCTTGGGTTATTATATGTGATATGAACTTTATCCTTCATAAAGATGATAAGGAAGGTGGAAATAGTCCATCAACCAGTAGTTTTGCTTATGTTTTCCATTGTATTCAGACATTAGGTCTAATTGATCTTAACTTTAATGGCTTGCCATTTACTTGGACTAATAAAAGAACGGATAACCAACACATACAAGAGAGAATTGATAGGGCTTTAGTAAACCATAAATGGTTAGAACTGTTTCCAAAATCTTGTAATAAACATCTAACCAGGGTCGCTTCGGACCATGCCCCTATTTTACTAGAAACCATTCCAATTAGGGATAAATGCATGAAACCTTATAGATATATGAATTTTTGGATGGAGCATGAAAACTATAGAAATGTCATAGAAAAATCAATACAAAAAAGTAGAACTAAAAGTAATAACTTGTTTAAGACTCTAAAAAATTTAGAATATGACCTTAGAGCTTGGAATAAATCCGACTTTGGAAACATTTTCAAAACCATATCCAATATCCTTGAAAGTATTGAGAATGAAAATAAAAAACCGTATAGTTTAGAAACGAAAGTTAGGATTGACCAGTTACAAAATGAGCTGGCTAATTGGTATGAGATAGAAAAATCTTACTGGGGACAACATGTGAAAGAAAAATGGATCAATGAAAATGACACTAACACAAAATTTTTTCATCAGTATGCTTCGGATAGGAATAGATATAACCTGATACATACTTTAAGATATAGCTCTGGCCTTTGGATTTAAGGCCAACAGCAGTTAAGTTCCTTGTTAACTAACCGTTTCAAGAACATTGCTATTTCAAATGAAAATTATATTAATCCTATCTTTCTGAGATTCTAAGTCCTTCTATAAATGCTATTGATAATAATAAACTGAATGAAATACCTAGCGAACTGAAACTAAAGAGGCTTTGTTTACGATGAATGCTTGGGGGCGCCTGGACTCGATGGATTTCCTCCTGGCTTCTATCAACAACATTGGGACCTTCTTAAGGAGGACTTAGTTCTCCGGGTCCAGAAGGTTTTTAAAGATAAATGTTTTAATCAAAAAGTTAATCATTCTTTTATAACTCTTGTTCCTAAAACTAAAACCCCAAAGACCCCTAGTGATTTCAGACCTATTAGTCTTAGTAATGCCCTATATAAGATAGTGACTTAAATTATTTCCAATAGAATTAAGCCTTTAGTGGATAAAATTATCTCTCAAAACCAATCCGCTTTCATACCCCTAATAGGAAGATTACAAATAATATAGTTTTTGCTCATGAAATCCTTCATACTATGAAAACTAGTAAAAGAAAGAATGGACATATGGCTCTCAAATTAGACCTTTCTAAATCCTTTGACGGACTTGAATGGGATTTTGTGATCTTTGTGTTTAAAAAATTTGGCTTCTCCAGTGATTTCTGTGATTTAATTTATAATTGCATGTTTATAGTTTCTGCTTCTGTTCTTGTTAATGGCTCACCAGGTGAAAATCTCTTCCCTACTAGAGGGATTAGACAGGGTGACCCTATGTCACCCTATATTTTCATTATATGCATGGAAGCTCTATCTAAGCTTCTTTACCATGCTGAAATAAATGGTAAAATTTCTGGTATAAAAGTTACTAAAAAAATGTCCATCAGTTTCTCATCTATTCTTTGTTGATGACTCTTTTCTTTTCACTTGTGCTACAATAGTTCAAGCTAGGAATTTACTTGATACTCTTAAGATCTTTAGTGATTCTTCTGGTCAGCTTATAAATTACCAGAAATCTGGAATATATTTTAGCAAAAAAGTAGAAAACAAACATTACAAGTTGTTAGCTAGAATCCTCAAAGTTGGTAGAATAACAAAAAATGACACTTACTTAGGAACTCCTTTATTTTTCAATAGATCCAAAAGTTTCAATTATCAGAATTTGTTAGATAGAGTTTACAATAGGGTGCAAGGCTGGAAGGCCAAATTTCTGCCCCAGGAAGGTAGAACTACTCTCATATGTTCGGTCACTAGTGTTATGCCCATGTACCAGATGATGTTCTTCCTTCTTCCTAAAAAAACTTTAGATAAATTAGATGCTCTGCAAAGAGACTTCTGGTGGAAGAAAAGTAAGAGTAATAGAGGATTGTACATTAAGGCCTGGGATTTCATTTACTCCGATTTCATTCAATCTAACCTATTTTAAGCACAAAAAAGAGTAAATAAAGATGGGTTTGAACGATTATTACCTAATATACACCATGGGTTGTTGTTGTGGAGTTTGAAATTGTGATTCTTGAGATACTTGGAGCAGAGGAAGAGAAGAAAGATGAAGATGAGCAATTTTTTTGTTGAATTAGAATAGAAAAGATTAGGGCCTGTTTGGTACAGTTTTGAAAAACAGTTTTCAAAAATAGTTTTCCACTGTTTTAAAAACATACCCTTTTTTCCTTGTTTTCATTTTCTAAAAATTGTTTGGTAAACTGTTTTTGAAAACAAGGAAAACCAACTAAATCGGATCAAATGTAAAGATTCGTCTAAGAGATAGTGATATTAGCCATGACTCACTTGCAGTCATTCCCCATCTCTTACTTTGTTCCGAAAAGAAGAAAAGAATAAAGAAAAGAAAAAAAGAGAAAACACAGAAAACAATAATTTGTTGTTTTCATTTTTTTGTTTTTAAAAACAGAAAACAGATAGAAAACATTTTCTGAAAATGTCCTTACCAAACGCGTTTTCTCATGTTTTCTGTTTTCTTTGTTTTTAAAAACAGAAAACTGTTTTTGAAAACTATACCAAACAGGACCTTAGGTTTTTAAGTTTTTTTTAGTTCAAGGGTAATCTAGACATTTTGTTTTGGTGTTAGGATAACCCATAACCACTTTTTTGGACACTAAGAATCCAAGTGAAGCCCCTCTATTGGAGTGTGACGCCCCAATAATAGCCTTCTTAAATAAACATATAAGGTGAAGGGCTAATCATCAATTATAATATATTTATAGGGGGTAAAAATTAATTCTTTGAAATAAATTTGAAGGACCCAAAACCTAATTCCCCATTTTCTGTTTCCTCCTCCTCCCCCTCCCCCTCCCCCCTTCTCCATCTCTGACCTTCTCCAAATTTCTTCGTTTCTCCACATCCTCCTGAGAGAGTAAGTGCTCACTAAGATTACACACGCTCGGACGCGTCTTCTGTCACTGCGCTGCTCTTTTATGAATCCAAAACTTGAACTTTCTGGGAGGAAACAAGCAGAAGAAGAAGCTCATCGTCTCACTCTATAAAAAAAAAGGTACAAGCTTTTATCAGATTTATGATTTCATTCAATGAATTTTTTAACTAATACTGATATTACACACTGCTTTATAAATATTGTATGTTGCGTCGAAACTATTATAAGCTTACATTTATGAAATTAGGGTTTCAGAATATGTAGATTTTGGGTCTATAATCAACAGTTAATCCCAATGTAGCTTAAATTTATGAAATTAGGGTTTTCAAACTTTGGGGATTTTTTAGGGGATTTCTTTTAATTAATAGTTAATTAGTTAGGTATTTTTGTAAATTACAGGTAAGATGATGGGTGCTGGGAGAAAAATTATTGCTATATGTATGTCTGGTGGTGGATTTGTGACTAGTGAAGATGGTACATTGTTATACTCTGGTGGTGAAGCACATGCAATTGATATCGATCAAAATACTGCGTTTGATGACTTTAGAGCGGAGATTTCCGAAATGTGGAATTGTAATAATGATGCAATGTCTATCAAATATTTTCTACCGGGAAATAAGAGAACCCTCATCACAATATCGAATGATAAGGATCTTAAACGTATGATTAATTTTCATGGGAATTCTACGACAGCTGATGTTTATGTTGTGCCTGGAGAGGCTGCTGCACAAGGTGGCTCAGTCATGCCTGCTAGTAGGTACTTTCGTGGTCTTCCTCCTTAAGGATTTAGTGTAGTTAGTTTTACTTTCTTGCATTTTACTTACACTGCAGTGGAACTTGACCGTGCAGGTCGAGTAGAACTACTACTTCAAAAGCAGTTGTCCCAGTAATCGATGTCCCTATGGATAATGTTCTCGATATTCCTCCAATTGTTGATATACCTGTTGATAAACCTGCTGATGACACGTTGTATCTTAAGCATCACAAAGCTGCAAAAATGTGGGAAAATACTATCACTGGTGTTAATCAACGATTTAATAATGCCCATGAGTTCCGTGATGCCCTGCGTAAATTCTCTATTGCACATGGATTTGCTTATGTACTGAAGAAGAATGACAGTCACCGTGTAACTGTTAAATGCAAAGCAGAAGGTTGTCCGTGGAGGATACATGCATCAAGGTTGTCGACCACTCAGTTGTTTTGTATTAAAAGAATGACTCCAACTCATACGTGCGAAGGTTCTGTTGTGACAAGTGGATATCAAGCA
Organism: Papaver somniferum; assembly: GCF_003573695.1. NCBI lineage: Eukaryota > Viridiplantae > Streptophyta > Magnoliopsida > Ranunculales > Papaveraceae > Papaver > Papaver somniferum. The sequence continues at coordinate 170,285,610 of NC_039360.1, read as the reverse complement.
ACTACGAGTTGGATCGCTGGTATCATAAAGGAGAAGCTGCGAGAATCTCCAAATTACAAACCGAAGGATATAGCAGATGACCTGAAACGAGATTATGGAATTGAACTGAAGTATGCACAGGCATGGCGTGGCAAAGAGATTGCAAGAGAGCAACTTCTTGGCTCTTATGAAGATGCATATAGTCAGTTGCCATATTTCTGTGGCAAGATAATGGAGACGAATCCGGGTAGCTTGGCTACGTTTAGCACCAAAGAAGATTCAAGCTTTCAACGTCTTTTTATTTCGTTCCATGCCTCTCTATATGGTTTCAATCAAGCTTGCCGACCACTTCTTTTCCTTGATAGTACGCCTTTGAACTCTAAGTACCAGGGAACCTTACTGCACGCAACAGCTGCTGATGGAAACGATGGCATTTTCCCAGTTGCTTTCGCTATAGTAGATGTTGAAGATGATGATAATTGGCGGTGGTTCCTAATTCAGCTGAAAGAAGCAGTTTCCACGTCTCGAGCCATAACGTTTGTTGCAGACATAAAAAAGGGATTAAAGGAATCTATACCCGAGGTATTTGAAAATGGTCACCACAGCTATTGTCTACGATATCTGACAGAGAACTTTAAGAAAGTATCTCATGAAGTGAAGCGTCTTCTAGTTTCAGAATTTTATGTTGCAGCTTATGCATCCAGTCTCGAGGGGTTTCGTAGAAGTATCGATAGTATCAGATGCATTTCTCCTGAAGCTTGCAATTGGGTTCTGGGTCTTAAACGTGAAAACTGGGCAAACACATACTTCGAAGGTGCAAGATATAACCACATGCAATCAAACTTCGCTGAATCTTTTTACAATTGGGTATCAGAGGCTCATGAGCTACCAATTACACAGTTGGTTGATGTGATACGGGTTAAGATAATGGAATTAATTTATACTCGCCGGCAGGAGTCAAGTCAATGGGTAACAAGGCTAACACCAGTCATGGAGGATGCCTTACACAAAGAAAGTATTAAGGCCCAATCTCTTGAGGTATTGTTCGCATCTGGAAGCATATTTGATGTACGTGGCGAGTCTGTTAATAAAGTAGATATTGGTCACGGGGGCTGCACATGCAAAGAATGGCAGATAATGGGTTTACCATGCTCCCATTCTATTGCAGTTTTTCAATGGGTTGAAAGAAACCCATATGAGTATTGCGCCACATGGTATACAACAGAAACCTACAGATCAACGTATCAGGAGTCGATAAATCCAGTGCCCAACAATGAACGACCTGCATCAGAGAAAGATTCAGATTCAGCTCAGCAAGTAGTTAAAGTAACCCCTCCCCCCACTCGCCGTTTACCAGGCCGACCAAAGATGAAGCGCGTTGTAACTCAGGAGTTGGCTAAAAGACAACTTCAATGCAGTAAATGCAAGTGTCTCGGTCACAACAAGACGACATGCAAAGAGTCCTTATAGGGAATGCTACATATTGTAAGTACGTAATTTCGTCCTTTTAAAAAAAAAAACTTATATATGCCTGTAGAAATCCGAAGCAATGACAAACAGAATTATGAAACAAAGGCCATAAGGATAAACAACAGCATATCGTCGTCACGAACCATCTAGGAGAAAACTAAAAATGAATGGAGATAACAAAGACACTTGTGCAAATATAGCTCCTGTAGAAAGCTGTTGGAGTTTGAATTCATGATTAAGGAATGATTGCTTTAATTTTGTAACTGTGTATTCCTTCTGTCAACAGAGAATCAAATGAAAGGAGCAAGCAACTCCCTAATTCTGTACTGCTAGCAACTCAGCTGATCATACAAAGGAGTTAAGAGGAAGTTCTAATTCTTTCACGGTCTCGGCAGGGAGGTACTTATGGGTTTTCGGTTGGGTTCTCTGTGTTTTCTTTTATTAAGTTTTTGATAGTGTTCTTGTTAGGGAAGAAATGTCTGTATAGCAACATTTTGCTCAAGTGGTGTGTCATCACATGATATTTATTGTGGGGGCTTCCTCTCAAGTGTTGGCCGGAAGTCCATTAATGAATAGGGTTTAGAGGCATATGTAATGTGTTAAAAGTAAATATCTTGTGAACTTTCCAATTGAACCGATGTCCTAAAAAACCTGAGTCAACGTAGGTCGCAACTCAGTGACAGTGAGTAGATATCAGCCTTGAACGGAGGCCCCTCCATTCTTTGAGGTTATTTGGTAACTAGAGTATGGCTCTTCCATTCTCCGAGGTTACTGGCTAACCAGAGAGTATGGTTTAGATTACTCCCCAGTGACTAGAGTATGATTTAGGTCCCCAACAAACGGGTTGCACTTCTCAGCTGCTACAGTTAAGTATTTCATCCAACCCAACTAGGTAAGCAAAACAGAATTAGTCAATGTGGGACAATACTTTACCATGAAGGTATAAATTCACCTAATCAGTGCATAATACATACTCTGGGTAGGGATTCTTGAGCCCGAGGCCCCGAACCCAACTACTTTAGTTACTAATATGTACTCTGGTTTTGTATAAATTAGTGTGTAAATAAGTATTCTGTATTCCACTCTAACAATTTTTATTTTCTCCTAACTTGTTGGGGCAAGAGTTGACATTAAACTATTAATGGATATTAATTCGTCATTTTGCATGCTTAAATCATCCATGGTGGCTTTTCCTTTTTTCGAGTTCCCAAAGGTTGTACATAGTTCACATAAGCAACATGTATTATAATCGGCAAGTGTTGTGTTTTTGTACATTTATTGGCCAGTACTCGGAGATGATGATGATGGCGTGATGCCTATTTGGGTGTCAATCGAGTTTACATACTTAGGTGTATGCTGCTATTCACTTTCAGTAGACTACTTAAATTTTTTGTCTCCAGTTCAGTATTTTTTCCATGTTAGATCAGCAAATTTTTGATACACTGAAAAGCCAAGATTGGAGCACCAATTTTAAATTGGAGACAAAGTCAAGTCCAACTTCCCCAATGTATTAATTTCATGTCACTGCCAGGCTAGAATACTGGTATAGTGGTATGGATCAGAATGGCAGCAAAGTTTGAAAAAGGTCAGATGCACCTTTACGGCTTGGCTTCTGGCGGCATTTTTCACATTTCTCCGCGTTTTTGACATGCAGTATTTGGGGTCGTCAATTGGTGTGTCTGAGGCAGGCATGAACTTGCAAACTCTAGCCCCACCCACATGGATTAAAAAAAACAGCCCTCTGAAAATGACAAAATATACATGCCAGGGTAATTAGACGGATGAATCAGAATTCAGATTCATAGTGATAAAAAGTTGTTTGGATCCTAGTTAGCAATTCGGGATACGGGTAATAGTTCGGGACGACATATGTACGCGAATTATACGGATTTGGATAGGTCAAAATCCGGTCAACGGTTCGTTGTTCGGACATTAGTTCGGAACAGCATACATACGTGCATATTCATATTATAATTGTGAGGTCGACACTTAAAATCCGGCTTATATATATATGATAAATTGACAAGTGTTATGACTTTATTACGAGACTAATTTTATTTATATATCATTTATTTATAAGATGGGAAAAAACATTTTAGCGTCATTATATAACATGAAGTAGATGATTTAATCGCATAAATGAATTATAAAACAAGTTTATAGATTTTTAAACAAAAATTAACGCATAAAACACTGGTTAAACAACTACCAATATATAATTTAACTGAATAATTATATTTAAATATAAATACTTTAAGTACTTTCAACATGTGTTGGTAAAATTTATTATATTTAAGTAAAAATTTCGCTATGAGCTATGACTCGGTAAGTAAAAATTTATTATATTTAAGTACTTTCAGCGGGTCGAGATCGTCTGTGCCACTGCTTGTGTGTGCCCTATGTGCCATACCAATAGAAACACGCCACATCATTCCTCTCATTAACCATGACTAACTAAATAGATTTTCTATTTATACAACACTAATCGATTAGGAAAGATAATTAATTAGTTAAAGAAGATATTACAAATTCAAGAGAAAATACCGTGTTTCTATTGGTGTGGCACATAGGGCACACCCAAGCAGTGGCACAGACGATCTGGACCCACTTTCAGCATGTGTTGCTCATGCAACAGCTTTGTCAGGATTTCCGACATTTTTCGAGAAACAAGTAAAGTCAAGGCGTGCTTGGACGTGGGATCATAAATATCTTTGGAATATTTCGATATCCAAAATCTCGGGAATCATATAGTAATCAAATTACCCACCAACAGTGGGATCACGGGAACAGCGGAAATAAAATCTTTCAATATTCAAAAGATCAAGATTCATGCAAACAATAATCCACCTCACCTTCAACATTGGAATTCCGAGTTCGGTGTACTCTTTTTATGGCTCGGTGGCGTTTCTGTTTCTCCCCGTATACATGCATTATTTGGGGTCGTCAAATGCTGTTGCGAGGCATGAGCTTGCACACCTATAGCCCCCACGTGAAATTGATTTACAAACCACCTCTTTGAATCCTCAAAAGATTTCTCCCAGCAGTATCTACATAAAGTGTGAATCACACACCCGTCTTACATTCAAATTCTCCAAAGGACTCATTTCTGCGTTTAAGGTTCAAAACTGTAAATGGTGGGCGGTGAGGGAAAAATTTGGAGGAAAAATTTAATGTTAGGATGCCCGTTAGCTATTGAACTTCAAAATGATAAAATCCATAAAGAAAGAATCCTATTATTGGAGCTTCAAACGGCTGAGTTTTTTGGGGTTGCATAGAGTCATGATATAGTAATACATAAAACCCCTTATCCTGATTTTTTTTTTGTAATACCTAATCTACTCTCAGTTTCATTAGTGCTAATTAGAATGATTAAACTAACTAATCAATATTAATTAATGGATTAGACTAATCAAATGATTAATTTTTTGAAAATCAAAACTTGATTTTCCTATATTTTGAAAAAGGAGAAGGATGATATTTGGTAAAAAAAAAATTTGAAGAAAAATGATGAAACCTTTCGTCACAATACTCAGGAAAACCTTATAATCAACTCCCAATAGCAATTTTAACGATTCAAATCCGTTACAATTTCGGGACAAATCTGAGTTTTGTACAAGTTACGACTGGGATAATATGTCGAACCATCCGTGAACAGGTAAATACGGTTGGAAACTGAGAAACTCCCTGCCGTAATGACATAACGGATGAGAAGTGAGGAACTTCTGGTCGTTATTTGGTCCAGAATCACCTAAGTCTGTATTACGACTGGGTATCCCGTCCGTAAATGAATATGTAAGTTGAGAAATTTAGAGTTTCAACATGAATACATATTACGATTGAAAGGTAGTGATACTTTCATTAGTTGGACCATAATAAAACCTTACTATATCGGCATTACAAAGTTTGTTTTAAGTCTTTGATGATTGCGAATTGAGCTTCGAAGTTGAAATTATAACCTTTCTATTTTCTTCATTCCTTCTTAGCTTGAGTTACGACTTCATCATCAGTCTCACCTCTAAGACGAAGTTGCTTGCAAAAACAAAGTAAATCCATATATCTGAAAATCGAAGATACAATTCAACTCCATCACAATTATTAGTGTTACATGTTTCACTACAAACATTGTCAAAAATATTACTCCAATACGATTGACTGACTAAACCGCCTTTCCTTCGTTCTTTCCCCCTCTTTGGATAACATAGTACAATTTTTTTTGCAAAGAGATAGGTATTCCTCCAAATTAAAGTTGCATTTATCCTTTGAATACATTGCATTGAGTTTGTAGGGGTTTTGGTGGAGATTATTGATGTAGAACGTGTGATTTTGATTGGGAATGGGGGTTGTATGAAGGTGGAGTTATTTCAATTATAAATAAGTGGTTGAACAACTAGAACCTTCTACAAATCAGTCTTCTAACGAATATATTTTTCAAAATTCAAAAAGTAGCCGATAAGATATGACACAAAAGGAAATTTAAGGTAGTTACGACAAGGAAATGGATATGTCGACCAAGCCGTAAAGAAGTATAAACCTGTGAATTTTGGGGAATGTCATAATTACAGCCAAGAATCTAGACCGTAAATCTGGGTTTTTACTTTATGTCAGTTTTACGGTCTGGATTCCCATCCGTAAAACTGAGTTTTTACTTTATGTTAGTTTTGCGGTTTGGAGTCCTAACCGTGTAACATATATACGGCATGGATATCTAGCCGTAGTATGAATTCAAAAGTTTTTTTGGTTATCAGTGAAAGACACGGCTAGGTCTTTCCCAACTATAATACTAACACGGTTAGGAAACCTACCCATTTCCGGGTTTATGGTCATGAAATTCTAGCTGAGGGTAATGTGCCATTTTCATGACAAACTTAGAGACCATCACGACTAAGATTCCTTATCGTGTAAATGTTACGATTAGGAACCCAGCCGACTAACAACTCTTACGGTTGGGAAACCCAGCTGATGACAGGAGGTCTGTTTTTAGATTACAATTATAGGAATTTGCGGCAAGGTATTGTGAAATACTAACATTCATTCATATATGAAAAGTTGTTAGAGCATTGCTCGGTCAAATTCACAAGTGTTGATATCTCAAGCTTGTTGTCAAAACTATATGTTGATTTATAGTCTACAATTAGTTAAGTCTCGGACTATGATAAAAGATGTAGTTGAGAAACAGATCAGTCATCATTGCATTCTACTGTTTGAAGGCGGAGATCAACCGAAGATTTTGGAGAACTTCATCAACAAAAGGTAAGTGAAAACTGAACCACCTATTTCTCAAGTTATATTCACTTTTATATCTTCGGAACATTTTCGCGTAACTAATTATACTATCATGCATATACAAGAATTTCGAGTCAAGTTTATCTTGATAATCAGTTCTCGAAATATAATGACTAAGCTTAATGAACATTTGTTCATACTTGATGAATTTCCGTTAAGGAAAATTTATTGTTCACAGTCAAAATCATGATTCAAGTTTCAACATTCGAGAATAGCCTTGGAACAATGATATGTGTCATTGATGTTATTCGAGAATGTTTCGAATCGATTTAGAGAGAAATATAGAACTACTGTAGATTCAGATATAAGACAATGTTATCAGTCTTACAAACTGGGAGAAATGTTATAAGTCTGAAGCCGTATTACATGTATTCGTACACGTAGCGGAGTAGCTTTATGTCGACAAGCAGATTTTTGGTACGCATATTATTATGCACATCTTGTAAAAATCTGTTAACTCGTGAACCGGATCGGTACGCATACCCGTATACAAACCGAAAAGGAACTGTGGTCACGGAACAGTTTGGTATCCATACCGGCACACGTACCAGAAAAGGATTGTGCTCAGGAAACCAATTTGTGTATTCATACCGGTACGCATACCAAAATAGTTATGTGGACGCCGAATCCGGTTATAGTCTTAAGGTACACATACCGGTACACATACCTAAATAGTTTTGTGAACATCGGAACTTGGTTGTGCTTAGTATACAAACCAGTACAAGTACTGTGACTGACCTGACTCAGGAACGGCTATGGTATTTGTAACCATATCAATTATTTTCAAATGCAATAAAATCATTTCTACGAGATAATTAGCATTTGATCAAATCTATAAAAAAAACTATAGACTTGTTTGATCACATGATTGTGACTCAAGGTTAAAGTCTTAAGTGTTCATGAAAATGAATACTAAGTTTATAAGTTCAAATCGGCTAGTCTTGGCTAACCACCTTGAACATAGTCTTTATACACGGTTAGGTTACGGTTTCACCTAACCAGAGTGTATATCTTGTTTATGTTAATCAGATTCAAAGATTCATCTAACGGTGGATATTGATTGCTTGGTTCCAAAGCTATCTTAGCTTAAACCTAGAGCAACCTATGCTTTGAATGCTTATAAAAGGGAAACTTCAAGCAACTAGAATCTTTGAATCCTGATACTACGTTGGTGTTTCCTAGTTGTAACTAGAGTCGTCCTCTTTTGAACCCTTTTAGGGTTTAACGACTACATATACTTTATTGGGATTCGTGAAGCAGGTCCAGTTATCTTTTCGAATATCCTAATCTCGATTGATTGTTGAGATACTCACTTGATCCAGATAGATAAAAACCATCAAAGTTCTCTTCGTCTAAAACTTTGTTGATTCCACAAGTTTTATACTTGTGATGTGAATAATAACCTAGGATGCACTTAGGGTTGCATAAATCTGGATTTTGAGGTTAGATAGACTTTGTCTATTGCTATCGATTTCCATTACCTTGATCAAACTTTTTGTTCGTAAAGAAAATCACATAGAGGCTTAATCTGTGGGAGGTAGATTGGTTTAAAGTCTTCAATTGAGTTGAAGCAACTCTTAGTTGGTGTGACGTCAGCTAAGGGAATTAATTGCGTGGAGTCCTGCTAGGATTCAAGAGGCGTAAGGAGCGTGACTGTACCTTAATCAGTAAGAGACTTGGTTAGGGCTCAACTGCACTTTAGTCCGAAGTTAATTGGTAGTAGGCTAGTGTCTGTAGTGGCTTAATACAATTCGGTGTTCAATCTGGACTAGATCCCGGGGTTTCTCTGTATTTGTGGTTTCCTCGTTAACAAAACTTCTGGTGTCTGTGTTATTTCTTTTTCTGCATTATATTGTTTATCTTTATAATTGAAATATCACAAGTTGTGCGTTAATCAATCATAATAGATACATACGACCTTGATTGTTGGATACGACTTGATTGATTCTTGGACATTGGTCTTTGATACCATCCAAGTAATCTCTTTGTAATTAGGTTCACGGACTTGGTTTTGTAAACGTTTTAATCTCAAGTGAGAGAGATATAATTCTAGATACTATTCCTTGATTGAGTTGAACTCTCGGAACTGTGTTGAGTTTGTCCATACATATTGCCTAAGAAAAAGTTGGTGGTGCATTTTGATACCCCCGCATTTTCAAAAGTTATACATTCATCCCTCCAAATCCATCACTAAACAACGAAAATACTAAATTGACAATGTCTTAGATGATCAAAGATCCATGACAATGTCCATAAAGCCACTACAAAGAGAATTAATCATTCACTAGATTCCCCGACCGACCCAGACTCCGCACCCGATCGCGATGCCTCATCCGAATCCTCGTCCTCTTTCTCCTCTTCTACAACTTTAGCCTTTTTACCTCAACCACCACCACCTTGAACTGGAGTTTTTTTTACGTCCACCACGTCCACATCGACCACTTGGACCTTTGCCACTTTTATACCTTGTACCTCGACCACGCCCACCTTTTTTTATCTCTACCACGTTCACTTCGACCACCATTTAATTGCTTTGATTGAACATGCTCATTGGAGGGAGTAACCGAGTCCTCGCTAGAAGAAAGAGACCTAGCCCTTTTACTTCTCCTTGGTCGGTCCTCTTCATAAGCATATAAACCTTCATCAAGGTTTATTATGCCTTTAAATCAATCCGGAGTAATCTTTGTTCATGGGCCATCATTTTCTCACCCGAATTAATGCTACGGGTCAGGTCCTCGACCACCCAATCAAATCGTTCAATCTTTTTTTCATATGAAATACACAAATTGTAATTATTCGTAGATAATTAAAAAGAAAAAACATATACAAACATAAGGATAATTAATAATATACGTATCAGCATCTCCCTCCAATCATTTTCATCACTCCCTAATGGCCTTGATGTCGAACTCTCTCCCTTTTTGAAGTGTTCCCTCGCTTCAGGACCCAAAAATTTTACATAAGGATGAGACCCCTCTTAATACCATCACATATAATTCTGATTTGCATCGGAAGTGCCATGAGAAGCTTCAAGCCCTCTTCTACTCATTTGGTTTACTTGTTAAGAGCAAGCATTCCAATGATCGATCGACGATGCTGGTACATAGGTCAATTTGACATCTTTGTCCTTAAAATGGGAGTTGATTACGCTCAGTTTAAAACGAGAGGCTTTTCTGGACAATACCCATTTGACGGAGCGTTCTACGAGGATCTAAGATGACGAACCCAGTTGGATGAAACAAAGGTCCAACATAGATCTCCACATCAGAAAATACTCTATTACCAACTTCATCTTCCCCATCCTCATGAAGTCTCAAATATGGATCAAAAACCACATCATAGATTGTCAATGCATCCAACTTTTTCCTTATGTCGACCATTTCCGTCTCTTTAGCCTTGTGTTGGGTCCCTCAAAAGGGGTATATTCCTCCTGTAGGTTTCTCTAGAGTCCAATATTATCTCGAGAATGCCTCAAGCATTTAAAATGGTCGTAAGCCCAACAGTACAGAAAAAAATAATTATCAATAAGTTAAAAAAAAACATTTGTTATATGGAAACAAAAAGATACATGGGTAAGAGCAACACATCCCACAATTTGTGTTTCGTTCCACTTAGAAGCTTTGCAAAGATTTTCCATCACACTAGAAAAGAGGGCGGTGCCCCACGAGTACCTAGGTACCTCGTTTGTTTCCTGATCGAGATTGAGAGTCTTCAACCACTGCAAATAACAGGTATTTACCTTATTTCCTGAGAAATCGGGGAAATATGCGGTGCCAAGAGAGTGCAACAGGTAAGTTATAACTGTATATCTAGCTCATTCTGCGTCCATCACCACCGCTCCACCAGCAGTCTTGGGGCCAAAATCCTTAAACTTCTCCTTCAGACGAAGCAATCTTAATTGATTCCTGAAGTTCACCCGGTACACTGAATGGCCTCTTAGATCTAGGCAAGGCTCCGCCACCTATCTCAAACTCTTTTTCCGCTTGAAGTTTACCCCACCCAAGACATAAAGCTGATCAAAAATAATAGAATTGTTGAAACAAATACAACTTTTCCTTCCAAAGCAAGACTGACAACTTGTTTTGCATCATCTGGCTTTGTGCCGCAAAGGTAATAAATCAAATTTAATGTACGTTATTTTAATCTTATTATGGATTGTTAATTGTAACCGCCCAATTTTTGTATTGGTTGTAGTTTCCCGATAAAGCGGTCCCTAAACTAAAGCACCAACAAGGAAAGTTTTGGCCGTTGGATAGAGAGCATCCAGACGTGGTAGCCTTGGTAAAAGTTTAGGGGTTATGGTCTGTAACCGAGGATTGGCAGAAGACCTACGATGTTGTAACTGTTTGTGGGTTTAGAGAAAGATTCTGGCCCGAAACTATGACTTTTCTACTTCCATTCGGTGAGATGACTATCACTCCAAACCCTAGCAGCCCATGAAGACTGGTAACCAAACAAGATGGATCGATGTCTTGGCTCACCCCATGGTCTCCCATTCTTCTTAGAAGGTAAAAACTCCATATCGTCAATGATTTTTCTTGCTGAGTCTTTTGGTGGATACTTCTTCCTCTCCACCGCTACGACTTTACCTTATCAATAAAAGCAACACTTGTTTCACCCAAGTTTTCTTCTTGAGTCTCTAGGTTTGTTTATTCAACAACTGCACTTCCTCAAGCTGTGGCAACTCCACCTTCATTTCCTCTACCGGTGGCAACTCCACTTGCATTCCTTGCATTTTCTCCTAGTAGTTTTGTGTGACGAGGTTGCGGAGTCGGGACATTAAAATGTGTCACTTCTTGTGATCTTTTATTCCTCCTTTCATTTCATCTGTTCAAAGTTGATTACATATCATATTATATATAACGGTGTTCAAATCGATACAAACAAGACCAAAAAACAAAAGCAAATAAGTAAAAACGGTTGGGAAATCTGGATACAACCAAGACGTGACACAAAAAAACGGCTAGGAAAAATTGGTAGTCTCAGACGCAACCCAATTTACGGATGGGATCTTTAGTAATCGACCAAGACGTAACACTAATAACGACTAGGAAATAAACTTTGCGCATTGGTTTCTCAAATTACGGACAGGAAAAATCTAGTCGTAAACGCTACTGTTGAATTAAATTTCAAACACATAATAAGATACGGCTAGGTTCCTAGCCGTGAAAACTACAGATGGGATTTTGAGCAATCGACCAAGCCATTGCACACTTATTGGCTAGAAAATAACATTACGGCTAGGACATAAAATTACGGATCGAATAACCTAGATGTAAATATTACCGCTGAATTTAATTTCGAACACAGAAGAAGATACAACTAGGAATAACCTAGCCGTAAACAAATTGTTGCGGTTAAAATTTCTCAATTCTCGTCCGTATCGTTAATGTTACGGCTAGGAGTTCTTCATAATCCCAATAGTAACCGAAACTTACGGCAGGGAGAACAGGAACTCCCATTCGTAAAAAATTTCAGAAACTGCTTTTGCAAACCTAATTTTTTCGAAACCAACTGAATAATCATTCAAAAGCTTAAATAAAGAGTGATTTTTTTCAATTCATACCTTATTGCAGTCATATCAGGAGTCTCGGCGACTGATTCTCCTTCATTCACTTCTTCTTGAATTTCAATTTCATCTTCACTTTTAGAACTTGATTTATCTGGTTTAGGAGGAGGTTGTTTCGACAATCTAGTCTTTTGTTTTGTCTTCACCATGGTTTTATAAAATAAATTTAGTCGATGATGATTTTTTTCTGAAATCGACGGTTAATCATCTCAAACGAAGAAGAGAAGAAGAAAAGAAGAGTGCATCTATGTGCACCCAAGGGTGCACATTCCGTACATTACCATTGGTCGGTACTTAACCCTTTAACGGACGTTTGTTATTATCCAAAATTCACTAGTCTTGTAAAAGGAGAAGATAGAGAAGGAGACACAAAGTAGAGGGGAAGAAGAATTGAGAAATTCTCATTCATGTGTACAACAAACTAACATTAGAGCCTCTATTTATAGAGCTAGACACAAGGGAATCCCAGTAATAAACGGGATTTGCCCTAGATATTCTTAACATAATTACACGTTTATAACATTCCCCCTGATGACATTGTGTCTAAGCTAATTGCCTCGTTAAAACCTTGTCAGGAAATTCCAAAAGGACAAAACCTGATCGAAGGGAAAAGAGTACAATATTGAGAAGACTTAGAAAAGATATGGACACACAAATGTTGCCTCAGTAAAACCTTGACAAGGAAAACCCAATGGGAAAAAACTTGATGAAGGAAAAAGATTACAACGTGATAGTCCAGTAAAATACCTTCTAATTTGATACTCCCCCTGATAAGTACTTTAGTTAAATCTTGGCTTGCAAATATTCGAGTCGAGCCAATTTCGGTAAACGAATTTCTTGAATGCTGGAGACAACAATGCTTTCGTGAGAAATTTCCAAGTTGATGAAGTCTTCTTTTGTTTTAGTCTTCTAATGGTAGTGTTCTCGAGTCTTCACGCTTCTTTAAGTACATTGAGGACTTGCTTCTTGGATTCCTAGCTTCTCGGAGATGATTTTCAAAAGTAGTTGATGTAGTTTCTTCAACAAAGTACCAATATGCAGTTATAGTACCATAGGTGAGTAAAGTTTGTGATCATACCATATATGGATCAGAATGATATCCAAATTCCTAAGGGTTCTTATGTTGATGTGTTCTAACAAAACAGAATGACCTAGTTAATGGTGGGAATCCACCAAATAACCAAAATTATACAACTCCCCCTTGGATGACCACCATGTTAAATAAACTGCCTCACTAAAACCTTGCCAATAAAACCCAATGGGAAAAAAATTTGGACGAAGGAAAAAGAGCACAAATATCAACATTTTATACAAAATAAAATAAGTAAATGTCAACAAGATGTTGCCTCGTTAAAACCTTGTCAAGAAAACCACGTAGGACAAAACCTGAAACAAAGGAAAAAGAGTACAACTTTTGACACTTTATGGATGCTAACTCAACTATATGAGTATTACAGAAAAGGAGCATCAAAATCATAACTCTAGTCTACCTCAAAGACGAGTTTAAGCTAGCATAATTCTAACTGCAGATTTAAGAAAGAAAAACAATAGAATGTATGCTGCCAAAGCGTGGATTTTAGTGTTTTTAAGCACTCCTCAAGAGACCTATAATGTTGAAATCATCAATTAATTAATCCGGATTTTTGGATTTGTACCAAATTTCTAAAAACACGTGAAGGATTGTTAACTTGACATAATCAAGTCAAGTGGCTACCAGAATATAATTTGAATTCTACAAGGATTACAAATTTGAATATGTTCTTCGACCACATACGAGTCCTTCAAGGACTACCACGCTAAATTTGTCTTATAAGAAGAACAATTGTTGAACCAATCCTAGGGTCTGATCAAAAAGAAAACCCTCAAATCGTTTTTACAACTAACGTATTTCTCGTATAATGCATTACGACTACACCAACCTGTAAGTAATAGGCTTGGCAATTTTAAGGTGTTAAGTCTTGGATCCAAAATTGCGTTAATCGAGAAATTATAATAATCCAATCTAACATGGATTACATGCCAACCAATCACATATGTCGATATTTCTCTGCAGAGGAGTCAACAACCACCGTCTTTATTATTTTAGTAGCTACCATATATGAATACTCGACAATCATATTAGCTTCGTACGATTATACAAAATTTCAAGTGTATGCATATCTTGAAAAATTCAATTTGTTACTGGTACCAATCCCCTTAACGGGCAAATAAAGAGATAATGACTTGAAGAATGTGGATCGTGTTTTGATATACTCTATTGGAGCATTATTTGTAGCATGACTGGATTATCCTCTTTTAAATACTAAAGAGTTACGTACTTGCTAGATGTGACTGGATTATCCTCTTCAAGAGGAAAAAGCTTAATCGAAGCAAAATGAAATATCTTCGCGCCTATTTGAGATGGCAGCCTTTTTCAATTATGATGGGAGAGAAATATAACTTTTAAAGTTAATGATTACCGACTTCTAGTGGTATATAGTCTCCCCCTGATTATGGAGGAAATATTTTCATATGTACGAAAGAAAACTTCGTAAAGTATTATCCTATTAATTCGAGACATATACTCATAAGAATGTTTGGACGATTTGATATTGACTTCAAGAGCCATAAAAAAATTGTCCAAAAGTAAAATAGTATTGCAGTCTACTTGACATACAAAATTAAACATCAACCATGAATTTTATTTGCTATAGCAAAAAGCATACAAAATATGCAACCAAATCTCCAAATATCCAATGACATATAAGGCCGACAAGATATTCATTCACCTAAGAATGAAATTATAGACACTTTATTTCATCAAAATAAATTAATTTTAAGATCAATATAGTCATTACAAAGACTAATGAGATAGGCTAACAAGCTGGATGCGCACCCATTGATCTTGAGTGTCTAATTATATTCTAATTCCAATTGGTACAATCCCAAAATTTGGAGATAATCATCACGAGGAAAATTAAAATTGCAAAATATCCAACAAGAACGCAACAATTCCTCGTTTTAATGGTATTTGCAACTATGAATACCATAATAACGATATCCAGTCTTTGTAGTACTGATAGAATACCAATTCCAATTGGTTTATATGTTTCTTTTAGAGAAAATAAAGAAATCATAGTTGTTTTTCTATGTAGAGAAAAAATAAAAATTTGGTTGATGAAGATTTCTCTGGAGGTATAGAAATCAAAAATCAAAATTGACTAAAAATACTTAGAATGTCAATTTTACATCTCAGTATAGAGAATTTATGGAGAAAACTAATACCGATTGGTAAAACGATATACCAAAATCGTATCGACGACTGGAAAAAAAATGTCGTTTGCTATGGAAAATTCATTGTGTGGTAAAAGAATGGTTTTCGTAAAGAACACAAACCAATACGAATCACATGATCATTGTCCAATGGACAAGATACCAATAATGACTGGCCGGAAATTTTTCAACCATGCACGTGATTCGATATCATAAAAGTGATTATATTACGGTGACACCAATTTTTGGTGATCACAATTTCATTAAAGAAATAGAATCTGTAAACCATCTTTCAATGTGTATCTTTTAGGGTTAACCAATGGATTTAAAAGCAATAAAAAAAATACGTAAGAATCAGCATACATCATTAAAAAAGAATCCATTAATTAAATCTCTCATAATGCTTTGTCCGATTGACGCCTGTGGTGCCTGTAGTGCTGCGATCGATTGAGATTTATACAGACGAGCACCAATTCCAAAGCATGAAACCTCCTAGTATCCAACAGCGGTTAGTGGGCACATGCAAAACATGAACAGACTTCATGTTAGAACACAACAAACCAACGAACCATATTTTGTATGATTAAATAAAACAGCATAAACAACTACTGAACAAAATATAAGATCCGAAGGATTTCTGTTTTATGCGACTGAGAAATAATAATAAAAAATGCAAAGCTTTTTCTCCTTTTCAAGAGATTAGAGGTGATTGTAGTGTGATTAACTTATAGAGCAACTGTGATAACGTCGTGTAAAAGGAGAAGATAGAGAAGGAGACACAGAGTAGAGGGAAAGAAGAAGGGAGAAATTCTTATTCATGTGTCCAATAGACTAACATTAAAGCTTCTATTTATAAAACTAGACACAAAGACATTCCAGTAATAAACAGAATTTACTCTAAATAATAACATAATTACACATTTATAACAACTAGTTTAGAATTAGAGATCTAAATATTTAGATTTCTCTTTCCTATGACATTAAATCTCTTGTCTAATTTATTTCTCTGACTTCTGTAAAATTGAAACGTACACGGTTTTCTCTCTCTTTATCTCGTACTTTACCATGAAGATTCATCAAAGTGGTGAAAGAAAAAACTCCATTAATTTTTCTCGTTTTTAAAATTCATTGATCAATATGATCTCTGTTTGGTACCAAATGAGCTAGTGAAGCGAAATTTCACTTAAGCATAATTTTATTTAAGCTGTTCCAATAATTGTGAATGTTTTTAGTTAAAAATGCAGCTCATTAAAATCTGCGATAAGGTGTGTGATAACGGAGTAAACTTAATTGGATATTATAATGCTTGGGAAGAAATTCAGTTGGTCTACCCAGTATCATGATATCATTGATATGGGCATTTCCCCATTATTATCCCTAAAGTAAACGCTCCTTTTAACTTCTTTTCTTCTTTGATACAGAGAAGTACTACTCTCTCTAGTGGATTATGTAGATCAATAAATGATGATTGAAACAGTAATGCAAGTTTTCTATTTGATTTTGGACGGAATATTTATAAAACAAAGGAGGAGGAACTAAGAACTCTTAAACTAGTATATCAAACTAAGCTATTCACAACATTGATAAATCAAATCTTGTCCCATTTTTGTTAGGAAAATGTACAAAACAGTCCTAGTATTAGGACCGATTCACAAAATCTAAATGGAACTAGTGCTCTAGCTAAGGGTGGTCAAAATTGGTGATTTTACTTTAATACTCTTGAACTAATTAACTGAAAATTAAACCCTAAAATTAAAAAAAACTCTTAATCTTCCCTAATCTCTCTTCTCTAATCTATCTGCTCTTTCCCTTCATCTTCTTCCATTTCTTCCATCAACCGAAAATCTTCAACATTGATTTTCCAACATTGGCCGGCGAAAATAAGACTCTAAGTGATGTCTAAACTTAAACCCATTGTGTTGTGTGATTTGGTTGTTATATAATTGTTATATTAGGTTAGAAATCAAAAATTATGATTTCTGTGTCTTCGGCCGGCAAGGTCATGACATGCATATCTTGCCGACTTTTCATAATAGCCATGGCGACTGTAAATTTTTTCAACAGCCGACAGGGTATTTTTTGAAGACCTTGAGGGCCAATACAGCCGGCAAGGTCGTGACATGAATATCTTGCTGACTTTTCATAATAGCCATGGCGATTGTAAATTTTTTCAACAGCCGGCAAGGTATTTTTTGAAGACCTTGCCGACTAATAAATAACCGGCAGAGTATTTTTTGAAAACCTTGTCGACTAATACATTTTTCTCAACAGCCGGCGGGGTATTTTCAACAGCCGGCAGGGTATTTTCAACAACCGACAGGGTATTTTTTGAAGACCTTGCCGACTTTTTTTCTGTCTTCTCCTGTATGTCAAAAAAAAAGTCCGCAAGGTCTTCATCGTCGACCTTGCCGACTTTTCATACTTTCAGAACTGAAAGTGTTGATTTCTGATCTAATTTTGAGTATGATTTCATACAACATCTTTGCAATCCCCTCTTTAGAAGTGTTAAGGTAGTGTGCTTTCATTTCCGTTCCAAAAGATTTTCTCAAAACAATTTTTTTTCATCAAAAACCTTCCCAAATAAGTTCAATCAAAAACAAAATTTCATAACTCAATTTCATAATTTGAGAAGTTTTAATCTACTTAATTAATTAACCTAATCAGAATTTTTAATGTTAATTAAACAAGGACATATTAGCCATTTAGAAAGTACAAGGTTAAGGGATGGCTTGGTTTTACTTCATAATGATCATATTTTGTCTTATTGGGTATACCCCAATTAATCTGGGTATACCCCAATCTCGCTAGGGAAAAAAACTGCAGGTTGCGTTGAGTTTTTGAAAGGTTTTTTTTCTTCTTTTTGAAGCAGTTTCAGAAAGACTCGATAGAGAGAGGAAATGCCTTCGGAGTTTGTGCTTAATTTCTTACATATCAAGCAAAATAAATCTTAATAAAAAAAATACCGCACTGGGGTTTGTATTCAGCAAATAGAAAGGGGAGGCGGTTAAATGCAGGTGCACATAAATGGACTCTTTCTTTTGGTTTAATGGTACATTTTTTTTATTAGATTAATTAGTTAATGTAAGGGTAAAAGGACAATAAGTTAAATTTATTGAGGATATTTTTGAATTTTTACATAGATTAGGTCCTCATGTTCACATCTTGGAAATCGACCCCCAATTGCATATAATAATAAATAACAAGTTGTTGTAGGGCTTACAGCCCATGGGTGTGCGATCCAAAACAAATGTCTTTTGGTTTTCCCATCTCTATGTATATACATGTATTATATCGATGTAACCTAAGAACTATTATTAATAGAAATCCTTCTCTTCCCTGCCTCTTTGATTTTTCGTATGATTATACTATAAAACGTTATCGAGCACGAGCTCTAACCCCGCGATAATGGATTTTGATTTTTTTTTTTGGTTGTTATCAAATATGTTGGAGTCATTGGAATCAACGGAATCGTCATCGTCTAATCAGATAAGTTGGATCCATTTTCTCCTATATATATATATATATATATATATATATATTTAATATATGTATTTTGGCATATACATTGGGTATATTAAATCTGCGATTATAATTGATTTAATCAGGATTAGGGATTGTTTTGATTAATAATTTGTAATTGGGAATTATTTGTTTTGATTATTATTTTGTAATCAGATACTAATTAAAATAATTAGAGTTATTATTTTAGTTAGGTTCTAATCTCGTTTATTTGGTGGGACTTGTGTTTGCGGATTTAGTTAGGTCATTGGGAAATACTGGGACAAAGATTTGTCTGTTCGCGTGAAAGAGATGAAGAAACAGATGAACAGTTTACCCGACCCAGACCAATTCGGTCCAGCCAGCTCGGTCCGGTCCAGCCAATTCGATTCGGTCCACCAACCCGGTTTGGTCGAGCCAATTCGGTCCGACCTGTTCCGGTCCATCCCATTCCTGCCCAACCCGGTTCACCCCTAATCCGATCCTATTCCAGTTTGTGTCCTGTTCCGGCTTTGGTTTTGGGGCGTGCACGACTAAGTTTATTCCGGTTCTGTGTATGTACAGTGGGAACCAAATTTTGAAGCATGTAACTGTATCCGAGTTTTTTTTGTATGCTATGCTTATTTATTTGTTTTCAGAGTATGCCTAGTTTTATTTATTTTTGTCTTAAAATAAGTCAAAAACATATAAACGGTCAATTTAGATTATTTTTATTGATCTAAATCATTAAGAATTTTGGTCTTAATGCTATTTGTTCTCTTGAATATGATATTGGCTATAGTTGAATGGTGTATTTTGTTTAATTGGTTGTACCAACTCAATTCCAATGTATTTTTCAGGGGTTTAGAAGTACTTGTGCACAATTATTGTGTACTTGATATTTTCTTCCCAAATTTGAAATGTTCCGTGGGATGCAATCCACTGGCTCGACTATTAAGAGTCGGTATTTTCAAAAGATACGTTGCAAATAAAATCACATGTATTCCAAATTTTGTGGAAGAACTCACAAAAGATGAAATGAATCAGAAAATTTCCATTTCTCTACTTCATCCATGATACTAACGAACCAGTACATGTGTAGTGAGATTATCTTGGCTTTTTGAGATAATGAATATTCTGAAATTAAGCTAAATATAGAGAAATTGCAAATGGAAAGAGTCCCGAAGTAATGAGGGTTAGACGCACCGACTCATATAAAGCATGTGAAAAGGGACATATATATCATGAGACAAAAATATATTTTTTTCCCAGCAGTAATGACACCAAAGTATAGGTATCAATTGGACATTGAACATGGGATCAGCTAAGATGTAATTCTAGCTCCCATCATAATAAAAGAGTTGGAAATGCACCTGGGCATAGGTGTTGGTATATACAATGTAATGTATATGTGTATCATAGTAACAACCAATTTTCACATCAACTTTAATGGCAACAAGAACTTTGCCTGGATAATTCCCTATCTTATCGAGCGCAACACTTCTCATTTATTTTTTTCAAGATAGAACAAATACGTCGCAAAATCTCTAAATGTACCAAGAGATAATAACACCTTGTTAAATTTCCAAGTAACCCGTGCAAGTGATATCATGTGGAACATCAAAATGATGAGAATGTAACTGATTGCATCTTTTATAGTCTCTAATATATTTGGAAGGAAATATATTTTAGAGAAACTAATGAGTCAGTCTAGTGCAATGTAATTCACTATAATATTTGGATTATTGAAACCATATTGACCCTGGCGATGAAATGTTGGAAACTGACTCATACAGACTTTGGGTATAACCATAAAGAAACTTTGCTTGTGACATGATGATTGTTTTGAAAGAACTCATACAAATATCACTTTATTTGAGTGAACGAAAATGGGAAAAAGATTGACAGAATGCAAAGTGACGGCATATCTCTCAATAAGTGTTTTCTAAATTACTAGATACACAACCCCCTTCTCATTATGCTTTGAGGTAAGAAAGCATATCACTCTTTTTTACAAAGTCTTCAATAAAACATGATTGAGACCATCCTAAGATGCAAACGGTAAGATTTTCATATTACAAAGAAAACAAGGTGAAATTTAGAAAAATATTCATGCAGAATGCGGACCATTAAAGTGACTGATGGACCTGGTGAATGTTTTGACATTTTGGACTAGTTATAGTTCCCAAGAAATTTGCGTTTGAAAACTCCTAGCACATATTACACAATGCGAAGTCCAAAGGCTAACCACCCTTGTTAATGCTAGAGAATTTACATCAAAAGGACTTGATGAATATTGCATATTTAATAGGATCAATATAGAGCATCTTATACCCAATGGTCTCGCAGAGACTACCATCAAAGGTTACAGATGGAGTCTAAGGAATAGGTTATGCGTACCGACCTACCTTTTATTGCTTTAGGGATATGCAATATTACGCGCATCTTTACTTAATTCGTTTTTATAACCCAATGTTAGTCAACCTTTTTTGCGTACCAGTTGGTAACTGAATTTAAGACATTTGTGTTATTACGCATTTTTGGTTGCACTATATATGTGCCATTACGAGTCCACATCGTACTATGATGGGTCACGGAAATGATTAAGTAACTTTGTTGGATATTTACTCTCAACAATTATCCGCATTTTAAAACCTTTGGCAGGAGGTCTCTTACTGCTAGATTTGCAGGTTATCACTTTAATGAGCAGTCTCCCCGTCGTTAGGGGGGAGATAAGAAAAAGTATTTTCTAAGGGAACGACATGAATTTTCGTGGTGCGTTCCCACTGTGTCTCATATTGATTATTGTACTCCAAAAATGTAAATGTGAAGTGACAAAGAATAATCAATTTTCAGAATGTACACTGATGTCACTAAAGTGACAAGATCACACATACTAGCTGCAAATATTCCTGCAAGGTTAGAAATCCTTAGTATGGGGTACACCATAGACTAAAGTGTTGCAACTACACTTGGTG
Organism: Papaver somniferum; assembly: GCF_003573695.1. NCBI lineage: Eukaryota > Viridiplantae > Streptophyta > Magnoliopsida > Ranunculales > Papaveraceae > Papaver > Papaver somniferum. The sequence goes on along the minus strand of NC_039360.1, from coordinate 170,263,602 downwards.
GAAGTGTAGTTGAGGCCGTGGCTCCATAAAGGAAGATGGAGAGACCACCAGGTTCGATCAATGCTAACCTAGAAAGTAAGTAGATGAGTAAGGCACAACCTAATTTGTATCATTAATGAAATCATCTCATTTGATTATCTCTGACTATGTCCATGAATCAATAATGGACGACGCTCCGAAGTTTAATGATTCTAGAGAACAATGAAATCCTGACGGATTATGAGAATGCACATGAGTCAATGGAAGGATCATGCATGCACAATGATGATATAATCCATAAATAGTTGCTCTAAAAGTAGAGCACAATGAGATCGAACCATGCTTTATTTTGATTAATTTCAAATAAATAGCATATTTGGGCTACACAATCCAGGTAGAACTTAGTTCTTTGGCAAATATACATGTATTTGGTGTGGTAGTGCTAACCAACCAAGTGTAAAGCCTATTGGACATACATAATTAATTTGTCATAAAACATAATGAGAAGAAAGTAGTCTTAAAGTGCAAAGACTCGCCTTGTGGCGCGAGGTTTCTCACAAAGCCCTGTAATTGTTCTCTTGTAATGAACGTTATAGAGTTATGCTACCTACTTAGCTTGGTAATTTCAAAAGGACTTGAAATGCAACATATGTATGTGGTTGTTACGTATCTCTGAAAGAATCAATAGATAGAAGATATTTACAAAAGTACTTGATAGACTTTTGTTGCCCAAATCAAATGACTCTAAACCACAGAGTGCGTTTACAGTTAGATAAAACGATCACTTATAGATTCAAGCAATCAGACGGATGTGGTATACCCGTCTAAGTGGCTATTTGATTTGGAGGGGATAAACAAGTAAGTTATTTTTCCTTGCGTATTCATAAGAAAGTTCCTGATTTGGAATTGTATCTATTTATGTTGATGGTACAAACATGATGTGTACTCTTGATGTGATAAGAGACAAGCTATTTAAAATCCGAATTTGAGATGAAAAATCTAGGGAAAGCTCGATCAAATACTGAGCTTGTGGTATATTATTCCGCCAGTTTGCATATGTCTGATGTTGTCAGGCAATTTAACAAAGACATGCATCCTGATAACACTCCCATGATTGGTCGAGTTTCAAATGTAAGTAAGTAACTATCTCGTCCAAAGGAATATGACGAAGATGTGTTGGGAGATGAAATTCCCATATCTAAGTACAATAGACGCATTATTGTACTTAGTATAATAATGTACTCGATTAAATTTTACATCCTCAGGGAACTTGTTAGTTATATATAACTCCGCGCCAACACAACGTCATTGGAATGGTATAATGAATGTAATCATGTACTTAAAAGTAACCATTGACATAAATTTGTTCTATCCCTACAAAGACATTAAAAGGAATGCTAATGAAAGTGCAATCCAAAAGTTGTTTATTATGAAGGAACAATAATCTCTTCTCCAACGAAAGTAATTAGAGGGAGATATGGTAGATTATTTTCTAAGTCATTATCAATATTCAGTTCCGAAAAATACATGACTAAAGGAACTGTCTAGAACAACTCTGAAAGTAATCAAAGGGAGATGCCGACATCAGGGGGAGGATCCAAGGATATGATGTCGACATATTTTACTTCGAAATTGAAGTTGTGTTGTACTCTTTTTCCCTTCGATCGAGAATAGTTTTTCCCAAAGGGTTTTGTTACTCGACAAGGTTTTTAGCGAGACAACACTTAAAGCATCAAGTATGTTGAACGTTGAAGACATAAAGATCATGTTGATATTACTGAAAATATCTGAATCAAAGAAATGAAACGCGATAGTCTGTTAAGCAACGTAACTTTCAGAATCAACAACAAAGTCTTATAAACATTCAAGTCACTAAAGTACAGTGTGATAAACTCCTTTTGACTGCATTAGACTAATGAAAATTGCCTGACATCAGGGGAAGCATCTAATGGTGTGTAGAACTATTTTCCTTCACCGAGGTTATTTTCTCCCACAGGGTTTTGTTACTCGGCAAGGTTTTTAATGAGACAACAACAAACACCGGAAATATAATTTCCCAACTAAGGCTATTTTCTTTCCCACGAGGATTTTCTGCCTTAAGAGTTGTGAAGCAACTAGTCAACTTCAACGAAGAAAAGTGATCATCTGCAACGAATCACCTTTACTTGCATCCGTCACGTTGTACTCTTTTCCTTCCGTCAAGGTTTTGTCCCACTGGGTTTTCCTTGTCAAGGTTTTGAGGCAACATATTTCAGTCCAACTATGTTCTAAGTTTGCTTAATATTGTACTCTTTTTCTTCAGTTAAAGTTTTGTCCCTCTGGTTTTTCCTGACGAAGTTTTGACGAGGCAATTAACTTAGACTCATCGATCTTTGATGATCGTATTGCATGTGATGTACTACATGTAAAGTACGAGATAACATGTGAAGTACTACATGTGAAGAGCGGTACCAAGGTTTTGTCCCACTGGGTTTTTCCTTGTCAAAGTTTAAACGAGGCAATTGATTTCGGCGCAAGTCATCAAGAAGAGGACGACATTTGAAAAACTATATTTGAAGCACTATATATGAAACACTGCATACAGAGTTCTATTGGACCGCACAAGGGGGAGTGTTGTAGGGCTTACAGCCCATGGGTGTGCGGCCCAAAACAAATGTCTATTGGTTTTCCCATCTCCATGTATATACATATATTATATCCATGTAATCTAAGAACTATTATCAATAGAAATCCTTCTCTTCCCTGCCTCTTTGCTTTTCCGTATGATTATACTATGAAACAAGTAACATTATTCAAGTAATATTATTGGTTAGGTGTAAAAGAAAAAATTGATTTCGTTTTTTTTTTCTTCGAAAAAGAGCACGCCTCAACTATAATGATAATAATTTGCCGATTCAGAGTCGGTAACAGTTAAATGACTAACTCGGTATTGCTCTACAATTACAGATGTTTCAACCAATACACAAAGATATTCATAAGAATCACGACTCTTAGCAACAAAGTTACATAACCAAGTCTGAGAAAGAGATCCTACCATTCCTAACCAATTCCAAAATAACATGACTAGTTTAAATGATTTTGGTTGGATCAAAAATAACAAATCCAAACCATATAACAAAACTACACTCACTAGAGGTGTTAGGATCAGAAGATCCAACCATTTCTCAAAGGTTTTGTTTAAAATCATAAAAGAACATGTGACATAGGTTTAATAAGATTCACATATCCAACCTAAACAAAATACTTTTGTTAGACAGTAGAAACATGTATTTGTTCGTGCAAAATGCAAATAGTAGTACGGAGTAGTTAATTATAACCACTTTTAGATCAAGAAATACATTTTTGGCAAAAGCGTGTCTGGGATTTCAAAGCTGTAAAAATCGCAGGATATCCATACAGGATGTATCAGCCCGCAACAAACCAGTTTCCAAAACTCTAGCAAAGTACTTAACTCATTCCACGACGAAACTTCACGTGTTGAACATGTTAGTAGGAAAATGCTAGTCAAAATTGGAACGCATCGTCAAACAAGTCTCCGATGGTAGAATTTTCATAAATGCACTATTTACCTAATTAATTAACTAATCAATTAAATGAGCTAAATTCGATCGAGAAAAACAATAAATAAGCTCATTGATGACAATAAAAAAACACGTTAACATAATATTACAGTATAAATTAAAAAAATAAAATGATCTCACGAGGGGAAGGAAGGGACGACAAAAATAACACAATAGTCTATCATTTTCTTTCGTCCATAAAAATACCCAATCACAAAAGGTTAGTTCTTGATTCCTGACTTTCTTTCTTTGTTTCTTTACACCTCCTCTCCCTCTCTCTCACAACTGAATCCTCATAATCTCATCCCATATTCATTCAGCTTCTGCTTCTGTTTTTTCTGTTACTAAGGAGAGAAAAAACCCACATACTAAAAGAGTCTGTATCATCATCCATCAGAAAACACAGAGAGTTTTTGATTTCATGGTGATTGAAGGAGGAGAGAAACAGCAACAGCAGCAGCAGAAGGGAATGCGACTTGGTAAATACGAACTTGGGAGAACTCTTGGTGAGGGTAATTTTGGTAAAGTTAAATTCGCTAAGAATACTGAATCTGGGGCTGATTTTGCTGTTAAGATACTTGATAAGAAACACATTCTTGACCTCAATATCACCAATCAAGTAAGATTCTTTTTTTCTCTGTCAAGATACAAAATTTATTTATTCTGTCTTGTTCTTAATTAATAGGGGTTTTTCATTTTTTTGGTTTGATTGTATTTTTCAGATAAAGAGAGAAATTGGGACTTTAAAGCTTTTGAGACATCCTAATGTTGTCAGATTGCATGAGGTTTGTGCTTTGTTACTCTAATTCCTTTGTGTATTTTCTGTGGTTTCTTGAGATTCTGATTGGAAAGGTATTGATTTTTAAGGACCCTTTTTTGGGTTTGGAAAGTGGGTTTCTTATCCCCCTTTTTATTCGTTTTTTCAATTATGATTGCTAGCTGCAATGACCACACAAGACAGACATAGTTTAATGCCTTTTCTAACCCTATGCATTTGTGGAAAAATGGAAAGGTCCGTGATAAAACACTGTTTGCTAGTCATCATTTCACTCGAGTGTTGCTTCTAAGTCATTTGAATGTCGATTGATTCTTATTGTTTGTTTGTTTTTCTTTGGTAATGTTTACTTCACATTGTCTGGCTTTGTATTGCATTTAATTTGTGGGCATCCAGTTGAAAAACTATTGAGAAACTAGTGGATAGGCTTACAAATTGACTAGTCTCTCGATTTCTATGTAGGAATAGGACTATCTTAGTGTCAACATGTAATACAATGACTTTTATTTCAGCCATCTAGTTAGTTGATTCCTCATCTGTTGCTTCAAATGGATAAGCAACCTTCTCAACGGTAAACTTTGTCAGCACTCGTATGCTTTGACCTCGAATCAATGTAAACTGGTTTAGAAAAGTAAAGATATGCCACTTAACGTAGTACCTGTCGTGAAGACTTGTGATCGTCTTTGTTTTTTTGTTGATAATTTCCAAGTTTGTCTAAACTTATGTTTTTTTCTTGTAATTTTGTAGGTCTTGGCCAGCAAAACAAAGATTTACATGGTTCTAGAACTTGTGATTGGTGGCGAATTATTTGAGAGAATTGTGAGGAGCTAATTGATTTTCTAATTTTTATTTTAGTACTTCAGCTTTCGGGATATATCGAGTTTTGATTCGTTTTGTGTTCATATATTTGTCATGTTTCCTATAGGACTTCAAAGGTAGACTTTCTGAAATTGAAGGACGGAAGCTCTTCCAACAGTTAATTGATGCCGTGGGATACTGTCACGAGAAAGGAGTCTACCATAGAGATCTTAAGGTGTGAACTTCTCTCTTTGGAAACATGTCCTCTTTCTTATACAGAGATATAAAGGCATGTGTTGTTTCCAATGAGCTTGCATTAGTTAATGGTGGGTCATTTAAAGGCATGTGTTGTTTCCAATGACAGCCTGAAAACGTTCTTCTTGACGCAAAGGGGAATATAAAGATATCAGATTTTGGACTCAGTGCTTTGCCTCAACATGTTCGGGTATATATGTATTTTTTTTATTGAAATTATCGCTGGACGATAAACACGTGGTCCAATCAATAGATAAAATCAATTAGTACTTATTCATGTTTATTTTACGATTCTGAAAACCAGGGTGATGGTTTGCTGCATACAACCTGCGGAAGTCCACACTATGTTGCCCCTGAGGTACTCAAGACTGCAAAGTTCTTCAACTGTATGTTGGCTTCAATTGTTACTGATTCATGATGCTCTGACCGTTTTGCATACAGGTTCTTGCCAACAGGGGGTATGATGGATCCACATCGGATCTTTGGTCATGCGGAGTCATCTTATACGTGATTCTTACGGGGTATCTTCCTTTTGATGATAAGAATCTTGCAGTTCTGTATCATAAGGTACCCTAAATTCTTGTATGACCTTCTAGAAAAACATTACATCTTTGACATTCCAAACACTGTTAGGCCTTAACTTACACCTTCCATTTGTGATTTTCTTGACAACGTAAGATATTTAGAGGAGACGCTCCACTTCCCAAATGGTTGTCGTCTGGCGCACAAAACCTGATTAGGAGGATTCTTGATCCAAACCCAAAGACTAGGATAACAATTGTGGGGATCAAAGAAGATGAGTGGTTTAAGCAGGACTACACTCCAACAAATGTCGAAGATGATGATGAAGACATCCACATTGACGATGAAGCCTTTTTGATACAAGAAGTTGTATGTACTTCTGATATCTATAGTATCAGTTATTTCCCTTAGTATGTGCTATTGGTTACTGGTAAGGTTTTAGGGAAATTTGACTGGGGATCTTCTTTTTTTTTTGAAGCCAGCGGATGTGGAGAAATATCTAAATCAACCGACTTTGATTAACGCCTTTCAGCTCATCAGTATGTCCTCGTGCCTGGATCTGTCAGGCTTTTTCGAAAAGGAGGTGAGCAGTCCAGTTCACCATTCATTACTCGTGCTCTACATATATCCTTTTGAAAATAAAAACTTGTCCATAAATGTGTAAATCGTGGTAAATGAAGTGCTTCCATGTCAGGGAATTTTTCTTACCAATTTTATTGCGAGCATAACATCTTTCTTTATTTGCAGGATGCTTCTGAGAGGAAGATTAGATTCACATCAAACCATTCTCCGAAAGATTTACTTGAGAAGATCGAGGATATCGTTACAGAAATGGGACTCCAAGTCCGGAAAAAGAACGGGATGGTTAGTAAAGTCTAAAATACACCATTTCTAATCCCTTTTGCATTCTACTATTGGCCTTCTGTTTGATAAGATTATGATGAACTTTTTTCTCTCCATCTATAATATTTACAGCTCAAGATGCAAGCACGCAAGGGTCATAAGAATCCAGGCAGCATATCCGTTGCAACCGAGGTATTTCACGAGCTATAGTTCATTATTTTTAATTCCTGGACACTGCAATGTGACTGCATGATTTGTGCTGCTCAAAACTGGTATAATTTCTTATTTGTTTGTTACTTGGTTACTATTGATTTGAATTCGTTAAATTTCTTATTCAGTGTTCTTATAATGATTTATCAGGTTTTTGAGATCAGCCCCTCTATTTATGTGGTAGAACTCAGAAAATCATATGGAGATCCGATAGTGTACAGACAGGTATCTAATTCTACGTTCTTTCTTTTCTTTTCTTTCTTCATAGTTTTGTACTTCCACAGCAATGAAAAGTTTAGTTTCATATCAAAATTAAGTCCATTAAGATGTGTTGAAGTCATAGTCTAACCAACAAAACGGTTGAGTGCTTGAGGGGACAAATTTGTGATAACTATGCCATATAATAACTTTGAATAAACAATGGTGATTGCAGCTGTGTGCGAAGCTAGCCGAAGAACTAGGAGCTGCCAAACCAAGCTTCTAAGAACATAGTAGTCGGTGCAGAATAGCAGCGAAGTAAATCTCTCAACAGCTATTACAGTGCTGTAAATTTGTCATTAGTACAAAATATAAAAGAACTATAGCTTAAATTTTAGTAAATCTCAGCACAAGTTATACAAGGAAGCCTCTTGTAGGGATTTAATGGTTCAGGTGTTTAGGGCTGAACTCTTGTAATTAGCTTTGTTCTTGTAATTAGTTTTGTTTAGTGGAAATTCCCTAGCTTAATCTTCTCGACCATAAAAGGTATTGCCACTTTCTGTTTTGGCATAATGGGCAAGAAATGCAGAGATTCCAGATCGTAATCCCAAAACTGAGACATATGGGGTTCCTAGCCGTAGCATCTCAGTGTTAATGGGCGATTGAATGAGTCTTGTGGCAATTGGCAGGTAATGGTGGTGCACCACTGACAGACTGTAGTGAGTCCCATAAACCTGCATGTTACTAGGTGCAACATAAAGGATTTTTTTTTTTTTTTTAAAATATCCTTGCTCAGAAAATAAAAAGCTAGGAACCATATCAAACGTATTACTGGCTGAACATGAATTTGGTTCAGCAACCAGTCTATGGGCTACACTGGCTGAACATGAATTTGGTTCGGAAACCAGTCTATGGGCTGTTATGCCGCTTATCAAAAGAACCATTTTTTAAGGACCATGATTTTTTTGGGGACCATGGTCTTATTAGGCCAACCTCCCTATACTTATAAGGGGTGTCCTAAAGTTAGGTAAATACACATTTATCCTTTACTTTAATTTAAATTAAAACTAACTTAATAACTATATAAATCTAATCATATATATCTAATCTAAATGAATTTATTAACCAATATCAAAATCAAAAAGAAAAACAGGAGGGGAATCGAAATTTTTTAGTTTTGAAAAAAAAATTATTCTCTTTTTCTTCTCTCTTTCCTTGTCATTCCTCGTTCGATTGAAATACCCATCAATCTTTTTAATTCGTTCTTTGATTGGAAAAATTGAGCAGAAATCATCAAAATATGGTTTAAATGGAAGTTAAAGTGACATGTTCGGTTAGGAACAGTTTTAAAAAAAACTAGTTTTGTAACAGAACATTCTGAAACCAAGAACACGAAGAACACTTCGGTTATCACGAATTTAATTTTTCGTAACCGAACTATGAGTTCGGTTGGTTAGCAAAAAATAGTTTTAACCGAACTCCTCATTGAAAACCAATATATTGTGTTCGGTTGGTCCCCAAAAAATTCTAAAACTAGTTAGTAACCGAACTCTACCCATAATACCAAAAAAAAAAAAAAACCAATGTAACCGAACTGTTTTATTTTTCCCACTATGTTGAGTTATGATTTAACCGTTTGCCTACTCTGTTCGGTTGGTTCGCAAAAATTTCTAAAACTATCTAGTAACCGAACTCTACCTATATTACAAAAAGAAAAAAAAATCTCATGTAACCGAACTGTGCTATTTTGCCTATTATGTTGAGTTTCAATTTAACCGAACTTGTCCCACTATGTTCGGTTTTTTCGCAAAAAATCTTAACAAACCGAACTCTTCACTAATTGCATACATGTGGAGTTCGGTTAGATATGTTGTTGGGTTAGAGTTTGCGAACCAACCGAACATTACTCTGTAAATCCTATAAACAAAGTTCGGTAACATGTCTGTTAACCAAACGACTAAAAACCTCCATTAAAGAGCGAGTTCGGTAACCTGCGTGTTTGGAAAAAATAACCGAACTACACTTTCAGATGAGTTCGGTAACCTGTTCTTCACATAAGGTAACCGAACAAGCCCAAATCTACTCTAAAAATTTACAGATTTTTAAAAATTTGGAGCAATTCAACCAACATTATCTAAGTTTGAAGCATACCTGGGTACCCAAATACTCTTCCTCCGATTGTGGTTGGTAAAATCCATCGTTTTTCATGTTTTCCTTCTTCATCTTCTCTAACTTTACTCTCTCAATAATTCTACTTCTTTTAAAAAAACCATCTGATTTTTTAATCTCACTAATTATCTTTAACTTAATCATTACACTAACTATTATTAACACTAACTAATCATTACCCAAAATTAATCAGAAGGGTAATTTTAGTATTAATATAAATATTTAGATAAGGGGTAACCTAGATTTACTTCTAATGTCTTACCCAAAATAAAATCATGGTCCCCACAAAAGAAAAAACATGGTCCCAGAAAAACGGTTCTATCAAAAAGAAAACACATTCATACAAGATGCAGGAATGTTTAAAACTTCTTCCTCTAGAGCCCAATTGTACTTATTTGGTTTCCGTTGAGGTAAATTTTTCGAGGGTCTCCTTCCGTCTATACTTATCTCGGCCATTTGTGCATGTAGAGGAACCATCTTAGCCAACCTGAAAGCGTAATGACAGTCACAAAATATTAGTCCAGTACTTATAGGATGTTAGTGCTTGAAAGGTGTAAGAATAGATGTTAATTTTTCTTACCGCTGTAAAGAAACATAATTCTGTTACATTTTCACCTGTCGCACTCACTGTCCTTTCTCTCGTACAACAGGCTATATAAGGCATTACATGTACTCTCCTTTGTCTCAGACCAATTAATACTATCTCTATCTCTTTCTCACCTAGATGTTCTAGAAATTTGTACATTCTTCTTGGATCTAATAAAATTTCTCTCATTACATTTCTGTCTTTCTGTAAAAAATAAAGTTTCTGTGCTTGGAAGATTGATAGAAAAAATGACTATTACTCAAGAAGTGGAGAACAGCCGCAATGGACAACGTGAATCAATAACCGAGCCACTTATCAGGCAAAGGAAGGCTTCCATTCATGAAGAATCTCCTCAATTGGAAGGAAATGGTAACGGAGGATCTATGTTTATGGTTTTTCTTAGCACTTTTGTTGCAGTGTGTGGGTCTTTCGACTTCGGATCATGTGTAAGTAATAATACCACTACCTAAATTATTATTATTATTTTTTTTGATGAATACTGGTATCATCATATTAAGGCATTACAACTGCAAATCACATAATTAAGATCAAAACTTTGCATTGGAACCAATGTCTGTATTTTTTTTTCTTTTCCAATTTTAATTTCAAGTTTTCTCATAACCAGGAGCTTTTGGTTTCATAGGTGGGTTTTTCTGCGCCTGCTCAGTCTGGAATCACAAGTGATCTTGGTTTGTCGTTATCCGAGGTGCGTGCTATCTAATGGCGTTGTTTTGCCATGTATAGTGTATTAAAAAGGTATCTGGATGCAATAGGATCGCAAATGCACATAGTAAATCCTAATCCATGGAGTGTGCAGCCTGCCGGCCGTTCACACCTTGGTGTTTAGGAACAACACCATCAGATTTGCTTATGTTCCATATGCAATGCTATTTGGAGTCTAAATAACATAGTTCGTTTATTAATTTCTACATGTCAATCACAAGAATTCTTATTTTTCTATCACAGTATTCAGTGTTTGGATCCATAGGAAATATCGGTGCCATGGTGGGTGCAATAACAAGTGGTAAAGTATCTGATTACCTTGGCCGAAAAGGGGTAAGTTGAAGTTACATTTTGGGATACAAAGAGATTTGGCATTTCAGTTGATTGGTTTCCCTCCGCGCCCTCCCTCCCGTCATCTCTAAGCCTGTCATTTGAATTAAACAGGCAATGAGGATGTCATCTATTTTTTGCGTTGTAGGATGGCTAGCTGTCTATTTCGCTAAGGTGTTTATATCATCTCAAGTCCCAAAAATTATAACTAGTCAGAGCTCATAGGTAAAGTTTTTAGAGGTAAGCAGTAAACATCTGTTGGTTATTCTTCACAATAGGGATCCGTGTCACTTGACATTGGAAGACTGTGCACAGGATATGGCATGGGAGTCCTCTCTTACGTGGTACATTTTTCTTTCGCTTCCCTTGTCATCTTTCGCTGTATATTGTCATCTGAAACTTCTGATTTATGAGAAGGTACCCATTTTCATAGCTGAAATCGCACCAAAGCATCTTAGAGGAGGCCTTGCTACTTTGAATCAGGTATCAGATACAGATAAAGACCGTGTTTCATCTTTTTAGTTATGAATTCTTACAGATTGGTTTCTAACTTGGTATCAAGTTTAGATCACTGAATTCTCTACTTGTTCTGCAGCTCATGATTGTTACGGGAGTATCTTTTACCTTCATTATAGGAACACTTGTATCGTGGAGAACGCTAGCACTAATTGGTAAATTTCCATAATAACAATTAATAAGGACATTCTAATAAGCAGTAGAAAACCGTTTCATAGTTCGTATCACTTTCAGGTGTTCTCCCCTGCTGTGTTCTTCTTGTTGGTCTTTTAGTCATCCCAGAGTCTCCAAGATGGCTGGTACGTAACTTAATACGTATTTTTCTGTTGATACACGAAAATTCGGAAAAGTTGATATTAACTTGTAGCAAAACTTTACGTCTTCATTTCAGGCAAAGGTCGGGCAACAGAAAGAGTTTGAATTGTCATTACGAAAACTCCGTGGGAAAGATGCGGACATTTCTCAGGAAACGGCAGACATTCAGGTCAATTAAACATAATTCTCATTTTTAGTACCTAAACTAAGCAGGTTGATGTGATGAGAACTGAACGTGTAAAGTTTTCCATGACAGGACTACCTACAAACTCTTGAACACCTACCAAAAGCCCAAATACTTGATTTGTTTCAGAGGAGATACTTGGTTTCTCTCATTGTAAGCCTTTTATATTTTTGCCCATTCATCTGTAATGAATTAGTACCACTTCTGGTATCCGCTATGTAACGACTCTGGTAATCAGGTTGGTGTTGGATTAATGGTGTTTCAACAATTTGGAGGAATCAATGGAATCTGTTTTTATGTAAGCCACATATTTGAGGCTGCAGGTAAACTCTTTGTGGTATATTTTTCATTTCCTGTATCGGTTAAATATTATTAACAAAAATCTTTCTTGATGTTAACTTCAGGATTCCCATCTGCATTAGGTACAGTTATCTACGCCTGTATTCAGGTAGGTTCCAACTCCCGGTATGAATTTTGAAACCCAAAAATCTGTTTCAATCTAAAGTTTAATAAATAATATTGTAGGTTCCGATAACCGGATTAGGAGCATTATTAATGGATAAAGCTGGAAGAAGACCTCTTCTATTTGTAAGTATCATTCAACTATATATCAAGTCCTTCTTGGGCTCTAAGAACCAAAACTGTCACAGTATAACTCTATTCTAGTGAACCTACCAATAGACTCCCAATTTTAGGTGTCTGCATCAGGATTGCTCGGAGGTTGCCTTTTACTTGCAACTTCTTTCTACATGCAGGTAGTGTTCCGATCCTTTCATGACCTACATAACTTTCTGCTATTAAATTGCATTTTTATAAATCAATCTTCTGTTTCCAGGCCCATGAAATATTCCTTGAGGCAGTACCCACACTGGCTCTCACCGGCATACTGGTTAGCAAGAAATTAGTCATTTTCTTTGTATACATGAAATCCGTGTTTCCTTTCTCATCTGATGTTCATAGATTATGCTGCATTTTGATCAGACTTATGTTGGTTCATTCTCCATGGGCATGGGTGCAGTTCCTTGGGTTATAATGTCAGAGGTATTTGCATCTGTAAGCTTCTTTTACATGGCGATATTTCAGAATCGTAACTGAAGATCGACTCTCTCTTTTCAGGTATTCCCACTTAATATAAAGGGAACAGCAGGAAGTTTGGTTACATTGGTCAATTGGTTTGGGTCATGGGTGGTTTCATTTACATTCAACTTCCTCATGAGCTGGAGTTCTTATGGTAAGTTAAAACTTCCTTATTGTTCGTCTAAGAAAATCTAGTCAATTCTTGATCAGTGAAATTCAGTATCTTTGAAAAGATCAGTGATTTTGTATAAGAAAAATTCAACTTACGACTCACTTCATAATTTACAGGTACATTTCTACTCTATCTGTATAAGAAAAATTCGACTTACTACTCACTTCATAATTTACAGGTACATTTCTACTCTATGCAGCAGTTAATCTATCAGCAATTCTATTCATTGCAAAGATGGTGCCAGAAACTAAAGGCCGAACTCTAGAAGAAATTCAAGCTTCCATGAACAGATCATAGAAAGGCACTAAAGCAACGGGTCTTAGAACCATTGTTTGAGTCATTGCGATTGTCCAATATTTCTGTTTAAGCTAGAATGGATAGTGTGAAAAGAAATATAATAATTCGATGAACTGGGTGAAGCATTATACTTGGTCATGCTGCTGCCACGTTAGCAGACACGTCAGGAATTTGTTGCACTAGGGTCGCTGAGCTCGAGACATGCGGCAGTGCGACTTCTTGAACATCAAAATTGAATGGTTCTTTGTTGCCAAGATTTGCAGTGTACAAAGGCAGCAAAAAAAAAAAAAACTCCGCCACTATGGTCCTGTGCTAATTGGAGACGGGAACTCAATTTCTGCCAAATAGTACTTGGCCGAAACTAAGTTTCCACAACAGTATATTTATTTCAATATCCCAAAAGAAACCAAAATTACCTTGAAACCGTAGTGCTTATTGGATGGAAACTCAGTTTCAACGAGCTAAGCTATGACCAACCGGTGCTGCTTGCTTATCATCCATGGCTTTCCTCTCCATTAATTATGGGCAAAAAGTTTGCTTTTGCTAGGTTGCAGAGATTAAGCCAAGAAAAAAAGCACCTTAGTGCTTGCACAGAACCTTAGGGCGATTTCTATGAGATGGGCAAATTTAAGATTTATTCATTTTGTTTCCGCTATGGAATGGGCATACGTGAGGGGTTTGTTTATTGCGGTCCAACAAGAAATGCACCATTAAATAGGGGTTTGTCTATTGAGGTCTAACAAGAAATGCACGTCTCTTGTTTCAGCGCGCTGCACAGATTTAATCGCACCGTCTAAGTTCAACCGGTGCCGTTTGTAGTCCAATCGCGCCACAAAAGTTTCGCTATCCAATGGCTCCTTCCAACGGCTCTATTTGAATTCTCTATATAGATACTAAGTTCTCATATCATATCAAATTACACCTCATTCAAACCCCAAATATCACACAAAATCTCTTCAAATTTTAATAGGATTTGTTGAAAGACGTTTTGACCCGTGTTATTTTGTCGACCTCAGTATACTTGAGAAAAATATTTAGCTATTTGCAGAAACTATGTGTTACAAACTTAGCTTGCTGGAGCACAAACACCGAGTGCGAATTTGTAGCAGAGTATTTATGAAAAGTTCCGCAGTGGCACCCATAACCAGAGTCGTCGTACTATATGTGACCTATAATTTTGTTTTGAGACAATTGGCGAGAAGTAAGTGAATTTGTAGTTTTAACCATGCAAGTCAATGGATTAAAAATGAGGGGTGAAACTGATGCTGAATCGGTGAGAAAATTTGTAGAGAAATGAGAAAGATAGAAAGGGATAGTATTTTGTTTCGAAGGCTGTCTCAAAATCCTTAAGGTGACGGAAAAATTCAATCATCTCTTGTAGGATGTTGTTATACCAGCTGGTATATCTCAATGAAGATGATATCTATTGGGTATAATAGTTATTTAACTTGAATGATAGTTTCTAATCGGAAGTAAATGCTTATCAAGTAATGTAAGGCTTAATCTAAGTCATATGTAATTTGATTTTAACAAAAGTCGTACTTCATTAATTAATATTGGAATGCCATTAGTAGCAAAAAAAAAAGTTGTAAGTCTTTCAATGTTGTTCATCGCTGTCTTCTTCATCTTGATTCCAGAATCCAAGCCAACAAATTTGTGAATTGAACTATATCTTCATATTGTTGAAAACCAGAAGAGGGTGGTTGTAAACAAGAACTGGTTGGTAGAGACATAAAACATGATGCTTGTGGTGTAGCGGGATGATAAACTTCATTTTGATTCCAGGTCAAAAATGATGCAGAAAAAGGTCTCATATATGGTTGAATTACCTGATGTTGGGAAGTAGGCACAATATGTGGTTCAGTTTCTGGTACTTGTGTATCTCCCACATTCTCACGCCATGATGAGTTGCTCTAGAAGCACTTCATGTCAAAAATTTCATGACCATCAGGATTTACAGATGGATTCAATCCAAACAAGGCGGTGTACCTACCATTTCGAAACCATCTGCAAGTTCAAATCCTTTATTTGTTGATCTATCCACCATAAACTGTTACCCTCTAACTTCAATTGATCTTAAGTGGCATATAAATTATTTTAAGGATAAGTATGTTCCATAGTTGTCGAAACTATTGGGATCGTGGTTGGATCTCCTTGTGAAGTTATACTTGGCAACTCCTAATTTAATTGAGGCATATTTAATGAAGATGATGAAATTTTTCCTTATGTGGGTAGGAAATTAAGCATGGTTCTTCTGGAGATAACTGACTAGGAATGAGAGACTTATCACTATCAAGATGAGTTAACAACGTATATCAAACCCATAGATGTGCATATTGTGGACACCAATTACCATATTCACAATTCTTTGATACCATTTGAGATACTCATGTCCAATAATATTCATTTCAATTTTTTCTTAAACCTCTCTCATGGCATTTGTAGCAACCTATTAAAATCTGATGCAGGGGCGTGAGTCTGTCTTGGGGATTCATCTCCTTTGTAAAAGTACTCTTTAATCGGAAAAGTAGTCTTGCTCCTAATTACCAAACACCTATGCGCGATGCTGGGGGTAAAAAAACAACTCTTCGGAGTTAATAATCTAGAATACATTGTACTTTAGGATCTCCAAACTCAGCAAGACTGTTATAAAGATGAACAACGACATTTTGGGAACTCCTTCATTTGTTGATATCTTTAAGCAAAAATGAAAAGCATTGTCCTTATCACAGTTTCTCTTGTAGTACACGTCTATCACTGGAACTCTCAACATGGAAATAGGTATACACCTATATTAGAAATAAATTCATAATTTGTTAACTTGACCATGTTTTTGTTCAGAAAAATATCCAATTTTTAAAATAGAAGTTAGATATTTACCTCTGTAATTACCCAGAGACCAATAGAGTTTGTTTCCCTTATGGATGTTGCATCAAGGCTTCTGGAAAAATTACAAACCCCCATTCATGATATGGTGCAGCATGAAGATCTTATATTGCTTCAAGCCAACCGACTCTTAAAATACTTGTTGGTTTGGAAATATCTTTTGAATCGATAACCATAACACAAACACTATTTCGATTTCATCATATTCAGCTTCATTATTTGTGTTAGAGCACTGCTCGGTCGAACTCGCAAGCGTTGCTATCTCAATCTTGTTTGTCAATGTTAGTGATCAAAACTATAAGTCTTGATTTCTAGTTTACTTATAGTGATGTCTCAGACTAGGATAATTTGTGTAGTTGAGCATTAGACTTCACGTCGTTCATTAAATGAAGACAAATAACTACTAAGGAGATCTTGTGGAACTTCACCAACAAAAGGTATGTGGAGACTAAAACTCATCTATCACTTGGAAAGTCTATTTCTACTCTATCTCCTATATTGAGACAAAAGTCGTATTACTATATAGTATTCGATTATGCACTCGCTTACATATTTCTCGAAATATGTGTTGGTAAGCTTTCGCTTCAACCAAGTTCATCTTATTTTCTTGACGAAAGTCAAAAGATGATCATGTGAAAATCGTCGAGTAACATCTTACATGGTTTGTGTGATACAATCATTTGGTGTAGACTTGGAATGTTTCGTTATGAAATTTGCTTTGATGCTAATAGTTCATGAAAACAGCTATTGTCATCCTCTAAGAAAGATTTAATGATTGAAATAGAGTTTAGAACACTTAACCATCATTGGATTATGAACATAGAATGCATTCTTGCATGTATGTGATCCATGACCGAAACTATAGTATGCATACCCATATGTGTACCTGTTAGTTGTGAAATTCCGAGTACCTAAGTACACATACCCGTACGCGTACTGGCGAAGGGTTTGGGTTCGGAAATTTCTGTTGTGTTTGGAAGTATGCATACCCGTTTGCATATTGGCGAACCCAAAATCAGACCGACTACTTTAAGTATGTGTACCCGTGTGCATACTTGAGTGGTTAAAGTTCTAAAATCGGTTTGTTCATGAACTAATACATTTATATAATAAGGAATGCATTCTTTGAAAACCGTGGCTATAATGTTCATGAATTGATTCGAGTAAATCAAACCGATTTTGCTTCAATTGTGTTCTTGTATAATTCTATGAGAATATAGCAATTGAACAACTATATAACTAGTTTCATTATAGTCATTTGAACTAGTTGTGGTTAAGATGGATAAGGTTTATATGAGAGTGTTCATGTAGCTAACTTCGGTTAACTACTGTTGAGCCAACCCAGTGTACACGTTTAGGTACGGTTACTCAAACCTAAATTAAGGTATTGGTTATTTGTGTATAACAAGCTAAGTTCGATCTAACGGTTGAAAGATATTAGCTTGAATCTAATCATGTTTTCATCAAACGGTGAATATTGAATGCTTTGTTACCAACGTAATTAAGATTGCAAACCCTGATTTGAAAACTATATAAGGGAGAACTCTAGCAACTGGGAAACCTAGTCCCAAGACCTCATGTGTGATATTAGTTGTGACTAGAGTCGATTCTCCTTTAACCTTAGGTTTTTCACGAAACCCTGTAGGTTAACGACTTAAAGACTTCATTGGGATTGTGAAGCCAAACCCAACTATTTTCTCTGTAGTTGTGTGTTCTGATCTTACTTCTACTATCGTGATTGAGTATTATCTTTGCTAAATTTGCTTGAGATTTATCTCCGATAGGTAGTAGTCACAAACATCTTCGTCTCATCATTTGTGATTCCACAATATCTTGTTTCGCTTCCATACAATTAATATTATTGTGAGGTGATTGATAATACTAGGCTGTTCTTCGGGATTATAAGTCCGGTTTATCAATTGGTTCCTGTGCACCTTGATTTATCAAAAGACAGAACAAAACTCGTAGGTATTTCTGTGGGAGACAAATTTATCTATTCCAATAGACTTTTCTGTGTTTATCAAGTCTTCGACTTTGGGTCCTAGCAACTCTTGGTTGTGGGTGAGATCAGATAAGGGAATCAAGTGCATAGAATCCTGCTGGGGTTCAGAGACGGAAGAAGCGCAATTGTACATTGATCAGTGTGAGATTGATTATGGCTCAAATACATTCAAGTCCGAAGTTCATTGGTAGTAGGCCAATGTAATACGCCTCGGGGATCGGCCCTGACTCGGCTGGAGACCGATCCACGAGTATTTCCCGAACCCGGCCGACCCAGACCGAGCAACTCGGTGAGTCATACTGTGCATATAGTTTCTAGATACATGAACTGTTTGTGATGTGGAACAATAAGGAGAAGAAAAATGGTGAAAAAATAGTTCAAAAAGAAGTAGAAACATATAGAGTTGGATATTGCTTGTGCCTCCATTGTTGGTCTAAGTTTTTAGGGTTTATAAAGCGGTCTAGGAACTATTTTGATCCTTTCCTGCTGAGTTACTCGCGACTCGGTAAGACTGACTCGGTACGAGTCACGAATAACTCGGCGAGTAAATAGAGAATACCCTGCTCGACCGAGTTTTTGAGGATCGTATCGGCCAAAGACGATACCCGGGTTACTCGCGAGTAACTCGGCTGACTCGGCCGAGGCGTACTACATTGTAGTGGGCTAGTGTCTGTAGCGGCTTAATATAGTGTGGTGTTCAAAGCTGAACTAGATCCCGGGATTTTTCTGCATTTGCGGTTTTCCTCGTTAACAAAATTCTGGTGTCTGTGTTATTTCTTTTCCAGATTATATTTTGTTATATAATAGAAATATTACAGGTTGTGCGTTAAGTTCAATCAGTTCTTGAATCCGACCTTTGGGTTGTTGATCGAATTGATTGACACTTGGATATTGGCTTGTGATACCGTCCAAGTTATTTCTCTTATTTAATTGGGATCGCAAAATCCTATTTGCTGATTGCAGATTGAATTGAGGAATTGAGATATAAACTCTTTGATATAATTTTCTCTAGATTGAATCTGACTGTCTAGTTGATTCTCTTGAAAGTATATTGGAGTTTGTCTATTCAGATTGCCGAACGAAATATTGTGTGGGGTTGTTAGACCCCCGCTTTTTCAATTTGAGCCTTCATTGGATAGTAGGAAATCCATCAATGCTGAACAGTGTATTCCACCTCCTTTCAAAACTTTGTGATCTTCTTTTCGTACATTGGATGCCAAAAACAATGGAAGCAGCGTCTTCCATTTTTTATTTGGCAGCCATTCATTTTGGTTGAATAGTATGAGGCTCTCACACCACTTGGTATTCCACATGTGAAATACAAAACAACGGACTATAAGAACAATGATATCATTTAATTAATTATTATGGTTTAATCAACAAATGTTTAAAAATAAATATTAATTTTTATTTGATAAACTACCAATTTCAAAGTCCAAGAAATAAAATGAATGTGTTGCACACCACCACCTTTATACCAATATTAGAACAATAACATTGTTGTGTTTTTTTTGTGATCTACAAGATAAAGCCGATGCCATGGATATCTATCTAATTGTTCCCGGGTTGGACTGGGTATAACTAGATAAAAATGATTTAAGTATTTGTATCCGCCTATCGTTCTATGATATCCATCCAGGTCTTGACGCCCTGCCATATGACCTGGAATTAAGTTTAGACCAGCAACTTCATTAGGCGAAGCAAACTCAATGGTACGATTTTGAGTAACATCGACATTTATAGCAGGCGTCGTATCCTTTCATATTTTCGATTTTTTTTCCTTAAAGATTTTTTGACAACCTTCATTTCATATAAATAGTTTTTACTAAGAGTTGTAAAGAAAAAATAAAATATTTTGTTTAGAAAAATTAGGAAGTAAAGAGTGGAGTGGCGTGAGTGAAAATGGTTGAAAATGTAAAAAAGAAAAAAAAGTTTTAAGAGTATTGCTTGATTGAACCCACTGGCGTTGGTATGTCAAGTCAGTTGTCCAATTTTAGACGCCGAAACGCATTCTTGATTAAGTCTTAAAAGTTATATTAGACTAAGTTTGGTTTAAGTAGTAGAATATGGAACCAAAACTATCCTTGAAGAATGGATATTGAAGACTACTCAAAGACATCTTGGATAACTTCATGAACGATTAGTGATAAACACTTTATTCTCTTGTTTACTTTATCTCTATCGAAACAAAGTGCTCTCTCTATGGAACAATTCCTATGACGGTAAATATACGCTTATGTATAAATTCGAGGATATTATAGCCTAATACTTTAGTGAGTACGATCTTTCCCCCTGAAAAAGTCTTCATGTTGTAGTGAATAAAAATACGAATCCAGCGAGCCTAAAACCACTCAATTCCGAGTTAAAACAAAGAAGTTATGAGTACTTTATTAAAGCAACATTTATATATATATCTAAGGTTGATTTCGTGTGCACAATCCACGTACTGAAACCGTAAATACGTGACAAAACTGATTCTTTTAGTCAAGTACTTGGTATTTCTTTCCCTAGATAAGGTAATTTTGTTTCAAGCAACCTAGCCTTGATCATTCACTAAAATGGATGTTACATGTAACCATACAAACCGTCCCTTGGAAAATTATGTGTGAGTTGGATAGGGTTGTTTTCCACATCTTTGTTCTTCGCGAACATGAGTGAGTTTTTGAAGACTTTATTTTGGGATCGTAAAGCACAAGCAAGCTATTTTCTAGGTTATAGCTCTGGAACCTGTATCTAGGTGTTTTCATAAACCCTATATTTGATATATCAAAATATATCTAGATTATTTATACGTGATCATGTGAGGAGAATCAATTAGGTTACGGAATGTATAAACCTTAATTGTTGAGGAGCATCTTCTAAAGAGAATTAACATTCTGCTAAAAGATTTTCAAGAGCATCTTCTAAAGAGGATTGGTATTTTGTTAGAAGATATACAAGAGCAATTCCTAAAGAGAATCAGTGTTCTTCTAGGAGTTTTACAGGTACACAAATACGACTGAAGCGGGTATTACATCTAGTCCAAAATATGGTAGTAAGTAACTGGTGTAACAACTTAAATCAGTGTTTGTTAAATCTGGATCAGGTCCCGGGGTTTCTCTACAAGATTGTAGTTTTTTGGTTAACTAAAACTCATGGTGTCATTGTTTTATATTTATAACTAAAATAACACAGGTTGTACACAGTTGAACCTAGATCTATAAAGAACCTACAAGACTGGTTCTTGTTGAATTCGTGTCTTGAAATATAGATTACAAGACTTGTTCTTGTTGGAATTCGGTTCGCGTACAGTTTAGGTATATACTAGGTTTACCTTGTTAAAACAATATTATAATGTACAATTTCGTAATCAAACATATATCTCGTACAAATATTGTTCAATATAGGTTCCCGAATGAAAAAGTTGATGGTGTACTCATTTTCAATAGTGTTTGAAAATTAAAGCCGTTGGAAAGTTTCTCATTGGTGATCCTTGTTCAACCGCCAACATTTCTAGTTCAATCGCCCACATCTTTATTCCAAACGTCAGCGTCTCAACCAAACATGCGCGTCCAAACTTCAACGCGCGCTTCTTGTGCTGCCGCCAAATATATTTACCCATGGTGGAAAAACTCATTTGTTCATTGATGAGTGCTAAAAAGTGCATTTTTCTATATATTTTTCTTGGCATTTAACTCATCTTTTGTGCATTAATTCTACATTTTATCCCATATTCTGTATTTTCATTGTTTTCAAGAATAAATATTTTTATTAATTAATTTTGCATTTTTAGGTAATAAATAAAGTTTGGATGAATAGCGGAGCGAAAAGAGCATAAAAGTAGTGAAAAGCCGGGAGAAATTACGCAAGGAAGCCGCAAAGAATGGTGCGCACAAGTCCAAAAAGCTAGGAATGGGCTCAAGAAGGAAGAATTGTTCTTAAAGAAGATATGGGCTTGGCATACCCAAGGCCCAAAACCCTCACCCAAACCCATTTCCTATATCCAAACCCGCCTCCATCTTCAGCCATCGGATTGGATCCATCTCATCATCCAATGGTCGCTTCATCGTCGTTCATCGAAATCGGAAGCTCCTGTCTAACACTACAGCACCTAACTCCATCTGGCGCCGTTAGTTTCGTTGTATATCTGCATCCAACGGTCGCTGCCAGCCTCTTTACTTTTAGCCGTTAGATCAATCTTCATCTCCACACCCCACGGCTAGGCATCGCAAGACATCGAAATTTGATGAAACTGCCTCACACCTAAACATTAATTACCCTATACCCCAAAAGAGAGAACCCTAACCCAAATCATTTCTCCTCCTTCTTTCTTCTTCTTTCTCCCGAACTGCTACCACCTTTCCCGACTGCAACTCCATCATCCATCGCTCCTGTCACCACCATCTCTACCACCAACTCCTCTGTCTCAATCACCTATACATCCCCCTACTCTCTAGCCATCTATTACATCAGCCCATCACCCCTTTTTCTCGCTGGAACCCTAGGCGTGAAGAGTTGATGAAATAGATGAGGCTATAGATTGAAATTGAGGGCAGAGAAGGATCGAGAGAGAAGAGAAGAGGCATGGGTCACCACAAATTCAGCGGATTTGGTGAGCAATTTCGGAATTGAAAATACCTAATTTTAATTTTAGGGTTTGTAAATTATTGGGGCTTTTGAAGTATAAATAGCTCATGGTGTAGAGGATGAAGGATATCTCTGGACTAGCCAGTGTATCCCCATGAGGGCTGGACTAGCCAGTTCCTCTTGGGTAGATTTTTCTTCCCTGTTTTGTATTTGTAGATTTAATTTTAATTTTCAATTTTAATTTAGTTTATCTTGTTTCAATTCATGTTTTGCTATCCATGTTTTTCCATGTTCTGTGTATTGTTCAGTTTCTCTATTTGATGTAATGTTCTGTTATGTATGTTCTGAATCCCAAATGCTAGGACTAGATGAAATTATGAACCAGCTGAGATAGTCTTCATCATGTGCAGCTCATGTTCAGTGTTGCTAAGCCCTTAGACTAGTTGTGCTTTAATCAGACAATTAGCACTTTGGTAATTATCTTAGCTGTGAGTAGAATATCCCTTAGGTTAATGGTGGATTCAACATCCTAGTGTTCTTTCATCACTCTTGTTTACTGTCTCCCTTCATTGCTGTTTTCTCAATAGTTCACTGTTAGTTTACTGTTATGTTTAGTGTTTAATGTTTAGTTCCTCAAATGTTAAGTTTGTTCATTGTTAGTGGTGGAAGTTTAGGTTAGAATTCATGTAAATTGAGCTGATTGAGAAATGGAGGAATTTAGTGTCCACTGTTGCTTGTGATTGATTGTGCTGTTAAAAGACAGTCAATGCTAGGAGTAAAACAGTTGGACAAGCTTCTTCTCCTTCCATTCCATTTATGTATGCCCTGGAACATAGGAAGGCTAGAACCTCCACCTAGCTCCATTAGGGACAAGGATTTAACCAAAAACAACCACTGCCTAGCATCTTTCCTGTTCTTCTTTGTTATCTATCTGTTTTTGTGGCTTCTTATCACTGTTTTTATAGCTGTTTTTATAATTGTTTTGTGCCCTGTTCTTCCTTTGCCTTTGGCCCTTGGCCTTTGTCTTTGATTTATCACTGCCATGCCATTGTAAATTCGCATCATTTTTCCCTGTGTTGCTTCCATGTATATGCCATTGTCACCTTCACCATCATCATTGTTGTTTGCTGTTTGTTTTGACCATTGTAAATATCCATGTTTTACCTTGGCCTAGTGCTCTGCTGCCTTGTTTAGCTCCAGCTGCACTAGGTCTTTTTGGCTTTTCTGCCCTTTTCCTTCCCTGGCCTTGCTGCCAGTTCTCCCCCAGCTGCTACTACTTGCTGTTGCTGTTGCTGCTGCTGTGCACTGCTTTTGCTGCTGCTGAAGCCACTGCTGCTGCTGCTCCAGGTCCAGTTCAATTCTGGACTACAAGTCCAGTCATTACAAAAGCCCACTGTATCTGCTTAGAAACCTAAGGCCCAACTCAGTTCAGTTCATTCAGTCTTGGGTTAATCTAGAAGCCCATTGACACTCAAAGCCCAGTGCACTTCAAAGGCCAAGCCTAGTGCACTTCAAGACCAACTGAGTCCAAGCTCAGTTCACTTCATTGTCAAACAAGCCTATAATCCAAAGGTACCCTAAGCCCAAAGCCCAAAAGGCTTCATAGTTAACCAACAACAGTTTAGGAGCCCAAAATAGTTAGAAAACTCCAAAACACTCCCAGTCTCTGTGGATCGACCCGTACTTGCACGAGCTACAACTGACGACCGTGCACTTGCGGTATTACTGTAGGCCCGTTTTTATTGCGCTTAATTTTCACACACCTCCGGGCCCACCAAGTTTTTGGCGCCGTTGCCGGGGACTCGGGTTTGTTTTTCTTGTAGTTTTCTTAGCTATTTTGCATTTCACTTCATCGCACTTGCATCTGCATCTGCTTCACTTCATTTGCTGTTGGACTTGCTGTTCTGAATCTGTTTTCCTCTGCTGGGACGCCACCAAAGGAAAAGAACCAAAGCCCAACTGGGTTTTTGCAACAATATTAGAGCAGCTGGGCTGTGCTTAAAAGGTAACCCATTTAAGAGAACCCGAATTGTGGGCTTCCATTTTTAATTTGTGGGCTTGTAATAATTTTTTCCATTTTTCTGTTAGGTTTGTAATTAATTTCTTGTGGGCTTGTTTGTTTAATTCCTTGTGGGCATGGTTTTAGATTGATTTGGGCCTGTTGTTTTAATTAAAGAAAACTGAACTTTTGAAAGCCCAGTTGGGCCTCATATTTTAGTTAGTAGCTAGCCAAAGCCCAACTAAATTTCTGGGACTGTGGGCTTAACATCCATTTGAAAACTAAACATTTACACTGTGGGCTTGACCCAAAAACAGAAAACGTTTTCAAAGCCCAGTTGGGCCTCGACCTTTGGCTATTTAAGAGCCCAAATTTCAAATTGTTACTTGGGCTTGTTTCTGAACTGTGGGCCTGAACCAAACTTCAAGTGGGCCAAAATTTCAAAATTCCAAAAACCAACAGTGAGCTTTACTCACCAGCAGTGGGCCTGTTTTTCAAAAACGTAGCTGGGCTTCGCAAAACCCAACAGTGGGCTTGGTCTCCTTATCCCATTAAAAACCAAATGTTTTTCTCCCATAAAAACCAAAGTTTTCCAAAAAACCAAAATTTTTCTTTTTCCCTAAAAAAAAAAAAAAAAAACCAAAAAATTTTCACTCCCGACAAAACCAAATTTTTCCCAAAAAGTCCAATCCCATTAAAAACCAAATTTTCTTGTAGATAATGTGTTAGTTAAATATCCTTTTGTATATATTTTTTGCTCATCCATTGTGACTCCGAATATGTTGGAGTTTTGCCTTGGATAACGGAATTTTAATTCTGCTTTCGCCGAAATCGGGTATTCTCTCTCCTTTTACTCTACTCAGCATGTCCCTTTCCATATGTTGCATTTTAATTCTTTCCATATTTTTAAACATTGAGGACAATGTTTAGTTTAGGTTTGGGGGTATAGAGTAGATACCACGATAATATGCCATAATTGAAAACAAAACTCCATCTTTTTGAAAAAATTGAAAAATTCCAAAAAAATTGAAAAATGATAAAAACATAAAAATGGAGCTCATTTACCTTGAAATGTTGACTCTTGTGCAAATATGTAATTATTAGGAGTCTTAGTCTAGATATTTAGGCACCCTGATTCTAGCACAATTCACATGTGATAAGAAACTTGCACGCGCACGATCTACCAATACATGTATAGCCTCGATCTTCAAGGTGTTTGATAGGAAGTTAGATTGCCAATCACTTTAGAATACTGAATGAGACTTGACTAGCTTGTTCTTTGGTTGGCTGGGATAGAAGTTGGAGGATACGTTAAGAAAAGCAACCATAGAATTTGACCGGATGCATTCGATAAGGGCCACCTCTTGCTAAGAGTCATGTAATTATGTTTTTCTTTTTGTTCATGTATCAAAAGTGTCACTATGTTGTAAAGATCAAAGTTATTTCTTACAAAAAAAAAAAAAATCAGAAAAATTCAAAAAAATAAAATAAAATAAAAATCAAGTATTTATTCCATGTTTTGTCATGTTAAAGACAATAGTTCTCTCTTGTTCCGAAAATAAAAGAGAGTAATCAATGTAAATAAGAGTCATGTAAAGAGTCATCTTTTTGTTGTAAATAGTCTTGTAATAAGCAAGGAGGGTGCAGCCATCGATGTATAACGCGGGTAAACTGAAATATCACCAACTCATTGGGTGAACATTCACAATTCTCGTAAAGCTGGACAGCTAGCTTGGCTTAGAATTCGGTTCTTAGCCTAAAAACTATCTCTTGGTGATTCGTAGTCATAACTTCAGGTCATTCTTGAAACATGTGTAGATACACTTTACACTCTTATCACGTGTCTTTAGTTGTTATCAGTGCTAGGATTGTGCCTTTGATAGCTAGATTGACATCTCCATTTTGCTGTGAGCTTAAACTGTCTTGCACATGTCACATTTGATGGAATATGAGCTTATATTTTGACCTAGAACTTTGTAGGTACGTTCTAAGCAAACCTTCACGAGACTTCACTCGTCCACTAGGGACACTTAGTGGTTTAAAAGGCTTAGTGCATACGCTAAATGCATTCGAGAGACCAGCGACAGTGGTATAGGTAGGATTTCCTTAGTTTTGTTTTACTTGAGGACAAGTAAAATTCAGGTTTGGGGGTATTTGATGAGTGCTAAAAAGTGCATATTTCTATATATTTTTCTTGGCATTTAACTCATCTTTTGTGCATTAATTCTACATTTTATCCCATATTCTGTATTTTCATTGTTTTCAAGAATAAATATTTTTATTAATTAATTTTGCATTTTTAGGTAATAAATAAAGTTTGGATGAATAACGGAGCGAAAAGAGCAGAAAAGTAGTGAAAAGCCGGGAGAAATTACGCAAGGAAGCCGCAAAGAATGGTGCGCACAAGTCCAAAAAGCTAGGAATGGGCTCAAGAAGGAAGAATTGTTCTTAAAGAAGATATGGGCTTGGCATACCCAAGGCCCAAAACCCTCACCCAAACCCATTTCCTATATCCAAACCCGCCTCCATCTTCAGCCGTCGGATTGGATCCATCTCATCATCCAATGGTCGCTTCATCGTCGTTCATCGAAATCGGAAGCTCCTGTCTAACACTACAGCACCTAACTCCATCTGGCGCCGTTAGTTTCGTTGTATATCTGCATCCAACGGTCGCTGCCAGCCTCTTTACTTTTAGCCGTTAGATCAATCTTCATCTCCACACCCCACGGCTAAGCATCGCAAGACATCGAAATTTGATGAAACTGCCTCACACCTAAACATTAATTACCCTATACCCCAAAAGAGAGAACCCTAACCCAAATCATCTCTCCTCCTTCTTTCTTCTTCTTTCTCCCGACCTGCTACCACCTTTCCCGACTGCAACTCCATCATCCATCGCTCCTGTCACCACCATCTCTACCACCAACTCCTCTGTCTCAATCACCTATACATCCCCCTACTCTCTAGCCATCTATTACATCAGCCCATCACCCCTTTTTCTCGCTGGAACCCTAGGCGTGAAGAGTTGATGAAATAGATGAGGCTATAGATTGAAATTGAGGGCAGAGAAGGATCGAGAGAGAAGAGAAGAGGCATGGGTCACCACAAATTCAGCGGATTTGGTGAGCAATTTCGGAATTGAAAATACCTAATTTTAATTTTAGGGTTTGTAAATTATTGGGGCTTTTGAAGTATAAATAGCTCATGGTGTAGAGGATGAAGGATATCTCTGGACTAGCCAGTGTATCCCCATGAGGGTTGGACTAGCCAGTTCCTCTTGGGTAGATTTTTCTTCCCTGTTTTGTATTTGTAGATTTAATTTTAATTTTCAATTTTAATTTAGTTTATCTTGTTTCAATTCATGTTTTGCTATCCATGTTTTGCTATCCATGTTTTTCCATGTTCTGTGTATTGTTCAGTTTCTCTATTTGATGTAATGTTCTGTACTGTTTCTGTTATGTATGTTCTGAATCCCAAATGCTAGGACTAGATGAAATTATGAACCAGCTGAGATAGTCTTCATCATGTGCATCTCATGTTCAGTGTTGCTAACCCTTAGACTAGTTGTGCTTTAATCAGACAATTAGCACTTTGGTAATTATCTTAGCTGTGAGTAGAATATCCCTTAGGTTAATGGTGGATTCAACATCCTAGTGTTCTTTCATCACTCTTGTTTACTGTCTCCCTTCATTGCTGTTTTCTCAATAGTTCACTGTTAGTTTACTGTTATGTTTAGTGTTTAATGTTTAGTTCCTCAAATGTTAAGTTTGTTCATTGTTAGTGGTGGAAGTTTAGGTTAGAATTCATGTAAATTGAGCTGATTGAGAAATGTAGGAATTTAGTGTCCACTGTTGCTTGTGATTGATTGTGCTGTTAAAAGACAGTCAATGCTAGGAGTAAAACAGTTGGACAAGCTTCTTCTCCTTCCATTCCATTTATGTATGCCCTGGAACATAGGCAGGCTAGAACCTCCACCTAGCTCCATTAGGGACAAGGATTTAACCAAAAACAACCACTGCCTAGCATCTTTCCTGTTCTTCTTTGTTATCTATCTGTTTTTGTGGCTTCTTATCACTGTTTTTATAGCTGTTTTTATAACTGTTTTGTGCCCTGTTCTTCCTTTGCCTTTGGCCCTTGGCCTTTGTCTTTGATTTATCACTGCCATGCCATTGTAAATTCGCATCCTTTTTCCCTGTGTTGCTTCCATGTATATGCCATTGTCACCTTCACCATCATCATTGTTGTTTGCTGTTTGTTTTGACCATTGTAAATATCCATGTTTTACCTTGGCCTAGTGCTCTGCTGCCTTGTTTAGCTCCAGCTGCACTAGGTCTTTTTGGCTTTTCTGCCCTTTTCCTTCCCTGGCCTTGCTGCCAGTTCTCCCCCAGCTGCTACTACTTGCTGTTGCTGTTGCTGTTGCTGCTGTTGTGCACTGCTCTGCTGCTGCTGAAGCCACTGCTGCTGCTGCTCCAGGTCCAGTTCAATTCTGGACTACAAGTCCAGTCATTACAAAAGCCCACTGTATCTTCTTAGAAACCTAAGGCCCAACTCAGTTCAGTTCATTCAGTCTTGGGTTAATCTAGAAGCCCATTGACACTCAAAGCCCAGTGCACTTCAAAGGCCAAGCCTAGTGCACTTCAAGACCAACTGAGTCCAAGCTCAGTTCACTTCATTGTCAAACAAGCCTATAATCCAAAGGTACCCTAAGCCCAAAGCCCAAAAGGCTTCATAGTTAACCAACAACAGTTTAGGAGCCCAAAATAGTTAAAAAACTCCAAAACACTCCCAGTCTCTGTGGATCGACCCGTACTTGCACGAGCTACAACTGACGACCGTGCACTTGCGGTATTACTGTAGGCCCGTTTTTATTGCGCTTAATTTTCACACACCTCCGGGCCCACCATTCATCCACGTAGCTGACAAAAAATCATAATTTACAAATTCCCATATGAATTTCCCTTGGAGAGTGAGAAGTGATTCGTACGTGGCTATCCTTATTTAGGTTTAAAATCATTTTCAAATACTCTCAGACCAAGCACAATAAGCAAGAGAGCCAAGGTAGTTCAGTTATAAAAGATATGGACTGAATTTTGTATGTTTATTCTTCCTTGTAAAAGCAAGTCCAACATATATTTTTATATTAGCATATTTGCCCATCCATGTGGATGGGCAAAGTCAGTTTTTCACAATGGAAAGGTCCCATTTTAGTTAGATTTTTCTCTTTGTGATTTTATGAGATCCGTTTTAACACATGAATATAAAAAATGTGATAGGTTTTAAGATTATACATAAAAAAATTATAAATTAACCAATTTAAATAAATTTTAAAATATAAAACTGATTTATATTGGTTTAGGTTAGGCTGATCATCCAAAGTATGGACTATGCTCGGCCAACACTTAATTTATTGGCCAAGAATGAGAATATTGTCTGAAGTTGAGTCGATCTATTAAACTTAATACTAGATGGGTAAGTGCTAAGATTTGAGTGTTTTCCCATCCACTTTCCCATTTTTCCTATCGCACCGTGATAGGACTAAAAGATGCCTACAATATTAAACTGCAAGTGCACAGTGCCAATTGTGTAAGGTGCAAATACGGGTCGATCCTCAGGGACTTGGAGGGTGTAAAGTTGAGGCTATGATCTTTCTACTACTGATTTAAGAACAAAGAGTAATTGAAAAAATGAGGGTTTTGTTTACCGATACGGCCAGATGATGGTAGTGACTGAAATAGTAAAACAAAATGCAAAGAGTAATCTACAAGCAGATAAAAAGGGTGTTAGGGCTGTCGAATCCACCTCTTAACCTACACTAACTCAATCAGTCTCAATAATATTCTTGTCCCTTTTATAAACAATGGTGAACTTCTAGGCTCTGCCGACTATCTAGATGGCAGTGAAGATTCTAGTCCGCTGCACATCAAAGGGTGGTTTCAGGAGGAAGGTTTACTATCACTAAGATAATTATCTAATCATAGTATTAGCTGTCCTCTCACAAAATAACTAACCGCATATCAATCACTTAGATGAGTAAACAATCCTGATATGGATATTCTAATCACAACTAAGGTGTCCCTCCAAAGTACTAACTGTCTTATTAAAGCACAACTAGTCAAAGGATCGAACAATAATCATTTAAACATGAGTTGCAGCACAATCAACATAGTGATGTTCTAACTACAATGGATACATGGCATACATTGTGAAAGAAAAATGATGAAGGCTCAGATTATATTTATCCAAAACATTACAACACAACAAGAACAAAATCAATACTTGAATTAAACTGAGCAATGGATTAATGGTTTCATCTAAACCCTAACTCTGAAATTAGAACATCATGGAGATAATAAAATCAGACATGAACTACTGCTTGGTGCACCGGCTAATCCGGGCATAAGTTTCTCTCTACAATTCCCCTCTCTATTTATACATAAATTACCCAACTGGGTTTTAATCCAACAACTCCAAAACCTACTCACCATCATTGTTTTTCCTGATAATCTTATCTTCTTCCTCATCTCCTCGTCTGCGTCAATGGATTGTCTTGTCTCCTTGAATGGTACAATTTTACTCAACCTATGAATTTCCCTAGCTAGGGTTACTGTTTGAGATAAAATTGGATGAGGGACAGAGATGGTTTAATTGGTACTGATGATAAAGGCGGATTGCATACAAAGATGGGTTGGTTTGGAGATGAAGTACAAGGAGAGGGTGAGAATGGTCGTGGTTGAGTACACAGATATGGGGAAGATGGAGTTAGGTTTCTGCTCGATAGAGTGAAATTGAGGAGAAAAGATGAGGTGACTCGGTGCGGAGCAGTTGCATCGATTATTGGTGGGTGTACTGGATGGAAGTGGTCCAAGTTCTTGGGTCTTTTGATAATCTTCTTCCAATCCCACCATTCGTTTCAAGACAGCGGCTTGCGGACGATTTGCAAGCGGATTGCGCAGCTTTTGTGTGATACTTTTCCTACAATCTTCATGCCAATTTATTAAGAGCCTCTTGTTCCTTTGGTTGTCTCAGCTCACCATTTCTCTACTCTTTATCTCCTCTTCTAAGCATCCAAGCTTTATTCACTACCTAAAAACACAAAATTAGTTAGTATTAAGTAATTATTCTTGAAGACATTAAAACACAAAATATGTTACAAAATTGGAAATTAAAACACATGAGATGGGGTAAATGCCAATCAAATGTTAGAGAATTATGCAATATTTGGCACCTATCACACCGCAGTGTGAAAATTGGCGAATTTTTACATTTTACCACTTCACTGGAATTTCTCTAAAAGGTATGGGTTAAATTCTAGATGATAGCCAGGTGCACAATCAATTGTATGTCAGAATCCAGATACTACATGAAAAGAAGAGGCACCAAGTAAACCATTAACTTTTTCGTTCGGCAACCTGTATGGATAAAACCTAATATAATTGCAAGTAAATCTAATTAAATATCCTTGAACAATATGTATATAGAGTTTTCTCTGATCTCTTACAAAATCAATATGTATAGACAACGAATCCGGTGAACCTGATTGTGCAGAAGAGTTATAAGACGATCTCACAAATCAATACCCAAGATCAATCTAGTCGTGTCCAAATCAAGAGGATCTGAATTCTGCCAAGTATGAAACTTGTTATCTATCTTTCAAGATACAAATTCTAAAATAACAAGTCTCAAAATTGATACGAATTCGTATCTTTCAAGATACGAATTCTAGAATAACAAGTCTCAAAGTTGATCACAATTAATAAGGACTTAAACTACCTGATCTAATTCCAAATCTTTTGGTTCTCCTCATTTGTAATCTGAATCTATCAGACATGTTATGAAATTACAGATCTTTATGAACGATTTGGTTACAGTTACTTACTAAACCATAATATTAAACAAAACTAATTTTTTAAGCGACTTTTAGGGTTTATGTATTTATTTTTATTTTAGTTGACTTCATATTTAATGGCTTCTTCATACTAATTAGATGTTTATTATAGCTGTCATTGTATTTTGTTTGAATGACACACTCATCTTGACAATATCATCGACGACAATTTCTGAGAAACTATCGTGGTTCTACATTTATATACAAGGTCAATGGTTAGAAGATGTGATAAAAATGAACTGCAGAAATTACTCCTTTATGGGAGACGTTAATCCAACTCTTCTAAACAGATCGAGAGTTTTGGACTAAGCCAAAACCGACTTTCACAGAATTAGTTGTGGGTTCCATGTCCCCGCGGTTTACAGGGGACCACCTATTCGGTTTTGGCAATGTCCAAAACTTTTTTTTTGGGTTTATTGGGTTATTTGATTTTTGGTACTTACTTTTTGACCTAAACCTGAGTTTGATCTAACATTTGTCCGGTCTTTGCGTTTGCTCTAAAGAGCAACGTTAACCCGTGTTGATTGTCTCAAATCTTGACTTCTGTTACATAATTATTAATAATTTTCAACAAAATGAAATTACTTAACCCCGTTAATTTCGACCCACTATGACCGAGTTAAATTGTCTGACTCGGACGCACTCAGTAATGATTCTACTCAATTGTACCGATTTGTATCAAAGTTCGGATCATCTTCTTCCAAAATTAGAACTGCAAACAAAACCTACCATTATTATGTATTGTAAGGCTAACCCTTCTGGGCTAGATTGGAGTGCTAGATTGGCCAAAAAGTGTTGCAAATCAAGAAAAAAGTGTTGGAAAAAAGTTAACAGTGATAGTTGATATTTCTCTCTCCTAGAAGGTACTCGCAGTCCAACTATTAGCGAGATTAAAACGCTGAACAACTTGGCGCTGAAAAGGTGACACTGACGCTGTTCCATTCGGGGCTCAATGAAATGTTGTACGATTGATGAGTAAAATTAAATTCATCACATGCAATAGTTGGAGCAGTGAGATAAGAATGGATGGCTAAAGATTGGACACCTGCACTGTGGTCCCGTAAAGAAATAAACTAGTGATGCATATTGCCTTTGATGAATGTAGTAATCTGTATATTGTCTGACATGGTCTAGTGGTCCCGTATGGGACAGAGAAGAATACAAATAATTTTTATATAAACTCTCTCGTACTTTTTCATGCCGGGAAACAAGGAAATGTGTTTGCGCCGAATCATTAGGCGTCCAACGCCGTTCTATTCAGCGACTATCTGCTAGATTAGACACACCATAAGGCTTAGTTTTATGGGAGAGTTTGGAAACTGCTAGATTGGCCATCCACGTCAACTTGGGGGATCTCCTAAGTCTTATGGGCTAGACTAGTGCGAGATTGGCCATACACGTCATAGGGAGCGCCAAACCATTCGGCATTTGGGGCACTTTTTCTTAGCGCCGAACGGTTCGGCGTTTTGGTTAACTTTTTAGCGCCGAACTAAATCTCAGCCGTTAGATTTTCTTAACGCCGAACCATTCAGCGTTTTGGACACTTTTTGAGCGCCGAACCATTCGGCGTTTCTATCTCGCTGCTAGTGAAACTGCGAACAAATGCTAGGAGAGAGAAGTAGCCAGATTGAGTGTTAACTCTTTCCCAACGGTTTTTTCACATTTTGCAACACATTTTGGCCAATCTCTCCATCCAATCTCTCCCATAAGACTAAGCCTAAAGGTTGCCCAGGCTGATGTGGATGGCCAATCTAGCAGCTAGATATCTAGCCCATAAGACTTAGCCTAAGAACACCATACCCACTAATCAGAATCGACACCCCACCATTACTTGAACCCCAAATCACCCATTCAACAAAAATCATGTTGAAACCCCAATCACTAATTAAACCATAAGAGAAACACAAAACCCCCAATTACCCATTCATGGTTGTCTCCGTCTTGATATTAACAAACCCATCTTCTTATTCTTCGTAAATCCACCATCCAACCCATTTTAAAACACCAACAACAACACCTTCATATCCTGATACTCTCTATTCAATCAACAGTAGCAGCTACCATATCCCTTTTTTCATTACAGAAATGGCAAAACCTAACTTCGATTTCATCATCAATTTCTTTTTTTCTTGTTCTAGGCAGCATCATAATTTTCCTCTTTTGTTCTTCATATCACGACCTTCATATTCCCTGATTTCTTTATTTTCATCTCTCTAATTTAACAGCAGCAACCGCTATTTTTTCTCGTCTCAGTTTCAGGTGAATAATGATTGAGAGAAATTAATTTCTCTCAATTTTAGGTTTAGCTAAAAATCCTAATAATAACACTAAATCACCTTCTTGAACGACGTATAATGATGTTATACTTCAAATTCTGGAAATCCTAAAAACCGTGCTTAACAAATCATGTCTAGTGGAGAAGAAATGAAACAGGTAGATAGTTTTTTTTAGGTTATATCTATCTAAAGAAGAACTAATCCTAGCCATTGATCTCATTTTCTTGGAGACTGATTGTGGACTCGACACGTGTAAGGTTTAGGACTTAGTCTGTCTTTGTTAGTAAAGTTCAAAAACTTTCAGTCATTACTCATTTAGTTGACGGAAAACAATACACGTCGCCACTTGAGACAGTCAACACGGGTCAACGTTGGTCTTTAGACCAAACGCAAAGGCTGAACAAATGTTAGACCAAACCCAGGTGAAAAAGTACCTGGCAAGATTGAGATATACCCAAATTAATTGGGGTATACCCATTTTTATTCCCAACCATAATAGTGGGTTATGGGGTGTCTAATGTGTATGAAATTACCTAATTAACCTTCCCTTAGTAATAACTCAAACTACCCCTTTTTGGTTTTAGATCCAAACCTTATTCTTTTCCTATTTCTTCTTCATCAATCTAATGATTAATTCCTTTCTTCTTCTCTATATTTTATCGTTTTCAAATGAAAAAAAATCGTTGATTAGATTTTTTCATTGTTGATTAATTTTTTAAAACTCTATTTAATACTTCAATTTTATGTTTGCATGTCAAATTAGGGCAGAAAAATCGAATTTGTGAATCTGCAGTTATTTAGCCGGCAAGGTGTTTGTTCCACGACCTTGCCGACTTTTCATATTTAGGGCTATTCGGCAAGATCTTAGGTCGAAGATCTTGCCGACTGTTAATATCTGTAACTGTTATTTACAGGATCGGCACGATATTCAACTTTAATGCCATGCCGACTAAATGTGTTTTTAACAGTCATTGGTTTTGAAATTTTTCTCCATCAACTAATTCTTTGAAAATGTTCGTGTTTCCTGAGTCCATATAGTTATAAAGTCGACATGGTATTTGAACACCACCCTGTCGGCTACGTGTTAGTCGGCACTATATGGATTATAGACCCAGTTAGTATGCATCTTCTTCATTCGTCGACCTTGTCGACTTTTCATACTTTCAGAACTGAAAGTGTTGATTTCTTGTTTAATTTTGAGAATGATTTCATACAACAACTTTGCAATCCCCTTTTTAGAAATGTTTGGGTAGTGTGCTTTCATTTCCGTTACAAAAGATATCCTCAAAACAATTTTTTTTTCATCAAAAATCTTCCCACATAAGTACAATCAAAAGCAAAATTTCATAACTTAAATTTATAAATTTTAATCTACTCAACTAATTAATGTAAATTTAATTAATTAGCCTAATCAGATTTTTTTAGTGTTATTTAAACAAAGATATATTAGCATTTAGAAAATATATGGTTAAGGGATGTCCTGTTTTACCTCAAAATAATCCAGGTTTTGTCTCATTAGGTATACCCTAATTAATCCGAGTATACCCTAATCTCGCCACGAAAAAAGTAAGTCCCACAAACTAAATAACCTTTTTTTTTTTTGTTTTTTCTATTTCTTTTTTTTTATGATAAACAACTTTATTCAAAAACTTGGTGTTTCCTCCCATTTGAAACTCCACTGTGCAGTGTGCACAACAGTTACCGAAAGAACGGTGATACCTTACATCATTTATTTTTAAGTCAGCCGTTATTTATATACCAAAAACGGAAAACGTTTTATTGACTTGAGAACGCCATTGATCTTGTCTTGTCTCTCTTTAGAGAATCATTATGCCCAAATCGTTAGGGTTTCCTTTTAGAGAATGAATCGTAAATCGAATGAATGTGGTGGTTGTGGTTCACAAAATCAATGGATACTACACAACGTTCATCAAAGAGGTATATACCGTCATCTCTGCACATCTTGTGTTCTAAAATTCAATGCTGGTTTGTTTTGCCCAATTTGTTTCCAAGTTTATAATTTAGGTTCATCATCATCTTCATTCGCCATCGATCGTATTATGTGCCAAAATTGCCCCTCCGTTTCACATAAATCTTGTGCTAGTAATTTAACAAAAGGGGAAAAAAACAATCCTCATTATCAATGTCCACCTTGTGTAAACCCTAATTTTGTATTTTTCGATGTCACCAAGAGTGAAAAGGGGAAGGTTATAGATGTGAATTCTGCTAAGGTACTTGTTGCTGCTGCAACGATTTCATCCAATTCCATGAATAAAGCAGCGAGTTTAGCTAGGGTTGATGCTGAGAGAAGAGTTAATGAAGCTACAGTTTCTAGGAAACGTGCCAAAGAGTTTTTAGAGAAAGTTATTTTACTTGAGAAAAACGAGAATGGGGCTGAGCAAATTGTCAATACGTCACCAGCTCCTGCTCCTGTCATTGCTGCAGCTCCTGCTCTTGTTGTTGCTGCATCGCCTGCTGTTGCGCGGCCAGGTCCTGCTCCAGTGGCGAGGTTGGTGAAGGAGCAGAAAAAGAAAGCCAAAGTGAATAATGCTGCAATTAGTCATGCATTGGAAGCGCAATTACTGATTCAGAATAATTTGAAGGCAACGAAAATGGATACACCTGGAAGGGGTTTGAATAATGTGAAGTTTTATACACCAGTTGTATTGCAGAAGGATTTGAAAAATGGTGTATCGGATATGAATAAGATGAATCGAGCTCCTGGGGTTATGGGATGTGAAGTAAGACATGGCGTGTCTAATGCAGTAAAGGAGGAGAAAAAGCTTGACGTATTAAACCGTGTAGAACCAGCGGAATTTGATAGATTTGGATTAGTTTCGAGACATACTCCTCAGAATAGACAAGGTGTAGAAAAAGAGGGAGACAAATCTAAACTACTTGCAGACTCTAAGGATGGGCCTCGGATACTTACATCAAGTTGAGGTAGGTAGCACCAAGTTATCGATTTGAATTTTTTAATCTTTATATGGTTTAAGGGTGTTAATTGACATGTATGGGATTTCTTGTTTGTGTTCTTAACTTTTCTGATTTGGGCTGCAGATGCAGTAGCTCTGAGTAATACAGTTCTTGGGTTATACACAGCACCAGATTCGATTGAGCTAGATTTTGTCAGCTGGGTTTGCCAGATGAAGTTCGAGAGTTTTTTGGTACATTAATCTTCTTCATTTTTCTGTTATCTGTTCTTGGAATTATGTAGAGATGTCTCAGGCTATCCTCTTTTTGTTCTCTAGCTTTGTTTTTGTAGGGTTTATAATAATACTTATGGCTTAATTGTACCTTCGTGATGAAGAAGGTTCATTTCTTGTATTATACGTTTATTTGGATATCTTAACTACTTAAAAGTGTAGCTTACATAATCTTCTCTTTAATGTGAAAAGTTTCCATTGCCAATGACGTGATAATTAGTAGTTGACTCTGCAATCATACAGTATGTCTTCATTTCTTGCGTAATTCGTAGTAACTCATCTACATATCTCTGAGCAACATCATATGCTCCCTTACCAATTAAACTCTTCATGGAATGAACTCAAGTAGGCTTGTTTGTTCCAGGTAAGTTGTTTAAATTCACCTTGGTTGTAGGGCGTATGCTAGATATCTTAGTTGCATGAAGCTTCTATCTTAGGTATTGAAGCTCACTTATGTTTGAACATATCAAATAGGATTGTTCTGCAGCACACCAGCACCAGCTCCTGCTTCATTAGGTGAGGTACAAATCTGGTTCAAGCAAATCTTCTTTAACCTGCAACATTATAGCTTCTTATATCATTTGAATATAATGCCATTTACTCTTGTTATGGCGTCTTGTTTAATACACTGTTCTCGTATTCGAAGAGGAAGATTTGAATTTGTTGATCCCAGAATACAAGGAAACCAAGACTGGAATTATCAAATTTGCCAAGGCGTTTTAATTTTAGTATAGTTGCTATTAAGCCTGTTATGATGCAACATTAAGATGAAAAGTTTAATTGCAGACTCTCTTCTAAAGGATGCAGAAGCAACATTATGCCTGCAGTTAACATGAAATTTCTAGGTGAGGGGTCTGCAGATTGAGGCCTTCGGTGAATGGGGAGCGTAAAGTCGATGGTGAGCGGTCTCTTCCGAGTGTTTTCATTTAGGGTGTTCTGTTGAGCCCTCAGGGTTCTGGAAACAATATTGACTGGGTTGTGTATGTCGAGGATAATTAACATTACTGGGACTGTTCACATGGCTGTGCAAAGGGGAGAACCCTGTTGTGTTCCCGTTCTGTGCCCTGAATACTGGGACTTTGTGATTATTGCCTACATCGGTTACCCGTTAATCAAATGATAAAATTTGTATCAGAAAGAAAAAGAAAAGAAGATTTGTTTTATGAAGTTTTAGTTGCCTTTCCAAGGATTGCAACATCTGTTGAGAAGACTAGAGACAAAGATACGTCCATCTAGAGTCAGAAATCAAAAGTCGTGAAATTTTTTTTTGAACGTCCTGACAAAAATAACCTGGGGCATACCACATCTCATTAACAATCTCTTGTTTTGACCTCTAACAGCCGATTATTGTAAGCTGTAATACTCTGTAAATAGTTATAACAAACATGGCTTATATGAAGCTAAGATATATTATTCTCCAAAAACAAAGACATACATTATTCTGCATCAGTAAAAGGCGACAAACAAGAATTTACTTTTGTTGCTTTGACAAATAATTAATTTCTTCCATTAATCAGAGTTAAATGAAGCAACTGCATCCATCTCTTGCCGTAAAAGAAGGGCATCAACAAAGACATCCAAGCCTTCTCCCTGCATTATATCGTTTATTGAGTGGTGTGTGACCCCTACACGGTGATCAGTAACACGTCCTTGAGGGAAGTTATATGTGCGAATGCGTTCTGACCTGTCCCCACTACCAATCTGCTCAAGCATTCCACTAATCACTAAATGCCCTTCAACGTTTAAAGACAGCTGAAGTTGGAGGAAAAAAAAGAAGGGGTCTGTAGATCTTCACTAACCTGCTCCATTCTGAGCTGCGATCGACTCATCTGAGCTCTTAACCTTTCTATTTCGTATAACTTTGCACACAGGACTTTAAGGGCTTTGGCCCTGTTCTGTGAATTGGCAACAAAAATACAGAAAACTAGTGAAACCCCAAGATTTATAATTACAAATTTATTAGTTCCATCTTCCGGCATGGGTTTGAACCTAAACGGAGTTCTGGATAATATTTGCTACACTTGGTTTCTCGAGAAAGGTACAAAGGTAAAGAGAAAAAGAAATGACTGGGTGAAGCAAAAACGATACACAAATGAAGCTCTAATTCTATTCAATGTGACTATTAAGTTATTTTCTCCAGTAAATATTTTATCACAACCATGGAACTTGGGGACTAAACAGAAAGCTAGTCTAACTGACACAGCCATGCTCAACAAGGAGAGGCAAATATAATAAAGTTATGTCTCAAATGAAATTTTAATGGGATGAGATTAAAGAGGCCACTACCATATGCTGAGATCGTTCATCTTGCATGGTGACTGTAATCCCTGATGGAATATGCGTCATCCTCACAGCACTGTTCGTTGTATTTGCATGCTGACCACCTGCACCACCGGATCTGTAAGTATCTATCTTCAAATCTTCGTTCTTCAACTGTACATCCACCTGTAGAAGACCCGACTTCAAAAAGTTAGCTTTTTCATTCTTAAAAAGAAGGCCACAACAGCGTAAAGAAAGAGAAATGGAAAGGATTGAGCACCTGATCAGCTTGAGGGAGAATTGCAACAGATACAGCACTAGTATGCACACGTCCAGACTTCTCTGTCAACGGAACTCGCTGTAGTATTAGAGAAAGCATTAGGTTCCTACCCTCTCCCTTAATAACAAGAATGAGTGAATATTAAGATAGTTGAAGTTTGAAGCACCTGCACTCTGTGAACTCCACTCTCAAATTTAAGTGTACCGTACACTCCAATCCCAGTAATTGATCCACTCGCTTCCTAAAATGAAGCACAGCCTGCAGTAAGATACAAAGCCATAGCATCTAAAAAGATATCATTAGCAAAACGGCAGAATATAGAAAGCGAACCTTGTATCCTTTAAGATCGGACTCCGTAATATCTACAACTTCAAACTTCCAACCTTTCTTTTGTGCATATCTCTCATACCTGTTAAAACACCAGATAAATATTAAGATCACCAACAATAAGTAAGAACGAAAAAGGTAACTCAATCAGGTCCAAAAACATACATTTTGAAAATATCCATCGCAAACAAAGATGCCTCTTCACCTCCAGTCCCTGCATGAGATGATGGTAATAATCATAAGAGAATCCACTGGGGAAAATGGAGCAACTCTACAAACACTGAATGATAAGCAAAAAAGTTGGGCGAATTAACACATTTTTTGGTTACCTGCTCTCACCTCCAAAATACAATCCCTTTCATCAGCATCATCCTTAGGCAGCATTGACTTAAGCAAGAGTTGCTGAATTCTCTTCTCATCTTCTGTAGCCTCACCCAACTCTGCGTTTGCCATGTCATACATATCTTTATCTTCTGAACTTTCAGCAATCAGCGATTTCAAGCCATCAATTTCCTAAAAAAAACGACTAAATCACCTCACCGCAGAACAACCAAAATAAAATGAACAATCCAAATATCTTCCCAAGATTGCTGATAAATGACTACCTTTTGCTTGGCTCTCAAATCATTTATCAGGTCCATAGAATCACGTAGCTTCCGAAGCTCCTTATTAGCTTGTGAGTAATCTGCTGGCGAGGCTTCTGGCTAACTTCAGTTTACACCAAACAATTCAACAAAATTCAACCCTTAATTAGCAATCCCTTGGACCATGATACAAAAAGATAACAAGTTCAAATCACCATACAGATAAAATGCGTCAATTTAACTGATTTGTGGATCTTGCATTACAGTGCACGCATCTGACCTAGAAACCTTTGCATCAGCTGGGATGAATGCCTGGCATCCAACAGTGTGGATTACTTCTACGTAGGTTGCGTGCATACAAAAGAAGCATGATCCATAGAATATTTTTTTGGCTAAATAGTCCACAAAAAATGATACAAACTAAACTCACTATAAACTAGTTTAACCTTCCTGTAAAAAAATCTCTCTTTTCTTTGAGACATTTCATCAAACACTTGTGAAGCACCTTTCAAAACCCTTAACAAAGTTACCTGATTTAGTATGTTCTCGAGATATTTGGATTTATATTCAATTGCTGTTAACCTTTGTTCCATGATTCTGATCATATCAGTCGATAATTGCATATCTAATCCTAGAACAAGTATAAGAATTAGATTCCTAACCTGGAACAAGTATAAGAATTAGATTCCTAATTGAACAATGTGAATCTATTACAAACAATGAAGTAATGAGGAGAAAACAATAACCATATATACCTGAAGAGTAAGAACGGATTAAAGAAGAGAGACCAAAGAAATTTCTTGTTGGGTTCTTGAAGGAGCCAAAATGATTTGAATTTTGAACCATACTTCTCCAAAAAAACCCTAAGTTTCTCATTCTTAATGATCACGGCAGGATTGATTGGTTGGTCTGTCAACGAACTAATGGAAAATCTTAACTAATCGGCGGGAGAAGAAGCAGACAGATGGAGTGGCTTTAGTTTTGTGGGTTGCCCGGTAATGGAAACCTAAACTCAGCTCTCTTTTTCTCGAGAAGAACGAACAAAAACGGCCTGATGCCCTGATGCATTTGAAGGCTTTTTTTTAAAAACCCGATCCATTTCACCATTTTCAAACGAGTCTCACATCCAATGTACAGTTCAACCTCGATATATGAATGTTCCCGGGACAACGAAAAAATATTCATTTAGCGAGGTTATTTATTTATCGATAAATGAATAAAATATTTATTTATCTATAAACGAATATTTATTCATTTAGACAATATTTTCTCAATTAAGAAGTTAAATTATATAGGAGAAAATGTACAAGTATACCAGAAAATGGTCAATTAGAAGAAAAAATCCAAAAATTAATTGGTGTCATTTCTAATTTACATTATAGAAATGTGATCTTTTGAACTATCCTAACGAGAATGATGCAATTATGGAGTCTCCAACAGACGAAGAAATTATTGAGTCA
Organism: Papaver somniferum; assembly: GCF_003573695.1. Classification (NCBI taxonomy): domain Eukaryota; kingdom Viridiplantae; phylum Streptophyta; class Magnoliopsida; order Ranunculales; family Papaveraceae; genus Papaver; species Papaver somniferum. The sequence goes on along the minus strand of NC_039360.1, from coordinate 170,220,363 downwards.
GTAATGAATAATGAGAATGATCCTGAACCAGATGATAGTAGCGTCGTACCAAATGTGTTATCTAAAGATGCTTTTAAAGAAATTGTCACTTTAAAAAATTACTTGCTACAACACGAGCAAAATATTCCAGAAATTGTGCAAGCATTGCATAAAATTAAGGATACGGTGCATTTTGGTTTGGGAGGAAGAAAAAGACAATCAACCATAGATGATTTTTTTTTGAGTTCACTCCTGCATATATTTTTATGTAAAATTTTTTGATTATGTATTTTGGTTTATTTTTATATATATATTTTTTTATACATAATCCAGTGATTATTCGTTTATATTTCTATAGGGCCTTTAAGGATCCAATGTTTTTTATTCATTAATGCATTAAGCGAGGTTATTCATTTATCACCTTGGCCCAAGTCGGGACCAGAGAAAATTATTTATTTGGCGAGGTTATTCATTTATCGAACATTCGTTTATCGAGGTTCAACTGTAGTCAACGCGTAAAAATTTAAAGTGAGAATGTTATAAACACCCCTACTATCTATGGATCCTGCACAAGTACCCTTACGAGTCTTTACAAATACTCCTAATGGAAAAATGAAATTATGTTCAACAAAATAATTCTCATAATCCCGTTTTTAACCTTTATATCTTATATTCAGACTTCTCTTTATTTCTCACTCAGAGAAGAATCAATTGAACTAGCCGACACATCAACATCGTTTCACCACCAGCACCATCTTCGTCTCCGCCACCACCATCTTCATCGCTGCCATTATCAGCTCTGTCACTACCTAAACCACCACCTATAGTACCACACCCGATTCTCCTCCGCTTTCACCCATAACCACCACCACAATCAGTAGAAATTTCTCTCGATCTACTTTTTTCTCCTCCGCTTTCACCCATCACCACCACCACATTCAACATCGTTTCTCCACCGCCGTAACCAGCGCCAACCTTCAGATTCAAAAACCAGGTTTGATAATCATCATCAAGAGTTCAATATCAATATCATCTTCTTCTTTTTCTCGGTTTGTCACTGATTTTCAATATCAGATTTAGTTTCAGGAGATCGAGAGATCTGAATTTAGGTTTCATTTTCTGGTAATTTCGAACTAAATACTCGAAATTTTAATTTATTGAAGCTTAACAAATACTTGATTTGAAGATGATTCTTATTAATCTGAGTTCGACGATACAAAAAAAAACTGAAAAACTTTAATCAAAGAATTTAGGGTTCGTTAGGATGTTTCAATTTCCGATTGTAGGTTCTCCTTCTCAATTTCATGTTTCAAAGTTTACTACTGTATGAGTTCATAGATTAATGGAATTAGTGGTTTGTTTTTGTATATATCCCAACTTCTGAAGCTTTAATTCCAATTCGTTTGGATATTGAGCGATGAGAATCGATTCAAAGATTCAGTTAGATGGAATCCAACCGGTAAATCTCTATTTTTGATTGAAATTTGTTTTTATTTAGTTTCCATCTTGCTAATCTTCTGAATTTGTTTTCAATAATGTTGAAAAAACCAGATTCTGAAGTGGTGTTGTTCTGCAGCATTCATTACACAGATTTCTCAGTCTATACAAGTGAGTATGTGTAACTAGTGATGGTTGTAGGTTTTGCTGTAAGTTTTGACATAATTCAAGGCAATACTGATGCCAGAGTTGAAGTTAGATGAATGTTAGGTTGCTGCTGTAATAAAGGAAAATGGTGGTACTTCAGTCTCATATGGTGTTGAATTGGTGATTGATGTTGCTTCAGTGGGAGGTGGTGGTGTGTTACAAGAGATGATGATACTGAAATTAGTCTTGAATTGATCTTGCAGATGCAGTATTGGTGTGTGGTTCAGGTGGTAATTGAATGGTAATATGAAAGCAGCTTGTTGCAGGTTCTGTTGTTAGAAGTTTGAGCTGAATTGCCGGGTTAGACGAATGGTTGGCTTCTTGATTAATTGCAGTGTAGGAGATGATGTTATTGTAGCCAAGGATGTGTGTGTGCAAGAGGACTTACTCGTTCCATGGTCATGCATTCAACTTCCTCAACGACAATGGATTAGGTACATTTTTTACTATCATATATGAGATTTAATGCGTGTACTGATATGTTACATGTTCACGTTATTGAATGTGTTATGGTATTCATTAGGCTTCATAGTGTTAATCTGTCTTTGTGTGTACTCTGTTGTGAAAAGTATGTTTTCCTGTTTCAAATGGTTTAGTCTTGAACTCCTGATACCTTTTTATATTCATTTTCTTATACTTTATTGTACACATGTCTTTGATTGCATTTTCTGCTTGAACTTCAAATCATTTTGCTTACATTTTTGAGTTTTTAACTTTGCAGCAAAGTGGAGGGATTATTCTGCTGCTATGGGTGTGATTTAACTTTGCTGTAGAGTACTTTCCTTGCATCTTCTTTCAAAATATGTTAGATAAATGTGGATGAAACCCAGGTAAAGAAGTTTATCTTAGGACAACTTGACCAAGTTGCTTCCACTATTGGAGACAACCTGAGCTAGTTTCTTCCTTTTTTTGGAGACAACTTGAGAAAGTTGCTTTCACTTTTGGAGGAAAATTGGACTAGTTGATTCCAGATTGAAGGAAACTTGAGCTAGTTGATTCCATTTCGGAGGCAACTTGGTTATGTTTTTGGGTCCATTCATTCATCTGAAATTATCTTAGAGTAGTTGTGACGAATTTGTGGTATAATGGTAACACAGGGTTGTGTTGAGTTGCTGATGATGGTTGTGTTGCTGATGCTCGTGCTTTAAAGTCAAGAGGATAGATGAATGCTTAGGAAGTTGAGCATGAACTCAATATGTATCCAGGCAGTGAAAGCAGAACAAGAAGTTGTTACTGCTTGTGTATTGCTGATGGTGTTTGAGTAGGGGCATGAAAGTGACTGCAGCTATTGGCTCATGTTGCAAGTGTGCATAGACGGCTGTGGTCATGAAGCTGTTGCAGGTAGATTTTGCAGTAGCAGAGATGAAGGATATGGTGTTTGTCTTGTGGTGGTTTGAATTGTTGGTTGAGCACTGATGGTGTGGCGAACCTGTGGTGCAATGGTAGCACAACTGACTATATGTCATAAGATGTGTGTTCGACTCACACTAGGTTCACTTATTTGTGTATAATTTTTATTTTTTTGGAGACAACTTGTGCTAGTTGCCTCCATATCTGGAGACAACTTGGGCTAGTTGCTTTCACTTTTGAAGATAATTTTGTGCTAGTTGTCTTTACTTTTGAAGACAACTTGAGCTAGTTGCCTCCGATATTGACACAACTTCAACAAGTTGACTCCACATGGTGGTGGTGGTTGGCTGCGGCGATGGTGGTTAACGGCGGCGATGGGTGACGGTTGTTGGCGGCGGCTGTGGTAGTAGACAGTGGTGGTGTTGGTTAGTGGCGGCGGTGGTTGGCGGTGGTGGACAGTGGTGGTGGTGGTCGTCGTCGGTGGTGGTGGTGGTGGTCGTCGGCGGTGGTTGGTGGTGGTGGGAGGCGGTGGATGGTGGTTGGCGGTGGACAGTGGTGTGGGCAGTATATATTTTATTTTATTTTTTATTTATTTTTTGAATAGTGGTGGTGGTTTTGTATATATACCATACAAAAGAGGGTGTTTTAGTAATGTATTAGGTTTAGGGGTATTTGTAAAGTTCATAAGGGTATTTTTGCAAGGGGTCTCATAGTAGGGGTATATAGATATTGTTCCCTAATTTAAATGTAGTCAATGGTGAAAAAATTAATACATAAATCTCTTTTGATAAAAACTCAAATTATAATATTGCAGACTTGGGACTAATATTGAGGAATTCTGCGGGTGTATTTGGAGCAGCCAAAGGATCAACAGCTGCAGTTCTAGATGGAGAGTAAGCTGAAGCTCCAACTGTTTTGAAAGTAGTCAAATGGGTTGTAGAAAAGGGAATTCAACAGTTGCATTTGGAATCAGATAGCAGCAATGTAATGTCAACCATTAATGGCTCTTTTTCTAGTATTAGTATTAATTGGACTACAACTAATGTTGTCCAAGATTGCTTATTTAAACTTAAATTTATTAACAGTTTTTTTTTTAATTATTTATAATAAATGGGTTTGTAAATCTGTCGAGAGAACTGCAAACTCTTATTCAGATACTCTAGCTAAGTATGCAAGAGCATTAAGGTCAAGTGATGAATGGTCTAATCCTCCATCCATTCTGTTTAATGAGTTGGAAATGGATCATAACTAGGTGTCAGTTTGATTATCAATGCATTATTTTTTCCTATCATTTTTTTTTTGTCGGATCTCCTTTCATCTCGGTTGGGTCCTGAGACTAGGGGTGTACATTGTGAGTTTCGGTTCGGCTTTTACTCAAACAAAAACCGAAATTGATACTCCTGATTTTTGATTTTCCAAATCAAAATCGTGTCATAGACCAACGGTTTCGGTTTTTGGTTTTACCATTGGGTTCCGGTTTTGACCATTCGGTTTTGGTTTACCATTATTTTGACAGTTTCATATAACCGACTTACGGAAAGTTAAAATAATAAAGAACATAAAAAAAAAAGAATGAAAGATTAAAATATAGTTACACGTATCTTTCGCGGTGATAATCAAGAAAGATAAAAGAAAGAGATAGAACAACCTTTATTAATCAAAGAGGTGGCAATATTACATAGGTATAGCATTCTTTATATATAAGGGAAGGGAAAAACCCTAGCATTCTAATAGAACGCACACCCATGAGCCATAGATCCTATAACATTCCCCCTTGTGCAGTTCAAAAGTAGAACTTCAAATATGTTGCATCATTGATCGCTGCCGTATGCGTCAAAAATAATTTCACTTTCATAAAGTATATGATAAGAAAGAGTTCGTTTCCACGGAGAGGCAATTGTTATTATGTATTCAATTTCCTAAAGTAACCAATTTTGGGGATTTCTAATTTTTATGTAAACAATAAAAGTAAATCAAAAGCAAAGTAATTGGAGAAATAATCAATGATAGAAAGATATTGGTCAAGGAATTCATCTTCTATCTTAAACATGTGCTTGCATACATTATTAGATTACAATTTAATCTCTTCATCATCAAAAGCCTAGAGTATCAAGAGAGCAAGATATTCCAATAATTTCCTAAGTTCATCAACACACACATTAGAGCTGCGTATGTGAATTCTACCTAAAGAATAACCTAACGCCTTGCGCTAATTAAGTTCAATTCCTAGGAGCTTTAAGTTTTGGAACTAGGTTAATCAATGCAATTGTCATACATTGCGCATGACAATTCGGAAAATGGTCAAACTCTACATATGATGACGAGAGTGTATCACTACAAACCGTAATCATATCATGCTACTTGTATTTGGGGTTATCGCTCGATGAAAAACCCTAAAATAGCTATGGACAAGGATGCAAATTCAATTAATTGACCACTTAACCAAACAAACATCTAATCCTATCACAATACATCAATCATGTGATTATTAAAAACAATAGAGATTTGAACGATAATCAAGAGAGAAAACAAATGCATTAATCAAGCACAAGTTGTAGATATAAAACTACATCCTTAACCAATAATGAATAAATTAGCTACTCATAGCTATGAAGTTCATCATAATCAATAATCAAATAAAGAAGATGAAAGCAAAGCAAATCCTAGTAGCGTAAAAAAAAGCGGCTCTCTCCTTAGCTCCAAGTAGAATACGTGATACCAAGTTGTAGAAAGACTTCTCCTTTATAGCTCCTCTTGTTCCAAAATTAGGTCCAAGTCTTCAAAGTCCATTAGATAAAAATCCACCAAGCCCATATGTGAGAAAAACCCATGTAGAAATTATCCCAAAAATATGTCGTCGGAAAATGGCCCACCGCCGGAAGTTGCCGGAAAAGTATCTCAGGTGACCGACAAAGTCAAAATGGTTGCCGGTCAACCGAGTCAAACGAGTCAGGTCTAAGTCAGACAGACGAGTTAGATACTAGTCAGACTCAACTAACCTGAGTGGCTTTGGCCTTGGCCTGAGCCATTGCACATACCAAAACCTGTGATGCGCCAAGATGGCTATTCACAAGCTCAGTTCTCAATTTCAACTGCATTACTTCCCAGCTGCAAGCCTTCCAGCACCAGTATCATTTTCCATTCTTCCTGCACTTCAGCTGCAACCTTGTATCTTCTCAGCTCAATTGCACGATCACTGCTTCGCTGCAACCACCACTCTGTAGCTTCCCTGCACAATCCAGTCCATATTGCAACAACAACAACCATTAAGCCATCTGCCTCTATCAATACCACTTCAATCCGATCCTTGTAATTACTTCATACGTTCTGCATCACTTCAAGATATCAGCAGCAACAACTACAATTTCATCCACAATTCCAACAAGTCTTAGCTGAGAGCCAAGTACCAACACCAAATTGAACTGCAGCTGCAACGGTTTTCGTCATCACTTAGTGCTTCTGCAACACAACCATCATGGCAACCACTGCCTGCAACTTCATAACTGGAATTGCATTGCATCAGCTTCAGCTCCTGAAAACCAACATCATCAACACCATCTGAAGCACATAGCTTCTTAACCCATTCGCAGGTCCATAAACCGGCATCTTATTCACCTGTAGTTGACCACCAACAGTCCTCCTAGCTGCTTCCATTGTAGCTCAAGTACCTGCCCTAATATTCATCTTGACAGCATCACTGGTTCATTGCAGTGCCTCCATTTGAGCTGTAATTGCACACCATTCTCTGTAGTTCAGTTTCATTTCTGTACTGTTAAGCCAGGTACCAACAACAGCTAGATGATACAGCTCCTTAGACCTTCTTAGCTTCACCACCTACAGTTGGCTCCACCCACCTGGAATTGCAAATAGCTAACCCCACTGCATCTACAATTCACCACTTCTACCAGTCTCAGTACCATGACCTAACATACATCTAGGCTCATATGTAGCAGTCCCATTCTCATCTCAATTCTGCAAAATACTATAGCCTCAATCCATCAGCACCAACAAATCGAGTACATTTTACTCTTGTTCTTCTCCATTCAAACTGCATCTCAAGACTACAGCAGCAGCTCAATCTTCCCTGACCAGCACAACATCTCGCTTCACAATCTTGGAACTGCAATAACCTCAACATACATAATACAGCAGCTGCACTTCAGCTTGCATTACATACCACCAACACAACAAAGCCATAAATTCCACCAAAAACAACAACAACCCTTGATTATCTTCACTTAGCCATCAACTGCAATTTCAATTCAAATACTAAGCATTTCAGCTCCATAATCTCAAAGCAATAATACCAGCCATGGCTAGCATAACCTGCAATTACCCATTTCCACATCCATTACAACCACCACTGCCATGTTCTGGATCTTCTATATCAGTCAAGCACCAAAACCCATCATTCACCACCATCTTCTCTACTGCATCATTCTCTGCTGCCAGCAACTCCATCTGAGTTTCAACAGAAGCTTCAGCTCAACATCACCAGTTCTTCTTGGTGATTACCTTGTTTGCCTGAACTTCAAAATCCACTGGAACCCATTTAATCCAACAGAACCAGATGTAAATTCGACCAAATCCCACCTTAATTCCACCATCAATTCCTTGTATTTCATCACCAGATCCTACATCTTCTTCTCAATTCAAAACCCTAGTCTAAAATCTTGAATCACCATCTGCTTAAGCTTCATTAGCAGATGAATCAAACCTAAAACCCCCATCGATCTTGACTTCAACTCAACCCCACACAGATGTTCAGCTTTGCAAATACATGAACCCTAACTGAATCTTCTCAGACCTTCGATTACAGCAATGATAGTAGTTTCTTCTCGATTGATTCTTTAGCCAACATCAAACAGCATCTCGATCTCATCTTCTACAACTCCAATTTCTCGATCTCTCTGAAATACGGCACAACCATTTTCTCTCGGTTTCAGGTAGAGTGGGAAATAATGAGAAGATAAACTCTTTTCTGAATTTTAGGGTAAGAGAAGCTGACATGATACAACCACTCAGATGAATTTGCTAAGGGGGTACCCAGATTACTCTAGGCACCCTAAGTGTTGATACGTGCCACCAAAGAATGACAACTCCTTTTGATCCATTGTGCTTCCAATAGCATCTGCACGTGAGAAATGCCGCTTTTGCTCTTCTTCGAACTCTTCCACCAACAACAGCCGTCTATTATTTCTCAAATTCACTTCTTCTCTTCAATGTCTCTTCATCACTAAAGCTGTCGTACTTTTCAGACAAAATTGGCATCACTAAAGCCGACATGCTTTTCAGACAGAGATGAAGAAATAAAAACAAATAATGAGAAATAATTTCGCCTCAAACACCATTTGCACCTTTTAAGCGACGTTTCTTCTTCTTTTATTCCAAACGGCTCCAAAATACCTAAACACTCAAAAGCAAACATAAGATACATAATTTGCAAGAAAATATAGCAAAGAAAACATAAACAACAGATAAATATTAAGGTATTTTAGACACCTATCAAATTTCCCCACACTTAGACTTTGCTAGTCCTCGAGCAAATCAAACAAAATAATTATAAAACATACATACAACTCTGTCTCGTCGAGGCTAGGGTTACTCTTAGCACAAATAACAAGCCTTTAAACCCCCAGGTGTCCCTAGTGGAAGAGTTTTAGTCTCGTGAAGGTTTACAAGAGGTGTACCTACAAAACCTTTTACTCCAAATTCCAACTACCTGTGAAGAATCTATGAATGACACTAAACATTTTGTACTTGGCATACTATCAATGATTACAGGAGGAAGTACCCACTTTCAAATCCAATTCATTCATAAATTAGTAATATATCTTTATCAGAAAGTTGAACACAACCACAATACTCGGAATCGAATCAACCACAATCACATGAAAAGATTAAGAAGATGGATATAGAAAGTAGATGGTGGCGGACTGTTGACTAAGGTGAACGGTGTTTCCCATATCTGTCTGAAGGTCACTGCCAAAACAAACCTAAAAATCCTATTGGATTGAGCTACTGGTCTAAATTCTAATATCAACACAGCTGGCATATACAAGGGAACCAACGGTCGACAAACTTATTTATAGATTAATTCACTGGCATATACAAGGGAACCAGTGATCGATTTTATTCAACACAATGATAATATTATTTTTTTCTGTTTTCTGTTTTTTTTTTCAAATCGACAACATGATTGGATCTTTTTGAAACCAAGCGCATGATTCTTGTCAGCAGATTACATGGTAATTCCCATGGATCCTGCATTCCATGCTTGCTTAGGCGACATAGACAGAGAGAACACACACATATTGCTATCCAAGTGTCAATCTTTTTTTCTCTTATATATATATATATATATATACACCGTTTGGTCAAATCGGTCTGGTCTCTTTTTTGTAGTAACTCAGTCACTCTATTTCATCCTAGCAGTGATAACAATTCGATGCTGGTGCCCCACCAAATCACTTAGAGAAACAATAGATAAATATGAAAAAGTAAAAATAGAACGTGATATGGTGACGACTCCGAGATATGGTGACAACTAACATGTTATTTATTCTTATATTTTGTTTGTTTTCATATGAATAGACTCTACTAATGGGTTCCTCAACTCCTATGTTTTCATTAGTGTAAGGCACAAGTTGCTAGATTTCGGAGTTGATAAAACAATGTTTTTCTTTTTCCTATTTTTCTATTGTTTTTTTTCTTCACTAAAGGCATCAAATCAACTAACTATAAAAACATATAAATGCTTCCCCACGCTTAAACTTTACATTTTCCTCAATGTAAAATTTAATCATTCAAAGTAAAGTTCAAGGTAGGAAATTCCGCAATTGATATGCAAAAACAAAGATAAAATGCTTAAAAATAAAAAGATAAAGATAAAGATACAAAACCGATGGGTTGCCTCCCATTTAGCGCTTGGTTTAAAGTCGTCATCCCGACTATCTCCTCGCATGTTAAGGCTCCTCCAGAGGGAGTACTTCCACTAGGTTAACTCCTTCCACGACTTCCGAAGAGAAGTTCTCATAGTATGGCTTCAACAGGTGCCCATTCACTTTAAGTTCATTTCCTGTAGCTAAACTACGAATTTCCACTGTACCATGAGAAAACACATTAGTCACAATAAAAGGTCCAATCCAACGTGACCTTAATTTACCCGGAAATAATTGCAAGCGAGAATTAAACAAAAGCACTTTCTGCCCAATACAAAATTGTTTCTTTGTAATCATACTATCATGAAATGCCTTCGTCTTTTCCTTGTAAATCCGTGAGCTTTCAAATGCATCATTGCGAATTTCCTCTAGCTCTTGAAGTTGTAACTTCCTTTGCCTTCCAGCACCATCCAACTCCATATTGCATTGCTTAATAGCCCAAAACACCTTATGCTCAATTTCTACGGGTAAGTGACAAGGTTTACCATAAACAAGCCTAAAGGGAGACATCCCGATAGGTGTCTTGTATGCGGTTCTATAATCCCACAAAGCATCATTGAGTCTCAAACTCCAATCTTTCCTTGTTGGATTCACCGTCTTCTCTAGAATGGATTTCACCTCTCGGTTGGAAACCTCGGCTTGTCCATTTGTTTGTGGATGATAAGGTGTTGCAATCCTATGCGACACATTGTACTTCCTTAACAAGTTTTGCAAGAACCTGTTTTTGAAGTGTGAGCCTCCATCGCTAATTATAGCCCTTGGAATTCCAAACCTTGCAAATATATTTGCTTGCAAAAAATCTGAAACAGCTTTAGAATCATTAGTTGGGGTGGCCTTAGCTTCCACCCATTTCGAAACATAATCCACAGCAAGCAAGATGTAATAATTCCCACTATAATTGACAAAAGGGCCCATAAAATCAATTCCCCATACATCAAAAACCTTAACAAATTGAATAATAGTTTGTGGCATTTGATTTCGGGCACCTAGATTGCCTGTTCTTTGGCACCTATCACATGTGATACAAAATGCATGCACATCCTTAAACAAAGTTGGCCAATAGAAACCACATTCTAGTACCTTGAGAGCGGTTCTCTTGCTCCCAAAGTGTCCTCCACAAGCATATGAGTGGCAAAAAGACAAGATAAAATTAAATTCTGATTCGGGAACACACCTTCTTATTACTTGGTCACTACAATGTTTCCATAAGTATGGATCATCCCATATGCATTTGTTTCCTAACTTTTTAAGTTTGTCCCTCTCAGCACGAGACAAGTTCTTTGGGATTTGTTTAGAAACTAAATAATTAATAATATCAGCGTACCATGGTTCTCCAAAGGCAATTGAGAATAGTTGTTCATCAGGGAAACTTTCACGCAACGGGATAGTTTCCTTTTCCATAACAAGACGGCTCAAATGATCCGCAACAGTGTTCTCAATCCCTTTCTTGTCTTTGATATCTATATCAAATTCTTGTAAGAGTAAAATCCATCGTATGAGCCTCGTTTTTGTCTCTTTCTTTGTAAGCAAGTACCTAAGTGCTGCATGATCAGAAAAGACAACAACATTTGTACCAATTAGATAAGAGCGAAACTTTTCCAAAGCAAAAACAATGGATAACAACTCTTTTTCAGTGGTTGCGTAGTTTTGTTGGGATTCATTGAGTGTCCTAGAAGCATAATAAATCGCATGAGGTATCTTCCCCACACGCTTCCCAAGCACCGCACCAACCGCATAGTCACTTGCATCACACATGACCTCAAAAGGCTTGCTCCAACCCGGTGGTTTAATGATAGGGCTGAAATCAAAAGTTCTTTCAAACGATTGAATGCCGCCACACACTTATCATCAAAGTTAAAAACCACATATTTTTGCAATAAATTGCAAAGTGGTAATGCTATCTTGGAAAAGTCCTTGATGAATCTACGATAAAAACCCGCATAACCAAGAAAAGAGAATATCTCCCTCACCGTAGTGGGAGGGTTTAGAGCACGAATAAGGTCTATCTTAGATTTATCGACTTTCAAGCCTTTAGAAGATATTATATGGCCTAAAACTATGCCATGAGTTACCATGCAATGGCACTTCTCCTAATTCAGCACAAGATTTGTTTCAACACATCGTTCAAGGATTAATGATAAATTGTGCAAGCAAAGGTCAAATGAATCACCAAAGACACTAAAGTCATCCATAAACACTTCGATTATGTTTTCAACATCTTCTGAGAAAATACTTACCATACACCTTTGAAAGGTAGCTGGAGCATTGCACAAGCCAAAAGGCATCCTTCTATAAGCAAAAGTACCAAAAGGAAAAGTGAAAGTGGTTTTCTCTTGATCCTCCGGCGCTATCACAATCTGATTGTAACCTGTATAACCATCAAGGAAGCAATAGTAAGAGTGTCCAGCTAAACGTTCAAGCATTTGATCAATAAATGGTAATGGAAAGTGATCCTTCCTAGTGGAGGCATTCAATTTTATATAATCAATACAAACCCTCCAACCGGTTTGCACACGAGTTGGGACAAGTTCATTATTATTATTATCCACCACCGTCACACCTGATTTCTTTGGTACCACTTGTACCGGGCTCACCCACTTGCTATCGGATATGGGGTAGATAATACCCACATCCAAAATCTTGAGTATCTCCTTTTTCACAACTTCTATCATGGGAGGGTTCAAACGATGTTGCGCTTCCCTTGTAGGCTTTGCATCATCCTCCAAACGGATCTTGTGCATACAAACGGCAGAGCTTATACCCTTGATATCGGAAATTGTATATCATATGGCCGTATTGTACGTCCTTAGCACCCTTAGAAGGTTTTTCTCATGTAATTCACTAAGATCATTAGAAACAATCACAGGTAAGTCTTCGTTTTCACCCAAATACAAGTACTTTAAGTGACTTGGAAGAGGTTTCAATTCTAACTTTGGAGTTTTAACAATTGATGGTACACGTTTTTCATTATTGCAAGGTAAAGAAGCATATGAAATATTCGTAAGTGCATATTTTTCCGGTAATGAGTCAAGAGAACCAATGGTTTCTTTAATCTCATCACCATACTCCAAACCATCATCAATGGGTGTAGTGAGCACGGTTTCCAAAGTATCAACACCATTCAACTCAAACATTTTTTGCGCCAATGTATCCATCACATCAATGGAGAAACAAGAGTGGAAATAACTAGGATATCTCATCGTCTCGAAAATGTTGAAACGTATTATTTCTCCATCAAACTCCATAGTTAGCGTTCCCTTGTAAACATCGATAATGGTTTTCTCCGTTTTCATGAAGGGACACCCAAGTAGCAATGGAAGAGATGAGTCCGGTGAACCTTCATCCATCTCTAACACGAAAAAGTCAGCTGGAAATACTAGTTGATTAACCTGCACAAGAACATCCTCAACAATACCCATTGGGTAAACATTAGAGCGATCGGCTAATTGTAATACAATTCCAGCCTTTTTAAGAGGACCAAGATCGAGTGAGTTATACATAGATGCAGACATAACATTAACGGATGCACCTAAGTCCAACATAACTTTGTTAAATGTGGTGTTACCGATTGTGACGGGAATTTCAAAGCTACCGGGATCCTTGCACTTAAGTGGGAGTTTGTGTTGTAAGATTGCCGAAGCATTCTTCCCCACACTTAGCACTTCGTTACCTTTAAGCCTTTGCTTGTTGGTACACAAGTCCTTCAACACCTTTGCATACTTTGGAACTTGCTTGATTGCATCTATGAGAGGTATGTTCACATGGATCTTCTTGAGAACGTCTAAAATCTCCTTTTATAGTTCCGCCTTCTTGGAATTTGCAAATCTACGAGGAAAAGGTATAGGAGGAACATAAGTAGAAACCAGAGTTTTAGAGTTAGAAATAGGTACCTCAGAAGTTTGGGGTGAATCCTCATTCTTCTCCTCCAAAACAGGTTCCTTTGGTGTTTCCACCTTCCCCGAATCAGTAACTTCGGGTAGAGTTGTGTACCACTTCTCGACGTAATTGCATTGACACCCTCTTTTGGGTTGATAGGTTGAGAAGGGAGTTTCCCACCATTTTGTGCCCTTCAAATGGTTCAACTCAATATCCATAGAACCAACTTGAGTTTGAAACTCCTTAACCGTACTCTCCGTTATTTGCATAAAATATTTCAGCAACTCTTCCATACTTGACCCCTGATTTTGAGGTTGTTGTTGTTGTTGTGGAAATTGTTGTTGTTGTGGTTGAAATCCACCCGGACGGTTGAAAGTAGGTTGCTGAACCCCTCCTTGCTTGTTGCCATAGCTAAAATTAGGATGATCTCTCCATCCCGGATTGTAAGTGTTGGAATAGGGATCATACCGTCTTTGTTGATTTGGAAAGACCGCATTAGTTTGTTCATTGGAGTCTTCATACCCTTGAAGAGAACTTGGTATCACCGCGGCTGCAACTTGTTGCATCATTGCTGTCATGTTACCCATTTGTTGACGAAGTTCCTCGACCTCGCTCACTTCATTTACCCACCTAAGAAGCATATTCGAACCACGACTCAAAAATTGTTCCGATTTCGCTGCCATGTTCTCAATCAACTCTCTAGCTTGTGCCACTGTCTTGTTCACTAGTGCACCACCACCCGCAGCGTCAAGAAGATTCCTATCATTTGTTTGGAGTCCTTCATAGAAGTATTGGATTATCATAGCGTCACTGAATTGGTGGTGAGGATAGCTTGCCTCCAATCTCTTGTATCGTTCCCAATATTCATATAAATATTCTCCCACATTTTGCTTCATCCCGCGAATCTCCTTGCGAATTTGAGTAGCCTTTGATGCTGGAAAATATCTCTCTAAAAAGAGTTTCTTCAACCCAATCCTTGTTGTGACACTTCCGGAAGGCAAATAATACAACCAATCCTTCGCACTGTCCGCCATAGAGAATCGGAAAACTTTCAACATTGCACCATCCGCATCAGTATCCGCTGGAAGCATGGCCGTGACAATGGTGTGGAAGTACATAAGATGCTTGTTTGGGTCTTCATTCACCATACCATGGAACTTTGGTAATTCTCTAAGCAACCCCGGATTGATCTCGAAAGTAGAGTTTGTTTGAATTCACCATTGTTGTGTATCCAACTTGTGAGAAGCCAAGTCCTTGAGTGTACGATTTGCATCACCCATTGCTTTTTCTTCTTCTTCAAAAGGTGGTTCTTGTTCAACCGGAACCTCTTGTTCTTCTTCTAGTTGTAACTCTTCTTCCACTTCTAGCTCTTGTTCTTCCGTCGTGTCTTGACTTGGTTGGAGTATTGTGCCTCTTCGAGTAGCTATCCCGCACCTTGGATAGTTCCAATCTTTAGAAGCCATGGAATAGGTACCTGAAAAAAAATTCTCACAAACAAGTAAGAAAAACGAAACAAGAAACAAAAAGCAAATATGAAAGCATAAATGATGATAAGAAACTAAAAACTTAAAAACTAGCTGTATGCCTTCCCGGCAGCGGCGCCAAAATTTGATCGTTGTCGTATGCGTCAAAAAGAATTTCACTTTCCTAAAGTATATGATAAGAAAGAGTTCGTTTCCACAGAGAGGCAAATGTAGTTATTATGTATTCAATTTCCTAAAGTAACCAATTGGGGGGATTTCTGATTTTTATGTAAACAATAAAAGTAAATCAAAAGCAAAGTAATTGGAGAAATAATCAATGAGAGAAATATATTGGTCAAGGAATTCATCTTCTATCTTAAACATGTTCTTGCATATATGATTAGAATTACAATTTAATCTCTTCATCATCAAAAGCCTAGAGTATCAAGAGAGCAAGATATTCCAATAATTTCCTAAGTTCATCAACACTCACATTAGAGTTGCGTATGTGAATTCTACCTAAAGAATAACCTAACACCTTGCGCTAATTAAGTTCAATTCCTAGGAGCTTTAAGTTTTGGAAATAGGCTAATCAATGCAATTGTCATACATTGCGCATGACAATTCGGACAATAGTCAAACTCTACATATGATGACGAGAGTGTATCACTACAAACCGTAATCATATCATGCTACTTGTATTTGGGGTTCTCGCTCGATGAAAACCCCTAAAATAGCTATGGACAAGGATGCAAATTTAATTAATTGGCCATTTAACCAAACAAACATCTAATCCTATCACATACATCAATCATGTGATTATTAAAAATAATAAAGATTTGAACGATAATCAAGAGAGAAAACTAATGCATTAATCAAGCACAAGTTGTAGATATATGACTACATCCTTAACCAATAATGAATAAATTAACTACTCATAGCTATGGAGTTCATCATAATCAATAATCAAATAAAGAAGATGAAAGCAAAGCAAACCCTAGTAGCATAAACAAAAGCGGCTCTCTTTTTAGCTCCAAGTAGAATACGTGATACCAAGTTGTAGAAAGACTTCTCCTTTATAGCTCCTCTTGTTCCAAAATTAGGTCCAAGTCTTCAAAGTCCATTATATAAAAATTCACCAAGCCCATATGTGAGAAAAACCCATGTAGAAATTATCCCAAAAATATGTCGCTGGAAAACTGGGCCCACCTCCGGTTATGACCGGAAAAGTAGCCGGAAAAATATCTCAGGTGACCGGAAAAGTCAAACTGGTTGCCGGTCAACCGAGTCAAACGAGAGTCAAACTGAGTTAACTCGGGTCAAGTAGACCGAGTCAGGTCTAAGTCAGACAGACGAGTTAGATACTAGTCAGACTCAACTGAGCTGAGTGGCCTTTGCCTTGGCCTGAGCCATAGCACATGCCAAAACCTGTGATGCGCCAAGATGGCTATTCACAAGCTCAGTTCTCAATTTCAACTGCATTACTTCACAGCTGCAAGCCTTCCAGCACCGGTATCATTTTCCATTCTTCCTGCACTTCAGCTGCAACCTTGTATCTTCTCAGCTCAATTGCACGATCACTGCTTCGCTGCAACCACCACTCTGTAGCTTCCCTGCACAATCCAGTCCATATTGCAACAACAACAACAACCATTAAGCCATCTGCCTCTATCAAGACCACTTCAGTCCGATCCTTGTAATTACTTCATACGTTCTGCATCACTTCAAGACATCAGCAGCAACAACTATAATTTCATCCACAATTCCAACAAATCTTAGCTAAGAGCCAAGTACCAACACCAACTTGAACTGCAGTTGCAACAGTTTTCGTCATCACGTAGTGCTTCTGCAACACAGCCATCATGAAAACCACTGCCTGCAACTTCATAACTGCAACTGCATTACATCAGCTTCAGCTCCTGAAAACCAACACCATCAACACCATCTGAAGCACATAGCTTCTTAACCCATTCACAGCTCCATAAACCGGCATCTTGTTCACCTGTAGTTGACCACCAACAGTCCTCCTAGCTGCTTCCATTGTAGCTCAAGTACCTGCCCTAACATTCATCTAGACAGCATCACTGGTTCATTCCAGTGCCACCATTTGAGTTGTAATTGCACACCATTCTCTGTACTTCAGTTTCATTTCTACACTGTTAAGACAGGTACCAACAACAGCTAGCTGATACAGCTCCTTAGACCTTATTAGCTTCACTACCTGCAGTTGGCTTCATAACCACCCACCTGCAATTGCAAATAGCTAACCCCCACTGCATCTACAATTCACCACTTCTACCAGTCTCAGTACCATGACCTAACATACATCTAGGCTCGTATGTAGCAGTCCCATTCTCAGCTCAATTCTGCAAAATACTATAGCCTCAATCCATCAGCACCAACAAATCGAGTACATTTTCCTCTTGTTCTTCTCCATTCAAACTGCATCTCAAGACTACAGCAGCAGCTCAATCTTCCCTGACCAGCACAACATCTCAGCTTCACAATCTTGGAACTGCAATAACCTCAACATACATAATACAACAGCTGCACTTCATCTTGCATTACATACCACCAACACAACAAACCCATAAATTCCTCCAAAACCAACAACAACCCTTGATTATCTTCGCTTAGCCATCAGCTGCAATTTCAATTCAAATACTAAGCCTTTCAGCTCCATAATCTCAAAGCAATAGTACCATCCATGGCTAGCATAACCTGCAATCACCCATTTCAACATCCATTACAACCACCACTGCCATGTTCTGGATCTTCTATATCAGTCAAGCTCCAAAACCCATCATTCACCACAATCTTCTCTACTGCATCATTCTCTGCTGCCAACAACTCCATCTGAGTTTCAACAGAAGCTTCAGCTCAACATCACCAGTTCTTCTTGGTGATTACCTTGTTTGCCTAAACTTCAAAATCCACTGGAACCCATTTAATCCATCAGAACCAGATGTAAATTCGACCAAATCCCACCTTAATTCCACCATCAATTCCTTGTATTTCATCACCAGATCCTACATATTCTTCTCAATTCAAAACCCTAGTCTAAAATCTTGAATCACCACCTGCTTAAGCTTCATTAGCATATGAATCAAACCTAAAACCCCCATCACTGCATTACATCAGCTTCAGCTCCTGAAACCAACAACATCAACACCATCTGAAGCACATAGCTTCTTAACCCATTCACAGCTCTATACATCTGCATCTTATTCACCTGTAGTTGACCACAAACAGTCCTCCTTGCTGCTTCCATTGTAGCTCAAGTACCTGCCCTAACATTCATCTAGACAGCATCATTGGTTCATTGCAGTGCCTCCATTTGAGCTGTAATTGCACACCATTCTTTGTACTTCAGTTTCATTTCTTCACTGTTAAGCCAGGTACCAACAACAGCTAGCTGATACAGCTCCTTAGACCTTCTTAGATACACCACCTGCAGTTGGCTTCATAACCACCCACCTGCAATTGCAAATAGCTAATCCCACTGCATCTACAATTCACCACTTCTACCAGTCTCAGTACCATGACCTAACATACATCTAGGCTCATATGTACCAGTCCCATTCTCAGCTCAATTCTGCAAAATACTATAGCCTCAATCCATCAGCACCAACAAATCGAGTACATTTTCCTCTTGTTCTTCTCCATTCAAACTGCATCTCAAAACTACAGCAGCAGCTCAATCTTCCCTGACCAGCACAACATCTCAGCTTCAAAATCTTGGAACTGCAATAACCTCAACATACATAATACAACAGCTGCACTTCAACTTGCATTACATACCACCAACACAACAAACCCATAAATTCCTCCAAAAACAACAACAACCCTTGATTATCTTCGCTTAGCCATCAGCTGCAATTTCAATTCAAATACTAAGCATTTCAGCTCCATAATCTCAAAGCAATAGTACCATCCATGGCTAGCATAACCTGCAATCACCCATTTCAACATCCATTACAACCACCACTGCCATGTTCTGGATCTTCTATATCAGTCAAGCACCAAAACCCATCATTCACCACCATCTTCTCTACTGCATCATTCTCTGCTGCCAACAACTCCATCTGAGTTTCAACAGAAGCTTCAGCTCAACATCACCAGTTCTTCTTGGTGATTACCTTGTTTGCCTGAACTTCAAAATCCATTGGAACCCATTTAATCCAACAGAACCAGATGTAAATTCGACCAAATCCCACCTTAATTCCACCATCAATTCCTTGTATTTCATCACCAGATCCTACATCTTCTTCTCAATTCAAAACCCTAGTCTAAAATCTTGAATCACCACCTGCTTAAGCTTCATTAGCAGATGAATCAAACCTAAAACCCCCATCACTGCATTACATCAGCTTCAGCTCCTGAAAACCAACAACATCAACACCATCTGAAGCACATAGCTTCTTAGCCCATTCACAGCTCTATACACCGGCATCTTATTCACCTGTAGTTGACCACAAACAGTCCTCCTAGCTGCTTCCATTGTAGCTCAAGTACCTTCCCTAACATTCATCTAGACAGCATCACTGGTTTATTGCAGTGCCTCCATTTGAGCTATAATTGCATACCATTCTTTGTACTTCAGTTTCATTTCTGCACTGTTAAGCCAGGTACCAACAACAGCTAGCTGATACAGCTCCTTAGACCTTCTTAGCTTCACCACATGCAGTTGGCTTCATAACCACCCACCTGCAATTGCAAATAGCTAATCCCACTGCATCTACAATTCACCACTTCTACCAGTCTCAGTACCATGACCTAACATACATCTAGGCTCATATGTACCAGTCCCATTCTCAGCTTAATTCTGCAAAATACTATAGCCTCTCAATCCATCAGCACCAACAAATCGAGTACATTTTCCTCTTGTTCTTCTCCATTCAAACTGCATCTCAAAACTACAGCAGCAGCTCAATCTTCCCTGACCAGCACAACATCTCAGCTTCAAAATCTTGGAACTGCAATAACCTCAACATGCATAATACAGCAGCTGCACTTCAGCTTGCATTACATACTACCAACACAACAAACCCATAAATTCCACCAAAAACAACAACAACCCTTGATTATCTTCGCTTAGCCATCAGCTGCAAGTTCAATTCAAATACTAAGCATTTCAGCTCTATAATCTCAAAGCAATAGTACCAGCCATGGCTAGCATAACCTGCAATTACCCATTTCCACATCCATTACAACCACCACTGCCATGTTCTGGATCTTCTATATCAGTCAAGCACCAAAACCCATCATTCATTACCATCTTCTCTACTGCATCATTCTCTGCTGCCAACAACTCCATCTGAGTTTCAACAGAAGCTTCAGCTCAATATCACCAGTTCTTCTTGGTGATTACCTTGTTTGCCTGAACTTCAAAATCCACTGGAACCCATTTAATCCAACAGAACCAGATGTAAATTCGACCAAATCCCACCTTAATTCCACCATCAATTCCTTGTATTTCATCACCAGATCCTACATCTTCTTCTCAATTCAAAACCCTAGTCTAAAATCTTGAATCACCACCTGCTTAAAATTCATTAGCAGATGAATCAAACCTAAAACCCCATCGATCTTGACTTCAACTCAACCCCGCACAGATGTTCAGCTTTGCAAATACATGAACCCTAACTGAATCTTCTAAGACCTTCGATTACAGCAACGATAGCAGTTTCTTCTCGATTGATTCTTTAGCCAACATCAAACAGCATCTCGATCTCATCTTCCACAACTCCAATTTCTCGATCTCTCTGAAATACGACGCAACCATTTTCTCTCGGTTTCAGGTAGAGTGGGAAATAATGAGAAGATAAACTCTTCTCTGAATTTTAGGGTAAGAGAAGCTGACATGATACAACCACTCAGATGAATTGGCTAAGGGGGTACCCAGATGACTCTAGGCACCCTAAGTGTTGATACGTGCCACCAAAGAATGACAACTCCTTTTGATCCATTGTGCTTCCAATAGCATCTGCACGTGAGAAATGCCGCTTTTTCTCTTCTTCGAACTCTTCCACCTACAACATCCGTCTATTATTTCTCAAATTCACTTCTTCTCTTCAATGTCTCTTCATCACTAAAGTTGTCGTACTTTTCAGACAAAATTCGCATCACTAAAGCCGACATGCTTTTCAGACAGAGATGAAGAAATAAAAACAAATAATGAGAAATAATTTCTCCTCAAACACCATTTACACCTTTTAAACGACGTTTCTTCTTCTTTTATTCCAAATGGCTCCAAAATACCTAAACACTCAAAAACAAACATAAGATACGTAATTTGCAAGAAAACATAGCAAAGAAAGCATAAACAATAGATAAATATTAAGGTGTTTTAGACACCTATCACTCATTAAAACCTTGACAAGGAAAACTCGATGGGACAAAAGCTTGATGAAGGGAAAAGAATACAACGTGTTGAGTCATAGTAAAGTTGCTTCATAAAGCTGGCCATTTCTCTTCACAAAATCCTAAAATATAAAAACCCTGTGGGAAAAAGATAATCTCAACCATGAATTCATAGCCCCGGTGTTGTTAAAACCTTAGCGAGTAACAAAACCCATTGGGACAAAATAAACTCGGTGACGGGAAAAAGTGTTCAACAGACACACCCCCTGATGTCGACATCATATCATTAGATACTCCCCGTTGATTTCGACATCTTCCCCTGGTTGCATTCAAGGGAGTTCAGAAAATTTTCTTAGTCCGACACTTTTGATATGCTTTTCAAAAGTTGATTAATGAGTTAGTAAATAGGTCTACCGCATTCTCATCAGATTTTACTTGACTGACTTGAATTTTTCGAAGAGACTGTTGTTGCTCATTGTAAAAGAACTTTGGTGGTATATGCTTTGAATTATCACCCTTAATGTAACATTGCTTCATCTGTTCTATACAAGCTGCATTATCCTCACAAATGCAAGTTGGCTCATTAGTGGTAAAATTGATACCACATGTCCCTCGAATGTGTATAATAATAGACCTTAACCATACACACTCACGAAACTCCTCGTGTAAGGCAATAATCTCAGAGTGGTCCGTGGAGGTAGCCACAAGAGTCTGCTTGGTCGATCTCCAAAATATTATTGTGTTTCCAATGGTGAACACATAACCAGTTTGTGATCGACCTTTATATGGATCGGAGAGGTACCCATCATCGACAAAACTAACCAAAAAATTGTTTGGGGTTTTAGTGTAGGGAGTTGCATTTTCGTTAGCAGTCCTTCTTGAAAAATCGGGGGTCAAACAACCACACCAAATATTTCGTTCGACAATATTTATGGACTAACTCCAATATAATTCCAAGAGAATCAACTACACAGTCAAACCCAATCAAGGAAATATGTCCAAGAGTTATATCTCAATTTATCAACACAATCTATTATCAAACAGATAGAAATCTGTGAGCCCGATTGATATGAGAAATAACTTGAACGGTATCAAAAACCAATGTTCAAGTGTCAATCAATTTCAATCAACAAACAAAGGTTGGATTTACCAATTGATTGAACTATGCACAACCTGTGATATTTTAATTATATAGAAAATATAATGCGGAAAAGAAATAACACAGACACCAGAAGTTTTATTAACGAGGAAACCGAAAATGGAGAAAAACCTCGAGACCTAGTCCATTTTTGAACACCACACTGTATTAAGCCACTACAGACACTATCCTACTACAAGTTAATTTCGGACTGGAATGTAGTTGAGCCCTAACCAAGTCTCACACCGATTAAGGTACAGTCGCGTTCCTGATGCCTCTGAATCCCAGCAAGACTCTACGCACTTGATTCACTTAGCTGATCTCACCCACAACTAAGAGTTGCTACGACCCAAAGTCGAAGACCCTATAAACAAATCTGTCTCTAACAGAAAAGTCTATTCTGATAGATAAATCTTCTCCCCCAGAAATACCTACGAAGTTTTTGTTCTGTCTTTTGATAAATCAAGGTGAACATGAACCAATTGACAATCCGGTCTTAATTCCCGAAGAACAACCTAGAAATATCAATCACCTCACAATAATTTAACTATTTGTTAGTAGAAGAATTTATTGTGAAATCACAAAGAATGAGATGAAGAGCTTCGTGATTACGTTTTATATCTTACCTATTGTTGATGGTGATTTTTAGCTTAGAGTTAAAATCATAAAACTGTACATCCGACATGACGTCACTATGACCATTAACACATTTATTGAATCAATCAACACCTGCGTAAGAATTACCGGGGTACCTTTTTTTTGCATGGGTCATGTTCCACAGCAAAACCTTTAACATTAACTAACATCATCCATGCCAAACCTTAATTCTCATGCTACCACGCCAAGGCATGCCAACCATGCCAGCCGCACCACTGTGCCAATGGAAAACCATGCCAGCCACATCTTCGCGCCAAGGCATGCCAACCATGCCAGTCGCACCACTGTGCCTATGGCAAACCATGTCAGCCACATCTTCGCGCCAAGGCATGCCAACCATGCCAGCCGCACCACTGTGCCAATGGAAAACCATGCCAGCCACATCTTCACGCCAAGGCACGTCAACCATGCCAGCCGCACCACTGTGCCAATGGAAAACCATGCAGCCACATCTTCGCGCCAAGGCATGCCAACCATGCCAGCCGCACCACTGTGCCAATGGCAAACCATACCAGCCACATCTTCACGCCAAGGCATGCCAACCATGCCAGCCGCACCACTGTGCCAATGGCAAACCATGCAAGCCACATCACCGTGCCAAGGCATGCCAACCATGCCAGCCGCACCACTGTACCAATGGCAAACCACGTCAGCCACATCTTCGTGCCAAGGCATGCCAACCATGCCAGCCGCACCACTGTGCCAATGGAAAACCATGTCAACCACATCACCACGCCAAGGCATGCCAACCATGCCAGCCACACCACTGTGCCAGTGGCAAACCATGCCAGCCACATCTTCGCGCCAAGGCATGCCAACCATGCCATCCGCACCACTGTGCCAGTGGAAAACCATGCCAGCCACATCTTCGCTCCAAGGCATGCCAACCATGCCATCCGCACCACTATGCCAATGGAAAACCATGCCAGCCACATCTTCGCGCCATGGCACGCCAACCTTGCTAGCCGCAGCACTGTGCCAATGGCAAACCATGACATCCACATCTTCGGGCCAAGGCACGCCAACCATGCCAGTCGCACCACAGTGCCAATGGCAAACCATGCCAGCCACGTCTTTGCGCCAAGGCATGCCAACCATGACAGCCGCACCACAGTGCCAATGGAAAACCATGCCAGCCACATATTCGCGCCAAGGCATGCCAGCCGCACCACTGTGCCAATGGAAAACCATGTCAACCACATCACCGCGCCAAGGCATGCCAACCATGCCAGTCTTACCACTGTGTCAATGGCAAACCATGCCAGCCACATCTTCCGCCAAGGAATGCCAACCATGCCAGCCGCACCACTGTGCCAATGGCAAACCATGCCAACCACGTTTACCGCGCCAAGGCATGCCAAACCCTTGGCCCTAGCCATGCTGGCCGCACCATGCACCAATGGCATGCCAAACCCTTGGCCCTAGCCATGCTGGCCGCACCATGCGCCAGTGGAATGCCAAACCCTTGGCCCCAGCCATGCTGTCCGCATCATGCGCCAATGGCATGCCAAACCCTTGGCCCCAGCCATGTTGGCCGCACCATGCGCCAATGGCATGCCAAACCCTTGGCCCTATCCATGCTGGCCTCACCATGCGCCAATGGCATGCCAAACCCTTGACCCTAGCCATGCTGGCCGCACCATGCGCCAATGGCATGCCAAACCCTTGGCCCCATCATGCCAAGACAACCGCACCTTGCCTTGGCCCTACCATGCCAAGCCGTCCAAACCCTTGCCCCACTATGCCAAGCCGTCCGCACCATTATGCCTTGGCC
The DNA here is from genome assembly GCF_003573695.1 of Papaver somniferum. Lineage (NCBI taxonomy): Eukaryota > Viridiplantae > Streptophyta > Magnoliopsida > Ranunculales > Papaveraceae > Papaver > Papaver somniferum. Next base: position 170,195,178 of record NC_039360.1, on the reverse strand, counting down.
CCACTATGCCAAGCCGTCCGCACCATTCTGCCTTTGCCCCACTATGCCAAGACGTTCTCACCATTCTGTCTTGGGCCCACCATGCCAAGCCGTCCAAACCCTTGGCCCCACTATGCCAAGCCGTCCGCACCATTTTGACTTTGCCCCACTATTCCAAGCCATTCACACCATTCTGTCTTGGCCCCACCATGCCAAGCCGTCCAAAACCTTGGACCCACTATGCCAAGCCGTTCACGCCATTTTCCTTGGCCCTACCATGTCGGCCTTCCCTATGCGGCTACCAAAACGAAGGCGTGTGACGATCAACGGCCACCCTTCAATCCTAGATGCAAATCCTAGCCGTCCAAGGTCGCCATACAACGCATGGTAACCTTTGGCCCCAAAACTCTAGTTTAGGCCACGCCAAACCGCGCCAAGGTGTAGATGGGGAAAAACGATTTGCTGGTTTTTAAGGAATTGAGGAGACGACCGTACGTATGAGACTCCTCGAACCGAACAAAATGTTAAACCTCACACAGATGCACCGCTGCAAAAGGGGTGCTTTAGATTCGAGAGATCAATCTGTGGTACTCCGGCCTAAATCAAGACAATGACCATTGCAGAGTAAATTTGGTCACAAGAGAGGATAGGTTGATCTGTAAGAGGGAAGCTGGGAATGTGTGGAATCAATGGTAATCAAAGATTGTGGGTGTATGAATTCTGAATATGATAAGCTCTAAATGATTGAAATTGCTCAATTGAGAGTAGTTTCTCAATTGATGAGTTGATGATCTCGTGTTGTCGATGAGACGTGAGATTGATGATACTGTTGATGCTGATGATTCAATCATGATTCAGAGACTTATTTATGTTGCTGGAATTTTAGACACCATGATCCCATGAAGTGTGACAGTTGATGGAATCAAGGAGTGGGGAAGTGGAGATCGTGTTTGAAACCAGTTGCTCAAAGTGTGGAGACTTGGTCGATTTTCCACCAACTACCTCGTGAATTCCTTCAACTAATTGCACGACTTGCTCACATTCCATCGTGTGTTTGAACACACGTGTCGTAGACCTCCAGACCAAAACCCTAAGTGATATCCCCCAAAGTGACCTGATTGACGTCTCGTGGTATGTTAGTCAATTGATGACTTCGTGGTTTGATGGGACGATGAGTCCATGTAGTTGCTGAGTTGAACATGATGTTCTGAAACTTATGAGTTGAACATGTCATGAGACAGAGGTATAGTTCTTACGATGAAGCGAGCAAGTATTTCTTATTCGATGGATCGTTGAATATTGATTGTTGAACCAATATTCCTTGGTTTGAGCAAATTTATCATCTGAGCAAGTGTTTCTCATGTGATGAATTGTTGAATATTTGATCGTCTGAGCATGTGTTGCTCATCTGATGGATTATTAGTAGCGTACCAAAAATATTAATTAGAATACTGGTCGTTGAACCGATCATAATTAATAAAATTAATGACCATGAGGTCGCCATAAAATTATTAAGGTTGGAATCTGGAATGATGATCCTTGGATTCAGAAACCCTAATTTGATCAATTGATGATTAATTCATGGTTCGTCAGAATTTTAACCATGGGACGAAGGAGGGAGCGACTACATGGGACCGTGGATCAACCATGTAGTGTCCATATGCTCAGGTGAGCAAATACAAAGAACTCCAGAAGAGTTGACGATTTGTTGGTGAAAGAATGATTAAATGATGGTTTAATCATTTATTCGAAAATGCTCATATGAGCCTTAGGTGAGAAGAAATAATTAATTATTACGGAGTGAGGACCGAACATGGGGTCATGAAACCGGCCCTGGGTAGTCACATGACCGCCCGATGATCATTTCATGAAAATCCAAAGTGTTTGGAAGAGTCTTGGACCTAATACGTGCAATTGTGCAAATTAGGTCAAAACCGTGAAACTTGATGGGACCGGCTTTCGTAAGCCAAAGAGCCAATCTTGGTCGGTCAAGATAACGTGCTCGTGTCCCCAAGGCATCCGTGTCTCGGTCCTGAGAATTCTGATATTTTCTGGCATGCAATTGAGCATCCATTCGAGAAAATATGCCAAAATTAGGGTTTCGACGAAACTGAGGAAAACACCATGAGATGATGGAAAATAATTATAAAATAAGGAATAAGGAGGCATGGGTCGACCGCGGTCCCGTGGTGGCTTTTCCCTAATTTTATAATATTTTAATGATTTTATGAAAAATATCATGGATTTAAAGAGTTTTGATGAATTTAGGGAGTTTTCCTGAAGTGAAGGAATTTCGTGAGTTCAAGGATCCAAAAATATTAAAATAATAAAAACAAGGGCGTTTGGGGCCGTGGGAGGCATGGCCGGCCGGCTAGGGCCCGGTCCCACAAGTTTTTCATAATTTTATATTATTTATTTCCTAATTTTTGCAAAATACCATGAAATCAAGGAGTTTTTTCATCAAATCAGAGAAATAATAATAATAATAATAAAATAATAAGGAACCATAAGGTGCGGGGCCGGCTAGGACCAAGGCATGGCCGGTTGGCCAATGGTCACGCCCCACATTATTTTTGCTTAATTTTATATTATTTTCATGGGTTTATGAAAACACCATGAAGTCGAGGAGTTTCCTCGAGACGAAGGAGATTTGATAAAACGAGAGAATTTTCATCAAATCATGGAAAATAATAAAATTGCATTAAAAAAATATAAAACTGGCGTGGGATTGACCACGAAACGGTCGGTTGGTCGTGTGTCCGTGCTCCCAGCACTCTGGTCAATATTTTTAATTATTTATTATTTTCTTCCTATTTTGCATAGGTTCATCGTTTCGTTGTATTTTGAACTACTCGTTCGTGCGATGACTGTTAGTGCATTGTCGTTGAATACACTTTCACCATATAAATCGGGGCTTACTTAGAGGTAGCTCAGACGCCCGATTGTTGATTATTTATTACTAATCGTGGAATTCAGTGGAGAATAATTCACAAAACTGAGCAATAAGATGTTTATTATTAATTCATAGGATCAGCTGAGGATTCGACTACGAATTCAGATTAATAAAGTGAGCATTACCATTTCATGGGATTGCAGATTCGACCATAGGATCGGAGTAATTAAGTTTTATCCATTACCATTTATGAGACCAGTTGTGGATTCAATCATGAAATCGGAATAATGAGATAATATAGTTATGGTTATTCTATGAGATCAAGCCGTGGATTCGATCATAGAATCAGAACAATTTTTTATTGCCATTCCATGGGACCAGTCGTGGATTCGACCATGGAATAGGAGAAATTGTTATTGCCATTCCATGGGACCAGTCGTGGATTCGACCGTGGAATAGGAGCAATAATAGATTATTCTGGGAATTCAATAGTGAATATCACAGCAGAATTAATCTTAATTAGGAATAATTAACTTTGTGGCTCTATACTAGCAGAGCAAGCTGTCTAGGAGAATTAATTATCCTGATATGAGCTTGTTGGTAAGTCATATCCTTTATATAGTCAGGGTAAACTCGTTGTTTGTTGCTGAAGACGTTATCGCTCTATACTAGCAGAGCAAGCTGTCTAGGAGCCGTCCATCTCGTGATACTATATAGAAATAATCACTGAAAGTGTTCAGTGTTCATGAGATATGCCGTTGTCCAGTTGTGAGACTACATATCTACATGTACTCTGAGAGAAAGTACTCTCCGTTGAGAATTCGATGAGAGACCCGTGTCTCAATACTCACGTCTGATTGCTGGATCAGAGCTTCGTATAATTATGAGTTCACGATTTTATCCCTTGTTGAAAATCCACCATCTACATTAAGTCCCCTGCTTACTGAGGAAAGAGGTGTTCCTCAGTCAGCATTAAATGGTGATTTTCCGGCCATAAATAATAATACCAGTAATTGAACTTAGTCGTAAGTTGAGACGTTACCGGATTTAAAGAGCATGAGCAAACCACGACTTGATGAAGGATTCAATGTCATGATTGGACCGTTGTTTGATGAGCATAAATTGATGTTGAACCGCTGGTTTGGACGACGAGTCCGTGGTCGGTTAGGATCCGCGGGCCAGGCCCAATAAGGAAATCCTTGTGAAATTAGGTTTGGGAAATAAAATTTGGTATAAAAGGAATTATTCCTTTTTTTTTTAATTTCTCCTTCACACACACGGCCATCACCTTCATCACTCTCCATCACCTTCACGTCAGCAGCGAGTGGAGGAAAAAAATTGCCGGAGCTTCGCCGCCGTCCGACCGCCGCCACCGTTGCCGCCGGCTAACTCGCCCAGGTTTTTTTTTTTTTTTTTTTTCCAGATTTAATGAGTTGTTCATGTTTTGATCGTGATGAAGTTATATACATGTGTGTATATTAGTGTGAGTTTTATGAAAAAATCCTCGTTTTTGAAAACGTATGTTCGTTCGATCGTTAGTTTTGAAAACTAACTATAATCCCTGGTTTAGGAGAGATTTTTTTTAGTATACGAACCTAGGTACAGTGATAGTATGATATTTCATTTGTTCCACGGTTTTATCATAAAAGGAGTAAATTTTCACGAAATCGAAATAATCCTTCGTTTTAAAGACAAATTACGACGATTCGAAGGAAAATTCATATGATGAACTTGTGTCCAGTGATAAAATTTTGCTTATGACATTTCATGTAAATATAAAACTTTATCATATGTATGAGATGTGAGCTTTCACAATATTTTTGAAATAATCCTTCGTTTTAAAGACAAATAACGACGATACGAAGGAAAAATAGTTTTTTTTATATGAAGCCGTGACATATATTTTGCAAAATATGATGGTATATTTTATTTGCATGAATTTGTTTTCATTAGATAAAAATCCTTGAGAATTTATATATGCAAGTTGCATTAATTGTTGTTTTTGAAAAAAATAAATCAAAACGTGTGTTTTGAGGAACCTTCGAAGATAGACAATATATTTATAATGAAATATTTTATTGTTATAAACTTCATAGGTCAGTTGTGTGAATTTTCACATTATGAAAATTGTGTTCGCGATTTCATGAAAAACAGTCTTGGAAATTGAATAAAGTTTCGTTCGTTTTTGCAGTTTTCGAAGAGGCGGACGATTTTGAGGTGCTAACTCTTACGGCATAACTACTACCATTAGTAAAATTGTAAAGAGGTAAGAGTTCAGAGTTACCATTTTTCTTGTATTTCCTTGATTTATATCTGGACGGCATACTGAAGTAGAATGTAGTGTGAACCTTTTCAGCTACTCAGCAAAGATGACCAATTCCCAAGCTGACGATGCCTCGAGGGAAGAGATGTGCGTTGATGATGGTATCTCCAGAGATGAGACATGCATGGATGAAACTTCCGTTGGGGGAGACGAAAACGAAACTCCTGGGATTAAGAATGTCCCGAACATAGAAGATGCATTCTTTGAAAAAGATATTCAAGGAGCTGAGCAAAATTTGAAATCCCCAGTGTATCGTCTTTTGATAAATCCCAGAACTGTTACTCAAAAGAAATTGGTGACTCCTAAGACAGTGATTCAATTTTTTCTTGAACGAGGGATATTCACCTCATCAATCATAGAGTTTAAGCTTTCTCGACGACCTTTGGAGAAATTTGCCGGCTGGGCGAGGCATATGTTGGGTTTTACTCATGTGAGGACTATGCTCGAACATGAACAGGTGACGAGAGCTATTCAAGCTTCTGGAGAGTTGTTCATTTATCATGACGCAAGTGGTATTGTGGCTCTGTTTGCTCGCTGGTGCATTCCCACTCACACTTTTATATGTAGATGGGGAGAGTTTACCATTACCTTGGAGGACGTGGCGGCTCTGATGCATCTCCCAATCACGGGCAATCTTCCTGGGGATCTTTCAGATGAGGAGACCGCCATTTCTCATGTCTTGACAGCTGCAAATGGAGAAAGCGAATAAGGCTGGTAGTAAAGGATGCTATGCTTCCTGGTTGACACACTGGTGGCCCAAAGACGAGGTTTCTGATAAACCCATCGACGGTATGTTACCCATTGCTGCTTTCTTATGTTTATGGTTGTGCAGAGACGTTTTTGAAGACAGTGGAAACTTGTTGAAGCCTTTTGTGATTCCCTTTGCTATTAAGATGGCTCAAGGTGAGCAACTTCCGATAGGTAGTCTATTCTTAGGCTCCTTGTATTACAACCTGGACTCCTTGATTATAGACTCCAGTGTGTCGAACGGCTCCATGAAGATTGAGTGTTATGACAACACGTAATGTTCTACAAGGACCGAATACTGATGCACTCCATACTTTCCTTGAGAAAGATAATGCTAGGATCATGCGTTGGTCCACAAAGCAACCTCGTTCTAAAATACGCTTCATTGATATGTTAGATGAAGAATCTGAGTTCAATTTTCGACCGTGGGTGTCAGTCCATGATTATGTTTCGCAGCCGGTGACTTTCAATACTGGAGAGAGCACGAGTTTGACGTCTGGTGTGTATCTGAGTGATGACGAAATATCTTTCATGTTGAGTTGCACCCCTGGTTATCTGCCATCATCCACGTTTGGAGAGATTTTAGTGGAGGAGTATAATATTGATAGAGCAGCTCGACAAATGGGTATGGATCAGTGTGTTCCAACTATACGGAGAAGGAAGCCATCAGTTGAGCAACTCAGGACTCATTTGGATCATACTCACGTGGAAGGGAGTAGCTACTGGTTTCCTGGTTCTGATATATTCGCCTATGTAACCCCAGGTTATGTAGAATTCTGGGATCAGCAACTCGGGCGTTTGCGTGGCTTTGTAAGATTTCCCAGACCTCCATTCAAGGATCTTCCTTCGAATGATATGATTTCCAGTCGACCAAGATTGAAGTATCTTTTTGGTGATAAACGAAAGTCGTCTCCAGGATGCTCTTAGGTATGTTTCTTCATATAATCTTCACGAAATTATAAGAGCTGTATTCTGACTATATTACTGGATTTCACCACAGGACAGTCGTAATATACGACCTCGAATCGGTGTAGATTTCTCAGAGACCGAGGCAGTTATTCATGACGGAGAAGGCAGGCATAAAGGTTATAAGCTGTTGCCTAATACCGTAAAGTCCCCAGTTGGTGCTTTGGTAAGTTTCCAATATTTTCCTCCTCTTTATCGCCCATATTATTAGGATCTTGAAACCGATATTATTATTCCGTTGCAGGATTTTTCTCCATCAAGTATTGACGGTCTTCGGTTCTCCGCCTTTGAGAAAGCAATTCCTGACTTGAGCGATGAAGGAGAAGCTGTAAGTATCTCTTCACATGTTCGATTATGATACTTTATTGATGAAATGCTAATTGTTTGAGAGTATATCCAGAAGGATGTAGTTATGGAGATGTAAAGTGCTGCCACTCGACCGTCTCTTGAGAATAGAGACACAGGCAGTGCTAAGGATTTGGAGCTGAATGGAAGTAATGATCCTCCCATCGTTGACACGGACAATCCCAACTTCTTGAATGCTTTGGATATCACTCAAGTAAGCATATACTCTGTACCTTCTTCATGGAAGCATAGAAGTGCTGATTTTTTGAATGAATGAATGTGAATCCATGTGCGTATATGAAACCGTAGTCAAATTTCGTCGTCAGAAAATCCGGAACCCAGTTTTTTTAGTAAAAATGCCGTAGAATCTTCGTCCGGAATCGGATTTTGATGATATGCATGTGCAAATTCAATCCCGGAATATTTCCAAGCTTTAACGTATAAGATTTTTAAGTTTTGAGCACGTTCAGGGCCTGAAAAAGGCGAAATAGTAAACTTCCAGGAGACTTCCAGGACTTTTTCAGATTGCGCATTACTTGATATTTTGGCCACATCTACTTTCTCGTTCATCGGATTGTCATGAAATTTTGACATCTTGTAGAGGAAATCCATACGAAGAGAATGGTATATGACTCATCCTCAAATTCCTTGTAGATTGCTACCAGTTCGTCTCTTAGTACAGATCAGAGTTCAGTTTCTTCAGACGGACTCATCGTAAAACATGTTTTCATGACTTTTATGTTATTTGCTCGTGCCTTGAATGTATTATGATGAAACTTGATGATGTTGCCTTGCTGGTATACTGTGTTTCATAATCTCCTTTGGATTCGTGACTCTAACCTCATGTAATCTTCGTATTAGGTGCTAAATACCGAAGTTGAGGATACTGGAGCCAAAGATGATAACTCTAACCATTCTGGAGTTATTGATGAAGAGACAACCATCCCTGCGCTTCAAGGTCGTGAGAAGGTCACTACTGATGTTATAGAAACCCATATGGTTGTTTCCTCAGTGATAGAAGAAACCGAGACAGCAACGGAGAATACCGAAGGAATTATTGCTTTGGTTGTGGAAGTCGCTCCAGTGACTGAGAACCGCATAATAGTGTATGAATATCCAACTGCAGGAGTTTCTTTCGATCCTCCATTTAACACTTCACTCCCATATCATGAACTGATAGGTGGATTCAACGTTCCCATTGGATATGCACGCTTGTACGAGACAATATGGAAGAAGTTTGGCCACATGATCGTTGACAGGAATCCTGGGTGTGCTTATGCTTTAACCATGCAAGTAGGCGTTATCTTGCGTGTCGTGAGTGATATGCATGCCAGACCTAGGAATACTGTGACTCCAGATATACTCTTTTATTGGGAGTTTAACTTGGAGAATTCAGAGAGACTTGGCCTCAACGTGAAATGGCTTCGCAAGCAAATAAACGTTATCAAGGATTCATGTGAGAAGAACATACCCTTTCCCAATGACGGTGTAAAGGAGAAGGAGGACAAGATTTCCAAGCTGACCGAGGAGTTGAACAAGGAGAGGGCGGCTTTGAAAATCTTGAAGGATGCTGATGAGCGAAAGCCTTTTCTTGCTGATTTCCTTTGATTGTCTGTTGAACTTCTGAACTTCTGAGAGATGTGAGGTTTATACTTGGGTTTTGATATTTAGATGGTTTTGGATTGACTGATGGTTAAGGATTTTCTTGTAGATTTGGTTTCTTTTACGAAATATGAACTGAATTTTGATAAATTGTTGAATTCAAATACTAATTGCAAGTATTGCAAACGTTTTGGAGGAATTTAAATACAAATGAAAGAAAATCCTAAATGTTAAATCCAAACGCCATGAATTCTTCGAACGCCCAATACCTCAAATGTCCAATAATTTCAGATAAACGCCTTGAGCCAATTTTCGTGAATTACTGGCAGGGTTCTGTCATCTGTGTTGATCAATTTGTAGTATCCTCTATCCACGGACTTAGCGACCATGAATGGTCCTTCCCAATTGGAGTTCCTTGTAGAATGAAGACCGCGCTGAACTGCTTTGAGAACCAGGTCCCTTCATGAAACTTGTTAGGCTTGGTCGATCGTGCCTTGAATATCTTCCGCTGATTCGGAATTCCCTGTTTGACGGAATTCCACGATTGTGGCACATATGGACACTCGCGCGGAAGAGAGTATCCAGCATAGTGTTGATCATGCTTAGCCAGTCTTCAACAATAAACCTCTCGATGGAGTGACCGATTTGAAGAAGTTCTGAACCCAACCATTGGTGTAATATTGCTGAGGTGAAGTTACCCACTCGTAGCTTTTGATGACTGCTAAATTGTTCATGGGGAGAAGTCCCTGGACCATAGTAGTATTGAACATTGGTAATATTGGAGCATGAGGAGGAATAAGACTTGCCTGAGCTCGAAACCTTCTGACAAAGGTGTGCGGATTTTCTCCAAGTTCCTGCGTAAGTCCCATCAGAGTTTTTACTTCTTCCAGATGCTCAAACGGTGGTGCGTCCTCTGCTTCGTCTTCGACTCGGAATCCTTGTCGATGACAGGATGTGTTGAAGGCATCGTTATCCTTCCAGCATGAATCCAAGTTCTTCCAAGGACCATGTCGTATCCAGGGTCTTCCCGGATTATGAAAAACTTGGCCTCAGTGCAGATCAATCTTTCCGTAACTTTGAGAGTGATGAAGCCGTATGCGTCTCTGGAGATTCCTTCGTGGTCCCTGATTGCTATGGGAGCGTGGGTGGCTTTGTCGAGTAATACCAGCAGCTCTGAGAGTTTTCAAAGGGATGATGTTGACAGCGGTACCAACATCGACGAACGCCCTCTTGAACTCATTTCCTTTAATGTGCACTGTGGTGAGCAGTCCCCAGTCATATTTCTTTGTCGGTGGCTGAAGGTTCGGTGGTGGTCTCTTGGATCAGCGGACGTTTTCCGGACACGATGTGGTTCAGTGCAGCAAACATGTCTTTCCTTTGAGCTTTCGAAAGATACAACAACTCGCAGACATGTTCGATCAGAGATTGGACCGCTTCCTTGACAGGAGGTTCAGAGATGGTAAAAGTTCTGACTGGGAGGGGTTTTTGTGTACTCCCTCAGTCCCCAGGTTGAGCTCTCCTGATTCGACCTTTTCTTTGAATATGCGCTTCAAAATTTTGCAATCACTTGTGGGATGGCTGACGTATCTATGGAAGCGGCAATACCGAGGATTTTCCATGGCTTCTTCAGTTGGTTCCTTCTTGACATAAGGCAATTTGATTGCACCATCTTGGATCCAGGCATCGAGTAGTTCATTAACTTCTTCCATTGAACAGGGAAAATCAGGTGCTTCTGGATCTTCCGTATGCTGAGGAGGGACTTTCGAATTCTCCTTCTTGTGTGCCTTTGAAGGGGTGGAGGAAGTCTGCTTGTGTTGTGGTTCTGCTTTTCGCTTACTCCCTTCTGACAGCATTTGTTGAAGGTTGCAGGTTGTACTGCTTGTTGATCAAACGCCTGCTTCCTCGAGTGTCTTTTGAATCCTCAGTCTTTGTAGACTTTGCTCTTTCCAAAAGAGCGGGTGCAGTGGTTGCCGACCTCTTCGCAGCTTCGTGAAGCTCTGAGAAAGTCTGGAATCGAAGGTTCTCCAGCAAGGCCCTGTAGACCGGGAGCATGCCATTGATGCACAAGTCCACCAGTTGTTGCTCCGTGACGTTTGGGTCATGACAATCCAGGGCTTGGACTCTGAACCTTTTCACATAATCATTGGGATTTTTCACTGACCCTCTGAAACATTCTTCCAAGGTCGGAGAGGGTGACTTGTTCTGACACGAAGAAGTATTTCCTGTAGAATGCGTTAACCATTTCTCCCCAATTGTTGATAGTCCCTGGTGATGTTGTTATACCAGGTGTATGCTCTGCCTTTCAGATTTTGAGAATTCCTTGAGACGAACGACATGATTATGTTCATGTTCTCCCAGGGCTTCGAGAAAACGAGAGACATGTTCCCGAGCATTGCCAGTTCCATCATAAGGTGAAGTTGGAGAAACGTAACCTTTGGGGAGTGGAATCCTCTGCGTAGCGGCAGGATAAGGAGGTTGATGACGATGGTCATGCGATGTTTGTCTTTTCCACGGTTCTCCAAGAGGTGCTCCAGATCCTCGCGAGTGATGAAATTCGATGATCCCTTCGCTGATGAGTTGTCTGCAGCAGTTTTTGGACTTCGTCGTCTTCTACTGTATGGATTGGAATTACTTCAGGATCGTCGTCTGAGGATTTCTCCTTCTCCTTTCCCTTCTCTTGAGTTTCTCTGACATCTTGTCAGTAAGAGTTTTGAGATAATTACACAGCTCCTTCTGTGTAGCAGCCATGTCAGTCTGATTCTTTGCAAGAGTCTCCTGCGCTTTGATAAGATCAGCAATGGTAGGTGGTGGATCTCCTCTGACTTCTTCAGGGTGTCGTCCGGACAGTGGATGACCTTCGACGTGAGGAGGGTAATGTCACCACCATCAGTGTTGGAGGTCGGAATTGTCTCCGGGATATTCTGATTGTTGTTGTTGCTAGTGCTAGCACGGTTTGTGTTAGGATTCGTAACTGAACCTGACCTGAGATCAACCATCTTGTGAAATTGTGAGATTGCAACCGAGAGAATGATCTCCCACTGTGGTCGCCAATCTGTAGATGGGGAAAAACGATTTGCTGGTTTTTAAGGAATTGAGGAGACGACCGTACGGAGGAGACTCCTCGAACCGAGCGAAATGTTAAACCTCACACAGATGCACCGCTGCAAAGGGGGTGCTTTAGATTCGAGAGATCAATCTGTAGTACTCCGGCCTAAATCAAGACAATGACCGTTCCAGAGTAAATTCGGTCACAAGAGAGGATGGGTTGATCTGTAGGAGGGAAGCTGGGAAATGTGTGGAATCAATGGTAATCAAAGATTGTGGGTGTGAATTCTGAATATGATAAGCTCTGAATGATTGAAATTGCTCAATTGAGAGTAGTTGCTCAATTGATGAGTTGATGATCTCGTGTTGTCGATGAGACGTGAGATTGATGATACTGTTGATGCTGATGATTCAATCATGATTCAGAGACTTATTTATATTGCTGGAATTTTAGACACCATGATCCATGAAGTGTGACAGTTGATGGAATCAAGGAGTGGGGAAGTGGAGATCGTGTTTGAAACCAGTTGCTCAACGTGTGGAGACTTGGTCGATTTTCCACCCACTACCTCGTGAATTCCTTCAACTGATTGCACGACTTGCTCACATTCCATCGTGTGTTTGAACACACGTGTAGACCGCCAGACCAAAACCCTAAGTGATATCCCCCAAGTGACACGATTGACGTCTCGTGGTTGTTAGTCAATTGATGACTTCGTGGTTTGATGGGACGATGAGTCCATGTAGTTGCTGAGTTGAACATGATGTTCTGAAACTCATGATTGAACATGTCATGAGACAGAGGTATAGTTCTTACGATGAAGTGAGCAAGTATTGCTCATTCGATGGATCGTTGAATATTGATTGTTGAACCAATATTCCTTGGTTTGAGCAAATATTTATCATCTGAGCAAGTGTTGCTCATGTGATGAATTGTTGAATATTTGATCGTCTGAGCATGTGTTGCTCATCTGATGGATTATTGGCAGCGTACCAAAAATATTAATTAGAATACTGGTCGTTGAACCGAGCATAATTAATAAAATTAATGACCATGAGGTCGTCGTAAAATTATTAAGGTTGGAATCTGGAATGATGATCCTTGGATTCAGAAACCCTAATTTGATCAATTGATGATCAATTCATGGTTCGTCAGAATTTAACCATGGGACGAAGAGGGAGCGACTACATGGGACCGTGGATCAACCATGTAGTGTCCATATGCTCACGTGAGCAAATACAAGAACTCCTGAAGAGTTGACGATTTGTTGGTGAAGAATGATTAAATGCTGGTTTAATCATTTATTCGAAAATGCTCGTCTGAGCCTTAGGTGAGAAAACCTAATTAATTATGACGAGGTGAGGGACCGACCATGGGTCATGAAACCGGCCCTGGGTGTCACGTGACCGCCTGACGATCACTTCATGAAAATCCAAAGTGTTTGGAAGAGTTTTGGACCTAATACGTGCAATTGTGCAAATTAGGTCAAAACTGTGAAAATTGATGGGACCGGCTTCTGTAAGCCAAAGAGCCAATCTTGGTCGGTCAAGATAGTGCTCGTGTCCCAAGGCGTCCGTGTCTCAGTCCTGAGAATTTTGATATTTTCTGGCGTGCAATTGAGCATCCATTCGAGCAAAATATGCCAAAATTAGGGTTTACGAAACTGAGGAAAACACCATGAGATGATGGAAAATAATTATAAAATAAGGAATAAGGAGGCGTGGGACCGCCGAGGCCAAGGCATGGTCGACCGCGTCCCGTGGTGCCTTTTCCTTAATTTTATAATATTTTGATGATTTTATGAAAATCATGGATTTAAAGAGTTTGATGAATTTAGGGAGTTTCCTGAATGAAGGAGTTTTCATGAGTTCAAGGAAGCAAAAATATTAAAATAATAAAAACAAGGGCGTGTGGGGCCGTGGGAGGCATGGCCGGCCGGCTAGGGCCCGGTCCCACAAGTTTTCATAATTTTTAATATTTTTTAGGCATTTTTTCATGATTTGAGGGAATTTTTCCTAATTTGAGAGAAATACCATGAAATCAAGGAATTTGATAAATTCAAGGAAGATAAAATAATAATAAAATAAAGGGGCGTGTGGGACCGGCTAGGGCATGGCCGGCCGGCTAGGGCCCGGTCCCACAAGTTTTTCATAATTTTATATTATTTATTTCCTAATTTTTGCAAAATACCATGAAATCAAGGAGTTTTTTCATGAAATCAGAGAAATAATAATAATAATAATAAAATAATAAGGAACCATAAGGTGTGGGGCCGGCTTGGACCAAGGCATGGCCAGTTGGCCAATGGTCATGCCCCACACTATTTTTCCTTAATTTTATATTATTTTCATGGGTTTATGAAAACACCATGAAGTCGAGGAGTTTCTTCGAGACGAAGGAGATTTCATAAAACGAGAGAATTTTCATCAAATCATGGAAAATAATAAAAATGCATTAAAAAAATATAAAACTGGCGTGGGATTGACCACGACACGGTCGGTTGGTCGTGTGTCTGTGCTCCCAGCACCCTGGTCAATAGTTTTAATTATTTATTATTTTCTTCCCTATTTTGCATAGGTTCATCGTTTCGTTGTATTTTGAAATACTCGTTCGTGCGATGACTGTTAGTGCATTGTCGTTAAATACACTTTCTCCATATAAATCGGGGCTTACTTAGAGGCAGCTCAGATGCCCGGTTGTTGATTATTTATTACTAATCGTGGAATTCAGTGGAGAATAATTCACAAAACTGAGTAATAAGATGTTTATTATTAATTCATATAATCAGCTGAGGATTCGACTACGAATTCAGAATAATAAAGTGAGAATTACCATTCCATGGGATCGCAGATTCAACCATAGAATCAGAGTAATTAAGTTTTATCCATTACCATTTATGAGACCAGTTGTGGATTCAATCATGAAATCGGAATAACGAGATAATATAGTTATTGCTATTCTATGAGATCAAACTGTGGATTCGATCATGGAATCAGAACAATTGTTTATTACCATTCCATGGGACCAGTCATGGATTCGACCATGGAATAGGAGAAATTTTTATTGCCATTCCATGGGATCAGTCGTGGATTCGAACATGGAATAGGAGCAATAATAGATTATTCTGGGAATTCAGTAGTGAATGTCACGGAAGAATTAATCTTAATTAGGAATAATTAACTTTGTGGCTCTATACTAGCAGAGAAAGCTGTCTAGGAGCATTAATTATCCTGATATGAGCTTGTTGGTAAGTCATATCCTTTATATAGTCAGGGTAAACTCATTGTTTGTTCCTGAAGACGTTATCGCTCTATACTAGCAGAGCAAGCTGTCTAGGAGCCGTCCATCTCGTGATACTATATATAAATAATCATTGAAAGTGTTCAGTGTTCATGAGATATGCCGTTGTACAGTCGTGAGAATACATATCTACATGTACTCTGAGAGAAAGCACTATCCTTTGAGAATTTGATGAGAGACCCGTGTCTCAATACTCACGTCTGATTGCTGGATCAGAGCTTCGTATAATTATGAGTTCACGATTTTAGCCCTTGTTGACAATATACCATCTACACAAGGCATGCCATGTCACATGTGCCAATGGCATGCCAACCACCTTGCCGCGCCATACCATGCCGGCCTTCCCTATGCGGCTACCAAAACGAAGGCGTGCGACGATCAACGACCACCCTTCAATCTTAGATGCAAATCCTAGCCGTCCAAGGTCGCCAGAAAACACATGGTAACCTTTGGCCCAAAACCCTAGTTTTGGCCACGCCAAACCGTGCCAAGGCATGCCATGCCACATGTGCCAATGGCATATCAACCACCTTGCCGTGCCGCGCCATACCGTCCTTCCCTATGCGGATACCAAAACGAAGGCCTGCAACGATTAACGACCACCTTTTCATCTAAGATGCAGATCTTAGCCGTCCAAGGTTACCAGCTAACGCATGAAAACTTTTGGCCCTAGTTTGGTCGCGCCTAAACAAAGCCAAAACCCTAAATTTTGGCCGCGCCTAAACCAGGCCATATTAAAGCCACACCGAGCATGCTTTCATGTCATTGGCTACCAAACGAAGGATTGCAATAATCAACGGCTACCTTTCTTCTTAAGATACAAAATATCAACCGTCGAAGGTCACCGAGCCGACAAGTCTCCCAAGCTCGACTTGCCAGACGAAAACAACATGCTACATGTTTTCCATGAAAACACTCGAGACATCAACGCATGTCACAAACTGGGGGATGCTCATTGGGTATTGGTTTGGCGGTTTACAACGTGCGACGTACACTACGCCCGTTATAAGAAAGTATCATAAGGATGAGGCGGTTAGTAAATACATGGATTAATGGTGAAACGCTTTCTTTTATGGAACATCAATTCCAGG
This sequence comes from Papaver somniferum, assembly GCF_003573695.1. Taxonomy (NCBI): domain Eukaryota; kingdom Viridiplantae; phylum Streptophyta; class Magnoliopsida; order Ranunculales; family Papaveraceae; genus Papaver; species Papaver somniferum. The sequence goes on along the minus strand of NC_039360.1, from coordinate 170,178,886 downwards.
CGTTACCGGTTACCACCTCCTCCCATTTACTCACCCGTTTTCCATTTCTTAATGAGACCAGGGTACTTTTCACTTCGACTTGTATAAATAGGCATTACCTATTTCCACCGAACAACAAGTTCACATCAGGAGCATACAAAACTCGGAAAATATTTGCTATCTTTCCATCTGTTAGCTTCCCATTTTCTGATACAAGTCGTAGAAACCAACTACTCTTCCAGAATCAACTATTCTGGTCTCAACACTTTCTTCGCTTCCCTCCCCAAAACCAACCCTTCTCCTTCACTTTGTGACCGAAGAAAGTCTGGAACAACCATTTCTTGGTTTAGGCCGGATTTGTACAGATTGATCTCTCGAATCTAAAGTACTCCCTTGCAGTGCATTGTTTAGGGTTTAAATTCGTTTCTCACCCACACACCCGAAATTACCAGAATCAGCAGAAACCGTTTTCACCCTCAAACAATTGGCGACCACAGTGGGAGATTGATCTTTCGATCACAACGTCAGTTTTCAATCCTCGATCTCATACCTCGACCCAGACGTCAGGACAGTAGAATCAAACTATCCTCTCAGGAATCAACGACTCAGCTACCAGGCGACTCGATTACCAGTCGTAACACGGCAAGGTTCGACTGGGGACTTCCGAGGGGTTAGAAGCAAACGATCCGACCAGGGATCGGCGGCACGACTAGGAATGGCTGGGTACTTTCCATAGTCATGGTGATGTTTCCCACAAAAATCAGTCTTACATCCGGGGGATTCCTTTTTCACCAGAAGATCCAAAAAACCGAGTAAGTCTTGCTAGACAAAATACATGGTCTACTACCTCAAGTCGTCACAGTGGAAATAAAAACCAATAGCCATATTTTCCCATGCTTCATGCTTTCTATTATCGCACAACATTCACAATTCCATGACTCTCATGGGGTACTCATGACACTTATGTTCATAACCAAAACATCATTATTCTAAAACGATTCATTCTAAATAATGATTCAAAACCCTCAGGGTAACATTTGTCTACCAACCCAAAAATCCTGGCAATCAAAACCATAACTAGGCGTTTCATTTTCCTTTCAATAAAAAAAACCTAAAATAAGAAGTTCAGAAGACAGAAATACGTTCAAGGAAAGTTTTTCAACAATGGCTTGCTCTTCTTGGAGAAAGCCTCCTTCGTGCTTTGGAGAGCCGCCCTCTTAAACTTCAGCTTCCTGGACAACTTCTCGACTTCCGCTTCCTGCTTCTTCACCATATCCGCTGAAGGACTTTCGACTGTTTCGGCCAGCAACTTTTCAACCTCAGAGAGACCTTCGACGAAACCAAGGAACATTGAACTCGAAGTTTACACACACGTCACGATGGAACCTCCAACTCGAGACTACATACTCAGAAACAGTATGACCAGTCACGTTGCATATGTCGTCAATCGAACACAAAGCTTCCTCCACACGCTTAACCAACGCAAATCGACTAGTGATTTTCTGGGTCGTGGCGATATGTCCATAGCTTTCCCATATCTTAGTGTATAGCGCCGCATGTTTGGCTGGCACGCTAAATCCCCCGATCAACACATGATCTGGATGAGGAACTAGGTATGGAGGATTGAAAGTGGCGCCCGCGACTGCATCAACGACCGGCAAGGGATTCCTAACGACAATTGCACCCGCGTCCAATGCAGTACTCTCCATTGTCTGAGCCACAACGACGTTTTCATCTCGATCAACATCCATTTCAAGGTCACCTGGTGCGGCTGCCACAGTTGGATACAAATCTGTATCTCCACCAGTCTCCATCTCAGGGCCATCTTCAGAAACGGCTTCCCCTATAATATCACAGATTAGATATTTTCCAAAGAGAAAGAAAAAAAAACATGCGGGAGACTCACTGATTCGCTTTCAGACCGACCAGAGGAAGATTCAGCACTGCTATCGGAAGAACTACTCTCGCCATCACTGGACTCTGAACTTTCATCCTTCTCGGGTTCCCCATCACCATGGATAGGCTCAACACCGCCACCCTACGTCTCGAGAAACGATGTTTTCTGACTACTTGAAAGTTTGGTAAAAGCGTTCACGCCGCTGAGACCCTAGGCAAGATACAAATATGAAAACTCAGAAAAGAAACAAGGATATACGCGATCCAACTAAAATCAAGAGGAAAATCATACGTACCCGCATATTAGACGAACTGAAAGTCGGTAGGGCCATCGAAACTGACTGGGAACCATCTGCACGGCTTTTAGATCTTCGCTCCTTCACTTGGGGACTATCTTCATTCGGGCTAACGGATTTTCGTTTGGCCTAAGAAGGATCCCTCAATAGTGGATGCTCCGCTAAAACCGCAAGAGAAGGCTTACCGCGACGGTTTTCTACCACATCATTTACGAATCCATGGAAAACGAGAAACTCATCCTGCCAAAATATGTTATATTTGGAGGTTGTTGATGGATTTCGTTCCACAAGCAGGAAAGGGAGATTTTTACCCGACACAAGAACAGTAGCATCGAGAACAGTTGGCGACGAGACTTCTGGAACAACCGGATGACGAACAAGTGGGACCCCTTGGTCAAAACCCATATGTCGAGCCACCCTATCGATATTGTAAGAGACTTCTTTGCAATATCCTCGAAAGAAAGACGACACATGACCGGGCGTGCAGCTTCGCATGAACACCATCTCTCCAACACTCATATCCTCTTTATCAGAAGACAAAGACATGCTCGGAGCAGGAGCAAAGGTACTGATCTGAGTTACGGACGCATGCACCGGAGCCCATGGACGAAAATTGACCGTGTGCGAGTTGTCAAGGAAGCCAACCAGGTTCGAACCAATCTTTGGGCGGCTATTCGACCAGCGCAGTATTCTAGAGCCACCCCAAGACTCGGGAAGTACGGCCAACGATTTTGGAGGATACCTTTCGAAGTGCTCCCACATCCACGCTTGGAGAAAGGCGACATGAATATACGAAGCCACTTTCATGTAACCATTTGAAGCGCACATATCCACGACCAGCTGATCCAAGTGTCTGTACAGAGAACCAAGAAACAAGCCGCCAATAAGGAGAACGACACCTTTTGACAATTTTATGGAAAACTTGATAAGTTCATGTCTTATATCCTTCTTACCCGAGCCGTCATCGAAAACATCTCTGGATAACCAAAGAGCCAAGAACGCCGCGACATGAAGCGTACTATTCTTCTGATTCGGCTCCAACTCATCGGGAAACCACTGAGACACCCACCAGCCATAGAAGCACCTCGTCTCGTTTTCTTTCCGAACGAATCCTTTTGATTTCGCAACCAGAGTGGCGCGCATTTCTTCTTCATCTCCAGACAATTTGACATCGAGGTTTCCTATTACGGGAAGGTTCAACAACACGACCACGCTCTCTAAGGAGATAGTCATTTCACCCTCACCTGCATATGGCCATGTGAGTGTCTGGAAACCATCTGGAAATAAAAGAAACCAAGCTTGGAATATCTTTCCTAATTTGAAGCACTGCAGAAGCCGAGACAACATCAATGATCTACGCCTTGGTCAAACTGGCCTTTACACATTCCTGGCTCATCATGAATCGCATCCATTTTTCAAAGGGACGCAATGGACTCATAGAGATTTTAAAGTTAAAGAAGCATGATACTCTTTCCTACGAAGACAAAACCTTATTACACCTCATGGCCGAACCGACCGGGCCTCTCCTTCACTTTCTGGACCAGTCAGAAGAATCGACACATACTTGGGATGATTTTTCCTAATCGTGGAGGATGTCGTAAAGAACTCATCATCTGTGTTTGGCTTGGAATTGCTAACATATTTCGACACAGGAGATTCATCTTGAACGCAAGCCAATTTGTTTCAAAGTCACAATGCGCATAGGCAAATAAATGGGGATTGACAGAGCCTGCATCACCACCACATGCAAAGCCGTCCGCCATGCTTGCCTCTTCAGGACCGCGCCATTGCCTTGGCCCCACCACGCCAAGCCGTCCGCGCATGCTTCTCCTCACCAAACCGCGTCATGCCTTGCACCACCGTGCCGCGCCAAAACCAACAACTCACCAAGCCAGCGTCATGATGTTCCCTAACCCAGCCAAGGTGATGCATATCCAGACTAAGCCGGCGATCTTCATATCACCACTTCACGGTCTACACCACGAATAAAATCTACGCAAGGCCGCCAAATACGAGGATCATGGACTCTCCTTACCTCTCGAAAAAGGTTAGTCGGACCTTACCGACCATCTTTGCACGACTTGTCGTTTCGATTTTTGTCCTTGACCGTCACCATCTTATGCTTACCTCGCAACAATGCTCCTGTTCCGAGCTAAGCAGGGGACTTAATGTTGATGGTGGTTTTTAGCTTAGTGTTAAAATCGTAAAAATGTACATCCGACATGACGTCACTATGACCATTAACACATTTATTGAATCAATCAACACCTGCGTAAGAATTACCGGGGTACCTTTTTTTACATGGGTCATGTTCCACGGCAAAACCCTTAACATTGACTAACATCATCCATGCCAAACCCTAATTCTCATGATACCGCGCCAAGGCATGTCAACCATGAGTGCTCACCACTGTACCAATGAAAAACCATGTCAGCCACATCTTCGTTCCAAGGCATGCCAACCATGCAAGCCGCACCGCTATGCCAATGGCAAACCATGCGAGCCACATCTTCGCGCCAAGGAAAGCCAACCATGCCAGCCGCACCACTGTGCTAATGGAAAACCATGCGAGCCACATCTTCGCGCCAAGGCATGCCAACCATGCCAGCCACATCTTCACGCCAAGGTATGCCAACCATGCCAGCCGAACCACTGTGCCAATGGCAAACCATGCCAACCACATCTTCACGCCAAGGCATGCCAACCATGCCAGCCGCACCACTGTGCCAATGGAAAACCATGCCAGCCACATCTTCGCGCCAAGGCATGCCAACCATGCCAGCCGCACCACTGTGCCAATGGAAAACCATGTCAGCCACGTTTACCGCTCCAAGGCATGTCAGCCATGCTGGTCGCACCATGCGCCAATGGCATGCCAAACCCTTGGCCCTAGCTATGCTGACCGCACCATGCGCCTTGGCCCTAGCCATGCTGGCCGCACCATGCGCCAATGGCATGCCAAACCCTTGGCCCTAGCCATGCTGGTCGCACCATACACCAATGGCATGCCAAACCCTTGGCCCTATCCATGCTGGCCTCACCGTGCGCCAATGGCATGCCAAACCCTTGGCCCCACCATGCCAAGCCAACCGCAGCTTTCCTTGGCCCTACCATGCCAAGTCGTCCAAACCCTTGGCCCCACTATGCCAAGCCGTTCACACCATTCTACCTTGGCCCCACTATGCCAAGCCGTCCGCGCCATTTGCCTTGGACCTACCATGTCGGCCTTCCCTATGTGGCTACCAAAACGAAGGCGTGCGATGATCAACGACCACCCTTCAATCCTAGATGCAAATCCTAGCCGTCCAAGGTCGCCAGACAACGCATGGTAACCTTTGGCCCAAAACCCTAGTTTTGGCCATGCCAAACCGCGCCAAGGCATGCCATGCCACATGTGCCAATGGCATGCTAACCACCTTGTCGCGCCATACCATGCCGACCTTCCCTATGCGGCTACCAAAATGAAGGAGTGCTGCGATCAACGGCCACCCTTCAATCCTAGATGCAAATCCTAGCCGTCCAAGGTCGTTAGACAACGCATGGTAACCTTTGGCCCAAAACCCTAGTTTTGGCCACGCCAAACCGCGCCAAGGCATGTCATGCCACATGTGCCAATGGCATGTCAACCACCTTGATGCGCCGCGCTATACCGGCCTTCCCTATGCGGATACCAAAACGAAGGCCTGCAACGATCAACGACCACCTTTTCATCTAAGATGCATATCTTAGCCGTCCAAGGTTACCAGCTAACGCATGACAACTTTTGTCCCTAGTTTGGTCGCGCCTAAACAAAGCCAAAACCCTAACTTTTGGTCGCGCATAAACCAGTCCATATTAAAGCCATACCGAGCATGCTTTCATGCCACTGGCTACCAAACGAAGGATTGAAATAATCAACGACTACCTTTCCTCTTAAGATGCAAAATCTCGACCGTCGAAGGTCACCGAGCCGACAAGTCTCCCAAGGTCGACTTGCCAGACGACAAAAACATGCTACATGTTTTCCATGAAAACAATCGAGACATCAACGCATGTCACAAACTGGGGGATGCTCATTGGGTATTGGTTTGGCGGTTTACAGTGTGGGGCGTACACTACGCCCGTTATAAGAAAGTATCATAAGGATGAGGCGGTTAGTAAATACAGGGAGTAATGATGAAACGCTTTCTTTTATGGAACATCAATTCCAGGCGTTACCGGTTACCACCTCCTCCCATTTACTCACCCGTTTTCCATTTCTTAATCAGACCAGAGTACGTTTCACTTCGACTTGTATAAATAGGCATTACCTATTTCCACCAACAACAAGTTTAGTTCAGGATCATACAACACTCAGAAAACATTTGCTAGCTTTCCATATGTTAGCTTCCCATTTTCTGATACAAGTCATAGAAAACAACTACTCTTCCAGAATCAACTATTCTGATCTCAACACTTTCTTCGCTTCCATCCCCAAAACCAACCCTTCTCCTTTACTTTGTGACCGAAGCAAGTCTGGAACGGCCACTTCTTGGTTTAGGCCGGCTTTGGAACGGCCCTTGCAGTACATTGTTTAGGGTTTAAATTCGTTTCTCACCCACACACCCTAAATTACCAGAATCAGCAGAAACCGTTTTTACCCTCAAACACCTATCAGAGATAAATTTCGAGCCAATCTTAGAGAAGATAATAATCAATACGATAGAACAAGTAAGATCAAAACACACAACTACAGAGAAAATAGTTAGGTCTCGATTCAGAACCCCAATGAAGTCTTCATGTTGTTAACCTATAATGGTTTTAGGAAAAACCTAGGTTAAAGGAGAATCGACTCTAGTACGCAACTAGTATCACATAGGAGGTGTGGGGATTAAGTTTCCCAGTTGCTAGAGTTCTCCCTTATATAGTCTTCAAATCAGGTTTGATAGCTTTGAAACAAAGCAATCAATATTCATTGTTAGATGAAAACCTGATTTAAGATTCAACTAGTACGCAACTAGTATCACACATGAGGTGTGGGGATTAGGTTTCCCAGTTGTTAGAGTTGTCCTTTATATAGGCTTTCAAATCAGGATTTGCTAAGTTAGCTTAGAAACAAAGCATTTCATATTCACCGTTAGATGAAAATCTGATTTAAGATACAAGATAAGTTTGCTTAAAACCAAAGAAATATCTCTCTACCGTTAGATGGTCTTATCTTGTTACACTTAAATGAAATATACCTTCATTTAGATATGGGTAACCGTATCTAAACGTGTATATTTAGTTGGCTCAACAATAGCTCAACGAAGTTAGCCATATGAACATTAGTGTATTAACCACATTCACTAAACACTTCTAGATCAAATGATAATCAAATAATCTAACTGCGTTACTTATATAGTTGTTCAATTGTTTATATTCTCACAGAAGTATACAAGACACAATTGGAACAAAATCGGATTTGATTCATGATTGTACAAAGTACTTATTCAAGAACCAATTCATGAACATTAACCCACGGTTTGCAAAGATTGCATTCCTCAATTTATAAATGTATTTGTTCATGAGTATGAAATCATACTTAACCGATTTTAGAACTTTCACCACTTAGTTTGCAAACGGGTACGCAAACTTAAGTTCCAAACTTTGGTCTTGTCCGACAGTTCGCAAACGGGTACGCAAACTCTCGTCCCGGACCTAAATCAGGTAGAACCGTTCGCATACTGGTATGCAAACTTGGTTCCTAGAATTTAACAGTTAAAATTGTTCGCATACTGGTATGCAAACTTGGTTTCCAGACCTGAATCATACCAACACTATTTGTACAATAAGTACGCGCACTGTGATGTTTTCCAGACATAGGTTTTAGTTGTAAACTCCCATTTGAATCATTAAAACATTTTTAGAAGAAGACAACGGATGTCTCACACAAACCATTAGCTTATAAGCAATTTTCAAGTGATTGTTTGATCAATACGAAACATTCCTAGTCGACATCAAATGACTGTCTCACACAAATCATGTAAGATGTTTCAACGCAATTTCACATGATCATCTTTTGACTAATTATTTAGTTTCCAACAAAAAATTATTTCTAATTAAACTCGTCAAGAATAATGATGAACGTAGATAAAGCAAAAATCTTCAAACACATATTTCGAGAAAGATATAAGCGAGTTAAACTCAGCTCGAAATATCAAATGTGTATAATGTAAAAGCCTATATAGCTGCACGACATAGTCTCAATAGGAGATAGAATAAAATAAACTTCTAAGTGATAGATAAGTTTTAGTCTCCACATACATTTTGTTGATGAAGTTCTTCCAAGCTCTCCCCAGTAGGTCTTCGTCTTCAATCGATGAATGTCGTGAAGTCTAAAGATCAAATACACATTCTATCTTAATCCGAGACATAGCTATAAGTAAACTAGAAATCAAAACTTATAGTTTTGATCACCTAAACTTGATAAACAAGCTTGAGATAGCAACGCTTGCGAGTTCGACCGAGCAGTGCTCTAACACTTCTTACTTCTTCATAGGGATAAAATAAACCCATGCCAATGGTTCCTTTTAGGTATATGGAAACATTCTTTATACCATTCCAATGACGCTGTGTTGGCGTTGAGTTGTATCTAGCTAACAAGTTCGCTGAGAATGATATATCAGGTTGAGTACATTGTGCTAAGTACAATAATGCGCATGTTGCACTTAGGTACGGAATTTCATCTTCCAATACCTCTTCGTCATCTTCCTTGGGACGAAATAGATCCTTTTGTACATCTAAATTTTGATTAATCACGGGAATGCTAGAAGGATGCACCTTGTCCATATTGAATTGCCTGAGCATTTTATAAACATATGCATATTGGTGGATTAATGTGACGTAACGGAGAATTACGCCCGGCGCGCCTGGGTATGCATGCCATAACTCCCACGATGCGCCATTGTGAAGCTACTTACCGGGCCTTCAAGCTAGGAAAATGATTATTCCTTTTCCCTTGCAAGAATGCTCCGCAAGCATGACACATCTAACTTAATTTCCACACCATTACAAACTTACCCTTGTCCACAAAAGGGTGTAAGGCTATAAGGCCAAGGCCAATGCATATTGCATGCATTACTTGATTTGGCTCAACATGGGAAATTCATCTCTGAATTTCCTATCTACTTAAGCAACCGTCATAACGCCGAGTCTTATCCAGGCATAAGGCATATTCCTTGGACTTAGACATAGGTTATTCTAAGCCTGTTGCCATTCCCTACCTTACCTCGCCTACCAACTCTTTATAACTTGATAGGAAGCATGAGCATCCACTTGTTGGCATGCAAATAGGTCCCATCAAGCTTGTACACAATCATCTCTTGCATCGAGCTACCGAGCTTAGATGATATGAGGGGCCCACGTGCTGGACCGGAAATGTTGCAACTCATTTCGGCTTCCTACATACCCTTCATACTCCAAAGGGATCAAGCACAGACCATAGTTCATCACTGGAAGGACAAGTAACTTAAGCCAACTCGTTTCCAAGGTTGGTCTAGCAATAATGGTAATGGCCTAATCCATATAAGCCAGTCATCAAAATGCATAATAGATATGCATCATCGAGCCCGAGGCATGGCATAACAATATCCATGCTTAACATGCTCCATTGGAAAGGCCACACAACTATAAATGAGACCTAAGCATCATTTACACCGTTCCGATTAAGCTATGAATCTTACTTGGTGCATGGTCCGCATATGCACCTTCAACCAACTATCCCTCCCTAAACATGTTAACTTGCAATTTCTACAACTTTGGAAATGGGAACAAAATTACCTCATCAAGTCTCAAGGCCGTGATGGCTACATATGACTCCCCTGTCCAAATGCAATGTACGATCGTGAAGGTTGTACATTCAGTTCTGGATCACAGTCCAGTTCCAATGTCCGACCATGATGGCTGAACATTTCTTGAGCCAGGTCTAGTAAAGGGCCGTGATGGTTGTATTTCCGGCTTTGACCCCTAGGCCACTCCAATGTACAGCCGTGATGGTTGTACAATGCCAAGGCCAGCGTGCTCTGTCCTGTTGGGATGTTGGCCATAGGCCAATGACTTGCGTAATGCACCATTGTGGCGCTACTTTTCCTAGGCCATCCACCCAACTGGCTTGAAGCACCTTTGGTGCGATATTGGCTTTAGACCAATGTTCATCTTAACACGCAATGGAGCTTGAGATGAAGCTTCATCTCAGTCCATGGCGCATCTTTTAGCACGAGTTATGCTGAAAAACACAGGGTGTTACAATATTCACCCCTTTAAAGAATTCCGTCCCCGAAATTCAAAACAAAAACTAATGTGGACAATCCTTGCGGTTTGGATTCCTGAGTCCCATATCAGATGCTCAGAAATCACAAGGTTTCTTCAGTTTGTCGTGAAACAACAATCAGGATCTTCTGAGAAAATGTGCCATACCTCATACTTAGGAATCCAAAAAAAGTCCACAACATTAACAAGAATCTCATTTGACCAGTTTCCAAAAGGATATCTCAACAAGGTATCCTGAATACGCTCCTATACTATACACTCAGGAGTCCCTAAGGTTCACAATATTATCGAAATAACAAGATTTTAGCACAGTACTGTGTGAAACAGAATCCGGTTGCCCACTATCCCAGACGATCATCTAGGTCGCCACCCGTAAAATGCACACCATTTGCCAGTTGCCAACGTGTGGGGATGATCATTACCATTGTCTACCCACCGTCTCAGACGGTCTTCCAGATTTTCACTCGTAAGTGGGGTACCACTTAGGTCAGGAAAACTCACGGTACTTGAACAAGCTCAACTCGATTAGCAAAATAACTGGCCTAGCAGTTACTAACTCTTTCTGTGTAAAAATTGGCATACTCTCCAATTTTAAGTTTCCATTAAGGAAAGTAATCACTTGACGAGTCCATTACTCACAGTCCCGAGAGTTTTCTCGGAACTTGCTCAGATACCAACTAAGACGAACCGGAGAATTACGCCCGGCGCGCCTGGGGCGCAAGCCATAACTCCCCCGATGCGTCATGGTGAAGCTACTTACCGGGCCTTCAAGTTAGGAAAATGCACGTTCATTTTCCCTCGCAAGCATGCTCCGTAAGCATGTCGCAGCTAACTTAGCTTTCACACCGTTCCAAACTTACCCTTGTCCACAAAAGGGTGTAAGGCTATAAGGCCGAGGCCAATGCATATTGCATGCATCACTGGCTTTGCCTCAAAGTAGGAAATTCATCTCTGAATTCCCTATCTCGTTGAGTAACCGTCATAACGCCGGGTCTTGTCCAGGCATAAGGCATATTCCTTGGACTTAGGCATAGGCTTTTCTAAGCCTTTTGCCATTCCCTACCTTACCTCGCCTACCAAATCTTTATAACTTTACCGGAAGTCTAAGCATCCACTTGTGACATGCAAATAAGCCCCATCAAGCTTGGACACAATCATCTCTTGCATCGAGCTTAGGTGATATGAGGGGTCAACGTGCTGGACCAACAATGCTGCAACTCATTGCGGCTGCCTCCCTACTACAAAGGGATCAAGCACAGACCGTAGTTCATCGCTGAAGGGACAAGTAACTTAAGCCAACTCGTTTCCAAGGCCGTGTCCTAACAATAATGGTAATGACCCAGTACATATAGGTCATTCTGTCAAAATTCATAAAGGATATGCATCATCGATCCCGTGGCATGGTATAACAATGTCCATGCTTAACATGCTCCATTGGCAAGGCCACACAACTATAAATGAGGCCTAAGCATCATTTACACCGTTCCGGATAAGCTTCGAAGCTTACTTGATACATGGTCTGCATATGCACCTTCAACCAACTATCCCTCCCTATATATGTTAACTTTCAATTTCTGATGACCTCACCAAGTCTCAAGGCCGTGATGGCTACATATGACTCCCCTGGACAAATGCAGTGTACGGTCGTGATGGATGTACATTCAGTTTTGGCTCACAGGCTAGTTCCAATGTCCAACCATGATGGTCGAGCATTTATTGAGCCAGGTCCAGTAAAGGGTCGTGATGGCTATATTTCTGGCTTTGGCCCATAGGCCACTCCAATGTACAACCGTGATGACTGTACATTTCCAAGGCCAGACTGCTCTGGCCTGTTTCGATATTGGCCATAGGCCAATCACTTGCGTAATGCGCCATTGTGTCGTTACTTTTCTTTGGCCATCCATCCAACTGGATTGAAGCACCTTTGGTGAGATATTGGCTTTTGGCCAATGTTCATCTTAACAAGCAATGGAGCTTGAGATGAAGCTTCATCTCAGTCCATGGCGCATCTTTTAGCATGCGTCATGCTAAAAAACACAGAGTGTTACAATATTCACCCCTTTAAATAATTTCGTCCCTAAAATTCAAAACAAAAACTATTGTGGACAATCCTTGCGGTTTGGATTCCTGACTCCCATACCAGATGCTCAGAAATCACAAGGTTTCTTCTGTTTGTTGTGGAACAACAATCAGGACCTTCTGAGAAAACGTGTCATACCTCATTCTTATGAATCCAAAAAGAGTCCACAACACTAACAAGAATATCATTTGCCAGTTTCCAAAAGGATATCTCAACAAGGTATCCTGAATGTGCATCCTATATTATACACCCAGGACTCCCTAAGGTTCACAATGTCATCGAAATAACAAGATTTTAGCGCAGTACTGTGTGAAACAGAATCCAGTTGCCCACCGTCCCAGACGATCATCCAGGTTGCCACTCGTAAGTGGGATGCTGGACGGGCCTGACAATGCACACCATTGGCCAGTTGCCAACGTATGGGGATGATCGGTCCCATTGTCTACCCACCTTCTCAGACGGTTTTCCGGATTTTTACTCGTAAGTGAGGTGCCACTTAGGTCTGGAAAACTCACAGTACTTGAACAAGCTCAACTCGATTAGCAAAGTAAATGGCCTAGAAATTACTAACTCTTTCCGCGCAAAAGTTGGCCTACTCTCCAATTTTAAGTTTCCATTAAGGAAAGTACTCACTTGACGAGTCCATTACTCACAGTCCCTAGAGTTTTCTCAGAACTTGATCAGATACCAACTGTGACGGACCGGAGAATTACGCCCGGCGCGCAGGCCATAACTCCCCCGATGCGCCATGGTGAAGCTACTTACCGGGCCTTCAAGCTAGAAAAAAGCACGTTCAGTTTACCTTGCAAGCATGCTCTGTAAGCATGTCGCAGCTAACTTAGCTTCTACACTGTTCCAAACTTACCCTTGTCCACAAAAAGGTGTAAGGCTATAAGGCCAAGGCAAATGAATATTGCATGCATCACTGGCTTTTCCTCAAAGTAGGAAATTCATCTTTGAATTTCCTATATCGTTGAGTAACTGTGATAACACCGGGTCTTGTCCAGGCATAAGGCATATGCCTTGGACTTAGGCATAGGCTGTTCTAATCCTTTTGACATTCCCTACCTTACCTCGCCTACAACTCTTTATAACTTGACAGGACGTATGAACATCCACTTTTTGGCATGTAATTAAGCCCCGTCATGCTTGGCCACAGTCATCTCTTGCATCGAGATACCGAGCATAGATGATATAAGGGTCCAACGTGCTAGACCGGCAATGCTGCAACTCATTGCGGCTTCCTACGTACCATTCCCTACTCCAAAGGGATCAAGCACATACCGTAGTTCATCGTTAAAGGGACAAGTAACTTAAGCCAACTCGTTTTCAAGGCCGTGGCCTAGCAATAATGGTAATGGCCTAGTCCATATAGGTCATTCCGTCAAAATACATAAAGGATATGCATCATCGATATTGTGGAATGGTATAACAATGTCCATGCTTAAAATGCTCCATTGGCAAGGCTACACAGCTATAAATGAGGCCTAAGCATCATTTACACCATTCCGGCTAAGTTATGAAGCCTACTTTGTACATGGTCTGCATATGCACCTTCAACCAACTATCCCTTCCTATATATGTTAACTTTCATTTTCTAAAACTTTGGAAATGGGGGTGGGGTGGGGGTGGGGGGTGACTCACCAAGTCCCAAGGCCGTGATGGCTACATATGACTCCCCTGGCCAAATGCAGCGTACGGTCGTGATGGATGTACATTCAATTCTGGCTCACAAGCCAGTTCCAATGTCCGACCATGATGGTCGAACATTTCTTGAGCCAGGTCCAGTAAAAAGGGTCGTGATGGTTGTATTTCCGGCTTTGGCCCATATGCCACCCCAGTGTCCAGCCATGATGGTTGTACATTGCCAAGGCCAACCTGCTTTGGCCTGTTGCGATATTGGTGATGTGATTGTAGATAGTGGTAAAAAGATTGTCGTTCACTCGAACTTGTGTAGACTCGATTCTAGACTTAAATTCTAATTCTAATAAATATACACAAAAGGATGGTAACAAGATTACGAGTGACTAGGACTTCAGATTCCACCATTAATCACATTCAATTGGTTCATATAATGACTCACAACAATTCTAGTTCTTTTTGTGGACTCTATTTATTTTCCATGGTATATTTCTAAAATATAAGATGTAAATCACAAGCATGGTATATCAAAAGCTCTTACGTATAAGTATACACCATCAAACGAAATCACAACTAATCAATGAAAATCATAAATCAATTGAATCAAGTGCAAAAAGTCATAAAGAATCAAATATAGTTACCAAAAAATTGTGAAATAAGGCTTCCTCCGTTGTCCCAGTGGTGGGGTTTATCTCCTCATGGTAAAAACACGATCAAAATAATAAATCATGTCTCAAAAGTTGTTTTTAATGAAGAAATTATATAACTCAGCGAATCTGCAACGTTGTATTGGCGTTACAGAGTTCACCGTTACAAAGGAATAATTGCTGAAAAAATGAACTTTAGTCACTGGAAGTCTTTTGCAAATAATAATGAAGAGCGACAACTAACTTCTGCAGTTGAATATACGACTGCTTCTGCGACACCCTTCTTCTGTCGTATGTTCTTCAGTTGGCCTTCTTCGCAACAACAAAGAAACTTCTTCTTCTCGGCTCTACTACTTCCCCCAACTCTCTCCAACCGCCTGTTGGACTCCAACCAACATATATATACTCAAAAAGTCAATAAAACCCGGTGAAATCTTCCAAAAACCCTCCCTGCCTTTCATCGGAAGTCACGACATAATTTCTTCTCTTTTTGCTTCACACGGCTTTCTGTTATTATCCGATACTTTCCTGATTTGGAAGAAATCTTATCCTTATTTTTTTGTAACTTCTAAACAAGCCAAATATCCCGAGAATATTTCTTCTATCCCACGTACTTTCCAAAAACAAATCACTCGAGTATCTTTCCCTGTTTTATTTCTTCTTTACACGGTGCTGGATTACACCAAACTTCTCCCAAACTTGATATCCTTAATCTTAGACGTAAGTATACTCTTAATACTTCACGTAACTCCCTCACGCCACTTAGCAAAACTCGAGAATATTTCCCATTCTGTTTTACATAACGGGGGGTTAGTCAATTGAGATTTGTGGAGATATTGAAAGAATTTCAGAGACTTTTAAAATCCTTAATATCTCAAGCAATCTATGTTATTGGATCGTGACTTTCTAAAAGTCTTCAGAATTCTCTGTTATTGGATTTGTAATTTGAAATCAATGACTTACGGTTTTGAGAGACTTGTAGAGACTTTTATTACAAAACATACCATAAATGGCTAAAAAAAAGTCTCTCCTAAGTAGGTGATATTTTGAGAGACTTTGTTCTTTCTCTTTTCTTTAAGGATTAAATATCAAAATATTAAAAACAATAACTAAAGAAGCTACAGTCAATAAATTCATAAAAAATGAAAAAGAAATTGTTTTTTTCCCAAAACCCAATGACTTTACTAGAGATTCAAACCCCTTCTGTTCGTCTCGTTTTGATTTTATTGGGAAAATGGTTACAATTTCTGTTAGCCATGCATGGACTGATACATTTTCATTGAAATATTCATATATTAATTTTGTAAGATAAATAAATATATTGTTAGTCTCATGTGTGTAAGCTGAAATTCATATATGTTTTGTTGTCTTAATGAATCACCATAATTCCTTGAAAATCATTCAGAGAGTCTCTAAAAATCTCTAAACTCACGGAGAGTCATCCTAAATATCTTACATAAAAAGTTTCTGCATGTCTCTACTAATCCCAATTAAATAACCCCCTGTAAATCTTCTCTTTTTCCTAATATGAGACATGTACCTTCCATGTTTCGATGCACTGGATCATTCCCAGTCCATATCCAATAGAAAGTCCACCAAATTCTTGTCCAAATCTTTCAAGAAGCTCGCGTATTTTCAACAACATTCCTCTCCCATGTTTTTCTCAATACCCGGTGATCCAACCAAATTTATTCGGATCCAACGAATATACATGCCTTGTCTGATTAATTGAAGTCCATCCCAATCGAATCTGGCAGTTGAATCTCCATAAAACTTGTCTAACTTTGATCCTGAAAAGTTCACAATTTTAGACAAATAGTTTCCAGCCAATTGCATGTTTGAACATGAAGAAGAAAGGTGCCCTTATCAGCATGCCAGGTTCCTTTATCAGCCGGGTGCCCTGGGGTGCCTTTAGTAAATCATTGGGTGCCAATAGTAATTTGAATGCCCTTTACAATGCTTCTTAGGTGCTAATAACACTTCTCCAGGGTGCCTCCAGTACTTTCTCCCGAGGATGCAAACATCACTTTTCGAGCCAATTTTTCCGTAAATGTTCATTTCTCCAAAAACACCTACAAAGACAAAAAATACCAAAATAAGTACAAAAATGCGTACTAACAATATACAAAATCGATATCAAAATAGACACATAAATGCGTCTATCAATTGGCCATAGGCCAATGACTTGCGTAATGCGCTATTGTGGCACTACTTTTCCTAGGCCATCCACCCAACTGGCTTGAAGCACCTTTGGTGTGATATTGGCTCTAGGCCAATGTTCCATTTAACATGCAACAGAGCTTGAGATGAAGCTTCATCTTAGGCCATGACACATCTTTTAGCATGCGTCATGCTAAAAAACACGGGGTGTTACAATATTCATACCTTAAAACAAAAACTATTGTGGACAAGCCTTACAGTTTGGATTCCTGAGCAAAAGTATCATACCAGATGCTCAGAAATCACAAGGTTTCTTCAGTTTGTCGTGGAACAACAATCAGGACCTTCTGAGCAAACGTCCCATACCGCATACTCAAGAATCCAAAGAGAATCCATAACATTAAAAAGAATCTCATTTGGCCAGTTGCCAAAAGGATATCTCAACAAGGTATCCTGAATGTGCATCCCATAATATACACTTAGGAGTCCCTAAGGTTCACAAGTTTGGGCATGTCATCGAAATGACTAGATTTTAGCGCAGTATTGTGTGGAACAAAATCCAGTTGCCCACCGTCCCAGACGACCATCCAGGTTGCCACTCGTAAGTGGATGCTAGCCGGGGCTGAAAATGCACACCATTGGCCAGTTACCAACGTGTGGGGATGATCGGTCCCATTTTCTACCCACCATCCCAGACGGTCTTCCTGATTTCTACTCGTAAGTGGGGTGCCATATTATAGGATATGTTGTGTTTATGTCCTTGAACTATGATTATCTCATATGATCAAAAGTTAAGTATATTATGTCATTATGCAAATATTGATAAAACATAGAATGAACTTTTGAAAATCCCATAATATTGATCTTTCCATGATCCACTTTTATATGAAAGTACTGTATGGCTCCGTAAGTTTTCATATGTTGAGTGTTTCCGATTAAATTAATCAATAAGGTCTTCTTATGGTTAAATTGTTCGAGTTTACTGGATATAAATTCTTGTGATTTGTTAATGTCTAAAGAAATCCTTATTTTCTTGTAAAAGTAAGGTCACTCTTGTTGTTCTTTCAGGAATGACATTTTATGGGGGAGAGTTCTTATTTGAACTTGTGCTTAATTGCCAAATCTTTGTGGGGAGTGCGGCTGTGGAATGTTGTAGGGGTTATCTTGTATCTTTATTAACTCCTTGATGAATGTATTTAGTTTCGATTATGTGATTGCATCTTAAGAAAGTTAATATGTTCTCTTTTAGTCATGAATTGTCTCTTTGAGAATTTCATTATGATCCAATAGTTTTCGTACCTTTGCCAATTTATATTAACAAAAAGGGGGAGAACTATTTGGTAGTTCACACTACATACATATGGTTTACGGATCATTATGTAAGGGGGAGTGGTTTTCATTGTGCGATGAAGTATTGACTAAGGGGGAGAGATACATACCACCGTAGTATTATTGTCAAAGTTGTGATGCAATTGTATTTTGATGTTGTGTAATAATACTATGGAACTGCATAACAATGATTGAGAACATCTGTTTTCTTATTGTTATGGCTACGAATCTTCAACAACAATGATGCTGAGTTGAACACGTTCAGAATCATTGGAGTACTTGGAGTAGCGAAGAATTCAAGGAATGTTGAAGAGCCAAGGAAATCAAGAATGATGGATGAGAAGTTACAAAGTTTATTTATTTTGTAATCCATATATATTAATAGTTTTGTCACTAAAATTAACAAAGGGGGAGATTGTTAGAGCACTGCTTGGTCGAACTCGCAAGCGTTGTTATCTCAAGCTTGTTTGTCAATTTTATTTGATCAAAACTATAGTCTTGATTTCTAGTCTACCTATAGCTATGTCTCGTATTATGATAAAATGTCTAGTTGAGCTTTATACTTCCCGACTTTCATAGATTGTAGACGAAGATCTACTGATGAGAGCTTGAAGGAACTTCATCAACAAAAGGTATGTGGAGACTAAAACTTATCTATCACTTAAAAGTCTATTATGTTCTATCTTCTAATAAGACTAAGTCGTATAGCTATATTGACTTTTACATTATACACATTTGATATTTCGAGCTGAGTTTATCTCGTTTATCTATTTCTCGAAATATGTATTGGAAGCTTTTTGCTTTAACTATGTTCATCATTATTCTCGACGAGTTTAGTTGGAAACCGTTTATTTGTTGGAAATGAAATATTAAGTCAAAAGATAATCATGTGAAAATTTTCTTGATTTGTGTGAGACAATCACTTGATGTCGACTTGGAAAGTTTCGTATTGAACATTCGATCACTTGAAAATTACTTGAAGCTAATAGTTTGTGTGAGACAGCTATTGTCGTCTTCTAAGGATGTTTCAATGATTGAAATGGGAGTTTAGAACAATTAACCTTGTCTGGATACAACACGGTATGCATACCTAGTATGCGAACTGTATTGTTATGATTCAGGTTTAGGAACCTTGTTCTCGTACATTGTATGCAAACCGTTTTACCTGTAAAGATTCGGGAACCTTGTTTGTGTACGTAGTATGCGAACGGTTCTACCTGATTTGGGTCTGGAATGCTGTTCACGTACCTAATTTGCGAACATCTGGACAAGACCAAAGTCCGGAACTGTTGTACCTAGTTTTCGAACTCAGTGGTTATGTTCTAGAATCGGTCATGTATGTTTTTCATACTCATGAAATAAACATTTATGAATTAAGGAGTGCAATCTTTGTAAACCGTGGCTTAATATTGATGAATTGATTCTTGTATAAGTACTTTGTACGATTACGAATCAAACCGATTTCGATTCAATTGGTTCATATATATTTCTATGAAATGGTGAATAATTGAGAAACTCCATTTGAGACATAATTAGATTCATTTGATTATCTTTCATGATTGATTGATCATCATATTTGATCTAGAAGTGCTAGATGAATATGGTTAAGATAAAAGTGATCATGTGGCTAACTTCGGTTAATTGTTATTGAGCCCACTCAATATACTCGTTTAGGTATGGTTACCCATATCTAAATGAAAGTATATTTCATCTGTGTGTAACAAACTAAAACCATCTAGCGGTGGAGATTTATTTCTTTATTTTAAAGAATACTTAGCTTGAATCTTAAATCAGGTTTTCATCTAATGGTGAATAATGAATGCTTTGTTATTAAGTTATCTTAGCTTTGACTATAAGTAAAACCTGATTTGAAAAACTATACAAGGGAGAACTTTAACAACTGGAAAACCTAATACAGGCACTTTACTATGTCCTAGTTGCATACTAGAGTCGATTCTACTTTAACCTAGATTTTTTCAAAACTCTATTAGGTTATCGACTTGAAGACTTCGTTTGGGATTCGTGAAGCCAGATCCTACCATTTTCTTCGTAGTTGCGTGTTCTGATCTTACTCGTTATTTCGTGTTGATTACTATATTCTCTAAGATTTTGTCGAGATTTATCTCCAATAGGTAAGATATAAAAGTAGTCACAAAGTTCTTCGTCTCAGACTTTGTGATTCCGTAGTAACTTCTTCTACCGCCATATAGTTAAGTTATCATGAGGTAATTGATATTTCTAGGCTGCTCTTCGGAGTGTAAGACCGGATTATCAATTGGTTCAAGTTCACCTTGATTTATCATAAGACGGAATAAAACTTCATAGGTACTTTTGTGACAGACAAATTTATCTATCAGAATAGACATATCTGTGTGAGACAGGTTTGCTTATAATTCATCCACTTTGGGTCGTATCAATTCTTAGTTGTGGGTGAGATCAGCTAAGGGAATCAAGTGCGCAGAATCCGGCGTGGTTCTAGAGGCTTAAGGAATGTGACTGTACCTTAATCGATGTGAGACTTGGTTAGGTCTCAACTTTTCAATTCGAAGTTAACTTGTAGTCGGCTAGTGTCTGTAGCGGCTTAATATAGTGTGGTGTTCAAAGCTGGACTAGGTCTCGGGGTTTTTCTGCATTTGCGGTTTCCTCGTTAACAAAATTTCTGGTGTCAGTGTAATTTCTTTTCTGCATTATATTTTTTTTATATAATTGAAATATCACAGGTTGTGCGTAGTTCAATCAATTGGTAAATCCAACCTTGATTGTTGGATAGGAATTGATTGGCACTTGGGCATTGGTCTTTGGTACCGTCAAAGTTATTTCTCATATCAATCAGGCTCACAGATTTCTATCTGTTCGATTGCAGATTGTATTGAGAAATTGAGATTACTATCTTTGATATATCTCTTGATTGAGCTCGCTTTTAAGTTGGTGCTCTCGGAATTGTATTGGAGTTTGTCCATACAGATTTTTGAACGGATTGTTGGGTGTGGTTGTTATACCCCCGTTTTCTCAAACCCTGAATCAAAAAAGTTGGACCCAAATCATAAAACTGGAACAAAGAGATGACCTTATTACCTGATTATCAGATTGATGCTTCCAAATCTCACAGTTGGCCTAAAAACTCAGATCGATGCTTACAGCTGCAATATAAATTCCAAAAGAAATCCATTAGCAAACATATTCTAAAACAAAGATATACAAAGAAAAAAGAACAAACAATTATAATCTAAACCTATTACCTTGTTGGATTTCTTCGGAGTAGAAGTTCTTCTTCATAGCATATCGAGAAGAGATGAAATATAGTGAATACATTTCTGTTATGTGGATGAGAAAATCAGATGGAAAAATCGAGAAGTATAGATAAGCTCGACTCACTGAAGGGTGGAAAAAAATATAGAATCCTTGACCAAACTTTGACTTGGGCGTAAAAACAAGTCAATGTGTTCCCGACCACACGCGTACTTCGCATGCATGAATACCTAGTGGTTGCTATTCGGAACTGAAATTTTGTTGTTGCGAAATTAGCAACAACCATCTGCGATGCGAAAAATTAGCAACAAAAATTTTGCAACAGCGCTAGTGTCGTTGCTACTCTGGGTTGCTAAATCTTAAAAATGGTGTAGTGCCAGGAAGGTTGTCACAGATTGCACCAAGCCTCGGCTTAACATGAACCAAGCCTCGGTGTAACTAGAGACGACCATATCAATTTCGAGGATAACATATATATTTCTAATCATTAATCCAATGGTTATATGCCTATTTTCTATTTTCACAAAAAATTATCAAAATTTCTCATCCATATATTCCTTGTTTTAAGTCGTTTCAATTAAAATTCTTTTCAATTTTTGTATCGTAATTTGGAAAATGAGGAAGTGCAGACAGTTGGAAATGTTCCTTGAAAATTTCACTGTTAATAGCAATAACTAAATTAGGTATTTTATGTCAGACGAAATTTATTCAGCGTGACCAACTTAAATTCATCCTTTCAGTGAGTTACCCGAAGCCGAGGAGCACCATGATAAAATTCATTTTAATGGGAAGCAGATGGCATATAGGAAGGATGTTGGATGAGCATTTGGAATTTTGAAGAGAAAATTTCATGATTTGTATACCACATCGTTTGTTTAAACCGATAGAAATGAGTAAGGTTATGTTTACCTGCATCATTTTGCATAATATGGAAATTGGGGAGACCCGACGGGATACCAGTTGGACAAGTTATCCGGATAAAAATTTGAGGAAATAAGTGCAACTCCTTAATGGTGTTCCCGCAAGAGAGTATAAAATGGTAGAAGAGAGAATTCAAAACACGGGTTTACATTTAAGACTAAGGGATGATCCCACGGCGCACAATTGGGTTGAATTTGTAAGAAGAAATCCTCACATGATTTAATATATTTTTACTTTATGGTTTGTGTAATTTGATTTGTGTAGTTTGGATTAAACAAACATTGAAATAGGAATAAAGATTACAATGAATTTAAACTAAAAACTAACAATTGCATCCAGAATTTAAAACTCAAACTAAACAAGTGAAATGGAAATACTTTCATTTTCATTTTCATCTAAGTCATCTTCATCAAGATCAATGTTAACTGTTGCTCATCATTGTCGTTCCTTATGTGCTTGAACTTGAATAATTTCATCCTGCCATAAGCGTTGTTGTGATTCATTCATTCTGTACATGTACAATCCCATGATTTCTCTCATGTGCGCATTGAACAAATTTTGATCGACCAACTTACGACCTTTCCTCATTTTTGTAACCATTTTCTGACGTCTACTAATATTTTAACAATATCCATTTCTTTTCTTCAAAAAAATCTTGAAGGTTGTTGATAAGACCACGTCTTATGGTTCAAGTCAACGGTGTTGATCCGTTAGGTTATTCAAGCATATTTGACGCCTATAATCCTTTATATGGATAAAGTCTCTCAAAATTATGGAAACCACATTGGCTAGCAAGTGTCATACGCGGGAAGCACACAAGTCTAACGGAGGCACGAGGCATTGGATAAATGCCAATTACAAATAATATTTGTTTAGGTGTTTCATTATTTTTGAAATATTTATTTTATTAGGAATTTATATTTATTAGGAGTATTATTGTTTCCTTATTTTCTAAGTAATAGGCCTTCTCCATTCAATAATAATAACAAGAAAAATATTAAGCAAATTGCTACCCTTTGGTTTATTGATTTCTTTGAATTTGCTGGCCATTGATCAAGAAACAAATTGTTTCTTATCAGCTGTATTCTGAAATTGATGATTGTTCGGCATCTTGAACTGCCTTTCTGTTTTTTTCCCTCTTTTGACACCTATTTCATCAAGTCTATTTGCATTTCCATTAACATTAAGACTAGAATTACCACGTGGGAAACCTCCAATATTGGGACTAGGATTTGAGCTTGTTTTCGGTGAATAACAAGGAGACCCATGTTGCTGAGAAACATTTACAGTCTCGTAAGATGATTTTTATGGTACTTGAAATCCATTTAAATGATTATGATTGTATCGGTCCATCTTTCTAAGGATGTGGAAACATGCTTTGTGCTTGAAACTCGAAGAGTATTTTTTTGGCATTCCTTCCAAGATTTTCGTTGTTGCAGTTTGAATATTTTTAACTTAGTTATTACAAAAAACATAACACGTTTTCAATATCAATTAAACCATTTGAAACCCTAATTACTAAATCGACTTCATTTTCACCGCTCCCTATTTAACGAACCATTTACATCATCAAAGCAACCCAACAGTTCATGTCTTTGTTGATTACATTAAAACGATTTGGCAATCCCGAAACTTCAAGTTTTTGAATATTCCAGTTTCTTGACAAACAAAAATTATGAATTTTCCCCTAAAGAGTATTATGATGTTGTTGACCACCATTGATAGAATCAAGCGTAAATGTTACATAATCTAGCATTATCTTCACTGCAAGTTTTTGTTGATGACATGTTTTCTGTTGAAGTATTTTGGGTTTGTGATGAATTGACCATTTTTTTTCAATTTTTTTTTATTTTGATTCAGATATTAAGAGGTTGAGAGTGAAAGTTTAAATTGAAAGTGATAATATAAAAAAAAATGGGTCAAAAGATACGATTTTAGAGTCGAAAATAATTGAATTTATCGGAAATGACATGAGAACCATTAGATGAACCTATCTGTTATCGACTCAAAGACGACCATGTGTCTCAGTATGAGACGAGCCACATCTCAGCCGAGGCTCGGCCTCACTTAAGATGATTATCCTAGCACGATGCGATTGACAACTTGAGACGGGATGTGCTAACATCCAAATTTGAGCATTTGTCCATCAAATTTATATGTGTTTCTGGTCCCACTAATGGGATGAACGCTGATTTTAGGAATACTGAAATCTTTCTAGGCATACTGAATAAAGACAAAAAGGTTGTGAAATAACAAAATCAGATATCCCCTTAACCCAAATTTTTTTAATGGAAAATCTACCCTTTACGTATTAGTGTTAGTAATCTGGATTAGTGATTAAATATTTTCTTTAGTGATTAAGATAATTTTCAGAATTATAAAGGTTGTTTAGATGAAAAAATTTGGGGGAAAAAAATCAAAGTTTTAGTTAAGAAGGAGAGAAAGAAGGATAAAGTGAGAAAATTTTAATTCTTGATTCAATGGAGGATGAAGAGGGTCATAATTCATATAAAAAACCTAGGAAAATACATATCAACTACAACAATGATTCCCAAATGGCTGATTTATTAGATTATGAGAATGATTTTACACAAACTCAAGCTCAAACTCAAGCTCAAACTCAAGATGATGATTTTTTTTATGAGATAAATCTAGACGATGAGTACATATATGAGGAACCCAATGCTTCTAATACACAGGTACACTTCTATCTTATGATCAATCTCACTTTTATAGCTCGAAATTATCAAAAGTTTAGATTTTTGCTTCATGGTTCGGCGAACCAGGTTGAGGTTCGGCTCACATCTATGAGTCGAATCAACCAAATGATGAACGGTTCAGCTCACTGAATCTGTTTACAACATGCGCCGAACCTATAATTTTCTTCTTTGTTTCCCTTTTGCTAGACACTAGTTTGGCTTATATGAAAGTTTCATAGCATCCTGAATAGCCCGGAATAAAAATAACTACTGGTTCAAAATCGTATGAGCCGAACATGAATTTGTTAATTTTTGGGTTAAAATATTGTTATTGGTTCGACATATATTGAGATACCGTATAAGCCAAATCCTCTAAATGTTCAAGGTTCGGCACATAATATGATTATAGTATGAGCCGAACATGAATTTGTTAATTTTTGGGTTAAAATATTATTCGTGGTTCGACACATATTGAGAATATCGTATAAGCCGAAACATGCAAATGTTCATGGTTCGGCATATAATATGATTATCGAATGAGCCGAACATTGCTATTATATTCCTTTTCTAGTATTTAACCTTGTGATATTCTTTGTAGATTGTGCTTGGCGGACCTGTACCCATGGAAAATCAACTTGATCCAGTAGACATAATTCACGAGGATACCAAGGATCACTTCCATAATGATTTGGTATGTAAGAACTTTTTGTTTACCTTAATGTTGTCGGAATATTCCAAAGTTTTTTTCCTATAAATTATTTGTTTTGGAATGAGCGTAGAGATGGAAAACTAAACCCGAAGTTCTTGATTGGGTTGAGGAACACGAGATGAAGGTAAATTGTATACTAGTTAAAGGACAACAAAGCCGATGATGTCGGTTTGAAATGATTTGTGAGCGTAGTGGAACCGACGCTAGAAAGGTTAAAAAGGGTACCGTATATGTTGGAAAGACCGGGAGAAAGAATAGGACGAAGACGAAGAAAACAAATTGCCCTTTCAAGATCGTTTTCAACCTCAAGAATAAGTCCTTGAACAAAGAAGATCAATATTGGATAATGAATAAAGATATGGATTGTCGTCATAACCACCCACGTCCCAAAGACCTTCATGGACACGCGAAAGTAGCGCGACTCAAACCCGACGAGATGCTAGAAGTGGATAAGATGACACGAGCAAGTTTTCCACCGTCTAGGATTCTTAGCAAATTGAAGGCGGACAACAAGAATAACAAGTCGACCATGCAAACTATCTACAATGCAAGACAAAAGATTAGAAGATTTAATTTGCAAGGTAGGACGGTGATGCAACAAGTAATGTGGTTAGGGGTGAAGAATAACTACGCTTGCCAAAAGAAGTTGGATAACTTCGGTCAAGTCACACACCTTTTCCTTGCCCACCCGGAATGCGTCCAATTGGCTCTATGCTTCCCACAAGTTATTATATTGGATTGCACGTACAATACTAATAAATATGAGATGCCGTTGATGAACATTGTGGGGCATACTTCGACAAAGGCACCGTTCACCATGGCTTTTTGTTTCTTGAAAAACGAGAAGAAAGAGAGTTATGTTTGGGGGTTAGAACAATTGAAGTTAATCTTCCGGGAGGGTGATCTTCCTAAAGTGTTCGTTTCCGATCAAGATTCATCGTTGATGTATGCTATTAAGAAGGTATTTCCGTATGCTTTCAACTTTCTTTGCACCTTTCATATATGGTGCAATGTGAGGAAAAAATGCCAACCGATAATTCAACCACTTAAGTTGAAAGAATTAGAGAATATTGTTAAACTACCGTTGGAGACACTAGTAAAGAAAAAGAAGGAATTATTGAAAGCATATGAACATAATGAGATGTTGTGGACTTCTTTCCAAGGCGAATGGGAAGCTTTGGTATGGTCAATCACCAAGGATGTCTATGAAGAAAAATTTAAAATGCTTATTGAGCATTGGAAGACCGACTACCCCGATGTTATTACTTACTTGGTCAAAGATGTGTTGGAACCTAATAAAGAAAGGTTCATGTGTTGTTTCACAAATCGGCACAAAAACTTCGACAACCAAGCCACGAGTATGGTAGAGTCGGCTCATTATCAGTTGAAGAATAACCTTTTTGGATGTGTTGACACTTTTGTCACGGTTTTTGATGCAATTGATGAATATTTCAAAAGTGATGTTGTGAGAATTAAAGTCGCGTTAGAGCATAACCTTATGTTTAGACACAAGAATTATGTTAGTAATTGGCTACGAAAATTAACTTATAGAGTCTCCCATCTATGCATCGACTTGTTGATGCAAGAAGTGGATTTGATTAAGACATTAGGAGCCAACTTGGAGGAAGAGTGTGTTTGTAAAATGAAGACATCTATGTGACTTCCATGCCGCCACGACCTACTTCGGTACAAGGATGGTATCATACCATTTGAGGATATTAATCATTTTTGGAAACAATTAAGCTTCGATGCTCTCCCAACGGAAGACGACGAGGATGATCTAGATATATGGGACACGACAAATGGGAAAAAGTTGGCGGAGATGTATAGGAATATGTTACGAGCTCAAAAGAAAATCCTATGGGACAACATGATGCCGTTCATGTATCCTTTCACCCAAGAAAATATTTTGGAACCGGAGAAGAGTGAACCGAAAGGTAGGAAGAGTAAGAAAATGAATAATTTTCAAACTAGACAAGCCAACAAGGAACTATTGGATACTAAAAGGGATTCATCCGGGTTTGATTACCATGATGCAAGGTATGAAAAGGCAAAGAAGGAAATTGAGATGTTGATGAAGGAGGAAGAAGTCAAAGTACCAAAAAAAACGAGGTCGTCCGAGTATTCAAAAAGCCGAAACAAGTAACAAAGAGGCGAATGATAATGATTGTCCGTCACAAGTAAAGGATAGTAAAGAGGATGTGAAGGGGAAGGATAAGATGTATCCTTCACAAACTAAGATAAAGGAGAAAAGGACCGTACATGAAATTGGTAGGATTAGAGGACCCAAAAGAGATAAGTACGGTAAGTATTTGAGGCCTATCAATTTTATGTACGATAACTACTTGGAAGATCTATAGCCATTAATTCATGAGCATATTATAGCAATGGACGACGTGCAAGGTGATGGAAATTGTGGTTATTACGTCACGGCGGAACAACTTGGTCCTTTTAAGGAAGGGAATAATCGGTGCCCCCTGAAAATGAAGTGAACTATATTCGGCAACGATTGTTACAAACCCAACGTAAAAACAAAGAATTTTATAAGACAATGATGAGAACATGTCCAAGAAGAGATGCAGGGGTGGAAGCGGAGTACGTTTCATTCGAACGTCGTTTGCATGGGGATTTTATCATTACCGAAGAACATTGGATGGCAATGCCCATTTGTGGGTTTTTAATAGCGGAGACATTCAATTGTATCGTACATTGTTTCGCATGGACGGGTAATAGATTTACTTACGCGCCTCCAACAAAACCTTGCCATGATGGTGTAAAGGATATAAGACTTGTTATTGGATTTGTTCAAAATTGTCATTTTATCAGCCTCAAACTTAAACCCGGTTTCCCGTTACCACCCTTGATGAGTGCAGCATTTTAGCCTAGATTTGAAAATAATTATTCGATGGATTGGTGTGCAAATTATGCGACGGAAATGGATCTTTGGAATTCTTTGAATGTGCAAGCCCCAAGTGGAAAAGTAATTGAGTTTTCAAGTGATGAAGATGATAAGCAATAGGTCAGTGAAGAGGATGGGAAAGAGGTCAGTGAAGAGGATGAGATTCGTTTAGGATCTCCATAAAAAATGTTTCATGGATTTATCCGCGTATTTTGTGTCTTTTGATTTTCGTGTATGATGAGGATGATATTTTGACTAGAATTGCAGTTACATGTACCCATCAAAACGAAATACTTGAATGATTTACTTTTTGGTTATGGAACGTGTCATTTTCTGGAAACTGGAACCATGAACACATGAGAAGGTTCGGCTTGTACCATTAATTCAAGGAAAGCCGAACCCGACAGAGTGATAAAAAGCCAGAGTTTTTCTGTCAGGTTCGGCTTGTAGTATTATTTTGATGAAAGCCGAACCTGACAGGAAAAAAAACCCCATAGTTAGTCTGTTAGGTTCGACTTGTAGTATATTTTTGAAGAAAGCCGAACCTGACAAAAAAAAAAAACAGTGTTTCTTTGTTAGGTTCGTCTTGTAACAATATTTCAATGAAAGCCGAATCTGGCATGATTCATGAACACAATAATTATTATATCATTCCAAATAGACTTTTCAAATTCATAGAAAATGTGGATTACATCCCCGCTACATAGTAGCCTTGCAATAAATTTCTAATATCCTAAACGGGTAATGAGAAACCTTCTAAGAATGTGGTAGTGATCTTTATATTTGAAATTCTTTCCCTTCCATCGTCGTCATTCCTCTAGAGCTCGAACTTCAATCTCAGAGTTTGTTTCACCTTTGAGTCGATATAGACTCACAATCCGAACTAAAGCTATGAAGTTTGTGACTGTTTTCTTAATACTTTGAATTCCGCAAAACAAGGACGCACTATCCTGGTTGCGAGGATTACCTGTTTCCGTGCAGAAGGCTTCATGATTCTAACCAAGTAGTACATACTCATCAAACCTTTCACTCGTCGTTCTTCATCCTTCTTTGGATAGTATGCTACATAATTAGTGCAAAGAGATAAAATCTTCTTCTAGAGTATACTTAGCAGTTGGGGGTGCCATTTTTTGAGCATATGTGCTTAAGAATATGAAAAAAAACATGTAGAATGTAGTTTTACAACGGCTATATTTTTCAAAATTTTTACAGGTTCGGCTCACCATATCGGTGAGATTTAAGCCGAATTATATAAGTAACGGCTATTTTTTTGAAAATTTTTACAGGTTCGAATCACCATATCGGTGAGATTTAAGCCGAACTATATACTGGATTACACGCCAATAATGATTTATAAGGCTCGGGTTATAACTCAAATTATAGAGCAAGCCGAACCTAAGACATACATAATTCGGCTTACAACTACAATTACAGGACAAGCCGAACCTAACAAAGAATATTAGAATTTCCAGGAAACCAACTTAAATAATTAAGTATTACGCTATCAATTAAAACATGAAATTCAAGGTGTCCATAAAACGAATCCAGTGCACTTACGCAAACATTAAAAAGATAGTTCAGCACCTAAAAGTCAAAGAACTTGCAAAGTGTACTTAATACTTAAGAAAACACTAAAAAGAACTTGGAAAACTTAAATGTGCACTTAACGATGACCCTTCTTGTTAGTTCCACGACCACCTCCTCTTCCTCCTTGGCGTTCATCTTCCGACGCATCATCCCTAGTACCACCTCCACTTGTACCTTCACTAACTTGTCGAGACCTCTTAGTGGTAGGCCTTTGTGTGGGTACCTCGGATTCCTCGGGTTCTTGTCCTTTGTTTATAATTGCATCCCACTTGTTGTAGAGACATTTATGTTCTTCAATAGTCATAAGTGTTTTGCAACCAAGTTTCTTCATCATTTTTTTCAACATCTCCCTACCCACAGCAACCTATTTTCATTTGACAATAACTTCCAACCGTGAGTACGAAGACATTTTTACCATGAACTTATATATGCAAGAGTATAAAGTGAAATCATTCTTACCGTTATCTTGAAAGCCATCACTACTTCTTCGGAAGTAGACTTGGCAGAGATCTTGATTGCCTTCGCCTTATCAGCTTTCTTTTGACTTTTCTTATTGATAATGAAGGGATGCGAAATCTGGTTATACCAATCCATGTATCCCGGATCCTCTCACATGGATCATCACCTAAAGGTACTAGCTTGGTAACATCTAATTTGTTAGTATCTAAATTATTTCAATACTCAAGGGTAGGGTCGGGATCATACTTTGGTTCCCATGATGAAGTGGTGCTTTTAGTTCCATTACCACCCTTTGGCAACAACATGAATTTCTCGTCAAACAAAGGAACCTTTTGGATGCATCCTAATTGACGAAGTATTCTCCGAGGATCGTATATTACATAACCACTAGGATAAAACAATGGACCATGGTACATAGCCACCGACATATCCTCATCTTCAACAATTTCATCTTCTTCATCTTCCTTCACATATGGTTGAAAAACGACGTCATCAACACCCATTGTATCTAACATCTCCCTCAAACTTGCCACCAACTGTTTTTTGTTCCTTTTCTTCGAGTCCTCATACTCGTACCTTGCTGTTGTTGGCTCTGTATCAACCCACTCGACATCCTTTTCAAACGTTTTGGCCAATTCCAAAATTGGGAAATGGTTATATACTCACACCTACATCCAAATAACCACATAACTAACTTAAAATGATTGAATTAATAGAAATAGAACAGTAGACATTGTTTGGTTTGACACAACAAAGTAATAAAGAAATTTGAAAACTCAGTGCATTGTTCGGCTTAAAACATTGGATGGCTTATAAGCCGAACCTGAGAAAACTTATGGTTCGGCTTATATGTGACCACAGTAATAAGCCGAACCATACACTGATGACCCAGAAAATTTCAAGTTTGATCATCGAGAATTACCTGAAGCTCCTCCAATGTTTTTGCTTGTCAACCTAGAGGCGGCCGCAAGTTGGTCCAGCAGGTAAGCTAGCGAATCCGTTCCCCAAGCATACTTGTTAATGGTTTCAACATTCTTTACCAATTGGAGATAACTAGCATTGACCTTGTTTCTGGTAAGGTCAGGAAAGATATCTCTGCCAAGAGTATAAAGCAAGTATGCGGTTCCAGTTTGCTTCACTTTGATCTCGTCCATTACCGACACCCCCTTCTTTACTTTCTCCTTTGTGCACTCAAATTCCTTTTTCAGGTTAGTTAAGTTGATCTTCTTATTCTTCTTCTTCCTTCCACCAGGTATGCAAACGGAATCGACATCTCTAACGTATCGACAAAACTCCAACTCAGTTTTGAATGAACTCCAACTAAGAGTTTCCTCGAACAACTTGTACAGCTCTTCCCAACTCATGTCATAATCATCAGCATCCACGCTTCTACCCCTTGCTTTAAGGCCTGTAATCTTTCTCGCTTCATCAGGAGAGATTGAAATCTCTCCAAAAAGGTAATTGAAATGTGTAAGTTTATGGACAAAATCTCTCGGTAAAACATGAGGCTGTCACACTATCATATTCTTGATGTCCATATTGAATGGCAGACCATAAAGCAGAGGATTGTACGTAAGCAACCACCTCATCAACCTCTTCAGAATGTTTCCATTCTGCTGCCTTCTGGTGTCTCAATACTCGGACTGCACGGTTGTAATCAGGAGTCTCATAAATCCTTTTTGCCCAAGATTCGGCGTAACCAATCAACACATTTCCTCCATCTTCCGGAAGACCATGAGGCTCACCATCCGATCTAGGTGAGATTACATCATCTTCATCAGGAATGTGAAAACCTGTAGCCCGTTGTTCTGCAACTTTGTTCACTGACTTTGGTTGTGCAACCTTCTTACCTTTCTCGGGTTTTCTTTGGGGTTGTGTTTCTTGAATATCATAAACTTCTTTCATCATCATAAATTCCTTCTTCTTGTATTCCAACTCTTCCTTGTTCATCATCATAAATTTCTTCTTCTTGTATTCCAACTCTTCCTTGTTCATCTACTTCTTCTATGTCAGTTCCTCTACGGTTCGCTCCCAATTTTTTCTTACCTCCTCCTCGAGGATCGGGAGTTTTAGAAGTAGAAGGTGTTACCTCCATCTTCTTCTTCTTTTTAGCTGCATTTTTCCTGACAAAAGCATAAAACTTATAAGCCTAATACTTCGAACAACAAAGGAATACAAACTATATGAAATATGTATTTAATTATCATTTACAGAGAGTAGTTCGACTTATATGCACAAAATACTTCCAAGCCCAACATATATATTCGGCATAAAACTACTATTATCGAATAAGCCGAATCCATATTTACAAATTAAAACAACTATTCGTCGCATAATGATTTCATAAAATGAGTCGAACTTCTACACTTGCAAAAATGATGAATTCTAACAACACATATTCGGCTCAAAACAAATAGTATCGAATAAGCCGAATCTATACTTAGGAATTGTAAAATATGTTCGGCGCATAATAATATCATAGGATACGTCGAGCCTATACACTTGAACAATCTATGAAATTCTACAAATACATGTTCGTCTCAAATCTAATTGTATCGAATAAGCCGATCCTAAATACAAGGCTTCTATTTAACAAAGTTCGGCTCAAATCTCATCTAAAATTTTAAGCCGAACTGTTCATATGCATTTTCAGAGTTCAGTTTCAAGAACAGCTCGACGCAAATCTGGGAATACTTTTAAGCCGAGCCCTACCCTGTAACCGCCGCAAAACCCTAATTTTTGACTATTAAACCTATTATACCAATCAAAAAGCATCAAATACGAGATGGCTTTGTAGAAACTTACTTTCTTATTCTCATTTCAGGTGTTGGTTCTTCACTTTGTTCTTCCGGTTCGAATTGTGGTTGGATTTCACTTTGTTCTACATCTTCATCTTCAGTTGGTGTTCAACTGATCTATTAGAACGTGTTACAGTTTTACGATGACCCATTATATAGTAGAGTTTAATCGACGATCAATTTTTCATGAATCGACGATTATCAGTTTCACGACGATGCGATGCGATATGAAGTGAGGGAGGCAGGGGAGGGAAGGAAGAAGAAGACTAGAAGAAAACTAGAAGATTAGAAAACTGATTTAGTGTTTTTTGTATTAGGGTCAGGGATAGATTAGTAATTTAGAAGATTTAAGGCACATAGGTAATTGAACTATCCATAGGGTACCCCTTATAAGGTCACCCAAGTTGGGACTATTGCTTTGTATGCCTAGAAAGATTTAGGTATGCCGAAAATGAGGGTTCAATGGGATTTGCCCTTAACAAACAAGAGTATTTCTTCTCAAATATGACTTCACAACCGGCCTGTATAAAATTGGGCCCCCACGATAAAACATTGGCCTACCTCGTCCTTCGTATTATACCCGTCTCTCTCCTCTGAGTCGAGCCAGTTACGACTCGCAACAAATTAGGTTTTCGAAAAACAGGAAAAAAAGGGAAAGGACGAACAGATCGGAGCAGATGCAGATCGTCGCAGCAAACTAGGCCGATCCCTGTAACTGTAAGTTCTTTTCCTTTTTTTTCACTAATTTTCATTTTCCAGATAAAACCTTCCCTAATTTTCAGAGAAGAAGAGAATCTTCAAGAACTCCATTTGTATTCTATGATTCTAAATAGCGCTCCACCTCATAATTAAACTGTTTTCCTAATTATTAGGTTTTCTTTCCAAATAATTACTGTTTTCTCCTAATTAGTTCTCGATTTTTAAGAATTATTAGGGGTTTATTTAGGGTTCAATTCTAGAAATCATTCAATTCACAGTTCTGTTGCCTCTTCGATGAGGGAGTTGCACGTTCCACGGTGCAGCTCCTCATCCAAGGGATGCAAGCACGCTGATGGTCATATTGGGCCTATAAGGCTGCTGGAAGCGTCTCTGCAGGGAACCTCTTGCTACGCATCACCATGGTATGCCTGGTTGTTGTTACACTAAATGCTTTGTAACTATTTTTGTTTGTTTGTTTGTTTGAATGTAGGAGGTGAACTAGGAGAGTGTAAAAGCTGGTCAAGAGTTTTAAGAGATGCCTCCACATAGATCGGGAGGAATGGTTGACCCTGGATGGGAGCATGGATGTGCTCAAGAGAACAATAAGAAGAAAGTCAAGTGTAATTATTGTGGGAAAGTAGTAAGTGGTGGGATATTTAGGTTCAAGCAACATTTAGCTAGGATTTCAGGTCAAGTTACATACTGCAACAATGCGCCAGAAGAAGTTTGTTTGAAAATGAAAGAAATTTTGGAAGGATGTCAATCTATTAAGAAGCAAAGGCAGATATCAGAAGAAGAAGAGCAGGCGACATTGCCTTGGCATTCTAATGAGGATTATGAGATAGAAGAGAGTCCGGTTGTTAGTAAACAGAAGCTGAGGCAAGTCATTGCGAATGATAAGAGCGCGGTTATGCACAAGACTCCTCTACGGTCACTTGGATATACTGATCCTGGTTGGGAACACGGTGTTGCACAAGAAGAAGGGAAAAAGAAGGTGAAATGCAACTACTGTCAAAAAGTTGTTAGTGGTGGTATAAACAGGTTCAAACAGCATCTAGCTAGGATACCTGGAGAAGTCGCTCCGTGCAAAAATGCTCCAGAGCAAGTATATCTTGATATGAAAGAGAACATGAAGTGGCATCGTACTGGCAGGAAAAATCTGAGACCCGATACTAAGGAAACAGCAAGTTTCTACATGCACTCAGATAATGATTATGTACCGGAGGAAGAACAAGACGAAGATCTTGTAGATTATGGTAGTCCAACAAAGTTATTAGCTTATGAAGAAAGCTTGGAGAGGGACACAAACAGGAGAGTTAGGCGTAGACCTTCTGATAATGAATCACAACCAAAACGATCAAAATTGGATACTATTAGTCATAAGATGCTGACAAACAATACACCAGTATCACAGCCATCAGCCAATGTGATAAAAGTAAAGCTAGGATCTTCTATAAGAAATAGCAAGGAAGTTACATCTGCGATTTGCAAATTTTTCTATCATGCTGGAATTCCTACAAATGCAGCCAGTTCTCCATATTTCCAGAAGATGCTGGACTCGGTTGGTCAATATGGTCAAGGCTTGAAAATCCCTTCTAGTGAACATATAGCTGGTCAGTTTCTCGAGGATGAAATTGCTGAGATTAAGAAGTACTCTGTGGATATTAAGGGTCATTTTACAAGTTTTGGCTGTACTATTATGGCTGATAGCTGGAAAGATTCACAAGGGCGAACACTAATCAACTTCTTTGTATCTTGTCCACGTGGCAGATACTTTGTTTCTTCTGTTGATTCGACTGATATCGTAGAAGATGCTGAAAATTTGTTCAAGTTGTTGGACGGAGTAGTAGAAGAGATCGGCGAGGAACATGTGGTGCAGGTAACTAAATTTCCTTACTGTTTGCTCTTTGAGGACTTCCCTTTCTTTGAGGTACATTGAATT
This sequence comes from Papaver somniferum, assembly GCF_003573695.1. Classification (NCBI taxonomy): domain Eukaryota; kingdom Viridiplantae; phylum Streptophyta; class Magnoliopsida; order Ranunculales; family Papaveraceae; genus Papaver; species Papaver somniferum. The sequence continues at coordinate 170,142,628 of NC_039360.1, read as the reverse complement.
TCATTGTGGTTTATTGATTAACAGCCTTATGTGTTCACTGATCGAAAATGTAGGTTATAACCGATAATACTGCAACTTATAAACTTGCTGGGAAAATGCTCGAGGAGAAGAGGAAGAGTTTGTTCTGGACACCATGTGCTGCCTCTTGTATTGATCAGATGCTAGAAGATTTTGTGAAGATTAAGTGGGTAGGGGAGTGCATGAACGATGGCCAAACGGTTACAAAGTTCATTTATAACCGACCATGGCTGCTAAATCTAATGAAGAAAGAATTTACAAGGGGTCGGGAACTTCTTAGTTCCGCTCATACGAGGATTACGTCTGGTTTTGCTAATTTGCAAAGATTATTGGAACATAGGAATGACATTAAAAGAATGTTTCAATCAGATAAATGGGTTTCATCCCGCTTTTCTAAACTGGATGAAGGCAAAGGAGTTGAGAATATCGTCTTAAATCCTACGTTTTGGAAGAAGATGCAATTTGTAAAAAAATCTGTGGAGCCTATCTTGCAAGTGCTTCAGAAGTTGGATACTGAAGAACGACTGCCCATGGGATCTCTTTACAATGACCTTTACAAGGCTAAGCACACGATCAAGTCTATCCATGGTGATGATATCCAGAAATACGGACCATACTGGGAAGTGATCGAAAACCATTGGGACTCATTCCATCATCCTTTGTATATGGCAGCTTACTTCCTCAATCCGTCATGCCGTTATCGTCCCGATTTCGACAACGTAAGAGAATTTAAGTTGATATCAGTTTTTGCAAGTTATGGTTTTAGTTGCGATTAAATCTTACACTATCCTACACAATTGTAGCACCCGGAGCAGTCCGAGATTATTCGTGGACTAAATGAATGTATTTTTCGACTAGAGCCAGATCCTTCAAGGAGAGTTTCTGCATCTAAGCAGGTATCGGTACTCTCAGTTTAATTGATTTCCTGTTATTCCAACCATTTTGAACCTTAGAAGCATTTCATCTAACAGCGAGTATTCTTGTTTCAGATTATTGAATTTACTGCTGCGAAAGCTGATTTTGGGATGGAGTTGGCTGTAAGCTTAAGAACAGAACAGGACCCAGGTGACATTTTCATGCGTATAACTGCTCAGATTTTCAAAAATTACTCCACTTCTCTGTTTATAATTGGTACCGTTTGTTTGTATCATGGTTTTCTTTTTGACAGCTACATGGTGGGAACACCATGGAATTAGTTGCCTAGATCTTCGACGGATAGCCATGCGCATATTAGGCCAGACGTGCTCGGCCTTTGGATGTGAACATCACTGGAGTATATATGACCGGATCCGTTCAAAGACACACAACCTTGTTGCAAACAAAAGATTGAATGACTTGATATATGTTCATTACAACTTGCGTCTTAAGGAACGCCATACAAAAAGAACAGTCAACAACTCTACCTCACTTGACACTATGCTGTTAGAGAACCTATTGGGTGACTGGACTGTGGAGTCTGAGAGACCAACCTTGCAGGAAAACAAGGTATTTGTTAATGGTCAATTCTGTTAGTAGTTCTTCTTTTGGATTTCTTATGTCTGGGTAATTGCAGTTTCTTCTGCGAAGAACGTAATGGAAACACTTAACTTTTTTGGTTACAGGAGATTTTCCTTGATGAGACAGAACAGGGAGAAACTGATGAAAACGAAGCTAATCTTGACGTTCACTCGGGTGCTATGATCGAGTCTTTGGAGGTTCAACCAGTTGTCGAAGTCACCGCGAAAGTCGAAGATGAAGATCTTAATTTACTCGATGATTTGACTGATTAATTGGTAAATGAATGAATCTCACATAGAACAAGGATAGTTTAGCGTAGGATACATATTGAAATAAACTTTGTAACATAAGAATATTGGCTTGTGAACTGAATTTGATTTAGAGAGAGGGAGATACTGAATGTAGTTTGTTGTATGATTTTATAATGTATGTTCTAATCCAATTCTATATTGGTTCAGATCATTGAGCATGGGCCTTCATTTTTCTCAGACCTGGTTACAAAGCGTAGAAGCCTCCTAATCTAATTTGTGCTGATATTTGCTTATACTAAAGGTACTAACTGCTTTTCTCGTCAGCTTTGCGAGGTTGCTTGGGATGATGATTCGACTCAATACTTGGATAGTTTAACTTCACTAGAGAATGAAAAGTACAACCCAGTCTCACATTAAATCAGTATCATATAAATAAAAAAAATAGAAGAAAATAGATAAATAAATCTGTGAACAGCTTCAAGCATTCTTGGTCAACGGTCAACTTAGGACCAGTTTGTTTCAATTTGCTATTTCCTTCCGGGTGTTCTCCCACTTATCCGTTTGACGCTTCTGCTTTAGCATTAGCATTTAGCCTCAACGACTTATCCCCTTTTACGTCCAACACGACGAGGATCTGTAACCTGTAGATATTCTCTTCAGATGTGTTGGCGCTTATCATCGAAAAAAATTTACTAGGTGAACATAACAATGTTATGTATTTACGTGATGCTCTTCCATAGTCCACAATTCCCCAAGATCCTTTTACCCCTTGACAGTTGATCTGCAACACACTTTTCATTTGTATCGCCGGGTGTATAGTGATGTCTTTTCCATTTAGTCTTCTAGTTCCTAACAGTCGATAGAAAAGGTTGCCGTTTCATATCGTTCATCTAGTACGAACAAATGCTGAAATAGATGGAACGACAAATATATCCAGAAAGTACCTTCTTGATCCATCTGTTCCTGGATGTGGTCAATTTTCAGCTCCAGCTTCTCGTGCATTCTTCCTTCTGTTCTCTGATGCTGTCAAATTCTACCATCAGCTTCACCGGTTTCCACTCATTCTGTTTTCTGATGCAGATACCTATAAGTCAATTAAGAATACACAGGTTGAGTTGCAACACCACAATTATACCAATTATGTAAAACCTAGGTTTACCATTCATTCATGCAAAAACATTACAAAAGAATAATTCGACAAACTAAAATAAAACAAATCATAACATAAACATAAATGGTAATTGCTTACCTGGACTAGCTCTCCAAAGAGATGCAGAGCCTTCCATCAACGGTGGCAAATGATGATCAAATTCAGGTACCCGTTTTGCTGACGAGAGCCCTCTCTTCCAGCTAGGAACGCAAGCAAGCAGTTGAAGGGAGATTGATCAGAGTGTTTGAAAACCACGATTCGCTCATACCGATAATCCATATCAATACACAATTCTAGTTTTATATTTTACTTTTCTCTTCTTGTTCTTTTGTTTTACCTAAGTCTTTAGTAACAACTCAAACAACACCCCAGATCTAACAACTTTGTTTACAGCATCTTCCATATCTCTTGTTGAAATTAGATTACGTTTCACTAATGATTTCCATTCACTTACTGGAGATCATCAGTTGAAGCGACCCTTAGACTACAAATCCTCTCTCAAGCTGATCTCAAACCTGAACTGGAGTAGTAATTTCCTGGTTTTCTCCTTGTGTTCCAAAGTGCCGATCTCAAAATGTATATAGTTTTGACTTTCGAGGAATGTGAAAAAGGGTTAGAGCTTTAGGTTATTTACATCCCAAATTTCCATATTGTGAGAAAACCCACCCTCACAAGGTAGGCCCTGCCCTTGTATTAGTAGAGGGCAGGTTTTGTGAATGTCTGCGCCCGGGCATGTTAAACACAATGCATAGATTATGATAGGAGGCACCATGCCACTGCCATCTACTGATCTATCTTGATTGTTGAAGCAAGAAAATTACTAAAATGTGGCAAGTACCTTATTCCTCTTGTCAAGAGAACCATATTCACAACTCTTACTCTTACAGTTCGGCCAAAAAGATGCTTTAAGAAAATCAAGTACAAGTTCTTTCTTACTACCTCCACTGTATTACTCTATAAATGGACTAACTTTTACTGGATGCCATCCCGAAAAATGAGGCTTGATCCACCTTTTTATTGTGATTACCGTGTCCAAAATTAAGAGCACATCACCCAAGACATAGTTCTGTAAGCAAGCATCCCTAAGAATAGTAGCTGCTTCAAACCTGTTCAGAAGATGCAAAGCAGCTCTCTGGGTTAGGAAAACAATCCCTCCAAGGCCATATAATCTCACAGTATCGTAATGATAGAAAAAACACATTACCTGCACTTGGAAGCAATAACGTCAGATCTTCCATTCGGTGATAATAGAAACTTCTTGACTTCATCCCACACTTCCTTCGGATACTGCCTAAGATTTCCACCGATAGGGTTAACACACCTCCAAAGCTCTCCCTGAGTCTTCCCAATGTAAACCAGAAGTGCACCAACTTGCCGCTTGTTTACTCTCCCTCGCTCAATGGAAATGTCCAGCACTTCCTTAACATCAATATTGTGGTGCGTAGGATCTCCATAGAGAATCCAATCAGCTATGTTTGCTTCAGTTGGTGCCATCTTATTCTCTTTTAGGCCGCCTAATGCAAGTAGAATGACACCGATAAGGCCTTCCATATAGTCAGGAGGTTGCGGACATCCTTGGCAATCCCAAAAATCAATAGGATAGTCGTTAGTACACATTCCGGAGGATGCTAATTCTGGAGCAACAGGATATCCCTCTGTATTGAAGTTTGACTTTGATACCCTGTTTTGTGGTTGTAAATGATGCGGAGACTGAAAACCAGAAGGGTATCCAGTACTCTGTGAATAAACATTAACCGGATCAGAATCAGCTTCTGTAGGAAGACTTTTCGACCTTGCATGATGGGGATAATGGAGTTCATAATTACTGGATAACCTGTTCCATGTGCTCAGTGAAGGATCAAGATTCTCGGGGATGGTACCATCACTGCTGTGTGTAGAATTGGTGGAAGACGTAGCTTTGGACTTTTTAGCACCAAAGAATTGATGTGGAGCTACCTTAAGCTGCTCTTCTTCAGAGCTTTCATTGCTCTGATGAGCATCCTCATGAACTGGATCACCTGAGGTCCTTGATATACTGTTGAATTGTGATACTTTCCACACCTGTTTAACGACTTTATGACTATTACCAAAAGTCCTTGCATTACTAGATATCTTTTGGTTTCCCAAGGAGACACTACCAGAAACAGGATGTAGTAGCAATGTATCTCGGCCCTTATTAGGCAATGGTGATCCTCCTGCAAGAAGAACACTCCAAATCCACACACTTTTAGCTGCAGCAACAAGTGGAGCACATGCACTTGGTGGTTGCGCTAAAAGTATATTGTATCTTCTCATCCGTAATTGATGAAGAGCATTGGAGAAGTCTCGGTCGCCAGAAATCAACAAATAATTAGCTGGAGCAGGATTGTCTACTGCCCAAAATAACATGTCAACCAGAATCTTCTTATCACTAGCATCTTTTACACCTGCATCCAAAATTTATACATCAATGGTAATAATAAATTCATGTTTAAGGTAATTCCAAATTTCTACTACATATTACGGCTCTGAAATCAGTCATTTTCGCTGTCTCCTGTATCATATCCACCCACACATTTCACCCTTAGTACGGTGAAATGACTAAGATTAGCCATAGCCATAGTTAGGAAATACAAAATATAATAGGAAACTCTTGATTGCTCCTAGCATAGCCGTAATGAAAATGCAAGTGAAGATGAGAAGTGGCCGTTAAAGTTCTTCAAGGGTAATGCAATCTCAGCACAATGTTTAACAATTTTCTCTGCCAATCAATGGACATAACTCTTTATTATAGTCCAAAAAGATCCGGTGAATATAAACATCAATAACTACTAATAATGAAAACACTACCACATTACAATATTCTGCTGCTCGTGACTAATTTCTATCTAGAGGGAAAATACATACATATATATCTATCTAGAGGGAAAATACATACATATATAAGTAAATACGCAAGCTAGCTTATTAACAATGAAAAATTTCATCTCGGCAATTTCTTGTTTTCTATGTGATCCAAAGGTTCTATGTTCTATTCGCACAGCAGTATGAGCCAACTTAATCTAACTATTATTGGCTACTTTTAATATACTTCGCTAAATTCCAGTGCAGATTTTACTCCACATATCTATAAATGATGCTGCCGTAAATCTATTTGAGGACAATGAAGCCTACAATTTTAAAAAATGACAGGAAAAATCGACGACAAAGAAATCATAAACTCAACTACTGACCAGGTGGTTTTTGCAAGATGATCTCTATGTGACGGTAAAAGAATTTATCATTAAGTACCACCCTTTAATTGTGGTGCAGTACAGGGCCAGACATGAGTCAAGGAGTACCCAAATGCAGATGACATCAGAAAGATTATTCTAATGAACTTAGTTAAGTTGAAAATTCATTGACACAGACGAATGAAATATGCTATTCAAAAGTTACCAAACAATATAGCTTGAAGAAAGCAAAGATCCTTCATCAAAACAAGAACAAGAGACATACTCTTCTATATTGTATTTCAAGACCCTTCCCAGATATGTGGCCAAGATTCACAATGGAATTACTGTAACCAGTTAGAAGTATGGGTTCACAGACTGACACAATCAAGAACATAGTCATAGTCCTAGATGATACATGCCCATAAATAATCAACAACCAAATAAATCCAGGGCAGATACAATATCAATAATAAGGTGACTAAATCATCCATATAATCCCACTTTTCTCTATCAACGAAGTGTAAAACTAATTCATTCAGGCATATCATCAAACAGTAAAAAACCAAGAAAAAGAAAGAACTTCACAAATTACCAGAAGGGACATGGTTGAGAGTTATGCCGGTACTAGAAAGAGCATGTTGAACAGAAGTCGGTATACGGTTTGTATCACCGTAAGCAGATACAGAAATGGGTCCTCTGTAATTCATTTTCTTTAGTGCTGAAGCTATGTTCTGTGCTATTGAATGCGAAGAAGATGATGAAGAAGATAACCCTTGACGAGAATGAAGAAATGGAACAGGACAGTGTTCAATATCCCACCATACTGATGTTTTTGCTTCTACATATTGTGCTTCCGCTTCCTCTCTTTGTTCTCCTTCTTCAACCTGTGTTCCACTTCCTCTCTTTTCATCCTCTGTTCTTGCACCCATCTTTCCTTCTTCCAATCACCACAGAATCTCCGTCTCTCTTTGGCTTTATGAGTTCCTATGTACAAAGAGAGTCTGTTTGTCTAAGGTTAAAAACTGAAGCGTCCACATCAAAAAGAAAACAGTTTGACCACCGGCTGTAAGTTTTGCCCAGCTCCCCAAATCCTGGTATGACGCGTCCGTGCCCGGAAGATGCGTGACACATCTACATATTAAAAATACCCATTGATATTTCATTTTTCATCCAATAAAACAAAAACAAAAATTTCATTTATTAGGAAAATGACTCATCAATGTTCTCCATAGAAAATCGATATAATGCACTTCGTACATGGCCACGTGAATGCCATAGCCTATTGATGTGATTTTTCATGCACGTACTAAGACAAAAGTAGACTGGTTCGCAGTTAGAGCTGGCAAACAAGCCAAAACCCGCGGGTTAACCCGTGCCCGGCCCGTGAAAACCCGAACCCGGCTCGGCTTGTTTTGAAACAAGCCGGGTTCGGGTTGGAGAAATGTCGGCTTGTGAGTAAACGGGTTAATCCGTCCCGGCCCGTGAACCCGCGGGTTCAACCCGTAAACCCGTGACTGAGCTATCTTCACCTATAAAAGACACGGATTGGTTGCTAAACAGAGCAAAAGTTTGCAACTAGTTCGTATAAATGATGCATAAGTTTAGCAACCAACTACCAATACTTCTATACAAGTACACAATCCTAGATACAGCAAAAGGCATCCAGATGTTTTATTTGTTAAGAACATCTAGAAATGGCTAAATACATGAATACAAAGAAAGACCGTAAACTCGGAGTTGAAAAAGATTCGATACCCTAATAATGACTTGCATATACAGACATTTTCTTGGCAATTAGTAGGTGCAATATGCACATCAGTCAACAGTTATGGTTCATGGCTTGTTTTCCAGTTCATGTGTTTGTGTTCAACAAAAACAAAAATTTGGTAACTAAAATCCACTTTAGTTCTTCGAAAAGACGAAACGAGAAAGATTAGGAGAAAGAAGTACTGTATTTTTCTTTTTTGCTGTCTCTTCTCTTGGGTTAGTTTGGTGGGCATTGATCAGATTGAAAACCTCCTATAAATACACGTTTTCACTGCGTATATTCAACACAAACTCACAAACACTTATTGTCATCCGCTTCATTTGTAGGTGCACCACAAAAAGAAGAAAGCAATGGCTTCCTCTTCCAAAGTACTAGTCCTTTTTATTGTGATACTTTTTATAGGAAGTTCTAATGCTAAATTCTCGGTAAATTATACTCCAAAGTCCAAATCATGTAAGCATATTTTCTCTACTGTGAAATCTGTTGTTAGCGCAGCGGTATCCAAAGAACGAAGAATGGGTGCTTCTCTTCTCCGCTTGCATTTTCATGACTGCTTTGTCAATGTAATTTTCTTCTTTACGCTATTTAACTTTTCCTTTTGCCAGTGGATTTCTCAAATTTATTCATGGATTGACAGCTTTGGTATTATTGATTATCTCGTGTACTTTATCAGGGATGTGATGGTTCAATTCTGCTCGATGACGCATCAAATTTCACAGGGGAGCAAAACGCGAATCCTAAGCAGAATTCTGTGAGGGGGTTCAATGTTATTGATGATATAAAGACTGCAGTAGAGAAGGTGTGCCCAGGGGTTGTGTCATGTGCAGATATCCTGACAATGGCTGCTCGAGAATCTGTTGTACTCGTAAGTAGTACTCTGATCAGCTTTATGTTCTCATTACGAAGAAGAAAATAATAGATGTTGCCAATTCTTCCTATTGGCATGCCAAAGTATAATGAACACAGAGCAAAAGTGAATAGCTTAATCGAGGTTGTGCAACCGATTGAGTTCAACCCTTGGCAGTATGGACAAGAAAAGATGGCTTAATTTGCAACCCTTGTCAGTTCTGAAACGGGCGGGCTAACCCGTGAACCCGCGGGTTCAACCCGTTACGGGCACGGGTTGAAGAAATGACAACCCGTGAAGAATTTCAACCCGCGGGTTTCAACCCGTATTAACCCGAACCCGTGTAACCCGTAACGGGCAAGCCCCGACCCGCCCGTTTGCCAGCTCTATTCGCAGTACATGGCTGCTAATGGGTGTCGATTTGCTAGGAGATGTACTAATCCATGGTTAAAAGTAGACTGGTTTACCCCAAACAAATGGATGTCCCCTATTAGCAATGCTGTTTACATAGCGGCAGGTAATGACATGCTTTTTGATTTCGAAATGAGCAGAAAACATGTACATTGTTTCTTTTCTTTTTTTAGTTATGCAACTTGTGGTAGAAGCTTTAAGGGCGGGCAACCGCATCCGGTAGTAACCAGATTGGTGTTTTGGAACAGAATATAAAAAAATTGGATAATTTTACTCATCGAGCAAATTCACCTGCGACCTTATCAAATATACGGACATATGCTGTTTTTTTTAAAAAACTCTTTTTTTATTACCATGTAATATTTTATTTTATGGAAAAACAAAGGTTACATGGATGTTTTACAAGATAATAAAGAACATCGTAAAACAAGAAAATTAAAAACCAAATACAAATGCAAAAAAATAAAAAAATACAAATCTAAAGATTTAAAGGCCTAAACAAATAAATCTCCCACGTTAAACGGTGAGGAAATTCTCGCTTCCAATTGTCCGAAATATGCCTCTTTTTATAGTTTTATGAAACGAGTGTTTTGGTGAGGACACTTGGTAACGTATGATTGATTTAAAAAGAACAAGAAAAAGATTAAAAAAGGAAATCAAATTCAATTTGGAATTCTTGGCGTAACAATATTTAGGTAAGGGCACTTGGCAACATATGATTCGTTTAAAAATTACAAACTCAAAAGGAAAACCTAACTTACAATGTTCAAAATTTTATGGAAGTCCAAAATTCAATTTGAATATCGAGTACCTAATATATTAGGACTCTTGTTTCCAAATTTAATATATGAAGGGGAAAAATTCACATATTTTGTGCAAAAATAAAAAGAAAAGATAATAAAATCTGCACATTTTTTCCACTTATTTAATGTATTTTCCCCGGCACACCAAATCAAAAATACATCACCACGGGGCGGGGAGAGGCGAAGCCCCGCACACACCAAATAAAAAATGCATAGTCACTGGGCCAGACGAAGCTTCGCGCACACCAAATCAAAAATACATCACCACGTGGCTTCGCCCCGCTGTTGATGGTGAATTTTTGACGAACATCATATTCGTAAAATCACATCGGAAAAATTATGCATCTCTGATCGGTATTGGAATCATGAGAAATCTGTATATTCACAAGGTGAATCGTAGTTTAGCAATACCATGGCGGTAATAATATATGATAGTGATATTAGGTGTGGCTATCAATGGGTACCCATTACCCGGAACCGGACCCTGCCGATTTGGGTCCGGTCCGGATTCTAAATTTGAACCCATTAACAACTTAGGACCAAATATACTTGTAATTTTTGGCTTGGATCATAGTATTTTTATAAAAATTTATTATTATTATTTTATTAATATACTTAATAAAGATTAAATGTAAGAAAAAAAATGAAAAAAAAAACAAAGCCAAGACTAGCAAAATACTTGTAATTTTTTTTTTCATTTTTTTTCTTACATTTAATCTTTATTAAGTATATTAATAAAAAAATAATAATAAATTTTTATAAAAATACTATGATCCAAGCCAAAAAGAGAAAGATATTAAGCTTTTTAGGTTTCTTTTTATAGTTTTTTTAATACCAAATACCCGGAACCGACGAGTACCCGGGATTCTAAACGGGTCCGAATCTGGGTCCACAAGTTTAGGAACTGGACCCAGAACCATTAGGACCCGGACCCGACCTTTATAAATAGCGTCCGGTTCCGGGTCCAGTGATACACGGGAGGACCCGGACCCGTTGACACCCCTAATATTAGGATTTCTGAGGCAGAAATTTTAATATTCTATGTACTTCATGATTAAAGCTGGAAGACTCGGTACATTTTTATTGAATTCAGAATTCATCTCTGGTGTCTGAATCAACCTAGAACAACGTATGATGCTGATCACATCATATCTAAATGCTCCCAGACATATTATATGCTAGTATAGAGTAACTATTAATCAAATCTAGTCGAAGTATTCATCGGATTAAATTCCTAGAAATTACATACTAATTAAACCCTAAATATTCATCTAATCAGGATCCATGGCTTCTTTCGGTCGAATTCTATGGAAAGTAATGGATATTTACCTTTCGGGCGTTTAGGGCACCCCGAGTAAACCCCGAGCATAAGGCACGGATGTATTTAGTAATAATGCTCAAAGGAGCATCCATGGAAGAACTAGGAATGGAAACCTGATCAAAGAAGAAAAAAGAAGAGAAATAAATAATAACAAATAAAAAAATAAAGAAAACCGTGTGGGTGGGCTCACCGGCCTGCCGCCGGTTTGGTCGGTCCCTTTCCCCCTTTCCATAATATTGTATTATAACTCTTATTTTATTATTATTTTAGTGTTTCCTCCTTCAAGGATTTCTCTTTCAATCAAAACTCATGAAAAAACAAATGGTCCCGCAACCATCATAATTTATCCTTCTACCACCATGAGAAATATTAAAATTATATTATTTTAATACATATTATAGCGGTCCTTCCATCGCTATTAAGAGTTTTATTTAAACTCAATTTCATAGATCATCAGAAAATACCAAAATTCTCAGGATTTGTCCGCGAAAAGCATGGCAACACAGGTACGCCCTTTGGATTATAGAAGCTGGTCCCACCTCTCTTAATGATTTTTGACCTAATTAATCATCCAGAGTCCATAATTGGTTCAAATTCCTTCCTGCAACTGGGAATGATGATCCACTCACTATCAGATGGTCCCACGACCACCAAGGGCCGGTTTCACACCTCTTGGTCGGTCCCTCCTCTCTCCATGACTAGGTTCTACTACCTATTGCTCAGTCAAGCAAAATTTAATAATGGTTAAACAACAATTAACCATCCTTTCACCAAATGCTCTGCAAAGGAGTTTGGTAAATGCTCAGTCTTGCATCCAAAGACTATATAGTCGGTCCATTACTAGTAGATGTGGTCCGTCTTTCATCCATTGGTTGATTTTCGGTCGATCATCCAATGATCATAATTAGGGTTTTGAATTGAATGCTCTTTCTAGCATAATTCTGAACATGTTCAAACACCAATATCTTAATATTGATCCAGCTATCAATATTTCAATTAATTAATTAAATAATATTCGGTTAATATTTTACTGGGTCTTGCTACCAATTATTTATGGATCTAGCAGTATTTACTCTGACTAGCAATACTTGCTCTAATCATCAATGTTCCATCTAGCGAAACCCTAATTGCTTCAACTAGTAGTGGATGACGGTCAACAAGGTTCAGAACCACCAATATTGATTCAGCTATCAATATTTAATTGCTCAGAGCAATATTCCTCGTATTGGTTCAACTATCAATATTTGAGTTGCAGTATTTCTCATGTTGATCCAGCTATCAATATTTGAGAAGTTACCACTGATCTGTATTTTATTGGTTCATCAACCAACATTTGGTTCTCTATAACCATTATTTTAATATTATAATCTCTCCTCGTCATTCGACTGACTCATGATACATGGATCGAGAAAGACCTTAAATGATCATTCAGTGATGATTATTTTCACAAGTGCTCAGTGCACCAATATAACGATTTATGATCGACCCAGCAATCTCATAAAATCGTCACTAAGTCATTCGACTACCATTACTGCTTTAACTAGCATAGTGTCTGACATAGTCATCAGTTACCTAATTCAACATAAATGGTCAGCAGAGCATGTTGCTGTTCAACATTCCATGCTTCATCTATCATAATATTGAACATCCTCGGTTCAGTTCATAAGATTCATAGTCTTAGGTCAAATATTGATCACTCACACATGAGATATCAATTCACGTCACATGAGGGGATATCACTAGGGTTTTTGGTCAGGAGGCCTACAACACGTGCCATGTGAGGTACATCCACGATGAGAGTTGTGGTAAGTCGTGTTGATAGTTAAGTAGTAAATGGAATAGTGGGTGGTTTATCAACCCAGTCTTCCGCACAAAATGGAAATGGTTTTTACTTGATCTCCCACTTCCTCATCTTTCCACTACCTTCAACTCTCACCACATATAGGAGATTGATATGCTGCATCGACTATTTTCATAGGATTTCTCTCGTCCACTCAGAGAGCAGTTCAACACATCATACCACCTACAGATCAATCTCCATTGATTTCCACACTCTCAGCTTCCTTCCCTACAGACCGACCCTTCTCTTCCTCTTGTAACCGAATTGAACTGGAACGACCATCGTCTTAGTTTAGGACAGGGTCATACAGATTATTCCCTCGGACTCAAAGTACTCACGTGCAGTACATTTGTTTAAAGGCTCAGACGATTCACAACTCCGGGCACCTGCTTCAGCGAGCACTTGCCTCCTCCACCACTTTTTAACCAGATAACCTGTTAAACAGTTTTACCCCCAAACTCCCGCGCACACCAAATTAGTAAGAAAAGAAAGTACCCGGTGCGTAGCACAGGCACAAATCTAGTTATGAATAAATCACGAAGAGAAAGAGCGATGAACTACAATAATCCAACTTTCGTAGGGAAGAGTAGGATGGTATAAACCAGAATAAAATCTAACCATTTAAGATAGTTGTATTCTTCAAAAAAAGATGCTTCTGAAATAGAGAAGTAATTTGCTCTAACCATTGTTTGATACGAAACCGGATGTCCTAAATCTCTTGGATTGAAGGTGAAATCAAAGGTCATCGACTTAAATCATTGGTGTTCTTGAATAATCCAATAACAAGCCACATACGAACTCAAAATCCTATAAATAGTTACCTTCGAAACAGAGATAGAATCGGCATAAAGATGAAGACAAAATCGCACAAAAGCGAAGACATAGCCGCTCCAAAGGCGAAGAAAAATGTCAAACAACATCAAAATGAAACCAAAATTAAAAACCTACACTAAAAACTAATAATAATACAAATAAAACAAATTATTTACTCAGATTCATTCAGTTGGACTAAATCTGAGCAAAGGGATGAAGGCTACTTGAAGAGTCTTTAAGGGTTTTTCTAAGGGAAAAGAGAAGAAAATGAAGAAATTATGTTATGCAATTACATTAATTGTGATTTTCTCGTAAATGATGAGATATATGGATGGGTTGTCCAGTTGTCCCATAGTTAATGTTCATAATATTAGAAACTAATGCTTTTGGGATTATACACTACTAGATTTGTTCTCGCGGTACAAGCCGGACATTTTTTTTTCTTTCAACCATATTTTTGATTTGTTGTGTTCTGGAGTTCTCCCCATCTTGTAGTGATATATTTTTGATTAGGTGTGCGCAGGTGTTTGCGGGTGAAAATCGTTTCTGCTGATTTTGGTAATTTCGGGTGTGTGGATGAGAAACGAATCTAAACCCTAAACAATGCACTGCAAGGGAGTACTTTTGATTCGAGAGATCAATCTGTACAATCCTGGCCTAAACCAAGAAATGGTCGTTCCAGGCTTGCTTCCGTCACAAAGTAAAGGAGAAGGGTTGGTCTTAGGGAGGGAAGCCAAGAGAGTGTTGAGACCAGAATCGTTGATTCTGAAGGTGTGGTTGTTTATGACTTGTATCTGAAAGTAGAGCTGGCTAGCAGAATGGAAAGCTACCAGGTGAATTCTAGATAATGTATTGTTGCCGACCAAAACTTGTTGTTTGGTGAAAATAGGTGAAGCCTATTTATACAAGTCATATTGAAACGTACCCTGGTCTCGTAAGAAGTGGAAACGATTGAGTGGTGGAAGAAAAGAGTAACGTGTAACCGTCAGACGTTATGCTTCCATGATGAAGGAAGTGAGTTCGTGTAACCGTCAGAAATTATGCTTCCATAATGAAGGAACTGAATTCATTTACATAGTTACTTTTCACCACCACTAATTGTCCCACTTCATGACACTTTCTTGTAACGGGTGCATTGCACGCCGCACTTTGTAAGCCGCCAGACCAGTACCCTGATGAGCATCCCCCAGTTTGTGACATGTTTGATGTCTCGAGTGTTTTCGTGGAAAACATGTAGCACTTCGCTACGTGTGGCAAGTCAAAGTCAAGGGACTTTCCCCAGGAAAATAACATGTAATGCTATTAGGCTTGTTTTGGATGGTCGCCTAAAACTTGCCACAGGTTTGTCAGTTCGGCGGCGAACTTCGATGGCTGAGATCGCATCTCATGAAGGAGGGTAGCAGTTGATTATGGATACCTTGTGTTGGCGCCTGATAATGGCGCGGTGGCGTTTTGGTATACGCCAATGGAAATATGGCATGGATGGCATGGCTCGTGCATGCCAGTGGCACGGTGGTGCAAGTGGCGCCTGGCTAGCCATAGCCACTAGATTTAGGCAGCTGATCGCCTGAAACTTGCCACAAGTCTGTCAGTTCGGTGGCGAACTTGGATGGCCGAGATTGCATCTCATGAGGAAGGATGTCCATTGATTATGGCTGCATCTTGTTGTATAGCGGAGTGGCGCCATTGGCATAACGGCGCCTGGTGGAGCCATGGATAGCGGCATGGCGGCGTGCTAGTAGCCTTGGTATAGCGGCATGCCAGTAGTCGTGTCATAGTGGCATGATAGTAGCCGTGGTATAGCGGCATGCCAGTGGTGTTGTGGCATGGCCATGTCTGTTGCGTTATAGCATGGCCAAAGCTAAGATTTGGCTCAGTGGCCAAAGTTAGGAAATGGTGGCATGACCAAGGCTAGGGTTTGGCGGCATGGCCAAGGCTAGGGTTTGGCGGCATGTCCAAGGATAGGGTTTGGCGACATGGTGTTGGACCCACATGTGGCGTGGAAACACTGGCCATGTTGCCACATCAATCCCATCGCTCTGGGGAACGTTATTTGGCTTTGGTTGGCGTAGCAACCTTGCCCAAATTAAGGTTTGGCATGTCGAAACCCTAATTAGTGCGTGTGGCATGCTGCCGCGACATGGAGATACTTTTGTGCAAATGACGCCATAGCTATGCCAAAGGAGTTATGGCAAGGCCATAGTGTGGAAACGTCCACTGGAGTAGGGATTGCAGTGGGTGGCTATGATATGGTGCCAACCTTAGGGCTTCCCGGGTCCCACACGGCTCGTGGCATGTTGTGGGGTCGAAATGACATGATTTGTGCCACGACTGAAAATTAGGGCTATGGTTAATACATATGCGTGCTTTTGACCCGAAAACCCTAATCTTAAGATTTTCATGGCGTTGTCCACGAACAGGAGGTAGGTTAGCACATATGGCGCTATTTATGGCAAGGTGCCACGAAGTGGCATGTTACTGCGGCAGAGTGGCATCTTGGCATGTTAACGTGGCAGAGTGGCATGTTGGCATGTCGATCAATATGTTGTTGTGACATGGCGCGTTTGGCTTGCCAGTTAGTATGGTGGCGCGGTAGGGTGCGTTTGGCCTTTAATGTATGGTGGTAAGTTTAGAGCGACTTGATTGTACAAGAAAAGGGGTCGGCCAAACATAAGGCGCGGCTACACTTCTGGTGAGAGTGTGTCGGCTTTAGAGCGACCTGATTGGTCGATTAAAAGAGGGTCGGCCAAGCATGGGCGTGGTTACACTTTTGGTGAGAGGGTGGCGGCTTTAGAGCGACCCGATTGGTCGATGGAAAATGGGGCCGACAAGTATGGGCCCAGCCACAACTTATGTGCGTGTGGCGAGTTTAAAGCGACCTGATTGGTCGAGGGAAATATGGCCGGTTTTAGGATGGGGAGTGGCCAATGGAAAATGGCGCCAAGGCATGGCCACGCCTCCCTATTTTCTGACTATGGGCAAGGTTTTGCACCTCCTAATCCATGGAGGATTAATTACCTAGTTTGGCTAGGCTTAATTTCGACAAACAAGGTCTGATATACTGCGCGAGGCGCAAAACCCTAACTTTTGCAAGTTAGTCAGGGAAATTGATTTGAATTCTGTGTGTTGACACAGTGTTCTTTTAAGTTCATTGCTAGAGAGCAGCATGCTTTTATGATTTAATATCTTATGTAAAATACCTTATCCTTGATATTCGAAAACGTGCTACTCTGCTGCGAGTGAACACAAATTGTCATGCCATATCAACGTTAAGGGTCCAGCCGGAGAACATAGCATATAAGGCATTCAAAGGAACTTATGTTAAGTGAATATAGGCAAGGCGCCGAAATTTACAGAACGTCTGGGATGGTTGTTACATGCTCCAGTCTGGATAATTTCATGTAAATATATTGAACAACTCAATAAATGTGCCAGTGGAGATATTAACACTCATGGATTCGTTTCCTCGCAGAGTGACGTCACATCAGATGCAAGGTTTTACAAATTTAATCCTGAGCTAAAAACCACCATCAACAGTAGGGTTCGCCCTTCACCGTCCGGTCAAATTGGAAAGCCTAGGTCCTCCTATATTCGGCCAATCAGGAGCCATAGTAACTACCTGCTGCTCGTCTATTATTCTAGCCAATCAGATCGTCGGTAGCCTATATGTTCCGCTCCTAGTGATTGGTCAAAGTGGTATAGTCAAGCTCGTTAATTCTATTAAGGAATTGGATCTTTAGATTGTTTGTAGATCTAAAGTTCCGAAAAGGTACAAGTATCTAAACTCATTCTCGACATCAAATGTTGTCAAGATGAGATAAGAAAATTAAAAGCATAAAATCATAAACTGAGAGATAAACTCAATTGCTTTGGAAAATCATCACCTGGTTTGTATGCATCAAAAGGCAAGGAGACAAGGTTAAATAAATTTATATAATCTAGACCCAAAAATCGGAATACTTCTGGTGTTTGCTTCCAATGCAAACAAAGAGGGCATTATCAAAAGCAATGTCCTGATACTATACAGAGAGGGAGACTCTATAGACCAAAAATTCAAGATCTAAGTCTAGATCAAAAATCTTTATAAAAGGGAGAATAAAATTATTGGACATCAAGATCTTACATCAAATTTGAGCAATGAACCAAATAGTTCAATCATAATGTCTCCTCAAATCTATAAGAATGTTGAAATCTTCAACGGAAGAAAATTCAACAACCAAAAAATGACAACCTAACTGGTTATCATGGATCCTTACTTGTTACCCTAAAAAAGTATACAATAAGGATATTATTGTAAACATTTGGATAAAAATATTTCTAATAATGATTTTTCAGTTAAGAATTTAATTCAAATAATATTCTCAAAGATTTTGAGAAAAAGTTCTCGAACTTATAAGAGGGAAGACCTATTACTTCATCTTATAGAGATTTGACAGAATGTCTACCTCTAGCTGCAACTCTCGAAAAACTGAAAAAGTATGGACTATATTGTTTCCTAACAAGAAACTTCTTCTAGAGTCTTCTGATGGTGATTCAGATTCATCTCCAGAACTTCATCAAGATGTTCCTAGTGAAAAAATCTCTTCAATCATTGATGATTTTATCAAAAACCTTTCACTAAAATTAGATCTAATTTTGTGTGAAGTAAGGAACATGGAAAAGGATTTGCGAAAGGAAGTAAAGGAAGTCAATGACAATGTTGTTAGTCCTGAATCAAGATTAGTAATCATAGAAGATGATTGGAATCCTGTGAAGTCTTTTAATCCAGCTTCAATTTTGAAGGAAACTCTAAAAGAATAAAATTAGAGATTCAAAAAAAGAAAATATACATCAGTTTTTGATTTCTTTCAATAATTGTATAAGGTCTATTTTGAATAAAACTATCTATTATTTATGAATAAAATTATTAGTTTATATTTTTTCTTGTGATAGTTTTTCGACTTCACAGCCTGTGCTTGAATGCTTTATATTATTGCTATGTATGTTTATGGGATGTTTGATTTCGGTTTTCATAACCTTGATATTCGATCTCATATGGTGTGAACCCTTATGGTTTGGGTGACTTTTTGATTTAGCAGGATTAAGTTCTATCCCATGTTGGTAGGCTTTATCAAAGGATCATAAGGGGTTCTGATTGAAACTAATATGTGAAAAAGTCACAATACGTTGAATCTTTTTGGTTTTGCATAAAAACATATGTGTTTCGGGGTTTCAACTTTTGCATCACATTAGTTAAAACTGGTTTTCAACCTTTCTCTAGTAAAGGTTGATTTTTTTTGTTGTTCTTTTGTCTTGCGAGAGGATGACAACACAACGGGGGATAGTTCTAATGTGAACTTGCGATTAATGACATATTTTTCTAAGGAGAAGAGGATGCGGAACTTGAGGTAACGAATTTTTTAGTTAATCGTTTTCCTGTTTAAGAAAAGCCTGATTTTATTGCATATATTTATTGCTTTTTCTTAAGAAAATTTCGGTACAATTGATGTTTATTCCATTAATTGTGTATGGATGTGTATGTGATTCAATTTCATCCGGTTAAGAAAAACTATTGTTATCTTGCCTTATTTGGTTCTGATTTCACCGCAATTTTTTCCGGTTAACAAAGACGTGCGGATTGAAAATCTACGTATCTTACCTTTAGGAGGAGTATTAGTTTTGTTATTATAATGTCAGCAACGCCATTTATGGATTGAATGTATACAGGTTATTGTGCTGTTGAAACTTGGAATCAAGAGAATGTGTAATGAATTCTTGTAATTTTTTTATCCATATGATGTAAGAGTTTTGTCACTAAAATTGACAAAGAGGGAGATTGTTAGAGCATAGCTCGGCTGAACCCACCAAGCGTTGGTATGTCAAGGTTGGTTGTCATATTTTGGTGAATCAAAACTCATTTAAAGAGTCGCTTGATTATTTAATAGAGTCAAATTCGTATAGGTTAGCTAGAAAGTTAATAGGATATGAGACTTACAAGTATTACATGAAGACTTGAAGAATGTGAAGAAGTAAAGAGCTACAACGACGACATCATCCTTCCGCTTGAGGTTAGTAATATTTGACTTGAACCGTTTCATTCCTAACGTATATTTCAAGTCGTGCATATTGAAAAGATAACTGCGAAGCTGTGGATGATTATACTCTAGTTAGACATAATATTAAGGAATTACAATACGAAGTATAACGTCTATCTTTTGAACTTCGTATATAAGACATCGACATAATCGTATGAATGCTATTGTGATTATGTGCATGGGTGAATATTTCGTCTTAGGAAACAATGTTTTACATTCATTTAAAGGAAGTACAATTCATAAACTTGTTTTATGAATCGAAAGGGAAATCTCTAGGCTTATTGGTATTATTATTCATTGCAAATCTTTGGATTACCAATATGTGTGTTTAGTATAACCGCTCATAACTTTTTTATGTAACTTGGTAAAACTATTCACATGGCCTGACTTTTGTATTGGTACGACTTTTATTAGTGAAACCGATCCTAAGTAATCACCTGAGATGGTATGATCGATATTTGTATTGGTGTGACCATTCCTAGTCATTGGGGAACCGATCCTAGAACTTGGTTGGGACTAATCACAAGATGTGTAATCGATCCTTGTAGTACGTTAACAAGTTTTAGTAATTGGTGTGACCGATCCTATAACTTGTGCAACCGATCATAAGTATGTAGCATAAATAAGTGGTATCCGATCCTGGTACTTAGTTAACAATATTTTGGAAGCTAATGTGACCGATCCTTGGAGGTAGAACCAAAATTTGTTTTGGTAGAACCGTTAAACCCATGAATGGTGATTGAATATTTTTGATTAATCACACAGTTCTTGGAAATCAGATGAACCAATCCTAAACTCGTTTGGAAGTGTGGCAAATCGGTTCCAATACTGTAAATATGAAAAAAGATTTACAAATTAAAGATGTCGACATACTTTGAATATGTGCAATAACTCTTATCTTTTATTGTTTGAAGATATTCCTTAATAGCTAAAGGAGAATCCCATATCGAAATAAATTGAGAATCTTTTAATTAAGGTTTTTGGTTTTATATGCTTTTAATTTCTAGCAATTAAAATGCATAACTTTAGAAAATAAAAAGTAATAATGTGCATTTACTAATTGGAGATTTTCTACTGAGATTTCGATGAATATTTGGACAAAGCATTTCCTGGAATTATGGAAACCGAATTTGGAAATATATTGCATATCTTGAGAATATTTTTGGTTTTGGAAATTCCTTGGTGTCCAAACTTCCTTGACTATAAATATTGAAGTTTTCATTTCGAGGAAAATAATCCTCAGAGCTAGCAAAACTACCTAGTTGTGTTGTTACTATTGGAGCCGTCTATTCGGAGAGGAAAGTACCCTAATTAGGCGAAATCTCTTACGACCGCTCGTTTTAAAGACTTCTTTGGGATTGGGAAGCTCTACGAGTACCGTTGGTGGGAAACTAGATAATTGCAGTTTATTATTAGTTTTCGGTTGATTTGATTGATTAGTGGTTGTTGAACTTTGATTGCACCTAGTTTGTTTATGCTTGAGAATCTTCTCTTCTGATATAAGATTCAGTCAAACTAGATCAAAGTTTCGACGGGGATCTTTAGACTGTTTGTAGATCTAAAGACGTCTTGTGATAATCCATTGTTAACAGACTCCGTTCTATGTGTGATTGATCACAAGAGATTTAAGTTGATCGTGTGCAGGTGTTTATTGAAGATCTAAGAAGATTTGAAGACGAAGAAGATTTCTGATTTTGGTTCATAATCTTTGGTGTGCATAAAACTTGATCGGCTGGGGATCCATCTATAATCAGTTTATCTTTGTGATAACCTTGATTGATTAGTTGAGTAGATCGGCATCAATACGTTTATTTGTGATTCGAAGTATTGATTGCAAAGTCTTGAGAATTACTTTTGTAGTTGTTATTGGATAGATCTAAGAACCTGATAAAGGAGTTTATTGGGATAAACGGAAAAGCCTTTTGTCAAACTCATATCACTTGTTTGAAAAGAGTTGTTACCGAACAAATTTGTTGTTCCTTTACTGTTTGGAATACAAACCAAAGGAATTGTTCCAAGTGCGTCACTTATTACAAGTTGGAGGCGCAGGGATACAGACGAAACTAGGTGAACTATAGTTTTAGTTGCAGGTCTTAACTATACGAAGTTGGTTTAGATTTTGTATAGCGGCTTAATCCTGAGAGTATTCAATTTCAGACAAGGTCCCGGGGTTTTTCTGCATTTGCGGTTTCCTCGTTAACAAAATCTTGCTGTGTCTTTTTCTTTTCTATTTATGCAATTGTAATTGTTTTTATTATAATTAGAAGTAAAATACACAAACGCTAATTCCTATTTACTTGATATCAATCCTATTGTGTTTGGTTAAGTCCGAACCTATTATCAAGTAAACATACTTCGTTGTTGTATTGTTTCGATCTTGTATCCATAGTCAATCACCCAAGTTATCTTGTTGTCATATTGTCTCGATCTCGTATCCATAGACAATCACACGAAGTGTGAACCGATTAGTTGTATTGTCTCGACTCAGTCCATAGACAATCACTTTCGAAAAAAGGACTTATAGGTGGAAAATTTTTAGATTGAGGTATATTTGGGTACCCTCGTCTTTTCACATTTCTTTCTCGGTTTGTCCCGTATAAGAAACTCAAAACAGTAAACCAAATAATGAAGACAATTGTTGATGAAGTACGGTTTGATAATTAAGAATTTGATGAACCAATTTTTGTGCTTCTCAAAGAGTGACCACTAATTTCCTACTCGTTTGAACTAATTCCAACAAAATTTTAGATACTCTCACGGAATCACAGGAGCGAAAATCTCTATACCTGGTGAGTCATGAGAGGAATTTTCTTTTGAGTTATTGTTGGACTACCTTCAAAGCTTTAATTGAATGCTTAATCTTGTAGATTTTACAAACCCTGATTTTTTGACATTGTAGATAGTGCATCCCAAACTTTCAGTTCCTTAGTTCACTTCCCTTAAACACATCTTTTCGTGTTGTTCTTCCTGATTCCTTAAATCACCCGTAATTAGCCAAACTTGAAGAAACCTATCGAAAAATAAACTTCCTCTGAGAGGCGTAAAATGGACAACTAGCTAGATATCATATTTCATTCGAAATATATATTTTCGTTTAGGAAAAATAATTGACAAGAAGCTATTTATTATAGATGTAAGTTAGAGGGGTCAAGAGAAGTCATTGATCAGGTCTATCATATTAATAAACTAGCCCGCGCAATTATGCGGGTTTACTGAGCTTGTCAATAAATAATTATAAATATTTGTTCTTTTTTAAGTCGCTATAAGTGTCTACTTTGACTTTGGTCAATGAGAATTAAAAAGTTTAGTCTTTCGGCTAGCAAGAAGAAAAGCTTCAAAAGTATCGTGCTTTCATTTTAGAAATTTATACGTGCTAATAGTTAAACAGTTCATTCATTTATTTATAAAATCTCGAAATCACTGCAGTTAAACTTATGAAATCCATGTATTATGACTTTAGCAAGAAGAAGTTTTCCTTATATTAGGATGCAAAACCTCAAAAGTATCGTGCTTGATTTCTTTTTAAAAATTTACACGTGTTGGTAGTTAAATGGTTCATTTATCTGTAAAATCTCGAAATAATCGTAATTCAACTTATGAAATCTATGAAATTAAAATTTCAAAACTGTGTCAGAACAGTTCCATGTTAATATGCATGACAATTACGTGCACATTCATTCGCTCTTTTTTGCAGATGTTCTTGCTTTCTCTTTACATGTAGCTTATTTCCTTCTGGGCGGATTTTTCGAAGAAAAAAGATCGCCCGTTTCTATATCATATTTTTGTTTCGAAGTCTCCTATGAATTGATGGAGAACATAAATTTCCAAAATCAGTCTGATTTTGATGTTCTTGGTCTCTTCTATTTTCATTCTTAAAGCCTTCGCCTCAGGCGTGGTTTTGAGCCGCCTACTTTGGAAAGAATTTAGCTAGATTGGGAACTTTCTAAAACAAGTAATGTAGTTGCAGGAAATCCTACACTAAACCCCTCGTATGATTTTATTATTAATCAATTCATTTTAGGTTTAAACTCTTTATTTTATTGAACAATCTTTGAATATTCTTACAAGAAAAGATAAAGAAATCAAGAATGATCTCTGTTCTAGACTTTCTCTCTCCTATTTACTTGTTTCTTACTCAAAAAAAATCTCTCTCTCTTCTTTACAACTCGAACGACTATTTATAAGAAAATACATAGTGGATGACAACTAATCTGTCCTTTATTTTCGGATATGATCTGCGATATTCTCACAACCTTACAATTGTTAATTTCGCAAACTCTCTAATCTTCGCAGGACTATCACATCTTTCTCGTGATTTTAGATGACGTCATTTAATCTGTCATTTCTGAAACTGTTCTGCGACGCTATTATGCTGTGTCATTGATAATTTCGATGAAACATTATCATTGCGAGATTCTGATCATACATCTTGCCTCTTCTCATATCTTCTCTGAAAGTAAAGAATGATATGAGAAATGCCGCAGCTGCTCATCTTTTCATATTCTACATTTATCACACGTCTTCTGTAACCGCAACTTTTCAACCGCTCACGTCTCTTCGTCTTAATGGTGTTTATTTCTTCGAGTAAAGAAAATAACCTTTATATATTCATCTTACTCTTCTTTCTATTTTTCTTTTTACTTTCTCTTCTATTTTTATTATCTCGTCTCTGCAATTCTGTTATTCTTCTGCAAGTTCTGCTGCTGTAACTTTTTCTTCCTTCAATCCTTTTACTATCCATACATTCCCATACTCTATATTCAAACATGGCTCCAAGTGTTCATAGATATGAGAAGAATTTACAAGATGTCCAAAAAGATCTTGCTGATAAAGGTTTCACACTCTCCACCATTCCTGGTGAGAATGCCAAATCAATTCTTTCTGTCAAGATTTTCTCTGATCAATATTGTGATGATCAATCAATCATAATTTCGCTAGGTAAGATTCTCGTAGGTCTCCCCATCCCTCTTTATAATCCAGATCTTCCTTTATTTTATGAAATTCTCGCTCATTCGGGATTTTCGCGAGCCATCTTCCAACTGAGTGGGGACTGCATCCGTCTGATGCTAGAGTTCGCTAATCGTGGTGCTGGTAGAGGATCTCTGTACTCCAAAGAACTTAGGGATCCTAAGTTCGCAAACCTAGAGATAGTTGCTGAGAAGTATACAATGGCGAATTTCTTTGAGAACTATGAACTTATCTCCATGAAGAAAGAGAATACTCGCTGGGGTATTCTCTTAAAAAGGAAAGATAATATTGATGAAGCAAAAGTTCTCATGCAAGATATTGACTGGCATTCTGGTAAAAACACAACTCCTCGCCAATATAAAGATGATAAATGGTGTGTTTTTCCTTTGATGCTAAAGGGACCCTACATTGCTGGGTCAAATATTCTTCCTGCGAATCTCGCTGCTTATCAACCTTGGGTTTTCTCTTGGCCCGAGAAGGAGAAAGAGGTATGTTTCTCCCCTTTAACTCATTTTATATTTCTTTATTGATTTTTATTATTCTGTTCGCTAACTCTTGCGATATTCCGCAGATCCAAAAACTGAAGGATAGTTATAACATGACTGGGAAATCTAGTACTCTGTTAGCTCTTCGCTCATACACAAATGAGGTAAGAAATTTTCTCTTATGATTTTAAATAGTACTGTTACTTCCATGCTTCCATTTCTTATTTCTATTTGTGTGTGAAGATTATTGCTGAAGCAGAAGAATCTGCTGATGTTGCGAAGATTGGTGATAAAGGGAAAGGTGCTCTTCGCAAGGAAAAATCAACTGGTCCTCCTCCAAAGAAAAGGAAAGTTCGTTCTTCTTCCCCTTCAAATATCCCTCCTCACGAAAATTCTGAAAGTGATAAGGGTGATGAGGACAACGATGATATTGCTGCAAGTGAAGATTCTCCACCTGAATCTTCTATGGCTAAGTTATCTGGCCTCTTTTCTGATTCTCTACAAGGAATGGGAGATAGCCAATTCGCAGATACCTATAAAGCTCTCGCTACCCTTTACGATGTTCCTTTACTGGATGGTGATAGCTCTCTTCGTGGAGTTTCTAGATCAGTGACTCCCGATTTTTTGCATTCTCTCAATAGTCTGGTATATTTGTATCCTTTTACTTCTTCATTGTTATAATTCAAAATTTCTTTATATATTAATATTTTTTCACAGGCTGGAAAAGTTTCTTTTATTGTTGCCTCAGATCTAGAGAGAAGAAGTGAAAATCTTGAAAAGAAGAATCTTCAATTTCGCAAAAAGAATGAAGAATTGGAAGCTGAAGTTAAAAGTCTTCGCGAGAAAAATAGACAATTAGAAATTGAATCTTCCTCGTATAAGAACAAAATTTCTAGTCTTCAGCAAGCTAATAATCAGCTTTACGGTATGTTACTTTTCTCTTTTTCTTTATTCATTCATCCTGTTGTTTTATCTTATTTAAATGATCCTTTTTGCAGACATTTATGGTCTTTCTGATGAAGCTACCCTTCTTCGCTCATTTCCTAATGCCTTGGATAATGATACCCTTCTTGAACGTCTTAACAATTCCTTAAATAGCTTCTCAAATGATAGAATTTCATCTCTTTCTCTAAATGAACTTAGATCTAAATTTCGCCTCTTAGAAATTGATCATAGATCCAGTTTAGGCTTAGCCAACATTTAATAAGCGTCTCCTTATTGATTCCAAAGAGAAAACCAATGAGTTAAGAACCAAAATTAGCGGTCTCATAGATGATAAGGATCGTATCTCTGATCAAGGTGCCAAGGCTTTGGCGAAATTCCAAGAGGCTCTCCTTGAAGTTCAACTTGAGCGAGATGAAGCTAACCGCAAGAATATTGAACTCTGCGAAAGGGAAAATCAAATTCGTTCTCGTCTTCTCATAAGTAGTGAGGATGAATTTGTCTGGGCTGCGAAAATTTTAGATGATGCTAGAAAAGATTTAGGCGTAAATGTTAGTCTCCAAGTTGAACATACAGCCTTGATTAGAGATATGATTTCTGACAGAGAAGGTTAATCTCTTCTTTACTAATCTTTTGCTTCTTATGAATTTCATCAAGTTAATAATTGATTGTCTTTTGTTCGCAGATTCTGAAAATAATATCGTGAAAAGATTGAAGAACTTGAAGCTGAAAAGGAGGAACTCGCAAAGAATCTTTCTTCTCGCAACGACAAGTATTCTAGATTAAGAATCAAATCAAGATCACTGTTGCGAATTTTAAGAATGATGCTATGCATTTTCGCAATCAAACCATCCAAATGGTTTGTGATGATCATAATATCCCACATTCTGATTATCCTTGTCTTTTAGAAGAAATCCCACAGAATACTCCCAGTTTGATTATCTCTGATAGCGAAGCTGACGATGAAGAATCTGATAGTGATGGAAGTTCTGATGGTGATGAAGATTCTGACGCATGAAGAAGGAAACAAGTCTGATGAAGATAATGAAGGATTAACCAAGAAATAGTCTTTATTTCTTTCTTTGATTCTTTGTAATACTTGTACATTTATTTCTTCTTTCTGTATATTTGTGTTTCTTTCATTTTGACCTGCATAATTAAAACAATTCTTCTTTGCAATACAGTTAATCAATATAATCATTAATTCTTGAATTTTGAGTAAATCTATATAACATAATTTTCTAATTTCATACATTCCCATACTTGCCTCTGTTATTTGAATCCAAATGAGAGATTTCATAAAAAATTCTTATTGTATAACTTCGCAATTTGCGAAGTGAATTTTGTTTCTTTTCAAAATCTCATTCCTGTGTGGTCTTATTTTGCCTTCCTAATTAAAGGTCTTATTATGCCACCTCTTGTCATTGCGACAAAATCGCAGGACGTCCTTGCACTTTCATGCAAAAACCCATTGATCTTGCCTTAACTTTTTCTTTTGTATTATGGCCTCTTCAGGAATGTTGCGACAATATGACAGGCCTAAATATTCTTGCGAAAATAAAGCCCCATGACATTGCCGTCTTGCGACGAAATCGCAGGACGTCTTCGCACTTTCATGCGAAAACCCATTGATCTCGTCTTATCTTTTCTTTTGTATTATTGCCTCTTCAGGATTGTTGCACAAATATGACAAGCCTTAATATCCTTGCGAATAAAAAGCCTCATGACATTTGCGTCTTAAGACACTTATCAGCTCCCTAATGGAGGGTGCCGCCCTTATCTCCCCCTGGTTGCCCCTTCAAGGAGGCGTACTTCTACCATACAAGGTTAGCTCCTCCCATCCAGTCTTAACAACAACCAGTTGTTTTCGCGCCTCTTATCCCTTTTACCTATAGGGCTTATGGTTACGAGACTGCACCCTAAGTGGGGTTTTCTTCAGGCCGAGTGCAGTATAAGCCAAGACTTGTCAAGAATGGCAAGGACGCTTCAAACGCCCCCACTTGACTCAACCGTGTACCTCGGCGCCTTGATCAGATTCACTCCTTGGGAGAGTCCTTATTACCTTAGTCGCCCAACCTAAGTCATATGCTTAAGTGAGAATCCAAGGTGCCTCTCCCGGATGGGCTTTATTGACCCCAAATCTCCATGACTCAGGTTCCGGTGGCGGTGTAGCCTTTCCCTGAGCCATGCTAGGTACCCCCTTATATGACGTACTTTAGGTCTTACATTTGCCTCTTGCGAAATTGTATTCGCGAACTAGGGTGTACGCCATAAAGGTTCGCCTCTTTCTCTTTTGTCATTCTTCTCTGATTATTTTCTGTAAAATTCATTATCTCTGCGAGAGTCTCGCAAATCATTATATTGTATCTGAATTTCGCAATCTCAATTTTGTTGTTCAATCAAATGTATTTTTGAGAATTTTACTTATTGCGAGAATCGCAACAACTTAATCATTCATACATTTCTTGTTTTTATTACCTTTGCCATCCTCTGCTTCTTTATTATTTTCTGCTACTGCTTCCTTGGTAGTGGTATGTTCATCATTTTTATTCTGAGCTAGCATTAATTTCGCAACATCTCTTCTCCTTTCCTTTCGATTGTATCCACCATCAACCTCTCACTTCTTTGTACATCTTTGATTTTGTGTCGCCAGTTTTCCTTCTTGTTTGCTCTTCCTTCGCAAGATTCTATCTCAGTTTCGTAACATCTCTTTCCTTCACCCAATCTCCCTTTATGATTCCTACACCATTGGGGTGAGGGAATTTGATGCATGGTGGAAAGTTGAAGCTACACCTAGAATCCCATGTAGCCAAGGTCGACCAATTAACGCATTGTAGGGTGATTCTACATCAACGACACAGAATGAGATTTCAGAAGATATTCCCTTCAATGGAATTCGCATAGTAACCTCCCCTTTAGGCTTGTTAGCAGTACCATTAAAACCATATATCTTATATGTTGATGGTATAAGATCATCATCTCTTCCACCCATGGTTTTATAAGTATGATAAAATAAGATGTTCACAGAGCTTCCAGTATCGACTAGAATTCTATTGATTGCCCATGAATCTTCAGCTTCATCATCCTCATCTTCTTTTGGTTTTGGATTAATTTCTAATTTTATTACCAATGGATTGTCATGCACCTCTTCTCCTTCGGGAATTTCTTCTGCGTAAAAGAAATGATTGTTTCTCCGCCATTCCTCTAGTGCGAGATTTTCGCAATATTCATAATTTCTCTTCCATCATTATCTCTTGCGAACACTCTACTCAAAACATTATCATGAAAATCTTCAATTGTCTTATATGAATGTACGATAGAGTGACAGAATAGATTTTTTGCTTTTGCACCAACTTCTATGAAGAATGTTTCTTTCTTTTTCATCGTATTCACTTTGTGATGTTCTGGTGGTGGTGGTAATGGTTGAGATTGCGGATGCCCTACCAGAAAGTCGTTTAGTTTTCCTTGATCTATCATTCTCAAAATAATTCTTTTACATTTCTGCAATCATTTGTGGTATGTCCATGAAAATGATGATAAGAACAAAATTCATGACTTCTGTGGTTTGGAGGTGGTTCCGTTCCCATGTTCCATGGTGTTGGTATATTTTCCATCAAATTATAGCTTCCCATATCTTCTCCACACTTGCATTTAGAGGTGGCATCTTGATTTCTTCCCATATACCTTGTGACTCCTTGTCCTTATTAAGTTTTGGTCTTTGACCTCCATAAGTTTCTTGCGGTTGATCGAGTCTTTGAATCTTGTTATTTCCTCCCGATTGTAGAAATTTCTTTCTCTTTCATACTCTTCTTGATCTCGGCTCCCCATAGCTACCAATTTCTGCTGATTGTTACTTGTCACCTTTCTCTTGTTGTACTTGCGAAGTATTCGCCACTGTGTTTATTAGCTTGGGTAATAAGCTTGCATTCGCTGTTTGTGAGCTGGTGTTCGCAACTGGATATGATTCCATTTCATTTTGCCTTTCCTCTAAGCAATGTATTCTTCTTGAAGTTCTCGCAATTCAGTCATTGTAATCGTATTCTTGACTCTGAAAATTTGGACATACAATAGGTTTGTTGCAAACATAGCATTGATAAATGATAATATGAGATATCTCTCATCTACACGGCCAGCCATTTCGCTACACATAGTTCTCCATCTTTTAGTCAAGTGTTTCAAACTTTCGCCAATCCTTTGTTTTAATCCAAACACATCTTCTATACCAGGTCGTGAGGAATTATTACTTATATATGCCCCAAGAATGTAGTCTGCAAATGATTGAAGGAGGTTATTGTATTCTTTGGTAAACCTTCAAACCATTTTAACGCTTCTCCTGTTAAGCTGGATGCGAAATATTTGCACAATACCGCATCATGATTTTCCCATTGTAACATGCACCTCACATAGCTTTAATGTGTGAATTGCACAAGTTGTTCCATCAAAAATGCTGGTTAATGCGGGAAATTGCATTTCGGTGGTATTCCTCCTAATTGTACTTCCCTTGTAAATGGAGTTTTCGCAGCTTCTTCTATTGCTTCATCCAATTGTCTTCTACCTACTTCTCCTCTGTTATTTAGCATTCCTCTCATTTCTTCTAATTCTTTCAAGATTTGTTTATTTACACCTGAATCTTGATCCATTGGTCTCTTTAATTTTGCTTCTCTTCTTCTGCGTTCACGTCTATCTTCTCTTGCGAAATTTTGCATCTCTTCTTCATTATCCTCATCTCGTCTTCTTCTGCGATTCTCTTCCTCATCCTATCTTGAATTCGCAAATGATGATGTCCTTTCATTTTCCCCTCCATAATTTTGTTCATTTCTTATCAATTCAATTCGCTGTCTTTCAGCCATTCTCTTTACTCTATCATACTCCTCATTGAGATTATCGTTATTCCGGTTTGTGTACGCCTTCTTTCTCGATTGTCATGATTGTTCTGGCGAATTGTCTCCTGAAGCTCTTGTTCTTCTTCCATTTCCGCTCTCAATCTTTCACGTTCGCAGATTAAACGTGCTTGTTCAGCATAATGTCTTTCAATTTCTTCTTCAATTGTCTGTTGATTTCTTTGAGTTTCTCTCACATGTAAAATTCTTCTTCCTTCCTCTTGATTTCCTTCGCCATCTTGGTTATTTTGTCCTGATTTTGCCGTTCTCTTGATTTCCTCCAATTTTCCCATCATCAAAAGTTTCATTTTGTGGAATGTAACGATCATCAGTTCTTTCTCTATTTTCGCGATATTCTTCATTAGGATTTGATATTTCTTCTTGAATATTGTTTCCAGCATTGATTGTGGGTGAATTTCGCCTCATTTCTCTTCTAGTCGATCTTGAATATGATTTTGTAATACTTCTCGATCTTCTATTCTGTAGTCTTATATTCTCCATCCTTAATTCGTGATTTTGCCTTGTTAAATTTGCACGTTTCTTCTGCCTCAGCTCTTCTTTCTTCATGTATTCTTCGTCTCAATGTTTCTAACGCTCCAATTTCCTCACCTCCATGAATTATTCCTTCATCTGCTTCTTGATTTCTCTCTTCCTGTCTATAATTTCTATTTTGTTGCTCTTCTTCTATTTTCTTCTTCTGCTGAATTTGATCGCCAAGTGTGTACTCACCCTGTCATAATCTGTATTCCTCTCTTGAACTAGTGTTTGTTGAATTGGCGGTTGAATTTGATTTTCTCTATTATTTCTCATTCTAGTAGATTCTCCCATTTCACTTCTTTCTCTTCCAGCAATTCTTTTGCTTCTTCTAATAGTAGTCGGTTGTTCGGATGTATTTCTTCTTCTAGCCATTTCTTCAATGCTAACAGTATTGCAAGAAATTATGAAAAATTCTTAATCAATCACTTTAAATTTTCACAAATCTCAATATCAATCTTTAGCTTTTTCTAGAATAATCTTCAACTCGTCCCTGTTTCTAGCGCCATTATGTAGTTGCAGGAAATCCTACACTACACCCCTCATATGATTTCATTATTATCAACTCATTTTAGGTTTAACTCTTAATTTTTATTGAATCTTTGAATTCTTACAGAAAAGATAAAGAAATCAAGAATGATCTCTGCTCTGACTTTCTCTCTCCTATTTACTTGTTTCTTACTCAAAAAGATCTCTCCTCTCTTTACAACTCGAACGACTATTTATAAGGAAATACATAGTGGATGACAGCTAATCTGTCCTTTATTTTCGGATATGATTGCGATATTCTCGCAACCTTACAATTTAATTTCGCAAACTCTCTAATCTTCGCAGACTATCACATCTTTCTCGTGATTTTATATGACGTCATTTATTCTATCATTTCTGAAACTGTTCTGCGACGCTAATATGCTGTGTCATTGATAATTTCGCTGAAACATTATCATTGCGAGATTCTGATCCTACATCTTGCCTCTTCTCATATCTTCTCTGCAAAGTAAAGAATGATATGATAAATGCCGCAGCTGCTCATCTTTTCATATTCTACATTTATCACACGTATTCTTTCGTCCATTTGTTTCTTGACACGTCTTCTGTAACCGCAACTTTTCAACCGCTCACGTCTCTTCGTCTTAATGTTCTTTATTTCTTCGAGTAAAGAAAATCTCCTTTATATATTCATCTTACTCTTCTTTCTATTTTTCTTTTTACTTTCTCTTCTATTTTTACTCTATCGTCTCTGCAATTCTGTTATTCTTCTGCAAGTTCTGCTACTGTAACTTTTCCTTCCTTCAATCCTTTTACTTTCCATACATTCCCATACTCTATATTCAAACATGGATCCAAGTGGTCATAGATATGAGAAGAATTTACAAGATGTCCAAAAAGATCTTGTTGATAAAGGTTTCACACTCTCCACCATTCCTGGTGAGAATGCCAAATCAATTCTTTCTGTCAAGATTTTCTCTGATCAATATTATGTTGATCAATCAATCATAATTTCTCTAGGCCAGATTCTCGCAGGTCTCCCCATCCCTCTTTATAATCCAGATCTTCCTTTATTTTATGAAATTCTCGCTCATTCGGGATTTTCGCGAGCCATCTTCCAACTGAGTGGGGACTGCATCCGTCTGATGCTAGAGTTCGCTAATCGTGGTGCTGGTAGAGGATCTCTGTACTCCAAAGAACTTAGGGATCCTAAGTTCGCAAACCAAGAGATAGTTGCTGAGAAGTATACAGTGGCGAATTTCTTTGAGAACTATGAACTTATCTCCATGAAGAAAGAGAATACTCGCTGGGGTATTCACTTAAAAAGTAAAGATAATATTGATGAAGCAAAAGTTCTCATGCAAGATATTGACTGGCATTCTGGTAAAAACACAACTCCTCGCCAATCTAAAGATGATAAATGGTGTGTTTTTCCTTTGATGCTAAAGGGACCCTACATTGCTGGTCAAATATTCTTCCTGCGAATCTCGCTGCTTATCAACACCTTGGGTTTTCTCTCTTGGCCCGAGAAAGGAAAGAGGTATGTTTCTTCTCCCCTTTAACTCATTTATATTTCTTTATTTTTTTTACTATTCGTTCGGCTAACTCTTGCGATATTTCCGCAGATCCAAAACTGAGGATAGTTATAACAGGACTGGGAAATCTAGTACTCTGTTAGCTCCTCTTCGCTCATACACAGATGAGGAAGAAATTATTCTCTTTGATTTTAAAGTACTGTTACTCCATCCACTTCTTTCTTATTTCTATCTGTGGTGTGAAGATTATTGCTGAAGTAAAGAATCTGTCTGATGTTGTGCGAAGATTGGTGATAAGGTAAAGGTGCTCTTCGCAAAGAAAAATAACTGGTCCTCCTCCAAGAAAAGAAAGTTCGTTCTTCTTCCCCTTCAATATTCCTCTTCCTCACAACGAAAATTCTGAAAGTGATAAGGGTGATGAGGACAACGATGATATTCTGCAAGTGAAGATTCTCCACCTGAATCTTCTATAGCTAAGTTATCTGGCCTCTTTTCTGATTCTCTACAAGGAATGAGAGATAGCCAATTCGCAGATACCTGTAAATCTCTCGCTACCCTTTGCGATGTTCCTTTACTGTATGGTGATAGCTCTCTTCGTGGAGTTTCTAAATCAGTGACTCCCGATTTTTTGCATTCTCTCAATAGTCTGGTATATTTTTATCCTTTTACTTCTTCATTATTATAATTCAAAATTTCTTTATATATTAATATTTTTTATATTTTTTCGCAGGATGGAAAAGCTTCTTTTGCTGTTGCCTCAGATCTAGAGAGAAGACGTGAAAATCTTGAAAATAAGAATCTTCAATTTCGCAAAAAGAATGAAGCATTGGAAGCTGAGGTTAAAAGTCTTTGCGAGAAAAATAAACAATTAGAAATTGATTCGTCCTCATATAAGAACAAAATTTCTAGTCTTCAGGAAGCTAATAATCAGCTTTACGGTATGTTACTTTTCTCTTTTCTCTTTATTCATTCATCCTGTTGTTTTATCTTATTTAAATGATCCTTTTTGCAGACATTTATGGTCTTTCTGATGAAGCTACCCTTCTTCGCTCATTTCCTAATGCCTTGGATAATGATACCCTTCTTTAACGTCTTAACAATTCCTTAAATAGCTTCTCAAATGATAGAATTTCATCTCTTTCTCTAAATGAACTTAGATCTAAATTTCGCCTCTCAGAAATTGATCATAGATCCAGTTTAGGTTTAGCCAACAGATTTAAGCGTCTCCTTATTGATTCCAAAGAGAAAACCCATGACTTAAGAACCAAAATTAGCGGTCTCATAGATGATAAGGATCGTATCTCTGATCAAGGTGCCAAGGCTTTGGAGAAATTCCAAGAGGCTTTCCTTGAAGTTCAACTTGAGCGAGATGAAGCTAACCGCAAGAATATTGAACTCTGCGAAAGGGAAAATCAAATTCGTTCTCGTCTTCTCATAAGTAGTGAGGATGAATTTGTCTGGGGTGCGAAAATTTTAGATGATGCTAGAAAAGATTTAGGCGTAAATGTTAGTCTCCAAGTTGAACATACAGCCTTGATTAGAGATATGATTTCTGACAGAGAAGGTTACTAACTCCTCTTCTTTACTAATTTTTTGTTTCTTATGAATTCTCATCAATTTAATAATTCATTACTGAAGGAAAAACAGTTACACAGAGTTATCCATCTCTAAAATAGAGTGGATTTATCTAGGTGGTTGCTCTGACCACACTTGATTACAAGCATATTTCTTGGCATATTTGGCTAGCCCATCTGCCGCTTCATTACTAGTCCTAGGAATAAAAGTACATTCAACATTACTAAGAGGTTCAATTATTCTACTAATATTCGAAAGAAGGTTATGATCCTGCATAAAACATTTCCAAAATTTGAAGTCACAACCTCAATGATAGTTTTGCAGTCACCTTCAATGATAATGTTGCTCCAAGCTTTAGTCTTGATTCATTCTACAACTTCTAACAGAGCTAAACCTTCAGCTTGTTCTGAGTCTCTTGCTTTTGTCACTTTCACCATGGCCTCCAAGCATCTTCCTGCACAAGTTCTTAAAATTAGACCAATTCCACAAGTTTTAGTTTCTTTATCAAAAGCAGCATCAAAGTTCAGTTTTTTCCACTGAACAAGGGGTTTTTCCCATTTCTTCTTTGGTTTCAACACTCCAACCCTGCAGTTATTGTTAGTGCCATGAGATAAGATATTATACTTCAAGCAAAAATTCTTGATGCACATAATGAGTTTGTTTGGATGAGTGTCTTTATTTTCAAAAACTTTTATGCATCTATGTTTCCAGATTTGCCACATTATGACTGTGGCTAGCAATAAACTCTGTTCATTCTTGAAGGAGATGATGCTCTGCTCTTGGGACCAAGATTTGATCCAGTCTTGTTAGGAATTGAAATTTTTTTGAGAGTGCATGGCTTCTGGCAGGATGGCAAACCAAACAGCTTTAGCTAGGTCACATTGCATAAGAAGATGAGCATCTGTTTCCATGGTTTGAGCACATAAGGGGCAATTGTAATCATCCAGATGACAATATCTTCCAATTATGCCTCTTGTTTGAAGAATTTCTTTTAGGCATCTCCATAAGAATAAGTTTAGTTTATATGGGAGTTTTAGATGCCATATCTTCAGCCAAAACTTCTGATCCTCCTTGCTGACAGTGTTGCCATTAATTTCTTGAGTTAAAGCCTTGTATGTGGATTGAACTGAGAACATACCATTTCTATTTAAGCTCCAATGAATTCCATTTTTTGTGCCTCCAGTAATTCTTATTTCTTGAATGGCATTTCTTTCTTCTTGATTAAAGAATTGACTGATTTTCTGTATATTCCATTGTTTACTATCTTGATGAATCAGATACTGAACTGTTTCATTGCTGTTTAGGTGATGATTGTATTGAGAGAGATGAGAAGGCTTCTTGTTTCCGATCCAGCTGTGTTTCCAAACTTTTATGCTTGACCCATCTCCAACATTTCTGATATAGAATTTCTTTACTATTTGTAGGCCTTTGTAGATGCTTTGCCAAATCCAAGTTCCTTTAGGGTGATGTTTTCACTTAAAGGGTCTTTGTTGTGGAAATATTTTGCTCTAAGAATTCTCCAGCACAGATTGTTGTGCTCAGTGATCATCCTCCAAGCCAGCTTTGCTAGGAGAGCTTCATTGAATTTTCTTGTATTTTTGAATCCCATACCTCCTAATCTTTTTGGTTTACAAACAACATTCCAAGCAATTGGGTTTGCTCCTCTTTTATTATCGTTGTCCCACCAGTATCTTCTCTGAGTTTTATCAATATTCTCAATGACATTCTTTGGCATTTTGGAGCATCCCATTTGGTAGTTTGACATAATACTCAGGACAGATTGAACTTGAGTTGACCTCCCAGCTTGATCAATGATTTTTCCTTGACAGGTGCTTAGTCTGCCTTGGATTTTATCTTCTATGGGTTTTAACTTTCTTTTATATTTCTTCCTATGAAGAGAAGGAGACCAAGATATTTCTCATTTAAACCCATACTTTTCATTTGGAGTAGACATGTCAGTTTAGTACATCATTGTGGAGGCATATGCTTGTTGAAGAATACACTTGATTTCTTGAAATTTATGACTTGACCTGAAGCTATGCTGAATTTGTTGATGATATCTAGAAGGTTCTTTATATCTTGCTCTTTAGCTTTGCAAAAAAGGAGACAATCATCTGCAAACAGTAGATGATTAATGCTTAGACTTTGTTGGCTTGGCTTAATACCTTGGATTTTCTTCATACTTTTAGCTTTGCACAACATTCTTGAGAAACCTTCCATACATAGGATGAAGATATATGGAGACATTGGGTCTCCCTGTCGAAGTTCTCTTGTAGGGATGAATGGTTGACATGAAGAACCATTAAGAAGCAAAGAAACTGATGTTGTAGAGACACACTGATTAATCATCTGGCACCATTTATTATTAAATCCCAGCTGCTTCATGATATCCTGTAAAAAACTTCATTCAATTCTGTCGAAAGCTTTCGACATGTCAAGCTTTATACCTATTTCACCATATCTATTTTTACTTTTTTTTCATATGGTCAACTAACTCATGAGCAATGATTGTATTGCCTGAGATGTTTCTGTTTGGGACATAGGCTGCTTGGAATGGGGAAATAATTTTTTGGAGGATTGGTTTTAGTCTATTTGCTAGGATTTTTGAAATGATCTTGTAATTTATGTTGCAAAGACTAATTGGCCTGAAATCAGATGGGGTTTGAGGACATTCAATTTTTGGGATCAAGGTTTGAAATGTGTAATTGAGTTCATTGAGAAGATATCCAGTTCTAAAAAAGTTTTGAACTACAAGAATGGCATCTTTACTTACAAAATTCCAGCATTGTTGGTAGAAACCTGCTTGAAATCCATCTGGACCTGGAGCAGCCCAAGAGTTGATTTGAAAGACTGTATATTTTATTTCTTCTTAATCTGGGATGGAAGTTAATCTGACATTGTCTTCATCTGTGATGCATGGGGTGATGAGGCTCAGAATTTCTTCATTTCTTTGTGGATTTTAAGTAGAAGTAATGGTACTAACATGCTTGTTTTGTAATTGTTCTACATTTCTCCCGTCAGAATGCCGTATACCCAATTCATCTTTGAGAGAATCAATGTGGTTTCTTCTCCTTCTGTAGTTTTCTTTTGAGTGTAAGTATTTTGTGTTTTTGCTTTCTTTCTTTATGAGGTTTTCTCTTGAGTTTTGGTACTTCATGTCAGAGTCCATTTTGTACCAGAATTTTAACTCTTTTTGAAGTTCTTCCATCTCTGACATTATTTTGTTGATGTTTCTGCTGAACTTCTTGAATCTTTTGCTCCACCTCTTTTATATGCTGGTTTACATTGCCAAAGACTTCAAAATTCCACTTTCTGATCTCTTTTTTGGTGACTTTGAGCTTTGTGACCATTTGCTATGCTGCTGAGCCATTCTGAGGCTGATTCCAAATCCTTGAAATCAGGTCTTTACATGAGTCTTGTTGAAGCCAGTTTTCATATAGTCTGAAGGGTTTTTTGTTATCTCTCTCGGAAGGGTTTGTATGAAGGAGAATTGGAGTGTGATCTGAGCCGAAAGGAGTGAGACTATAGATGGTTGTTGAGTTGAAAGTGTCACGCCATTTAGTATGTGCCAGTGCCCTGTCCAGTTTTGCTAAGACCAATTGACTGCTTTGTCTGTGGTTATTCCAGGTGTATGGATACCCTGAGAATTTGACATCAAACAGATCAGTTTGTTGAAGTCGAACTCTGATGCACTTGTTGAGAGACGATTGAGGAGTAGATGCTGTTGAGATCTTTTCTTGGTATGAGATTGTGATGTTTAGGTCTCCTATGATCATCCACGGGATCTGCATGCTTTTGCTTCTGGTTGAGATATTTTCCCAGAGAATTTTCTTTTCTTTATACCTTGGGCTTCCATACAGACAAGTTAGTAGCCATTGTGTATTCTGAGGACAAACAGTAACTAAAGCTTCTATCTGATTTCTTTGTTTATCAACCAATTTCAGATTCATGCCATCCTTCCATATGAGAGCAATGCCTCCAGATAGAACCACAGAAGATTGAGCCCAAAAATTAGGAAATCCCAAATGTCTAATGTAAGAGATAATTTTTGAGTTATTGGTTTTAGTCTCAGACAAAAAAACTATATCAGGATTATTTTTTTGATGCAGTGTCTAAGGTGATCTCTAGTGTCTTTTTGGCCAATGCCTTGACAATTCCAAGCAAAAATTTTCATTTTTAAATGTTTATGAGATGCAAGGTGCTTATGTAAAGAAAATATTTTAACAGCTAAATTAGAATTTAAGGTAACTTTATAGACTTGCGAAAATTTTTTAGAGAATGGTATGAAATAAACCTGATCTTCGTGCCCTGTATTGCCAATGTACATAGTTGCATTGCAGTGATGGTCCCCGTCATCCCCATGGTTGTAGTCATAGTCTTGTATTTCTTGAGCCGGTTGGTAAACACTATAGTCAGCCACACTGCTTTCTTCCATGTTGACAACATTGTCGAAGTTGATGTTTCTGGCAACATTTTCTCTCTCTCTCTTTTGTTCCTCCTCATACTCGATCCTTCTCCAGCATTTGAATTGCTTCTTGCTTCTTCAGTGTAAGGCGAAACATGGTAGCCATCTGAAGGTCTTTGGAAGACCACTTTGTTTGCTGCTGCAGACTTCTTCTTCGATACCTTCTTGTTAATCTTGATTGGAGAGCCGTCTCCATATTTTGGATTTATAGCAATGACATCCTCAAGAGAGTAGTTTGTCTGTCCAAACTTGAATAGCTCCTTATTTGCCAGAGCCCTTACAAACTTTGCTTTGTTCTCGCAATCATCTTCATCGTGGTCCAAGACAAAACATGCTGGACAGAGGTTACCTGGATGTTTTTGATAGAAGAATGGAATCCATTGGGTGTAACCAGCTCCATTCTCTGTCAATAAACCTCTGATCAAAGGAGTCTTCACATTGATCTTGATGTAGGCACTGACTGCATTTGTGTCAATCGGGTTTCCATCTTCAGGTTCAATCTTTTCCACTTCTCCAAGGATTTTTGCAAACTTGAACATTGTTTCTCTATCAAAAAGTTCAGGAGGTAGGTCCTTGAAATCAACCCAGAACTCTTGAATGCTGAAATCCATATTTTGAATCTTGACAAACGAGTTATAACGCTTCACAATGAAGAGGAAACCATTAACTGACCATGGAGCATTCTCAAGAACCCAGTTAACTTGATCCCAGTTTGTGAGTCTGACAATGAAAAGGTTAGGAGCTGGATTTCTTATTTGAACTTTTTTGACTTTTTTGACCCAAATGTTTTTGAGGTGAGATTGTAGAGTATCAGGGTGCATATGTTCAGAGGATAACAGTTTTCCTACAATACTGGTAGCCCAATTCGAGATACCTCTATCAAGGTTGACACTTGAGTACACAAAAGTTTTCCTAACTTCATCTGAACCAGTATTTTCTAGATTGGTAGACATCAATTGCTCATCCAGATATTTCATGTCTCCCATGATTGGATCTATTGGTTTGAGGACATGTAATTGATTGAGTTTGTTATGAATAATGAGAGAATGATTGCGACGATGAAACTGAGCTTGTTGAAGTTCCAATTTAAAGGCCGTTTGCATGAATTTTTTTTTGAGACGTGTTGAAATTGTCATAAATCTATTGCCACTTCTCTTCCAACAAGAAAAATTAACAGAAGACAGACCTTTATGTGAGGATTGAGGCTATGAGAAGCAAATTGTTTTCTCCGCCATTGACTACTCAGAAGCTGAACCTTTGAAGACTACAACCTTTGGGAGGATAACCTTTGCAATTACAACTTTGTACCTATACAAGGCAACAAAGATCAGGGCAGAAATTTAAAACCTGCAAGCCATAAGAACCAAAAAGAAGGGTAAATGAGAGATCAGAGATAAGAGAAGATCAAATTAAAGACATGCAAAATCAAATCGGACAGAAGAAATAAAAAGCAGTTAAAACATTTAAAACATTAAGATTCTAACAAAAAAGACTATGAAAACAGAGTTCAGACAACGCAGGAAATCGAGATAGATGAATTAAAAGCTGAGATTAAACAGTTCTTTAATCAATGATTCATTAATGGCGATGGAGAAATTTGAGTTGACTCTCCCAGGACCAATTTTGATTAATCCCTCTTTGACAGTATATGGCTTTTAGAGCTCCCTACAAAACCTTGAGAGTATCGGACTTCTATTCAGAGGAAGACCCAGGAAGAAAATCAGCATCCATATTTTGAAAGAATAGAGCCGACTCAAGTGGTAAATGATGGCACTACTCCTTGTTTGTTGAGCTTAATCGAGCGAGCAAAAGTGGATCTTGAGCATGCAAAAGTGTAAAAACCTAAAGCGTTGGTGAAGGTACTGATATTGGATTGAGTGTTGAAGTATTTATAAGGTTCCAAGTGGCCATTTTATCGATATGTCCCAACAATTACATTCGTAAAAACCTATGTCAACGAAGAAAACTGCTGACCAGAGATAACACCACACTTTGTTGGATACCACGTGGTGAGATTACCTCGTTAGATTTTACCATGTGGTTGTGTCAGGTCATCGATGGTGTTTTGTAACCGATCATTAAGTAATTATTATCTGTCATATATTTTGTGAAGTTGGTCCTTCATCAGTAACATGAATGAAACACGTACAATATTACTTAATAAGTTTGCAATGGGTTTCCCTTTTGCATGGTCAGAATGAGCGACTGTTAGCATAACTTTCACACGACAACCCAATTAATCATTCTAGGCCATGTTTAATAGTAAATTTGGTACTAACTTTATTTCAAACTATATTACGAGTAATTTCACCATCGATTACCTGACACAACCACATAGTTGGTAAAATAACGAACTAATTTCACCACGTAGTATCCAACAAAGCGTGGTGTTTTTTCTTGGTAGCAATTTTCTTCGTTGACATAGGTTTTTATGAATGTGATTGTTGATAGTCGTAGACAATTTGGCACACAGTAGAAGGGTCTTCGAAGTTCGAATGCCAACAACCTGCTGGATTTTCCATAGAACTTTGATTGCCTACATGTCTATATGCAAAGAAATAGCCCTGGACTGATGGATGGACGAATTTCTACGGATCAATGGTTGATCTAACGGCTAAGGTATCTAGATGAGTACCACGTCAACGATGCTGGCAGGAGCTAGATTAGGCTAAGTTTTATGGGTTAGATTGAGCTGCTAGATTAGCAGAAATGTGTTGCAATTAAAAAAAAAGTGTTGTCTATTTGTTAACACTAGTTGTCTCTCCTAGCAGTTGCTCCATATACACTAGCAGCTAGATAGTTACGCTGAATCATTCAGCGCTGGGAAAACCACCTTTTCGCGGAATTATACAGCGCTAGTAAGAATATTCCAAGCATCTGTGCTGAATGGTACAACGCAGGAAGATGGCGCTGAATGGAAACCGCCACCTTTTCGCGATGTACCATTCAACGCTTGACCTTTTTTTTTTCTTTTACTTTTTTACGCCATCAATAGTTGAGTAATTAAATTTTCAACTGTTTTATGCCATCATTCTTTGTTCTCTCACATTTCTATTACACCACCAACGGCTATGTTTTCAAATTTTGAATTTTGAAATGTTTGAAAATTTGTTTCAACGGTTGTTTGTTTCAAAATTTTAAAATTTGCCAAACTAAGAAATTCTTTCATTACATTGCAAAATAATGTTACAATATTTTTTGAAATTAAAATTCTACTTCTAAAAATTTAAAAAGTACATTGAAATTAAAATTCTACTTCTAAAAAATTAAAAAGTACATTGAAATTAAGATTCTACTTCTAAAAATTTAAAAAGTACATTGAAATTAAGATTATACTTCTAAAAGTTTAAAAAGTACATTGAAATTAAAATTCCACTTCTAAAAATTTAAAAAGTATATTGAACTTAAAATTCCACTTCTAAAAATTTAAAAAGTACATTGAATCGACTTCTAAAAATTTAAAAAGTACATTGAATCGACTTCTAAAAATTTAAAAAGTACATTGAAATTCAAATTCTACTTCTAATTCAAACTTAAAAAAGAACTTTAAATAACTTAAATTATTACTCATAAATCACTTTAATTTAGGGGATTGGTTCTTAGCCATTACGAACCAAAATCTCGTTCCTCCATTTTTTGTAAAGGGGTTTCTCCCAATCCTCTACTTCATTCAAATTTTGGCGTAGGATCTTCAAGTACGCTTCTCTTTGTTGGGTTTGTGCAAAGATTGTAGTGTTTTCCTTATTCTTCTTAAGGAACTCTTCCTCTGTTTCATACTTTGAAACCCTTTGTGCTTGTTCTTTTTCAAGAAATTGTATGAGCTTATCCATTTTTTCATCTGCTCACTCCGATGCTTTAGCCTCATGAGCCCTTCTTTTGGAAGCATCTCTCCCTAAACTTCTAACATCATCCGTTTGTTCGAAATAACGTCTTCTACGCGATATGTCTGAGGTATCAGAACCATGGGTAGATGGTGAGCTACCAAACATTGCCATATCCTCCAAATCTCCATCCATAGTTACT
Organism: Papaver somniferum; assembly: GCF_003573695.1. Taxonomy (NCBI): domain Eukaryota; kingdom Viridiplantae; phylum Streptophyta; class Magnoliopsida; order Ranunculales; family Papaveraceae; genus Papaver; species Papaver somniferum. The sequence goes on along the minus strand of NC_039360.1, from coordinate 170,098,745 downwards.
GGAGCGGAAGTACTAGGTTGAGTTGATTGAGCGGAAGTACTAGGTTGAGTTGCTTGAGTAGGTTGAGTGTTTTGACTATGTCCATCATCATTATTCACCTCTGGATTGTAATCTGGTTGATAGGTCTTTAGGAGATGGAAAACTGATTCATGTATCCAACACTTCTTATTTGCTGCTTCATAATTTTGTCTTCCAAGGCGGTACTGTGAAAAAAATGCATTAGTGTCTTATGAATGAAATATATTTGGAAGAAAAAGAAAACATCGATTTTTTTAAGGTACTTACATAATCGGGTTCCGTCAATCCCGTAGGTCTATTACGAAAGTAAGGTCTTATGAATGAAATATATTTCATCACTTCGCCTCTCAACGTGTTACACCTTGATTGCAATGCCTTTTTTTCTTCATCCTTACCCTTCCGGCCATCTTTTAACGTACTCTTCCATAATTCTCTTCCAAAATTCTTTACCTTTTTGATCTTTTCCTCTAATCGGATCGTTACTTGCTATAATCCAAGAGATAATTAGTGCATCATCCTATTTTATTTGAAAGTGTGCCATATTTTGTACGAACAAAATTGTAGAAGAAGAAGAAGAAGAAGAAGAGAAGAAGAAGAAGAAGAAAATCAATGAAGAAGAGAATCAATTGATTTTGGTGTGAGGGATGAAGGAGAAGTAGTTCTCTACCTATAGAGTAGCCTGAAAATATAGTTGTTGATATTTCAAATGCCCATTAAATCTGAGTCGTTGAGATTTAACGGTAGTAACCCATATCGTAGTTTCTTCCATTGATTTGATAATGACAAGTAGGTGCTACACCATTAAGAATTGTCTATCGAACAAACCCGAAGCATGCAAGACATTACAGTCATTATTCTGCCCACCTAACCCAAAATAGGAATGCCATATCCATCTATCATATGATGCTACCGCCTGCAGAACAACCGTGGGAATTGACTTATATCCCACGTGGGATCCTGCTTGATCCATAGGACATGCTCTCCATGCCCAATGAAAACAAGCCACACTACCAAGCATCCCAGGAAACCCACGAGCTTCATTCTCTGTTAAAATCCTCTCAGTATCTTGAGTCGTAGGCTGACGCATGTATCGCCCATTATAGATCCAAATAATTGCATCCATAAACTTCTTAGCATAAAAGTAAATAGTTCATGCTTCCATTTGTGTGTAATCATCTAGAGAATCTGGTGCAATACCTTTGGAAAAATGTTTTATCACGACAACCATTTTCATATATGAAGAATGACCAGGAATACCGCAAGCATCGAGTTTTTTTACGAAAATCATGGTCATAATCACAAACTTGCTCTAAAATTCTCATAAAAGGGGACGAGGCAAAGAAAACCGACCTTTGAACTTCTTTGAACCATACGTACAATTGAAGTTGAAGTATTGATGCATCATCCTTGCATCGGCATCTACACAGTTTCTGTGCACCTTCTGATGGTTCTTGACTTCATTTGGGATGGGTTGATTTATTCCTTACCTCCTCTGTGACTCCAAAAGCGCAGCCACTTCTAAAACATTCTGCTAATTATCATCTTCATCATCTAGAAGACCGGACAAAATTCTTCTCAAAGCTCCTTGCATAATGTACCTAATACAACAAAAACAAAAGGCTTTTACAAATCACAAGGATTAAATCACAAGGAAAGGAAACAACCATATAAAATTAAGACACTCCATTAAAAAAGAACTTCATAAAACACTCCATAATAAAGAGAAAAATAGTACTTAAAACACTTCATAAAAAAGAAATAACAATCCATATGTTTTCAGAAACACTCCATAAAAAAGAAATAACAATCCATATGTTTTCATAAACACTACAAGTACTTTCATTCACTCAAAGTAGCGACTGGTTGGTTTGGTGTATTGAGTATCATAAAAAATGTTAGGAATGGTATCATCGATCAACGCATCGGTAAATTTTTTGCTTTGGTGTGGTTGTTGTTGATTCTACGATGTAGTTGCTCCATCTTCACACCTAGGAAGGCAATATTCTTGAGTTGAAGGACAATATGAGATCTTCTTGATTGATTGGTTGTGAGGAAAAGGCAGATGGTATTGAAGAAGAAGATCTGCCAGATAAGGAACATGAACTTGAGGCATAATAAATACGCATTGACTCCCTCGGTACTACTTGATGAACTCCATTGTAAAATTCATATTGTTGTGACATAAAACTGAAGCACTGATCCTACAAGCATAAAGTAGATAGGTTTAGTAGAATATTCAAGAAACTTAAAATGAAAATTCAAACAAATGTAAATGAACTTACCAATGTCAAATCCATCGCAGAAAAGTTATACAGACAAGGATACCTTGGAATGTCGGTTGCATTGATGAATGGTAAAGTGAAATTTATCTCCGAAAGCTGTGTCAGGGACTCATTCTGTGTGCCATAATTATAGGTCTGTGACATCAGGTTAGAAGGCGGATGACTAGGAAGCAAATGGCCAGAAACAGCCGTGCTACCAAATGCTATCTCATCGACATTCTGTGAATGGTATGACTCAGTGAGATAATGTCCGACGCTCTTCTTCTTCCAACACCTGCTATATTGATCTTCATTGACTACCAAATAGTGTTCGGAGCATACACCTACAATCTCCCTGTCCAAAACTGAGTGCAAATCTAGAGGATTTCTTGGGACTACAATCTCACCTGCTATCTGCCGTTGGAATCTCTCAGCCAAATAACAACTAGCTCTTGTGTTGGTTTTTTTTAGGTCAAAAAACACAACTCTCACTCTTGATAACTGTACTGAATATTCATAATGGTATCGCTCAGAATACGCACTCTTTAACCATGGTTTCCAAATACATAATGTACTGGTTCTAGTGTCAGTTTGTGCTCTTGCATTGGACACTGAGTGTTTCTTCGTATCCCTTTGGACTCTTCCTTGATTTAATGTTAGTCTTCTTGAAGAGACAAATCTTTGGGAAAACATCTAGGTGTTCTCCTCCCGGTGTCTGACAAAGCAAGAGTTACATGTTGCGGAAGTAATAATAGTATTAATACTCAAGTACCATAACCATGCCAGATAAATCCTTCCCATTGACTGACCATTCATCAAGAAACTTATAGGTATTACCTAAGTAAGCTATACCCCAATCATATTCCCCAAATCTATCCAAATTATCCAACAATATAACCCAACGTTTATCTACTCTTCCACTAGAATCCGCAAGAAGAAAATGACCAAAACACCAAAGAAAGAATGCTCTTGTCAATACCTCTGCACATTCAACATTGTTGGTGTTTTCTCTACTTTTAATGTAACTTCTCAAGATAGACATGGATATTGTATTTTTCTTACTGTTCCATTTATCAAATCCTTTTAAATCTTGAAAATATAAATCATCCAAACAAGTATATGTTAGCTCACCTAATGGCGGCATAACTACTTGACGTTTTGTAGGGTCACCAATGGGAATTCCCGTTAACATATACCAATCTACAGGAAGGATGCCAATTTCAAACTCTCTAAAACGAAAGCTCTTGGTTTTTTTCCACCATCTCTCAGCTATGGCTTCAACTAAACCTCTATCCTCATTCGTAAAATTAAACTCAACGACCGAAGAAAACCCACAATTATCACAGTATCGTTGTGCTATCGGATTATATTTCTCTACAATTTGTTATAACGTTTCAACCTCATTAAAACTACCTCTAAAGTTTATAGTCCGAGCATCGGTCAAATTATTATATACATGCCTATCTATACCCTTTGCTGATACTATATCCAAAGCATCTATATGTTCTTCCATACTCATACTATACAATCAATAACAAAAGAAGAAAAAAAAATCAATCACATTTCATCGTTTTCATCATAATTATATAAATTTGATACAACTTCATACAAATTTACCTACAAACTAATCATACAAATTATCATTCATCTTTATAAAAAATAATCAAAAATTCATTTTTTTCATCACAAATAATCAAATTAATCTCCAAAAACAAATTTCATCACAAAAATTCAAACTAAATCATACAATACTAACACATATCATCTAAATCATCTAAATAACAAATACCAATCATCAATTTCATCAAAAAAAATCATGATAATCGAAAATCAAAAAAAACAAAAACTAAAATTTTAAAATCTTACCCAAATCGATTTGTGGACGGGATCGCTCCAAAATAATCTCTAACAATTCCAATTGTGTTGATGTTCAAACCCACGGTGGGATTTGGGAAGAAAAATTCTGGAACGAATTCTCTATTACATGCATTTTCGGAAGCTTCGAGTGAGGATGAATAAAATGGAGAAGAAGGAAGAAAATCGAGCTTATGTTAGTTTAAGTTGATTTATCCAAAGATGAACGGTTCAGCGCCAGGCGACGAATGATTCAGCACTTTGACCAAGTTGACTGGTCAAGCGCTGTTTAGTGCAGCGAAAAGCGGAAATACTGTTGAACGATAAATAGTTCAGCGCTTCTTCGCTGTTTTGTTCAGCGACTAGCATGCTAGATTAGCACTCACATAAAACTTAGATGGTTGTCCTACCTGATGTGGATTGCCAATCTAGTTGCTAGATTAGCACACCATAAGAATTAGCCTTACAAGAGGTGTGCATTGGCAGTCCATCCAAGCAAGGGGAAAACGTTATCAAGAGGTTAATGAGATAAGTTAGAAAGGTGATTCTAAATTCACGTGGTACGACAACTGGTTTACAAAATAGCAGGTATTGATAGGTGTAAAAATGACATGTTTTCTGCTTTCAAAATAGCATCGTTGTTACAGGGGGATTACAATGTTGCTTGGGGGTGTACCAATTCAATGCTTAGGCTCTTTATCTCCACTTATTTTATATGGATTTTTCCATTTTGATATACCCCCGAGTAATCTTCATAAACCTCTAGTAGAAATTAGCCAAAATAGGCAGAACAAATAGGCACGGAGCAGAACATACATAGTTTGGATATTGTTGCCCATTAAGCAAATTCATGTGCACCCTTATCAAATGTACAGACCCAGGAAAAACTGTGATTTTGTGATACATGATGAATATATTTGGATGGGTTGTCCAATAGTTAATGTTAACATGATATTGGAAAGTAATGCTTCCGAACTACTAGCATTATCACAAGTGCGACTCAGGGCATTTCCTATGGGGACGGAAAATCTAAGGAATGACCAGTTTACCAAAACAAATAGCCTAGGTGAAGCCAGCTATGGCAAGGGTAGGATACTGTCTACCCGTTGGGTTGGCTGCCTTTTTTTCCCCTTGAGTACTGAGCTCCAAGCCTTTTCTTCAAGTCTTGCCTATCCAAAAAAAAGTTTGAATCTTTCCTGGATACTCGTATCTAGATTCCTAGCTCTGCCACTAGAGGGCCAAACCAATAAATTTGACGGTTTGTGCATCGAGACGCAACATCTGCCCTAGGAAAAATACTATGTTGAGCGTTCAATGTTCAGTCTGGTGATGCAACATGTATCGGTTAACGGATAGATTCATTCTTTTTAAATTCCCTATAAGTATTCAACATTTCTCTCATTTTAAATTACATGGGTCCAAGCTTATAATTCAATCCCACCGCAAAGGTTTGTAATAGTTTTTTTTTGACAGAAAAGGACCAGGTTTTATTAAAAAGGAAAATAACATGGCTTAGACAGCCCAATTACAAGCATGGTCGAGTCAAAAGACCTAACAAGTTATCGGTAGTTACATTAACCCTATTCTAGAACTGAATTCCAATTAATCAGGATGTCTCTGCAACTATAAAATTTGAACCATCCAAACAGAGAACCCCATCAATGCTCTTTTTATTTCTATAATTAACCAATCATTTTCTCTTCCCCTACGCTTTGCCATCACCCTTCTATTTCTTTCTCCCCAAAGAGTCCAAACAATGACAAAAGGTAGGATATACCATACATTTTTTTGCTAGTTTCTTACATTTGATGGTGTGCCAGAGATGGAATTATTCTTTGTCTCATCCTTGTGTATCTAAGTAGAATCCATATCATAAGTGAAATGATTCCAGATGTCCTTTGAGAGTTGGCACTGTAAAAGCACATGGTTGACATCCTCTAGTTCCCTGTTACAGAAACTGCATCCTGTCTCCTGAATTTGACAAACTTTTTTGTTAAAATTGTCTACAGTAGGGATGGCATTATAACAAGCTAACCATGAGAATAACTGAGCTTTTGATGGCACCTCCTTCTTCCATATATATTTGAAATCATCACTGGGATCAACTTAGGGTTGTTGCTGCATGAGCCAACTATATGCTTCTTTTGTAGAATATGTAGATGAGTATTAGAAGCACACTGATAGTTTAATTAGTTGTATGGTTGGGTTTAGGGGGTTGGGTCTAGCAGTGGGGCTAGTCCGACTGCCTGGTGTAGTAGGGAAAAAACTGTGCCGAAAATGGTAAAATGGGTAGGTTGATGCGAAACAATTCTAGACCCTAAACAAATGTATCGCACATGAGTACTTTAGATTCGAAAGATCAATTTGTACAATCGTGGCCTAAATCAAGAAATGGTCGTTCCAGTCTTGCTTCGGTCACAAAATGAAGGAGAAGGGTTGATCTTAGGGAGGGAACCAGAGAAGATGTTGAGATCAGAGACATGCTCCATAATATGTGATTGTTTATGACTTGTCTCAGAAAATGGAACTTGCTTCCTAAAAAATGGAAGATGTAAGTTCTTTTATGTTCTCTACAAACCTTTTTTCATCTGTTGTTGATTGAATATGTTGGAATCCATTTATATCAAGCCATAGTCGAACATCCTGATTTCATAGGAAGTGGGAGTTGTGGAGTAGTGAAGTAGTGGAGACGTATGAAGGTGGTAGAAACCATGCCTTATTGTGGAGGTAGGACTGGACGGTTGTGTACCTACTTCTCCTTTACTCGTTAACTGTCTGCTCGTTTTGTCACATTCTCATAATGGGTGTATTACACACCGCATGTTGTAAACCGCCATACCAATACCATGATGAACATCCCCCAGTTTGTGATATGTTTGATGTCTCGAGTGTTTTGGTAGAAAATAATACCTAGCTGTGACTTGCATAGTCATGCTACATGCATGGTAAAATCTATATGATATAGAGCAAGTTACACCACAACTAATGAAAAGTGGAGCAAGTCGCGTATGGTAGTTGCTGAGTAGGCCCACCACTTTGACATGTGAGAAGTGGTCATGAATATATTGCTATTTCAGCAACTAACATATATCGTGGGTCTTGTTTGTAAAACTTACTATTTCAACCAATCATGCGCAAGTTAGGTAGCAGGTGGCCATAAGTGACAAGTCAAGCACTGTTTTTCATGACATCGACGAGAAGTGATGGGTGGTCATGAAAGAGAGGGAAAACAAATATGAGTATGGAAGTAGTCACACATATGTAGAAAGACATATGGTCTCATAATCACATTAAAACACCTCTTGAATGAAAGAGAGAATGGAAGTTTATGTTAATACATAAAGAAATTCTTGAAATTTCGTAGTCAGAAAATTCAGATGTGAGACCCTTCACTAAAACTGTTGTAGAATTCTCATACGAATTTGGATTTTGGTGATCAGCCCCTCCATTCTTATCAGAAAAGAATTTCCTATCTTTCTTCGCGAGAATATTTAGGTTATAGATCTCGTTTGGGAGGTGAAAACTGCCTAACAGTAAAACTCATAAAGAATTCATAAGTAATTCTGTCAATTTTCAGCCATGACCTAACTCGTTCTTTAAGTTGTATTTTTTAGCTCGTTAATCCGATTGATGTGATTTTTTAGTATGTTATACTAGACATCCATATGAAACACATAACTCATGTATATATTCTTTACGAGTTTCTCCCAGCTGTTTGGATAACCTTGGGTGACCTTTTGGATGTCGTTCAACCTAGTTAAAGCGACCCGATGGTGAGAGCGGAGAATGTAAGCTATAAGCAATATGTGAAAAAGCGTGGGTCTAACAACCACACCCAATATTTCGCTTAACAATCTGTATGGACTAGCTCCAATATACTTTCAAGAGAATCAACTAGACACTCAGGCTCAATCTTGAGAAAAGTATATCAAAGAGTTATATCTCTATTTCTCAATTCAATCTGCAATCAAACAAATAGGAACTTGCGAGCGCAATTGAATATAAGAAATAACGATATCAAAAACCAATATCCAAGTGTCAATCAATATAACCAACAACCAAAGGTTGGATTCACAATTGATTGAACTTACGCACAACCTATGATATTTCAATTATATAAACAAATATAATGCGGACAAGAAATAACACAGACACAAGAAATTTTAGTAACGAGGAAACTGCAAATGCAGAAAAACCCCGGGACCTAGTCCAGATTTGAACACCACACTGTATTAAGCCGCTACAGACACTAGCCTACTCCAAGTTAACTTCGGACTGGAATGTAGTTGATCCCTAACCAATATCACACTGATCAAGGTACAACCGCGTTCCTTACGGCTCTAGAACCATGCCGGATTTCGTGCACTTGATTCCCTTAGCTGATCTCACCCACAACTAAGATTTGCAATGACTCAAAGTCGAATACTTGATAAACCAATCACAGAAAAGTCTATAGAATAGATAAATCTGTCTCCCACAGATATGCCTATGAATTTTGTTCCTTCTTTTGATAAATGTAGGTGAACAGGAACCAATCGTTAAACCGGACTTATATTCCCGAAGAACAGACTATAAATATCAATCACCTCATAATAATCTTAATCGTATGGTAGCGAAACAAGACATCATGGAATCACAAACGATGAGACGAAGATTTTTGTGACTACTTTTTATCTTGCCTATCGGAGATTAAATCTCGAGCAAATCTTAGAGAAGATAGTAATCAAGCACGATAGAAAACATCAAGATCAGAACATACAACTACAGAGAAAATGGTTGGGTCTGGCTTCACAATCCCAATGAAGTCTTCAAGTCGTTAATCTATTGGTCTTTGGAAAAACCTAAGGTTAACGGAGAATCGACTCTAGTCGCAACTAGTATCACACATGAGGTGTGGGGATTAGATTTCCCATGTGTTAGAGTTCTCCCTTATATAGTCTTCAAATCAGTGTGTGCAATCAATGTTACCGTGGTAACAAAGCATTCAATATTCACCGTTAGATGAAAACCTGATTAGACTCAAGCTAATATCTTCCAATCGTTAGATCGAACTTAGATTGTTATACAGAAATGAAAAGTGACTTCATTTATATACGAGTAACCGTACCTAAACGTGTACACCTTGTTGGCTCAACAATAATTAACCAAAGTGAGCCATATGAACACTTTCGTATCAACCATATTCATCTTAACCATAACTAGTTCAAATGACTCAAATGAAACTAGTTCTAGAGTTATTCAATTGTTTATATTCTCATAGAAGTATACAAGACAGAACTGAAATAAAATCGATTTTTATTCACTCGAATCAATTCATGAACATTATAGCCAGGATTTTCAAAAGATTGCATTCCTTATTATATAAATGTATTAGTTCATGAACAAACCGATTTTAGAACATAACCTACTCAAGTATGCAAACGGGTACGCATACCTAAGTGGCCGGACTAAGTTTGGGTTCGCCAGTATGTGAACGGGTACGCAAACCTTCCAAACTCAGTTGAATTTCCGGAACTTGAAACTCACGCCAGTATGCATACCCGGACTTTCATTAACCAACCAGTACGCATACGGGTATGCATACTATGGTTCCCGGACTTGGAATAGCTTGCAACAGTTAGCATACAAGTACACATACTGTGTTATATCCAATCATGGTTATTTGTCCTAAACTCCCATTTCAATCATTGAAACATTCTTAGAAGACGACAATAGCTGTCTCACACAAACTATTAGCTTCACAGCAATTTTCAAGTGAACGAATGATCAATACGAAACATTCTGAGTCTACATTAAATGACTGTCTCACACAAATCATGTAAGATGTTACAAGGAGATTTCACATGATCATCTTTTGACTTTCGTCAAGAATATAAGATGAACTTGGTTAAAGCTCGAGAAATATGTAAGCGAGTTAAACTCAACTCGAAATATCAAATGTGTATAATCGAAGTCTCCACATAACTTTTGTTGATGAAGTTCCACAAGATCCACTTAGTAGTTCTTCGTCTTCAATCGATGAACGCCGTGAAGTTTAATGATCAACTACACTTTCTATCCTAATCCGAGACTTAGCTATAAGTGGATTAGAAATCAAGACTTATAGTTTTGGCAACTAAACTTGACAAACAAGCATGAGATAGCAACACTTGCGAGTTTGACCGAGTAGTGCTCTAACAATATGATTGGACGGAGCGCAGCATGTAGGCTATAAGCAATATGATTGGCCGGAATAGTAGAAGGGCCACATGTAGCTATAATGGAGCTTTCTCGACCAACCTAAATTAAAGCGGAGCTTGCAGCATAGAAGCAATGTTATTGGTCGATAGGAAAGAGGATCACGTGGGGGCCAGGAGTAGGGAGGTCGGCAATAGGAGGCACCAATTAGGGATAAAACGGTCGGCCAAGACCGTGCTCCATCAAGTCAGTCACGGTTCCCCTTTTATTTACTTTTAAGGTTTTATTCTTACTAGCTCTATGATGAGCCAATTTCCTTGATTTCCTAGGTTTAGTCTCGACCAATAGGAATCAAGATATCGTGCATGATTCGTTTTTAGGGCAAAAATCCAATTTTGTGAGTCGACACAAAATTAGGTCAAAAAATTGAATTTAGTATATTGCCACAAATTAATCAACTTAAGTAAATTTTGTATATTAATAAAATTACTAATTTTTCACTCTTATGAGTAGCGTGGCGCTGGTTTCATTGACACAGCCTGCGCGCTTCTAATCAAGTACCTTCATGCATATCTTAATTCAGACACTTCGGGAGATTCATGTTACTTAGCTAAGAGTGAATCATTAATCGTCATGTCATGTTAGTATTAAGAGTTCAGTTGGGAACACAACATAAAATAGGTACTCAGCAGGCTCAGCATTAGTGGATAATGCAACTAGGAGCTTAATTGCACATCAGTCTCCGCATTAGTGAGTAATGCAAATAGGAGCTTAGTTGTGTAGCAGGCTCCGCATTAATGAATAATGCAACTATGAACTTAATTTTAATAAAACAGAATACTTGGGATTATTGCAACATGCACCAATATTATTTTAATAAATTTTGTATATGTAGATACCGAATTACACAGTACATACGTAAGCAGAGAGGTATAGACACTCATCAGCTTTTAGTGGCTCTACTCGAATGCACATAAATATGGAATTTTACAGTTTTCGCCCTAAGCTAAAAACTACCATCAACATTAAGTCTCTTGCTTACCATGTAACAGTAACATTTTGTTGCCTAGTAAACATTAGATGGTGACACACGTAAAATAAATTCATAAGACAGAGTAGGCAGATTTTACCAGGAAGAGAGCAGCTGGTTTGGACGCTAAACAGGACATTACCAATGAAGCGCCGATGCAAGTAGCAATCATCCTTCTAGCACGTTGATGCTGATAACACTAAAATAATGCGTTGAAGCGGTGGAGCCTCAACTGATGAGTGTTGAGGAAGTTGAGTCTTGAATACAAAGACGAGTGTTGAGGCGGTGGAGCCGTCAGCAATATGATGAATGTTGAGGCAGTGGAGTCTGCCAACACAGGTGAGTATTAAGGAGGTTGTGCGTCCCAACACTAAGATAAAGATGTGTTGAGAAGTGAAGCCTTACAACACTGGTGAATGTTGAGGAAGTAGTACGTCTCAACACTAGGATGAAGATATGTTGAGGCAGTGAAGCGTGACAACACTGGAGAGTGTTGAGGAAGTACTACGTCTCAACACTAGGATGAAGATGTGTTGAGGTAGTGAAGCTTGACAACACTGGTGAGTGTTGAGGAAGTGATAAATCTCAACACTAGGATGAAGATATGTTGAGGTAGTGAAGCCTAACAACACAGTGGTGAGTGTTGAGGAAGTAGTACGTCTCAACACTAGGATGAAGATGTGTTGATGTAGTGAAGCCTGACAACACTGGTGAGTGCTGAGGAAGTAGTGCGTCTCAACACTAGGATGAAGATGTGTTGAGGCAGTTAATCCTGACAACACATTGGTGAGTGTTGTGAAAGTATTACGTCTGAACACTGATGAGGATGTGTTGAGGCAGTGAAGCCTGACAACACTGGTGAGTGTTGAGGAAGTAGTGCGTCTCAACACTAGGATGAAGATGTATTGAGGCAGTGAAGCCTGAAAACACAGTGGTGAGTGTTGAGGAAGTAATACGTCTTAACACTAGGATGCGGATGTGTTTCGGCAGTGAATCCTGACAACACAGTTGAGTGTTGAGGAGGTTGTGCGTCTCAACACTAAGATGAAGATGTGTGGATGCAGTGAAGCCTGACAACACTGGTGAGTGTTGAGGAAGTTGTGTGTCTCAACACTAGGATATTTAGAATCTGAGCATTCATATACATAACAAGTTCAAAGAATTCAGTCGTGGAACTTCCGCTACTTGAAGCAAGTTCAATATTGTTGAGTCTAAATATATGCGACGAGTCTAAGTAATTCCACTACGGAATTATTGCATCTTAGAACAGGTTCGATGTTGCTCTATACTAGTCGACATCCATCCAGGAGCTTTGTTATCAAGAACAAGGTCAAGGAAGCTAGAGTCACAAGAGTATGTTCTGAATATTCTATATACCCGACGTTTGGGAGGAATCATACCGAGCACCAGTGTCATTTTGATGACAAAGACATTCTCTACTAGTGGTTAATTCATATAGGAGTGGTCCAATCATTATAGATTCTATGCGGAAGTGGATGGCATGAATTTATTTCAATTCTCTTGAGGAATGTGAAAAATTTATTTGGTATGAAAAATTCGAATCTTTCCTGCATTGGATGCCGATAAGATGAAAACCGGTTGATACCGGCTCATGTTCACCTAAATCTAAGACAAATGCTAACCACCAGCAATAAATAAATAAATAAATAATAACAGCTGAAACAAAGTTTCATAGTAGTCCACCCAATGAAAACCCATACAGCTACCCAAAAGCCCTCTAAATCACGTTTGTATGTGATTATGAATCTCCCATATGAATGTGGCATGAAATGCTAATTTACCGGAACTAATTTTCTCGGATATCAGAACATCTCCAATAAAAGGTGAAATATTTATTTTCTAATGACTCGTAAGATATAAGACCTTCATTTTAACTAAATCCATCTCCAGCAATAGGTCCTATAAAATAGGAGGGATGAAATACTAATTTCAAAGGTCTTGAAAAAAATCTTATTTACACCTTCACAATGACCACCACGTCATATTTTTTATTTTTAATAATTAATTAAAATATAATTAAATGGTTAAGATTCCACCACATAAGATATTATAAGGGTTAAACCTCTATACTATTGGAGATAGTTTATTAATTATGGGATCTTATGTTTACTATATGTGCAAATCCTTCTAGATAAGGATCTTAATAAAATTTCCACGTAAGATTATCAACACCCCGTTGGAGATGCTCTTAGTTCCGATATTTTGGAAGTGTATCTTGCCAAATTAGTTTCTCCAATATGGTGGCGAATGTGAAATATTTTCATCCCATAACCCATTGTGTTTAAAGTTCGATAAAACATATGCCTCAAAAATGGACTTTTTGATCTCAGTACACCACAATTTATCTTCAAATCGGAAGAATGACTTATCTAATTTCTTGCCGACCGAAAAGAAAGAAAAAAAAAACAACTAATTTCTCACTTGTTCCACTGTATTTATTTTCTCTTCTTATTCTTTTCAGTCGTATGTGAAATATATCTGTGTTTCTTTGGGATCCTGCCACAATATGTAGAATGAACCATTCCGTAAAACAATGGCAATTGCAAGCATGCAAACAAGAGGATAGGACATGAAGTAAACAATGCTATCGGAATTGGCGCCCATGGAAATCTGCCTCCAACCACGATAAATAATGATGCACCAAAAGCTACCAATATCGCTGCCATAGATGTGAACAGTGTTGCAAAACCTATTATTAGTTTTTGTGGTAGAGGCTTGAGAAAATCCATTTCCGCGTATCGCGAAGTATACATAGCTAGAAACATCAAAATCGAGGTAATAGAAGCAAATAGAGCCAAAGAGTCTGCTACCACAAACACTGTAAACGGGTATTTCCCAAAAAAACTGGAGTGCCATTCATAACGCTATTATTGTCACTAATATTACCTCCTGGAACAGTAAAGGCAGCTGCAAATGCTACAGTGGCTATGAGAGCAGCAACTACCATGCACGAGCCAGATGTATCCTCATCCAATCCTCTCCTTTTTTTCAGCAAATCTTTGTGTTCGTTTGTAAATATATGTTGAGCTGTATCCCCATTTTTGTTTCTCTTAAACCTATCATTTTCCGTCGTAATATTCTCCACCCCATAAATTAGAGAACAAAATTATAAAGTTAAAGCTTGATACATAGTTACTAAAAAACCTACTATAGTAGAAGGAACGTCGCCCTTACCCGAAACCACTGCAATTCCCGCTGCATCTGAAGGGCTACCCCCGAGACCAAATTGAGTTGAGCAGAAGGTGCTAACTTGGCAGCATAATGCAACATGGTGTTTTTTTCATCATCCGTTGTAGAAATCAGATCGAGCTTATCTCCATAAACGTCACCAAGATCGCATATGAGAATCACCATTTTCTCGTTTCGCTCTGCAATAGCCATTACTATCATCCTTCGATGTGGTAATGGATACCATATCAGGTAAGGGAACTGCTCGACAACCTCTACGACGACTTCTATGACTCCATGCTTTATGGCTACCTTCATGATGCCTGGATTACTTTGGAAGAAAATTCTTATCCCAGGGTCATTTTGATAAAAAACTCGTATCACTGGGTTATTGTAATTGTTGTTGACTTCCACTAACATCTGTTTAAGCAGTGCAATTGCTTGTTCGTGCATCAGTTTTAGGTTGTATAATTTTTTGAGATGAGGCACTGAAATAAGAACGAAACCAACTCACTAAATGAAAACTATAATCCGTAATAATTGATTGATATGGAACCAGAAGATCTAAGTGAATTAAAATGTAAGTAAATATTCAGAGAAGAATATACCTCGTATTAAGTAAGCCATGAGGATTCCTTTATCAATAGTCGAGGAGACATTTGGGTTTTCCTCTGCTTTAGAGGCTTCTAAAGCTTCTGGGGTGTCCGCGTCATCTCTTTCGGCATATTTTGATGACCGGCAAGTGCTTGGTTCCACTGGTTAGACATATTTAGAACTCATATCCACTTGAATAACTGTACCAAAATACCATGTTTACACTTTAAATAAATTGATAGTATAAAAAAAACTAATTAAACTTAGGTCGATGACTAATTAACTAACATGAGTAGGTCCTGCCACCA
This sequence comes from Papaver somniferum, assembly GCF_003573695.1. Classification (NCBI taxonomy): domain Eukaryota; kingdom Viridiplantae; phylum Streptophyta; class Magnoliopsida; order Ranunculales; family Papaveraceae; genus Papaver; species Papaver somniferum. The sequence continues at coordinate 170,083,314 of NC_039360.1, read as the reverse complement.
TGTCAGCTTCGCTCCACTTTTAAAGGCAAATGGCCTTCGAACCAACACCTCTAATGCACATATATTATCTTTTAGTGATTTCTCTGTGACCAATTTTGGAAAGCATTTGACAAGACACAATGCCATATCTGCATACAACGTACATAATTAATTAGTTATAACGGACGACAAATTTACTTTAGAACTATAAGTCTGACACCGTCTTGACCGGAAAATGGACTTGGGTCTTCGTCTCTTGTCACAGAGTATAGATACTCAACTATCTCCTTCTGACCTACTGTAGGATATTGAAGAGCAAGTTCAAGAGGCGTGCTTCCATTGGAATCACGTATCTGAGTTAGTTTGGAATTTTTCTTTACCATCACCACAACAGCTTTTGCATATCCATAGATGGCAGCGCGATGACATGCTGTGTAACCATACTTTTTAGTTTTATATTCAAGTACATCTGGTGACATGAGTTTAAGAATCTCCTCTACGATCATGATATCCATCTTCCAATGCACAGCTGTATAGAGTACTGTTAAGGCATACAATACGTGTGTTGCCTAACACACGTATATTTTGTTAAGGAAGTCTTCTGTAATTAATCGCGATTTTCGACGTGCAATCGTATCATCTGGATTGCGTTTAATACGAAACACCCATTTACATCCAATAACGTTTATAGAAGAATTATATGGTACTAACGACCACGTACCATTCCGAAGTAGCGCATTAATCTCATCATCGGAAGACATACGCCACTGGGGATCTTTATGAGCCTGTGAAATACAAGTAGGTTCGAGAAGAGAATCACATACCAATGCATATTTGGAATTTGGTTTAAAAACACCAGCTTTAGACCTTGTCACCATTGGATGAGTGTCAGAGACAGAAGACGGAGACTGCAGAAGAAGAACTGGGGAAGAAAAATCAGTGGCGGCTGTGGCGGCTGAATCGGACATAATAATGGGAACTGTCGGCGGCTGTGACAGCTCAGAAACATTATGGCTGACAGCTGATGATTGGTTTTGTTGGCTAATCATTGGTGTTGGCGGCTGTGGCGGCTGAGGATCATCATTACTGTCGGCTAATGATTGACGATGTTGGCTAATGATTGCTGGAGGTGGCTAATGATTGCTGACGGCGGAGAACTGCTGGCGATTAATGATTGCTGACGGTTGATGATTACTGACAGTTGATGATTGCTCTTGGGAAGAAGACGACACGGAAGCAGTAGACAGAAGAGAAGGCAGCGAAAGATTTACGGGAGAAGAAAAGGGAGTAGAAAAAGGTACCTGTGAAGTCGTCGACGCCGGAGAAGGCTGTGCTGTGGCGGCAAAAGGAAAAGTGGTCTCATCAAAAACAACATGACGACTAACATAAATCCGACCTGTAAGAATATGAAGACATTTATAGCCTTTTTGTGAAGGACTATAACCAATAAAAACACAAGGAGAAGAAAGAGGCTCCATTTTATGAGATCTATATGGACGTAAGTATGGATAGCACAAGCAACCAAACACCCGAAGTAAAGTGTAATCTGGTGAAAGACCAAAAAGAAGTTCATACGGAGAGGAGTTATGAATGGAAGTAGACGGAACACGATTCATTAGAAAACAAGCGGTGTAAAAAGAGTCGTACCAATATGAGGATGGTACAGAAGCCATGTTTAGGATTGTAAGACCAGTTTCACGAATATGACGATGACGTCGTTCGACTAAACCATTTTGTTCAGAAGTATGTGGACATGAAAATCGATGAAAAATACCCAGTTGTTGAAGATGCGGAGTAAGTTTTCGATACTCCAGTGCGTTGTCAGATTGGAAGATTTTGATTTTTCGGTTGAAGAGATTTTCAACATGCTTTTGAAACAAAAAAAATATTGAAAAGACATCAGATTTCTGAGACATAGGAAACATCCAAGTAAAGCGACTAAAGGCATCAATAAAGATGACATAGTATTTATATCCTTCATTAGATAAAATATGAGAAGGTACCCAAACATCAGAGACAATTAAATCTAATGGATGCAAATAAGTAGTTTTACTAGAAGGAAAAGGGAGTTTATGACTCCGATGTTCATGGAAAGAGGAACAAAACTTAAAAGTCTGACTAGAAACCGGAAGAGAAAACTGGGAAACAACCTTACGCACTGTGCGTATCATTGGATGTCCTAATCTAGAGTGCCAATCTTGTAAGGTAGCACGCTCTCCTATGTAGGCTTTAGAAGATTGAGACGAATTATCAAGTTGATAGAGACCACCCCTCCTACTGCCACGAAGAAGAACCTTCCCGGTACATCGATCCTTCACAAGACAAAAAGTTGGATGAAATTCAAATAAGACATTATTGTCAGTAGTAAACCGAGAAATAGATAGAAGATTATGAGAAATTTTTGGTGCATGAAGAACATTACGAATCCACAACTTACGGTTGGGAGTTCCCAAAACAGAGGATCCAACATTAGAGATTGGAATAGAAGAGCCATTACCCATTTGAATTTGATCTGGACCAGTATATTCATTAGAAAATTGGAGACGAGAAAGATCATTGGTTATATGATCTATAGCACCACTATCAAGAGTCCACGAAGGTGTAGATAACAAACCAGTTTGAGCATCATAAGCACGAGGAGCAGAGGTAGGTGGATGACGTCGAGGAGGACGAAACGAGCGATCGAAACGATTTCAACAGTCATTAGCTTCATGATTCTTGCGACCACATAGTTGACATGGAAGACGCACATCAGTGCGTGAGTTGTAAGGCTGTGCTGGGCCGAGAAGAGAGGAATGATTCGAAGTGTTGGAAGCAGCTGGACGAGCTGGGCTTGACAGGGAGGAGAATTATTGGGCCGAAGATGGACTGGACCGAGTAGGAGGACGTGAAAAATTGGAAGCAGCTGGACGAGAGAAGCTGGAAGCAACTGAACGAGTTGGGCCGGATGCTGCAACGTTAGCTACAGGCTGAGAATGCAGTGACTTTGCTTGGTTCTCAATACGAAGTTCATACGTGAGAAGATAGGTGATAAAATCCTCTAGTTTCATGGCTCCCATGGAAGTTGTAAGAGAGGTAACAATGGCATCATATGCAGTATCTAGGCCGGCAAGAATGCAGTGACGTAATTCAAGAAGAGGTGTATATGAAACAGCCACCGGGCTACGTAGATTCTCGTTTTCCTACGCATGTCTGCAAGTTTCATCGTTCTATTTATGGTCTCAAACAAGCTCCCCGTGCGTGGTATCACAGGCTTAGTACCTTTTTGTTGCAAATTGGTTTTGTCACTTCGAAGTGTGACTCGTCCTTATTTCTCTATAACGGCTCTCTTGGTACTATCTATTTACTAGTCTATGTGGATGATATTATTGTTACAGGTTCTAACTCTATAAGTATTAAGTCTATCATTGATCGTCTACAACAAGAATTCGCAATCAAAGATCTTGGCTTCTTGTCTTACTTTCTTGGCATTGAAGCAGTTCGTACATCCTCTGGTCTGTTTCTCTCTCAACAAAGGTATGCTCATGATCTCCTTATTCGTGCGAAAATGGATGGTGTTAAGCCTATTCACACTCCACTTAGTACTTCCAGGGACATGTCTTCTGATCACAGTACCTTGTTGACTGATGCTACTGAATATCGTAGTATTGTTGGAGCTTTACAATATTTGACTTTTACTCGTCCGGATCTAGCATATGCTGTAAATAAGGTTTGTCAATTTATGCATGCACCCACTGAGTTTCACTGGGGCTTAGTAAAGCGTATACTTCGTTATCTTAAAGAAACATCTACGTTTGGTAATCTTCTTCGGCCGTCTTCTTCTCTACAGTTATCCTTTAGCGCATATACTGATTCCGATTGGGCTGGTTCTCTTGAAGATCAACGTTCAACTAGTGGTTATTGTGTATTCTTGGGTGGTAATATTATATCTTGGAGTGCTCGTAAACAGAAAACCGTGTCACGTTCTAGTACTGAAGCAGAATATAGAGGTCTTGCTATTTCTACTGCTGAAATTATGTGGATTCAATCACTTCTATCCGAACTTCATGTTTCTACTCAATCACCTCCAGTTCTATGGTGTGATAATCTTGGTGTCACATATCTTATTGTTAATCCTATATTTCATGCAAGGACGAAACACATTGAGATTGATTACCATTTTGTGCGTGATCAGGTTGCTTTGAAACTTCTTGATGTTCGATTTATATCTTCTAAGGATCAAATTGCCGACATTTTTACAAAAGCTTTGTCTAAAGATCGATTTTCTCTATTAAGGTTCAAGCTAACGGTTCAAGATCACCTGTTACGCTTGCGGGAGGGTGTTAAGGCATACAATACGTGTGTGTTTCCTAACACACGTATATCTTGTTAAGGAAGTCTTTCGTATTTTTAGGAAACTATTCTAGGTTTGGAAGTCTTTTGTATTTTAGGAAATTGTTCTAGTTTTGGAATTCATCCTATCTTGGAGTTCAAGGAAGAGTTAGTATATATATATATGTATCTTGTAAAGATCAATTGTACACACAAGTTATATCAATAGAACATCTTCTATTCAAGTTCGTGCTCTCCTCTTATAGTTGTGTTCTCTCCCAAACAATACGTGTTCTAGCTAGTACTGTTGACGAGTCATGGGTGATCCCTTCTTTAACCACTTCAGGATTGTTTTAAGGATCTCCTTAACTTTTTCAATATCATTGGTGCTTAATGCTTCATATAGTTGGTCATTTTTGCCAGGAACGTAAACCGCCACCGGATGAACCTCTTCTTAACACGACATGAAACAATGAAAATGATTAATAAGCGCAATGTCAACATTATGAAACTAAAAGGTAATATGTATACATATATTGATGGAGTCATATATGTATAACTTACCAACTTCAGCGGCCCGCTGATTGTCATGGTCATTAGCAGTAGCGTCATTCATCTCTTCTTCTGGTACCAATCATATGTTAATGAATGACACTATTATTATAAGACGCATAAAAGAAGAAATTCAGACTGGCCAATTCATACGTAAACATCATTCATTCAACGTATACAATCAAGAACACTCAACTTGCTTCAATTTATTGAGATGTATTAATCCTAATTAAGGATTACTTTTCAGAATTAAGAAAAACAATAAAAGGTCTAATGGAGCATTGGAGCAAGAGCAACACATGTAATAATTTTTGAATATCAGTATTTTGAGTACCTTGTTGTTTATTATTATTACCAGCAGCGCTGTTTGTAATTCTTAACATCTCCATGATTTGTTTCTGAGATTCTGCTTGTTTAGCTTGTGTTTCAAGTTGAAACTATGAACTGAACTGTAAACGTTAGGTTAAGAAGAAAGACAGAAGAGAGGTAAACATAACTTATTTTATTAACTTTGTTTTCTTGACATACAGACGAGATATAAGAGGTTATTTATACATGAAACTTCCTTGAACAACAAGGAAGGTAGGTTTCCTAACTTGAGACTGATTACCTAAATTATAATTGTTTGAGAAAGGAAATATCGTGTGTTATTCTACACACTAATTATGTGTTGTGTTAACACCCTCCTGCAAGCGTAACGGGTTGTCCTGAACCGTTAGCTTGAACCTTAAAAGAGAAAACCGATCTTGAGAAAGTGGTTTAGTAAAAATATCCGCAATTTGATCTTTAGAGGATATAAAATGGACATCAAGAAGTTTAGAAGCCACTTGATCACAAACAAAATGATAATCAATTTCTATATGTTTCGTCCGAGCAGGAAATGTAGGATTAACTGTGAGATAGGTTGCACCAAGATTATCACACCATAAGATGGGAGGAGAGCGTGTAGATATACGAAGCTCGGAAATAAGTGACTGAATCCACATAATTTCAGCAGTGGCAACGGCAAGTCCCCGATATTCAGCTTCAGTGCTAGAACGAGAAACTGTTTTTTGTTTACGAGCACTCCAAGAAATAATGTTACCTCCTACATAGACACAATATCCACTTGTAGAACGACGATCATCAAGAGAACCATCCCAATCAGAATCAGTGTATGCATTGAAAGAGAGTTGTAAAGAAGGAGATGATTTAAGAAGTATACCAAACGTACTCGTATGCTTGAGATAAAGAAGAATACGCTTGACTAATCCCCAGTGAAACTCTGTAGGAGCATGCATAAATTGACAAACTTTATTAACAACAAACGCAAGGTCCGGACGAGTAAATGTCAAATATTGCAAAGCTCCAATAATGCTACGATATTAAGTAGCATCTGTTAATAAAGTACTACGATCAGAAGAAATATCACCAGAAGTACTTAGTGGAGTAGTAATTGGTTTCACTCCATCCATTTTGGCTCGAATAAGAAGATCATGAGCATAACGTTGTTGAGAAAGAAATAACCCGGAAGAAGTACGAATTTCCTCAATTCCAAGAAAATAAGATAATTGACCAAGATCTTTAATGGCAAATTCTTGTTGCAAACGAGTGAGAATAGAAGTAATACATGTAGTACTGGAGCCAGTGACAATGATATCATCTACATAGACCAATAAATAGATGACACCATGATTCCCATCATAAATGAACAAGGACGAATCACACTTGGAAGTAACAAACCCAATTTGCAACAAAAAATTGCTAAGTCTGTGGTACCACGCACGCGGAGCCTGTTTAATACCATAAAGAGAACGATGTAACTTGCAAACATGTGTAGGAAAACGAGGATCGACATAACCTGGAGGTTGTTTCATGTACACTTCTTCTTGAAGTTCTCCATGCAAGAAAGCATTTTGCACATCAAGTTGATGAATGGGCCAATTGGAAGACAAAGCCAATGTAAGAATAATGCGTACAGTACACGGTTTGATAACCGGACTAAACGTTTCAGAGTAATCAATCCATTCTTGTTGATTGTATCCTTTGGCAACTAGACGAGATTTGCGACGCGCAATTGCACCATCAGGATTATGTTTGATTCGAAAAACCCATTTACAACCAATAACATTCGTAGAGGGATGATATGGAACTAAAGACCAAGTACCATTGCGAAGTAATGCATTAACCTCGTCGTCGGATGATGTACGCCATTCGGGATCTTTATGAGCTTGAGAAATACAAGTAGGTTCAAGAGTTAAATCACATACTAGAGCATACCTTGAATTTGGTTTAAAAATACCATCTTTAGCCGTTGTAATCATTGGGTGTGTGGTAGAAGAAGGTACTGTTGGAGTTGTAGACACATCAGGAGAAGTAGACGCCGTAATCATTGGCAAGTGTAGCTGACTAGGAGACAAATCAGTGACAGGTGGCGTCACATTATCAACAGCAGCAGATTTTGTCGGTGGCTGGTGCTGAGGATTAACAGAGTTTGAAGGCGGTAGAAGTGGAACAAGAGAAGATACTGTCGGCAGCTGTTAATTGGCAATGATCGGCAATGATTGGGAATGAGCGGACACTGTCGGCGGCTGTTGCTGATGAGTAGTAGATGTTGTCGGCTGACGAAAAACAAATCCTGGCGGCTGATGATTGAAAACAGGTGATGTCAGAAGAGCAGTAGATGACGGCTCATGATTAACCAATAACGGCGCAATTGGCGGCTGATGATTAACTGATGACAGCTCATGATTGATAAACACATAGGACGGGGCAGCATTATGAATAAGAGATGGAGTTACCTGTGAAGAAGTCGACGCCGGCGAAGGTGAGGAAGCGGATGCAAAGGGAAAGGTAGTCTCATCAAAAACAACATGTCGGCTGATGTATATTCGACCAGTAGGAATATGAAGACACTTATAACCTTTATGAGATGGACTATAGCCAATAAAAACACAAGGAGAACACAAGGCATCCATTTTATGAGACCTATATGGACGCAAATGAGGATAGCATAGACAACCAAAAACATGAAGAGAAGTGTAATCAGGCGGAATACCAAAAAGAGCTTCATATGAAGAGGAATTATTAACGGAAGTCGAAGGAACACGATTTATCAAATAACAAGCAGTGTAGAAAGAATCATACCAATATGAGGACGGCACAGAGGCCATGTTAAGAATAGTAAGACCAGTTTCACGAATATGACGATGACGACGTTCAACCAAGCCATTTTGTTCAGAAGTATGTGGACATGAAAAACGATGAAAAATTCCAAGTTCTTGGAGGTGTGGAGTAAGTTTACGATACTCAGCAGCATTATCAGATTGAAAAATATTTATCTTTCGATTAAAAAGATTTTCAACATGTTTTTGGAACAAAAAGAATAATGAGAAAACATCAGACTTTTGAGACATAGGAAACATCCAAGTAAAACGACTATACGCATCAATAAAAATGACATAATATTTATATCCTTAATTAGATAAAATATGAGAGGGTCCCCATACATCGGAGAGAATTAAATCTAATGGATGTAAATAAACAGTTGTACTGGATTGAAAAGGTAACTTATGACTCCTATGCTCATGATAAAAAGAACAAAAACTAACAGTTTGGTTTGAAACTGGAAGAGAAAAATGAGAAATAACTTTGCGAACTGTGTGCATCATTGGATGACCCATTCTAGTATGCCAGGCTTGTAAACTAGCACGTTCTCCTATGAAAACCTGAGGAGATTGAGATGAGACATCAAGTTGATAGAGACCACCCTTCCTAATGCCGCGAAGAAGAACCTTCCCGGTACATCGATCCTTCACAAGACAAAAATTTGGATGAAATTCAAATAAGACATTGTTATCAGTGGTGGAACGAGAAACAGATAAGAGATTATGAGATATTTTGGGTGCAAAGAGAACATTACGAAGCTGCAACTTACGGTTGGGGTCCCTAAAATAGAGGAACCAACATTAGAAATTGGTATAGAAGAACCATTGCCCATCTGTATTTGATCAGGACCAGTATACTCAGTAGGAAACTGAAGACGAGAGAAATCATTGGTGATGTGATCTGTAGCACCACTGTCAGGTGTCCAAGAAGGTGAAGGTAGAAGACCAGGTCCATAAGCAGCATAAGCCCGAGGCACGGAGGAAGGTGGTTGACGCCTTGGTGGTCGAAAAGTCTTGTCATAACGGTTCCAGCAGTCCTGGGCCTCATGATTTTGACGCCCACAAAGTTGGCAGCGGACAGATGAAGGATCATTAGTTAAAGGCCCACGTTGATTGTCAAGTTGAGAAGGCCCACACTGGTTATTAAAACGAACAGGCTGAGACGAACCAAGCCCATGTTGGTTCTGATTTCGTTGGTTACCAGGAGGGCGAGATGAAGAAAACTGAGAGTTGTATGCTGCAGAAGAACTAGTGGGTGAAGAAAAACGAGACGAGGGCTGTCTATTTTGTGCAGCAAGATTGGAAACAAGTTGAGAGTTTGACAGCTTCGTCTGTTGATCAATGCGCAATTCAAACGTCAGGAGGAAGGTGAGAAAATCTTCGACAGATAGCGAACTCATAGTGGTGGTTAATGATGTTACAATAGCATCATAGGTGCTGTCTAGACCAGCCAAGAGACAGTGACGGAACTCCTTGTCTGTGACAGTACTATTTGCTGCTGCCAAACTGTCCACGAGATCATGACCACGATCTATGTACTGTCGCATAGTTTGAGAACCTTTGCGTAAGGCTCGAAGCTCACAGTGAAGATGATGAACCTGAGCATCATATTTTGAGCCATAAAGTGATTCCAGAGACGACCAGATTTCTCTAGAGGTTTTTAATCGATGTACATGACGAAAAACGGCTGGGGTCAAAGAAGAAAAGAACCAGCTAACCAAAAGTTTATCTTGTTTGATCCAAGAGAGACAGGCAGGGTTTGGAAGATCATCAGCAAGAGTCGGTGTAGGACATGGAGTTGCACCAGTAACATGACCATCCAAGTCATGTCCTTGAAGATAAGAAAGAAATTGAGCGCGCCATAAGGAGTAATTTGTTTCATCTGGATTCACAGTGATCATGTGATGTGGTTGAGAAAATTGAAAAGAAGACATCATAGAAGATTGTACTGAGGACATGGTAGAAGTAGCAACCGTAGAGACGGTAGAGGAAACACTTGAGGAGATTGTAGAGGAGATGGTTGACATTGTATAGGATCGAAAAGCTTTATGGATACCAAGTTGAAACTATGAACTGAACTGTAAACGTTAGGTTAAGAAGAAAGACAGAAGAGAGGTAAACAGAACTTATTTTATTAACTTTGTTTTCCTAACATACAGATGAGATTCAAGAGGTTATTTATACATGAAACTTCCTTGAACAACAAGGAAGGTAGGTTTCTAACTTGAGACTAATTACCTAAATTACAATTGTTTGAGAAAGGAAATATCGTGTGTTATTTTACACACTGATTATATGTTGTGTTAACATTTCAACAATCAACTTAAGCAACATTTTAATATCTAGCGCTTCTTCGTGAGACTGATCATCGCCTAATTGATCTCCAGCATATATGGGTGCCCTTCAAAGATGGAGAGAGGAGAAAGTTAGATATTACAAATCATCACAATGTGCAGATTTTGTCTGATCTTACAGCTTACATCGTCGTTATTTAAAGGCTTCTTTTTGTTCCGACTCCTAGATATTAGTCTATGATTGTGTCGATTATTTCCCCCCTCTGTCATCCGGTATTATATGACATATATTGATTGTTTGACTTGTATTAATTGGTAATCACACTAGCCAAGACATATCAATATTTCCAGGCCTTATGAGATGTAGAGCATGTTCTCTCCTGGTTACACTGTCAGGCCTTAAGACTTGTAGACATGTGCCTAAACTCTCAAACATGATACCAAATTGGACAAGCTGGAAGATCATTGTATTATAAATTATAATGCACGATTAATGCAGTATCAAATTCAGACTATTTAATTTTGTTCGACTTGTATTAATCGGAGCTTCCAAACAGTAGTTTGAAGGAATTTTTTTTTCCATATATAAATTTCCATTATGTGAGTTGTGATATGGCATGTGATGCATGTGCCTGTCTATTGGTAATCAAAAATGTAGGTACACATTTCATCTTCTGCCACGTGCCCACAAAGATACACGTGGAGGACATGCGGCTAAGGGCATCAAGATATGATATCACGCGTGGACAACCAAGAGTCACTTTATCCTATCCCTAGAAAGATATGAGATCTACGGCTGGGGATAGTCAGACTGACGCGGAAAAGACAGGGGCAGAGGACAGCTGTCTACCGCGGACATGCATCTCAACTACCCGCATTAAATACCCTCAAACAGCATACGTGTCAGTCAGCCTGTATTGGAAGCGCAGATAATACTGCGTATCCAGACAGAACACGCAGATACAACTGAGAACACGAAGACTTATGCATGAGTGGCACAAAACACAAGAGGATAAGATTATAACGGGCTTCAGAAGTGGACCCCACGTAATCTCCCTATAAATACCCCTCTCTCCCAAGTGAAGAGGGAGGCCGAAAAACATTGAGAGGAGAATAGGAGAGAGACAAAGAGAAAGTGTAAGTGAAGTTCCTCCTGCTACGCAGGCTTATATTGGTCTCAAAGTCATTCGACTATTTCTGTAACCTTCATACATATAATGAAAAACCCAAACCCATAGACAAAGATCTGAGTGATGAATCATATAAGTTAATTGTTTCATCTATATTCATGCATTTACACTTTATATGTTCAATTCGATACTTATGGTATTTCATGTTCGTAAATTTTATATTTCATCCACTATTTATCTTATTGTATGAGCCAAGAACAATGATTGTAGTTGATGAGACGAGGAAGAGTATTATAACTCTGAGTCAAGGATTCGACATAACCTATCCATTCCCCTCAGGCGCAGCTTATTTACTGTATTGTCATGAGTCTGCGCACATTATTTTTGAATACTCAGATGACACCAGATCTTTGTGTTCACAATCTGGTGCTAGAAACAGGGATCTTCATCCCGGTAAAAGATTTATCTTCTCATGTGACTTGTTTCAGGCTTCATTTTCTGAAAATAACGATGTATGGAACACTACGGTTTTTTCCGTTCATGATTTCAAAAACCAAATTTTTTAACAGATCCGCATTTATCTAAGTAGATCTGATTCTTCATGCATTGTCTAAGTTTTCACGTCTTTGAAAATCAAAATTATGAACAGATCCGCGTTTATCTAAGTAGATCTGATTCTTCATGCATTTTCTAAGTTTTCACGTCTTTGAAAATCAAAATTATGAACAGATCCGCGTTTATCTAAGTAGATCTGATTCTTCATGTATTTTCTAAGTTTTCACGTCTTTGAAAATCAAAATTATGAACAGATCCGCGTTTATCTAAGTAGATCTGATTCTTCATGCATTTTCTAAGTTTTCACGTCTTTGAAAATCAAAATTATGAACAGATCCGCGTTTATCTAAGTAGGTCTGATTCTTCATGCATTTTCTAAGTTTTCACGTCTTTGAAAATCAAAATTATGAACAGATCCGCGTTTATCTAAGTAGATCTGATTCTTCATGCATTTTCTAAGCTTTCACGTCTTTGAAAATCAAAATTATGAACAAATCCGCGTTTATCTAAGTAGATCTGATTCTTCATGCATTTTCTAAGTTTTCACGTCTTTGAAAATCAAAATTATGAACAGATCCGCGTTTATCTAAGTAGATCTGATTCTTCATGTATTTTCTAAGTTTTCACGTCTTTGAAAATCAAAATTATGAACAGATCCGCGTTTATCTAAGTAGATCTGATTCTTCATGCATTTTCTAAGTTTTCACGTCTTTGAAAATCAAAATTATGAACAGATCCGCGTTTATCTAAGTAGGTCTGATTCTTCATGCATTTTCTAAGTTTTCACGTCTTTGAAAATCAAAATTATGAACAGATCCGCGTTTATCTAAGTAGATCTGATTCTTCATGCATTTTCTAAGCTTTCACGTCTTTGAAAATCAAAATTATGAACAAATCCGCGTTTATCTAAGTAGATCTGATTCTTCATGCATTTTCTAAGTTTTCACGTCTTTGAAAATCAAAATTATGAACAGATCTGCGTTTATCTAAGTAGATCTGATTCTTCATGCATTCTCTAAGTTTTTAGGTCTTTGAAAATCAAAACTTAGAACAGATCTGCGGTCATCTACACAGATGGACGCCTTAAGTATTTTCAAGATTTTACACCTTTGAGGACTCAAAACGCTAATAGATATCACGTGGGGCCCATTGTCTTCGTGATTTTTTCTCTCTCTTTCAGGAAAATATTAAAAGATGGAGAGAAGCAAAGATGTCGGGAAGGCTAAAGCTCCTTCAAAAGAGATGCCAAGGACAACCCCAGTGGTAACTAGGAGTAAGCAGAGAGGTGAAAAGCTAAAGAAAGCGGATAGGGCGCAGGATAATGCAGAAAGCATGGCCCCCATCAATGCCAACATCATCGCAGCAGACGAAGTAAATGCCGCGGCAGCCAAAGTAGGAGCTTCATGAGCTGGCGGATCCAAAGTTGGAGCTCCCAGAGTAACCAATGCTCAACTACAAGAACATCAGGAAGTCGTGGAAGAGTCAGGAATACAACAACCCCTCCATGGGATGCCCTTACCCAATGAACAGAACATACCCTTTCCAGCCAAGAAACCGCTTCTAATAGCAGGCCAACCCTCACAACAACCGTCGAGATCCCAAGGTGCACAGTTAGACCCACCAGAACCAGTAATAGAGATCGTGGATGAGGAACAAACCATATCCGCTGATGAGAAATTGCGGGCAGGAACACCAAATCAAGGGTCAAATCATTCCGCTCAGATGATGGCCGAGCTGACAGAATTAAGGAAGAAAAAGAAGGCATACGCAGATGTTGTGGCGATATTATCACAAGAGAACCAAACACTAAAGGAAAGAATCATTCATAGCGCAGAGGTAGAAAACCAACGCGACGAAGCCAACTCCAACGTTGTAGCACCTAATCAAGATAGAAGAATGGTGATTGCAAACAACCCACTTCCATTGAATCGAAGAGGAAAAATGAGCAGCCAAATATCAGACCCTGATTACAATCCCGAGAACTCAGACTACTACGACAGTACCACCTTCCCACGAGCAAAATATACCATTCATGAGGAACACCAGATCGCATTGAAAAGTCTGCGTGCTGAGATGCTGGCAGAAATCAAGGAGCTAAAGACTAGGCAGGGAGGCGGAAGGCTAGAGAAAGTGATTAAGGAAGCAAACACTACCCCGCTGACACCACACTTGGCCAGGGCTTCCATACCGCAGAAGTGTTCGGTTCCTGCTTTCGATTGCTATGACGAATCAACTGATCCTGCGGCTCATCTTCGATATTATAATCGAATGATGGACCATTGGGATAACGAAGACTCCATACTGTGCAGATACTTCCCATTAAGTTTAAAAGGGTCCTCGTTGTCATGGTTTGATAACTTGCCATCAAACTCCATCGACTCCTACGACCAACTCACAGAAAAATTTCTAGAAACATACATGTACAACAAGGTTGTCAATACCGGCATGGAAAAACTATTCTCGCTGGAGATGAAATAAAAAGAGATCATCAGAGAATATACTAATAGATGGCACAAGATTTGCCAAGCTATTGGCAACGTATATCCCGTGGTTAGTATCAACTGCTACAAATGGGGGATGGACAGGATGAGTCCTTTATTTGTCGAGATCCACGGAACCATCCCTACCACCGAAGGAGATCTCCGGATAATCATAGAAAAGCATGCAAGGTTAGAAGAAATTCAGCGTGAAAATCCCAGAGCTCATACTCAACGTCCCACACGCATAAATTCCATGGATCAAGCCAGCGGGTCCAAAAGAGGAATCACAGAAGAACGTCCCAACGAAGAAATAAAAGAACGAAGGGATGATAGACGAAGAGGTGATCGAAAATTTGAAGATCAAATCTATACCAAGCTGAATACCAGTTATTCACGCATCCTGAGAGAGATCAAAGGGAGGGAGAACTTCGATTGGCCATGGTCCAAGGGAAATCAGCCTCCTAGATCATAAAAATCCAAGGAATACTGTGAATACCACTGTTTCAACGGTCATCAAACAGAAAAGTGCAAAAATCTCAAGATAATGATTCAAAAACTAATCGACGCAGGAGACCTGAAGCAATATATACAGAAGATTGATAACGAAGATAGAACCAAGAGAGGCAAGCAGGTTCAATTACCAGAAGGCAACCGCACCCTCAACACGATTTCATGTTCAGAGATTCAAGGGCCATCCCTAACCGCCTAGATTGGGAAGAGATTGAGAAAACAATTCGAATATTATTGTGAGCTTTATAAGATCGATGGAAAGAGTTAAACAAGCACGAACAATGGATGGACGCGCCCATGACTTTCGATGCAGACCATGTGGAAGAAGACATGGAAGACCATAATGATCCTCTAGTCCTCACACTCCCAATAACAGGGTGCAATGTCAAGAAAATTCTCATCGATGGAGGAAGCTGAGTCAACGTCCTGTTCTATGACACGTTCAAACGTATGGAACTCAACGACGAGCAACTTCTGTCATCTTACTACACCATCTACGGATTCAACGGTGTAGCTACAAAGCCCCTAGGGGACATTGTCTTACAAGTAGACGCATGGCCCATGAAAGTGGATACTCGATTCAGCGTCGTAGATGCACCTTCACCTTACAACTCCATCATCGGAAGAAGATGGGTTCACAAGCTCAAGGGAGTAGCGACAACCTACCATCAATATCTCAGATTCCCAACACCCCATGGAGTCATGGAAATTAAGGGAGACCAAGTAACTGCGCGGGAATGTCAGCCCTTACAGAATCAGATCAATAATGAGCGGGAAGAAAAGCACCAGTCCCGAAGAGCCAAAAATAAGGAGATAACCATAGATACATATCTGGAAGAAATCTTCGGAAAAATCCTTCTGAACGTAAGCACCACTGGCAGCGCAGAAGCAAGCACCTCCGCGACAAAAGAAGACATAGAGCCCACCAAATAGCAATCAAAGAATGTTCCTCTCTTCGGGGAACCAAAACCCAAGTTTACACCTGTCGAAGCAGCTAAAGAAGTCAACATAGGTACTGAGGGAAACCCGAAGATTATCAGAATAGGCACCTTGATGGATGAAGAAAGAGAAGCCGCGCTAATCAAACTTCTAAAGGAATAAGCGAACATCTTTGCTTGGAAATTTGGGGACATGTCGGGAATTGACCCAAAGTTAGTTCGTCACGAACTTCGAATAAAACCAGGTACCCCCCCTTTTAGGCAGAAGGTGCGCAAAGTAGCTCCAGAATACCATCGAGCAGTTGAAGTGGAACTCCGCAAACTACTGGACGCAGGATTCATCAAAGAAGTCAAGTACCCAACATGGATCTCTAACATGGTCATCGTACCGAAGAAAAATGGCGAAGTAAGGATATGCATCGACTTCACCAACCTCAATAAGGCTTTCCCTAAAGATAGCTATCCACTGCCAAGCATTGACCAACTTGTCGAGGCAGTTGAAGGATACAAAGAAATGTCATTCATGGATGGATACTATGGATACAATCAATTATTCCTAGCAGAAGAAGATCAGCAACATACAACATTCTATACACCACACGACCTCTATTGCTATGTAAGAATGCCCTTTGGACTACGAAATGCAAGGGAAACCTACCAAAGAATGGTGGATGCAATTTTCAAACCATGGATTGGAAGTACGCTGGAAGTATATGTGGATGATATGCTCGTTAAAAGCAAGCTGCGCAAAGATCATCACCAATACCCAAAAGATATTTTCCAAGCAATGAGAGTGCATAACATGAAGGTAAACCCAGAGAAGTGCACTTTTGGTGTCACTTCCGGAAAGTTCCTCGGATATTTGGTGACGAAGAGGGTCATTGAAGTCGATCCCGCTAAAATTGAAGCCATCGTAAGAATGCCATCCCAAAAAAATTTAAAAAAGGTTCAGAAACTCAATGGTTCGCTGGCTGCGCTGGGGAGGTTCATATCCAGGTCCTCGAATATAAGTAAGCACTTTTTTAACATTCTCAAAAAAGGAAGCAAATTCGAATGGACGGAGAGTGCGAGGAAGATTTTCAAAATATCAAAGAATACCTGGCTGAGATCCCTATATTACAAAAACCATACCCTGATGAAGTGTTGGCACTATACATAGCAGCAACAGAATATGCAGTCAGCGCAGTATTGGTTAAAACCAACACGAAGATAGAGCAGCCCATCTATTACATCAGCAAGACTCTGAACGTAGCAGAAAGGAACTACACGAAGATCGATCAGCTCATCTTGGCATTAGTATGGGCAACCCTGAAACTCAGACCTTACTTTTTGACTCCCATGCAAAGCTCCGCTAGAAGCAGTCCTTAAAAATGCAGGAAAAGTAGGCAGAATTGCAAAATGGAATACTCACCTAGATCAATTCAATATCATCCATGAGCTACATCACTCTCAGAAGTCACAAGTATTAGCAGATTTCCTAGCAGACTTACCATTGGATAACTGCGAAGAAGTCATTATCGAAGGATGAAAGGCAGCAGGACTACCATAAATGGACGAAGGTAAAGACCCTATAGACATCTTGGAACCAAAAAATCCTAGGCAATGGGAAGTCTTCGTATATGGGTCGAAAAATAAAGAAGGGGCAGGGATAGGCATCGTAATCACCACCCCAACAGGAGACAGGATCATACATGCTTTCAGGTTAGAATTCAAGGGGCATACCAACAACATAGTTGAATATGAAGCAGTGGTGCATTCCCTTCAATTGATAATAGAAATGGGCATAACTGACGTGCGTCTGACAAGCGATTCACAGCTGGTCATCCAACAAATAGGGTTGCAATATAATGTTTATGACAGAACATTGTCAGCATACATGGAATTGGTGCAAACACTGGCATCACAAATCCCAAACATCAAATTCCGACACCTGGAAAGGAAGGAACTCAGGCACGCGGATGCCCTGGCCTACATATCATCGATGCTCAGAAACGAGGACGTCAAAGCAATCAAAGTAACCAGGATTTACGAGCCTTCAATTGATATTCAAGAACTCTGCGCTGCACAGCAAAAGAACCACACAAAAGAAGATATTGCAGATGATGACGTGGGAGAATTCATCGCGGATGATTTCCAAGAAGACGACATCATGGCTAAGGCAGATCAAGATGAAGACTTCAGCAAAGAAGAAGATTGGAGATCTGAGATTCATCTTTTCCTAAAAGAAAGAATACTACCCTCGGATCTAAAGCAAGCCAGAAAAATACAGTCAAAGGCAGGAAGATATGATCTGAGAAAATAAATTTTGTACAAAAAATCTTTTCTCAGACCATTATTACGTTGCCTATCCAGATCCGAAGGACATTTGATTTTGAAAGACATACACGGCGTCGACGCAGGCAATCACAGGGGAATGAGATCCCTAGCAGATAAGGCGAAAATTCAAGGATATTACTGGCCAACAATGATACGAGACGCTACAAGAATGTCATGAAGATGCGAAGAATGCCAGTGTTTCGCCAAAAATATCCACGCACCCGCAACAATGTTGAACCCAGTAGACATCCCTTGGCCATTCTCAAAATGGGGCATAGACATCGTGGGTCCCCTAATCGAAGGATCAGGGAAGAGAAGATTTTTGATAGTGGCCACGGACTATTTCAACAAATGGGTAGAGGTTAAAGCCCTGGCAAGGATCCGAGACGCAGATGTCTTCACATTCATTTTTCAAAACATCATTTGCAGGTTTGGCATACCAGCTGAGATTGTATCTGACAATGACAAGCAATTCCATGGAAAAAACATCGACTTACTCTTCGATACTTTCAAAATTCGAAAGAACAAGTCAACACCAATTTACCCTCAAATCAATGGTCAGGCAGAAGCCACAAACAAAACCTTCGCACTCATCCTCAAAAAGCAGTTGGACGAATACAAGAAGCGTTGGTGTGAGAAACTACACAACGTTTTGTGGGCTTATAGGACAACTCGAAGATCAGCCACGGGAGAATCCCCATTCTTACTCACCTATGGAGCCGAAGCTATTATCCCAACAGAAATAATCATGCCAACTACGAAGACTGAAGCATGGGAGAAGAACCTCAAAACGGACATGATATTGGAAAGTTTGGATGATCTAGAAGATAGGAGGGAGGTAGCACTACAAAAAATGGAAAACTATCAAAAGAAACTAGCAAGGGAGTATAATAAGAGGGTTAAGCTTAGAAATTTCGTAGAATGGAAGGATGTGTTGAGGACCATTCCCCAATACCAACGAGAAAAGAAGTGGGGAAAATTAGCACCAACATGGGGGGGACCCTTCGTCATACATGATGTTGCAGGAAATGGGTCTTATTATCTGCGCAACCTAAAAGGGGAGGTACTCAAACACCCATGGAATGCAAAATATCTCAAGGCATACTACCCGTAGAGGGCAACGCAGCCCTGCATCTGCGTAAAGAGCGTCAGAAGAAGAAAACGACGCTTGCGATCGACATGTTTCTATCTCTGAGAGAGGAATAGCAAACCTCAACCTATCAATCAAGCAAACTTTTGGCAAAAAATAGTCACAATACATGGAGCAACATAGTAACAAGACGACTGCGTGTAAATATAACACCTCACGAGAACCCTACACCTGTAAATACAGTCTCCGCGTCAATACTTCATCCTCCTGTTTTTTACTATTTACTACCTCAGAGGTTCCATCAATGGAATTCTTTTAAATGTAACTCAAAAAACTTATAGACACTTTAACCCTCTTTCACCCGTGGACGTAGACACTCTGCTGTCGAACCACGTAAACACTGGTGTTAATTGTTGTTCTATTTTACTTGGTAAAAGTAGTCACCTACAATATCTTGGGACTCCCCTATCAGCGTCTATAAGTGTAGGACCATGGGGAAGGCATCCAGCATAAATAGATACCCAACCAATCTTATGGCAGCGGGTTGACGGAATGAACGTACATTCGAAACAACTCATATCCTAGAACGCTGCCCCGACCCCCACCGTTTGGGAATCCTCTGGCCCAGGATTAGCCAGCGGGGTGACAGGTCTCAAGACGTTCACGAAGATACACATATCTTCGGTTTCGCACTCAAACACTTCGCTATCCTGTTGTAGTAATTCGATTTGCGGTAAATACGGATTCGATGCTCGGTCTTGAATAGATTTATAAACAAAAATATATACAAAATTGTCACAGGATCAAGAGATACCGGGACTCAGGATTTCACCAATTCTTATACTCATGCGATTCAATTATTAATTCTAGACAATTAAAGCTTATATTGATAACAAATATCGACTCTTACTTTGCCAAAAATAGATTTTGTAAGTATTATATGTAAATCATAAGCATGATGCATCAAGAATCTCATGGATTAAGCATACATCATCAGACAAAATCACAAATAATCAATAAAATTAATAATTCCATTCATAATAGTGCAAATAGTCATAAAAGAATTAAATAAAATTACTCATGCATAAAGAATGGTTTCCTCCATCATCCCAGTATTGGGGTTTAGCTACTCATAATAATCATGTTCTCAAAATACATACTTGATGCTCAAAATATGATTAAAAGAGTGAAAAATATAAAACAGTGGTTCTGTGACCAACAAAATCCGTCCAGAAAGAAACGATACCAGTGAGATGCAGTAAAACAACGACACCCAGATGCTGCTGTTGACGCTGCAGAAAATAAGACTGCTCTGAGCAGTCCGTTCTTCGTGTTCTTCAAGGTTTGTTAATGGCAGCAGCAGCAGCAGGTACAATTCCTGCAACTCCTCCTGCGCCTCTCTTCTGGCCTCCCAATTGACCCCTAACTCTTCATCACCCTTATCTGACATAAAACCAACTATTTATAGGCTTTAAATCCCCTTGAAACTCGATCAAACCCCTTGGAAATCTCCATTATTCTTTACGGGTTGTTTGAAGAATAATCTTCTTCTTGTTGCGTTACAGGCTGTTTCTAGCTATTCTCTCGTCTCAGATATCTTCTAGGACTTTTACCCAACTGTTTTGATGTATATCCCACGCAAGATATCCCATAAATCTCTCAAACTAATCTCAAACCCTAAACAGAAACCGTGTGCACTGTCTTGACTTTGTGTGGATTTTCTGACTTATCCAGACCAATTAGATGGGTCTAATCGCTTCTAACAGGTCCCTTATGTCTTGTAGAGTCCGTGGGTACCAAATTTGCCCATTTAATCGCCTCCTAGGTCGCTCAAATCATTGATCCAAAACTGTTGACGCTGCTGCCTTTTTTCCCGCCAAAATCCAGTTTTGAAACTTTGAAGATGACCTCCCCCTATCCAGTACCGGTGTCCCTTTAGTACATGCCCTGAAATGGGGTGCCCCTTAGTAATTAGGTTACCCCTTATCCAAAGTGAGAGTCCGTATAGTAATTTTCTCCCACGAGCGCAAAAACCACTTTTTAGCCAATTTCGCCGCAAAAGCTTATTTCTCCAAAAACACCTACAAAGACATAAAATAACCAAATAAGTACAAAATAGAGTACTAACAATATAAACAATTGGGACAAATTTGACACATAAATGCGTCTATCATATCCCTGGTTACATTCAGTTATATTCCAAATTAACCATAACAATTAAAAAAAAAAGGTTAAAACAATGATCAATTCATTAAAAGTTGATTACAGGCTTGGCAATGATACGCGGAAACAAGAAAATATAAAAGGAATCTCACGAAGCCTCATAATCAACAAAGATCAACTCTCTACAAAAATCTACTTGGATGGTTCAACCCCAACAGCAGGTTTAGCAATCTTCCCCTTCTGCGTTGAATGTACGCTCCCACCGAGGAAGGATTTGAAGAACCAAATGTAGGGGGAGGGGGTTTCTCACGGCGCGGATAGCTCTTGATAAGGCCATGCTCGGTCTTAAGATCATACTCGATGTTATCCAGAATTTTGTTAGTCTCTTCCACTAGTTGACACCGATCCTTGTACGCAATAACAATATTCATCATCTCAGCCTTTGATAACAAAGAGGAAAGGCAACTCACTTCCTTCGAAGCGGCTTGGGAAGCCTCGTCCCTTGTTGTAGCTAAACCTTTGTGATAATTAATCTGGATTTCCTGATGCACTAATTGAGATTGAGCCTCCGCAAGCTCTTCATTTGCAGTGCGAAGCTGTCCGTGGAGCTCTACAAGGAAAAGAAAAATTCAGATGGTTAGGTCCAGGAAAATACATAATCACACTCGATAATATAAGCATATACCTTCGACTCTCGCCGAAGCTATTTCATATTCGTTAACAACAGCATCACGGGCTTCATCAAGAAAATCATACTCATCTGACAACTTCTTATAATCCGCTTGAAGGGTTGAAAGGGCGTACTGACTCGCATCTAATTCTACCTGTTTCATTGAATCCAAGTGACGAAGATGGTTGACCTCATTGTTTAAACCCTCCAGACCCTTGTTGAGACGATACATATTTACTTCAAGATTTCTCTCAGACTCAGCTTGGCGTACCACATCAGCCCTAGACGCAGCTAAAGCTTTGCTAAGAGCACCATCCTCATCCCTAGCATCATCTCTCTCCCTAGTAAGACGCTGAATGTAATCTTTAACATCAGAAGACTGAGAAGAACGAGATTGACGAAATTCTTCTTCCAAGAGATTGATTTTGGCTTCCAATGATGAGACCTGTTCTCGGGATTCACGAAGATTATCACGCGTCCACAACAACGTTCCATTAAACAAACGACGATCATTGTTATATTTGTTGTGCATATCAATCATTTGGACTCGTCTGACCCTCCACTCCTCTTCCAGAGCATTATGTTCATCGGCACGAGCATTCCACTTATCAGCCTCGCTCTTTATCTTCTCTACCAACTCTGCGATGCGAGATTTCTGACGTTGCCGCTCTTTCCAAAGCCATACTAACTCAGGAACTCCACCCACTGAAGATAGGGTGGGGGAGGGAGACTCAGACAGAACATTAACTACAGTAAAGGACAACATCAAGGAAGAGAACAGATGATCAAACCTGTAACAGCCGAAGAATTCTTCTTGGCCTCCTCCAACTCACTACGAGCCAGAGCAAGATCCAAGCGAAGCTTCTCCTCCTCCTTGCCTTGTTGCTCCTTATCCTTGAGGAGACTCTTCAACTCACATATCTCCATATCCCTATCAGCAATGACAGTCTCAGCCGCAGTAAGCTCCTCTTCCCGAAGACGAAGCTTAGCCTCCAACTTAAGGGATTTGGCCTTAAAAAAATGGTACAACATGTGATTGGAATGCTCACTCCTCATCATCTGTGAATCAGGAGATTAGAACACCCTGACTCTAAAAATTGCTAAAAATTGATACAAGGCAAAATGATGAGAGAACTCACCTCTAACATCCGCTGTTGGGGAAATCCATGCTGATACCCATCAGCCAACGCCATCATATCAGCAACAGTCGAGGGAGCGTCGACTACTAGAGCAGCCTTCAAGGCCCGAAGATTCTTATCCCACGCTTCTGCAACCTGGTCCTCGGGAGACAATTGCATCATCTTACGGGTATAGGAATCAGATTTCTTCTCACCCTCCACCACAGAAGCTGGATTGGGTACGAACATCAAGTTCTTCTTTTTAAACCAATCTAAGATAGCATCATCACCCTCAAGGATCAGTGACTGAGGAAAATCATCTCCAGAAGACCCAACCGAGGCCTTACCCATGTCCGTGAATTTAGCACCCGAAGAGTTCGAGGATACTCCCGCATCCAAATCTGGAAGGTCTCTAGCATCGCTCCCCTCTGGAACATCACTAGCATTCACGACTCCCTTGCCCTTTCCATCCGCCTTGCTAGAGTTGCCAAGCACATCCCAATCATCGTTTGGGGAAAGAAGGTTGAACTCAGAAGCCAGGCCCAGGGCATCGTTTATGTCAAAACTATCCTCCGCAGAATAAATCCGACCAAAGGAAAACTCCTGAGACATAGCAGGAATTTCACCACCAACACCCTCATCACCAAGGCCAGTGTTATCATCACCAGCATCACTGCAACCCGCAGGATTGGCTTCGGCACCAGCACCATGACAACCTGTGGGATTAATTTCACCACCAATACCGCTGCCACTAGAGGTAGTATTCCCTTCAAAAAATTCTTCATCATCATGGCCTGGAGGGGATGTATCAGTACGCTCTTCCATATCTTCATCCTCTGCAATCTCAGTCACAGGACTGTTAACTTCTTCATAAACCTCCGCCTCCTCGATTGTTGCGGTGGTGGACTGCTTGGGATTTATCCTCCTCTTCTTAGTCGGCTAAAAAGAGAAGGCACAAGAATAAAAATCCCTGACTTTGAAAAGAATTAAAACTTCCTCAACTAAAGGACAAGGCATATGGAAATCTTACCTTGACAACCGCAACATCCTTCGCCTGAAGATCAGCATCGGAACTCTCTTCGTCATCTCCATCAACAACATCAAG
The DNA here is from genome assembly GCF_003573695.1 of Papaver somniferum. Classification (NCBI taxonomy): domain Eukaryota; kingdom Viridiplantae; phylum Streptophyta; class Magnoliopsida; order Ranunculales; family Papaveraceae; genus Papaver; species Papaver somniferum. The sequence continues at coordinate 170,058,957 of NC_039360.1, read as the reverse complement.
GGCATATTGGAAATTCATGCCCTAAAAATTCAAATACCAAGGACGGAAATTCCCATAACGAGCAGGAGGAGCCGCACGTATCTGGCTATCTGCGATAGGACGCCATCCTTGCGGACCTGGAACCCACCCCCAAGCCCAGGGACCAACAACCTTAATAACAGTTGCTTGCCATTCATAGTCATGATCAAGCTTGATCCGCTCACGAGTAGGAAACACCAGTTTGTTAGTAGAATTCTCTGTACCCGGGACATACTTCACCTTAACACCACTTACTTCACTCAGAAGGAGGATCTCACCACGAGGAGCGGCAATATTCCGAAGACTCACACTCCACGGTTTACGATTCCTACTGTTGACATAGTCACCGAAAGACTTGTTAAAATTCTCAGGCGTATACCACCCATGAAGTTGGGAAATAGAGCGACAGTGTGTGTTCTTCGAAGAACCCTCTCGACCAGCCAACACATCATAATAAAAAGAATCCCCAGACTTGTACAAAGGAAAGATAAGACCCGCTTCAAAGGCCCCCACCGTGGTCAGCAGATGAAATTCATCAAACTTATATGTCGATATCATCTCATAAGTAATATCATCATCAGCAGCGTAAAAACGAACATTGAATAGCTGAAGACCATGCTTTTCCTTGAAAACCTCCAGATCAATATGTTTGAAGGTCACTTTCTTCTCCCCAACAGCGACGCTACGTATTTCCTGAGAAATATCTTCCTCCTTCACGGGATCAGGTGAAGAACCCTTCGAAGGGTTTCTCTCGGAAGCTTTCCTCTTAGGATGAACCTTAGATACATCAGTCTTCGAAACCAATTCTTTCGAAGACCTCCCCTTGGGTTGAGACACTGGAGGGGGAGGTAGAGGATGTTGATGAGACGCGGAAGGAGGCGCCACTGACCGAAGAGGTAGAACATCCCGTGTTCTCTTAGGATCATCACGCGGATTAACTAAGGGACGAGAAACAGCATACCGGGAGCCAGGAGCCTCTTTTGTCCGGTCCCCCTTCTGCGTATTCCCTCTATGCGACTCACCCCTCTTAGAAGATAAGTGCCTCTAACCAGAAGAAAACGAAACCCTATGAACGCGTGCATCACCTTGGGAAGATTTAGACGAACCTCCACCAGGAGGAGAAACATCAGGATCCCTACGCAGAGGAGATCTACGCGGACTAGGCGGTAGAGTTTGATAAGAAACCCGCGGACGGTCAGCCATGTCTGCGTAGTACACAAACAAGTTTCATATTTCCGCGAAGACAAAACAGAAATCAAAAAACCCAATTTCATCCAGTTCTTCATAATCATGAACCAGATGGAAAATAAGAACAAACCCTAAATAAAAGGGGAAATAACAAATAGGGGCAAGCATATACGAAGGAAGAAATCATTACTGTTTGTAATAACGAACAGGGGCAATCATACACACACTTATATATATGTTCTTCATCACAAACACATATAGCAACAGTTCATCAAAAGATAATCAAGACACAGTAAAACCACCTACCTATAAACAAAAAATTAAGCAGAAAGCCTCGACGAACAGTAGCAGCAGCAAAAAACCTCGACGAACAACAGTAGCAGCAGCAGAAAACCTCGACGAACAACAGTAGCAGCAGCAGAAAACCTCGACGAACAACAGTAGCAACAGCAGCAAAAAACTTTGAGGAGCAACAGTAGCAGCAGCAGCAGCAGTTAATAACAAGGATACAAAAGTAGAGAACAAAGAATGAAAATTCCGAGGAAAGAGAAGGAATTTATGATTAGAGAATTTTCACATTCCTTCTCATATATATATATATATATGCAAAGAGACATAAAAACCGCCCCACTACCCAAGAAGAAGTTATTACAAATAGTGGGGAACATGCCCTAAAATCTAGGAAAATAGTAAAGAGAAGATGAAGAGATTAACACGTTTTTTCTTCCCACTTCGACTAACCGCCCAGTATGAGGAAAAGGGGAAAATTGTAGGTACACATTTCATCTTCCGCCACGTGCCCAAAAAGACACACATGGAGGACATGCGGCTAAGGGAATCAAGATATGATATCACGCGTGGACAGCCAAGAGTCACTTTATCCTATCCCTAGAAAGATCTAAGATCTACGGCTGGAGTCAGACTGACGCAGACAAGACAGGGGCAGAGGACAGTTGTCTACCGCGGACAAACTTCTCAACTACCCGCATTAAATACCCTCAAACAGCATTCGTGTCACTCAGCCTGTATTGGAAGCGCAGATAATACTTCGTATCCAGACATAACATGCAGATACAGCCGAGAACACGAAGACTTGTGCGTGAGTGTCACAAAACACAAGAGGATAAGGTTATAACGGGCTTCAGAAGTGGACCCCACGTAACCTCCCTATAAATACCCCTCTCTCCCAAGTGAAGAAGGAGGCCGAAAAACATTGAGAGGAGAATAGGAGAGACACAAAGAGATAGAGAAAGTGTAAGTGAAGTTCCTCCTGCTACGCAGGCTTATATTGGTTTCAAAGTCATTCGACTATTTCTGTAACCTTCATACATATAATGAAAAACCCAAACCCGTAGACAGAGATCTGAGTGATGAATCATATAGTTAATCGTTTCATCTATATTCATGCATTTACATTTTATATGTTTAATTCGATACTTATGGTATATCATGTTCGTACATTTTATATTTCATCCACTATTTATCTTATTGTATGAGCCAAGAACAATGATTGTAATTGATGAGACGAGGAAGAGTATTAGAACTCTGAGTCAAGGATTCGACATAACCTATCTATTCCCCTCAGGCGCAGCTTATTTACTGTATTGTCATGAGTCTGCCCGCATTATTTGTGAATACTCAGATGACACCAGATCTTTGTGTTCAGAAAAAGCGCAATCAACTACTACTAATTAATTGCTTGACTTGTATTAATCGGAGTTCACACTCTTCCAAGTCTAGTGGGTGATAATGTCAGACGTAGATGTCAACTTTCTAGCTATTTTTTTTTCTTTTTTTATCATCGAATAGAATTGCACCTTGAACAAGAAATGAAAGCTACATGGAGCGTGTTCTCACCTATATTTTATTTTTATTCCGGTTGGCGCGACTTCGATGAAGGCGGAGGTTTGATTTCGAACGCCAAACAATTTTTTCCTATGCGAAAGTAGGGTTGTCCGTCCTGCATGTACCTGCTGCCTTACTTTTGAACAGGTGTAATGCAAAGGTATACTGATTAATCAACACTACCATTATAATGTTAAAACTAATATTGGTTATTCACGTAAGCAACTCTAGATGAGTAATGGTGTGCATGTCAGGGAAACAATCTTTTTTTTTAATCGGTAAAGAATTTGGTATGATCAACCTATTAAGACATGTTATCCTAACCTGTATGCGCTGTCAAGAGCTAAGCACCTTTCAGTTGCTGAGATTTGTAATTATGGTGGTTATGCTTATTCTTGGAATTTACAGATCCCAACAAGACTTAATGCAGCTGCTAGAACTGAGTTTCACATCTTTTCTTCAGATTTATTCTCCTTAAGGCTCAACAATGATCAAGATGATGAACTGCAATGGCCCATGACAAAGAATAAATGCTACTCAGTAAAATCATCTTATGAAAACTCGACTCTGGAAAATGGTATTGTTCAACACAGCTCTATCCTCACTTTTATTTGGAATCTTAAGTGCCCCCCAAAAATTGGTTTTTTCCTGTGGTCGATTGCTCACAGTAGACTTCCCACAAGAGATCTGTTGAGAGGAAGAGGTATGGAAGTACCTGCAACTTGTGTTTTCTGCAACTACAGTGAATCTAGTGCACATCTCCTCCTCCACTGCTCCTTTGCTAGAGATGTTTGGCAGATTTTCCTGAACAAGCTTCATTGGTTTTTTGTTGTGCACATGGAGATTATTCCTTCTCTTCAAGCCTGGCATCTTTCTCAAAATAATGCAGCAAGCATGGCAGTTTAGAATTTAGTACCAGTTGCAATCATTTGGAGTATTTGGAAGGAGATGAATTCAAGAGCATTCTCTTCAACTAGAAGAACTGTTATTGGAGTTTTCAACAAGGCCATTTATTGTCTATTTACTTGGGCTCTCGCAATCAAAGAATTTGAGTCTGTAAACTCCTCAACTGTAATGTCTGACTGGTGTAACATTTACTTTGTTGCTACTTAGGCTTGGTAGTCTGTTACCTTCATTTTCTTTTCTTGTTCTTTTTTTTATTGTCTAGAGTGGTATAGCCTTTATATCCTCTATTTTTTGATCAATAAACTTTTCTTTGCCGATGAAAAAAATAAAAAAATTGGTGCTAACAAGTTTCGAACTCTAGTCACCGGTATCATCACTCAATTACTAAATAATGCAAACGCATATAATGAAACCCAATTACTTAGGAAGTTTCATGTATGATCAAACACCAAAAAACGTTATTTACTCTCTCTTATGTTAGAAAATTACTTAATAATGCGTTTCTTTAAGTCAACACTCAAACAACTACAAAATTTTCAACTAAAAGAACCATGGTTCTAAAGAAACCGCAAAAAAAAGAGGAAAAAAACTCTAGCAGCCGACTAGACACAAAAATAAGGTGGGGTGGGACTCGCTCTCCCAAACAAACTTTATTAAGTCAATAATCAAACAACTACAGTACAAAATTTTTAAATAAAAGAACAATGGTTCTAGAGAAACCGTAACAATAAAAAGAAAAAAAAATCTCTTTAGAAACCAATTAATTAGATGCGAAAATAAGGTGGGGTGGGGCCCGCGCTCCCTAAGGCTAACAGGGACATGGTTTTGTGTGTCTATTAGTTTTGGGACATATTTTTTGCAGTCCATATAACCCTTTGGCTAAAAAAAAACATCAATAAGCAAAACCACAACCAAACAAAATCTATAATAAGAACACTTGTAGTGGTTCTCTATCTTTATATCTTTATCCCATAAATGACCCACTTTTGAAGAGAGAGTGTAAAAACACTTTATTGATTTTTATATCTATATCCCATACAATGTAAATATTAGTTTCAACTTTTGAAGAGAGAGAGTGTAAATATTAGTTTCAACTTTTGTATTGATTTTTATGTCTACAATCGGAAGATGAAGAAAACCAAAAAACTGATTCTAGTTGGTACAAGCCACAATCGCTTCCCATGGACATTCTCTAGCACCGATTATGACCAATTATTTCACCTATTTCGAAAAAAATTAGTTGTTGGGTTTTCGTCTATATAAGAAGGACCTCTTTGCCATACCCAATATGACCCAAACTTTCATCTTTTATTCACTCTTATTGCATCCATCTCTCAAAAAACACACACACATATTTCATATACACTATACCCCTTTTATTTCATCATCAACTCCTTCTAATTCACTTCATGCCTCTACAAACATAAAATCATATGATTCAGCTAAAGATTTGGCTATAATCTAAACGTGGTACAATGAAATCCAACGTGAAGATGTCCAAGCCGAAAGGGTTGCACCCTAAACCTTTTGGGGGAGGGTGTATATCCAATGTGTGATAGATTATGAAAATACAAAGGGAAGAACTCTGCGACAAGTACAGGTAGGTACTAACTTATCCAAAAAGGGATAGTTGATTAATTATATAGGCAAACAAGAAAGGATTTTTGACGTTGCCATTTAGGCTTGTCAATACGAGAATTTGTAAGTATTTTTCGAATTTCTCTTACATAAGCTAAGTTGTTTGATCTTCCACTTGAACACTGACAAAGTAAGTTTGTGTAAAAGCACTACTTGGAGCACAAATGAGAAGAATTTGTATTGATGAAAGCTATGAAGTCATGAAGTCCAAGATTTCAGAGTTCAACCCGGATTATATGTCGTTCAATGATCTGGACGAATATTCCTCCAATGAAGTTTGATACGTATATTAGTTTTTGGGTAGATTTCGTGGGTCGATTTTTATGTAAACCCTGACGAGTCTGTAACTTGTCACTAAGATCGCCTAGAGGTTAAAAGGCTTGTTGCACGTGCTAAGTGCAACTGTGATGCTTACAAAAGTGAGATATGCTGATTTGAAATGAATACATTTTCCTAAAAGTATGAACGATATTTTTCTTTATGACAGTGTACATATCCCACATCAATGGATTCGTCAGAGTTAATCGGTTTGTACTGACACAAATAGGTTGATTATTGGTATTCTTAGTGGATGAAGATCACCAACCCAGAATCGATATATATGAATGCCTTTTTTATCTTGGGTCGGTGTTCGCAAAAAATTTTAAATTTTCTCATTCATTCCATGTTTTGAACTTTGATTGGTGCTATTAAATTTCACATCTACATTGGTAATTAACAACTAAAACGATCGATTACTACTAATCAATCATGGGTAAATTAGCCAACACGAAAAAAATAGATGGCTAAGAAGTTTTAAAATTTACTTCAAAATAATTATTCTTGTCTTCTAGTGATGGGCCTCAAATTAGTGAGTCTTAAAAAACGGTCTTAATATTTTATTTGAATTGTGCACAAGTAGTCAAGTGTTAGACACAATAATTCAACATAATACCAAACTTCCCAGAAATATTCTCTATCTTAAAGAAAAAAATGAAATTTGAATAGATAATGGAAGTGAAAATGCGGGGGTCTAACAACCACACCCAACAATTCGTTTGGAAATCTGAGAGGGATTACTCCAATACACTTTCTAGAGAATCAACTAGACAGTCAGACTCAATCTAGAGAAAAGTATATCAAAGAGTTTAATATCTCTAACTCTTAATTCAATCCGCAATCAGCAAATAGAAATCTGCGAGCCCGATTGAATATAACAGGAATAACTTGAACGGTACAAAATACCAATGTTCAAGTGTCAATCAATGTAAATCAACAACCAAAGGTTGGATATTCTAAATGATTGATCTTAACACATAACCTGTGATATTTCAATTATATAATGAAATATAATGCGGAAAAAAATAACATAGACACCAGAAGTTTTGTTAACGAGGAAACCGCAAATGCAGAAAAACCCGGGGACCTAGTCCAGATTGAACACCACATTGTACTAAGCCGCTACAGACTCTAGCCTACTACCAATTAACTTCGGAATGGACTGTATTTGAACCATAATCAATCTCACACTGATTCAAGGTACATTTGCATTCCTTACGTCTCTGATCCCAGCAGGATACTACGCACTTGATTCCCTTAGTTGATCTCACCCACAACCAAGAGTTGCTACGACCCAAAGTCGAAGACTTTATAAACAAATCTGTCTCACACAGAAAAGTTTATAGATTGAATAAATCTGTCTCCCACAGAAATACCCAAGAGTTTTTGTTCCGTATTTTGATGAATCAAGGTGAACAGTAACCAATTGATAAACCAAACTTATATTCCCAAAGAACATCCTAGTATTATCAATCACCTCACAATAATCTTAATCGTCTAGCGAAACAAGATATTGTGGAATCACAAATGATGAGACGAACATGTTTGTGATTACTTTTATCTTGCCTATCGAAGAAATTAATCTCGAGTCAATTATTTCAATTGAACTCAATACGATAGAATCGGGAAAGATCATAACACGCAACTACAAAGAAAATAGTTGGGTCTGGCTTCACAATCCCAATGAAGTTTTTCAAGTCGTTAACCTACAGGGTCTCGATAAAAACCTAAGGTTATAGGAGAATCGTCTCTAGTTTATGCAACTAGCAACACACAAGAGGTTGATCGAATTTTATATAGTAATAAATAGAGTTGTCGTTCACTCGGACTTGATGAGATTGATTTTAAGAATTAATAAACTAAAATAAAAGAAAAATATATACAAAATATTATCACAGGATGAAGAATTTTCTGGGACTCGGGGTTTTACTGTTTTTCATGTTTATGGGTTCATAAATTAATCCTAGGAATTTATAGCTCAAAACAAAAGAAACAATAACTCTAATCTTTACCAAAGTAGATTTCATAAAATATTAGTTGTAAGTTGTGAGCATGACGCATTAAAAGTAATTAAAACTAAGCATGCGACATCAAACTAAATAACAAATAATTAATAGAAATCATAAAACAATTAAATTCTATGCAAATAGTTATAAAAGAATTATTTTAATTACCACATGAACGAAAAACAGCCTCCTCCGTCGTCCCAGTGATGGGGTCTATCTCATCATATTGGAAACACGCTCAAAGTATGATTTCATTGCTCAAAAAGGTGCTTACAAGGATGAAAAATAATAAAACAGAGATTTGCAACGGTGAAAGGGCGTTACAGAACCTCCTGTTACAAATACAGCGTTGTTACAAAGAAAACGATAACGCACAACTATTGCAGAACAAGAGTCGCAGAGAGATGAATAGTTGACAATAAAACAACGACAGACTACAAGTGTTGTCTGTGCGTCTTCTTCCTCTCTTCTCTGCTGATGAATAACAAGCTCACTGCACTTGATTTCTCGCGCTATTTTTCTCCCCTAACTCTCCATGATCTTCTCTGACCCCCAAGAAATTCTTTTATACTCAACAGGACCTCAAAATATCTCGAGTTAATGCCAAAATCTTCTCTTTACTCCTCTGCATATTACCGAATTTTCTTTCCCTGTTTAACTCTTCTACGCATCTTCTGCAGTCATACTTCATCCTAACACGCTGAATGATCATAATAGAGTGAGTCCAGCTCGTGTTTACTCAGCAAAATCTCGAGAATATCTCTCGGTAAAATACTTCCCTATTTTGAGAATTATTTTCATCTTTATCTTGGTCACGCGTCTGTAAGCTGCCAACTTCTCTTTTTCGCTCCTACTCGATTTTGCTGCATCTGAACACACTCCAAACAGACACAGAACATGTGTTAACCTCTGCAACTCGTGAAAATCATCTGTCGTAAATAAGCTGCCCTATTTTTCTTCTCTCGGATTATACAGCCCAACTAAACTCATCCGAACACCCATACCAAATTTGTTTGGGTACATCACGTTCTTCCAGATCGAAAACAGTGGTTGAGTCTCACAGAAACTCCTCCATAAATCTGTTGGGATCCTAGTCCCACATTGGTTAGATGGGTCTTAATTGGTAGTTTATAAGTCAATAGGTTCCCTCTTCTAGTCAACCGGTTTTCGAGTTGAGTTCTACCCATGGGCTTATGACGAGTTTAGGGTCGGTATCTTAACAATTGGTATCAGAACCAACCACCACGACCCATGCCCGCTCTTCGGAAGGGGTGACCTATAGGCTATATTAAAGTGCTGGGACACCTATGTATGGGCGTAGTTGTCATCCGCATTGAATACTGATAGGGGAGTGAAGCCGCCATAAGAGAATGGGCTACCTTCGGGTCAGTGTCGATAGAGTGGGCCAACGAGGACGTTGGGTCTAGAAGCATGGTGGGATGTTGGGATCCTAGTCCCACATTGGTTAGTTGGGGCTTAATTGGTATTTTATAAGTCAATGGGTTCCCTCTTCTAGTCAACCGGTTTTCGAGTTGAGTTCTACCCATGGGATTATGACGAGTTTAGGGTCGGTACCCTAACAAAATCCAACAGAAAATTACGCAGTAAAATGCAATATTTTCCCGCCATTTTCAAAGTTTAAACGATGAAGAAGGGTTTCCCCTTATCCAATGATGGGGGTGCGATTAGCAGTGGGTTGTAAATAGTAAAGAAGGTGCCCCTTATCCAAACTGAGAGTCCGTTTAGCAGCTGTACTCCGGGGTGCTCTGGGTAATTTTTCGAGACGAATTTTTCAAAAATGCTTATTTCCCAAAAATGCCTACAAACACATAAAACACCAAAATTAGTACAAAATCGAGTGCCAACAATATATAGTATTGAGATCAAATTAGACACAAAAATGTGTCTATTAGAGGTGTGAGGATTAGTTTTCCCAGTTGCTAGAGTTCTCCTTTATATAGTTTTCAAATAAGGGTTTGCAATCCAAGTTACCTTGGTAACAAAGCATTCAATATTCACCGTTTCAACCAAGCTAATATCTTTCAACCATTAGATCGAACTTAGCTTGTTACACACAAATGAAATGTACCCTCATTGGGTTTATGTAACCGTACCCAAACGTGTACACCATGTTGGTTCACAAATAATTAACCGAGTTTTAATCTCATATCAACCTTATTCATCTTAACCATAACTAGTTCAAATGACTCAAATGAAACTAGTTAAAGAGTTGTTCAATTGCTATATTCTCTTAGATTTATACAAGAACACAATTGAAGCAGAATCGGTTTGATTCACTTGAATCAATCATGAAAATAATAGCCACGGTTTGCAAAGATTACATTCCTTATTATATAAATGTTTATGTTCATGTTCATAACCGATTTTAGAACTTTAACCTTCAAGTATGCAAACATGTACACGTACTTGAAATACCCGAACTAAAATTGGTTTCCGGCAGTACGCAAACGGGTACGCGTACATCCAATCCCAGAGATATTCACGGACATGAACATGTACGCCATTACGCAAACGGGTACGCATACTTAGGTTCCCGGATTTATCAAACCAACAGGTACGCAAACGGATTTCTCAAACCAACAGGTACGCAAATGGGTGCGCATATTATGATTCCCAGACATGGATTACATATGTGCAAGAGTGCACAACATGACATATCCAATGATGGTTAAGTGTTCTAAACTCTTATTTCAATCATTAAAACTTTCTTAGAAGATGACAATAGTCGTTTTCACATACTATTAGCATCAAAGCAATTTTCAAGTTATTGAAATAATCATAACGAAATATTCCAAGACAGCACCAAATGATTGTATCACACAAACCATGTAAGATGTCACTCGACAATTTTTACATGATATAAGATGAACTTGGTCGAAGCTAAAGCTTTCCAACACATATTTCGAGAAATATGTAAGCGAGATAAACTCAGCTGGAGATCTCAAATGTGTATATTGAAAACTATGTCGTAACACGACTTATGTCTCAATATATGAGATAGAGTAGAAATAGACTTTCCAAGTGATAGATGAGTTTCAGTCTCCACATACCTTTTGTCGATGAAGTTCCACAAGCTCCCCTTAGTAGTTCTTCATCTTCAAATGATGAAAGCCATGAAGTCTAAGCTCAACTACACAATCTATATCCTAGTCTCATCTATAAATGGGCTAGAAATCAAGACTTATAGGTTTGATCACTAACATTGATAAACATGCTTGAGATAGCAACGCATGCGAGTTCGATCGAGCAGTGCTCTAACAATCTCCCCCTTTGTCAATTTTAGACAAAACTATCAATACATATGGATTACAAAATAAATAAAAAGTGTAGCTTCTCATCCAAATGCTTGATCTCCTTGGCATCTTCAACATGACTCGAAAACTTCGTCACTTCCAAGTACTCCATGATTTCAAACGTGTTCAACTCAGCATCATAGTTGTTGAAGATTCGTAGAGATAACAATGAGAGAAAAAAATGCTCCAAATCATTGTTATACAGTGTCATAGTATTATTACACAACATCAAAGTTCAATTGTATCACAACTTTGACAACAATACTATGGTGACATGTATCACTCCCCCTTAGTCAATACTTCATCTCAACATGAAAACCACTCCCCCTTACATAATGATCCGTAAACCATATGTATTTGTAGTGTGAACTACACATTAATTCTCCCCCATTTTGTCAATATAAATTGGAAAAGGTACGAAAACTAGTGGGATCCTCATGAAATTTTCATAGAGATACTTCATGACCAAAAGAGAATAACATACCGACTTATTTAGATGCAATCATAAAGCCGAAGCTAAATGCATTCATCAAGAAGTTTATAAAGATACAAGATAACTCCTATAATATTCCATAGCCGCACTCCCCACAAAGATTTGGCAATTAATCACAAGTTCAATTAAGAACTCTCCCCCATAAAATGTCATTCCCGAAAGAACAACAAAGGCGACCTTGCTTTTACAAGAAAAAAAGGATTTCTTTGGATAAAACCAAATCACGTGAAAACATGAATTTGAAATCCAAAAATATCAATTGAATAAACCACAAAGATGATCAATTCAATTGTTCATGCTCGACATAAGAGAACTTACAGAGAAACACAGTATGTGCACAAAAAATGTGGATCCGAGATCGATCAATACTGCGGAATACACACGGATTCATTCTATTTTTCAACATTATTTGTACAATGACATATAATAGACATAATCCTTGTAAACAAAAGTGTATCCTTTCTTTCATCAAAATTTGGATAATGACATAAAAGGCTTTGACTTTTGTTTGTAAAAAGTTCATTCTATCTTTTATCAATACATTCATACCGACATAATAAAGATAATTTTTGAACAAGTATGGGACCGTCACAGGTTCACGGATATAGACAACATATCCATAACAATTTGCAATATATAAAATCATAAAGATTAACAATGCAAAACATCATCTTCCAAAAAAACTTAGAATTTAAATAAATAAATCTAAAAAATGAAGATGAAAACGTTGGACATAGCTATGTGTACTCACAATAATGGTTATTCCAAACCCTAGTTATTCTTCTAAAAACACAAGAAATAAATTCTCATAAGAAGATTTACTAGACATTGTAGAGGTTTCTCATGGCATCTACATAGAATTCCTTCTCATTATTGAAAAATCCATTGATAATCGGACCATTCAATTCCTCCAAATCTTCAGAAATATCAGTTAACTCACTAAGTTCTCTTTTCAGTTCAGGCACAGTGTTCTTTGTTAGAGACAACATTTTTTCATAGTGAGAAATGTCTTCTAAAGATGAAACGATTCGAGATTTTAAATCATTTCTTTTTCCGCTGAAATCCTTTACCATAACCCTAAAGTTATTATCAGAATGACAAACAGACAATAGGCAGTTGGAGGAAGAACCTGGATCATTAGTCGTATCTTTTACCTTTATTTTCCTTGAGGACTGGATTCCTTCACACAGATACACATTGACTGCTTCTAAAGCATCTCTTTTTGTGGTACCTCTTGTTGTAGGAGCCATGAGAATGTATCTTTTGAAGAGAAAGAGGTAAAGGATAATGATGTTCAAAATGAACATAAAAAAAACTTGTAGGATAATAAAACCCTAAAGGACTTTGAAAAGTCTCCACGGTTCATGATCCATTATCTATTTAAACAATAAAATATTTACTTGCTCAAAATAGAACAGAAAATCAACAAAAAACTTACAATACTTGAACAACCTTGAAGTAATCCTTATTTTTCAAGTCCAAAATAATGATACAGTTCATTACTATGATTTAGATATTAATGCAGTGAACAAAATGTTCACTCCTTGTGTCACAAGGTGACATTTCAAGGTTTGTAGAATAACCAGACTTACCTCGTCTGACTCGGAATCTTTTGGACTTCTTCTTGTACTTAGGCGTCACTGACTGCTTCTCCAGAGTCATATTCATCTTTTGCGTGTCATTTTGAAGTTTGGCAATTCTTTTGTTGTTCCTCTTGAATCTCCAACACTTACTTTGGACATGACTTGTACTTCCACAAAAAGAGCAAAGCAAAGAAGGTTTGCTTTGTAGAGATGACTCATGTTTGTCACAACCTACAGGATCGATTGATCCAGATCCGGATGGAACAAAAGAGTTCGTTATGCTCATTGTCTTACTTTTGAACCCTAAACCACTTGTGTTTCCAAAAGCCTTTTGACAAAATAACATTGCTGAAATTTTATCTGAGCTTCCTGACAACCTTTGCAGGTAACACTTGAGAGAATTAATCTCTTTTTCTTTTAGAAATAGGGATCTGGTGAATTCATCATTAAGACAGTCAATCTCAAGAGTTTTCACCTGTAGTGATGATTCAAGTTTATTCAACAACTCCTTCAGTTGAATATTTTCCTGGTGAATTTCTTCATACTTATCCAGAAATTCTAGGATCTCAGTCTCAGACTCGTATTCCGAACTGGAATTTTAGTTACATGGAATTTCTGCCGAGAAGGCTGAACCTTCCGTACACACTTTAGCATTATGTAAGGTGTTGGGATACTGAGATATTCTTGACTTTAATTATCAAAAGTAATAGAGAGAGAAGATGATTTCTCAAATCTTTTGCTTTTATTTACCATATATTTGATCTTTTGTGTCATCAGTGATCTATTAGAATCAACGTGATTAGAACAACATTCATCAGCCCATGGCAAGCTAGAAGTTTCACTTGCAATGGTCACAGCATTGAACGCAGAAGTTCTGACCGTATTCTAATCAAGATCAAGTAATTTAATCTTTCCCACGAGAGTACTTCTGGAAAGAGTATCAAGGTTTTTTGCTTCAACAATGGCATGCTTCTTATAATCGTATATAGATGGCAGCGATCTGAGAATTTTCATCACAATGTCCTTTTCAGGAATAGTCTTAGCAAATGCAAAGGATGCATTAACAATTTCAGACACTTTGTGATTAAACTCATCAAATGAATCTTCATATGCCATACGAAGGTTTTCCCAGTTAGAATTTAGGTTTTGAAGCCTAGCTTCCTTTTCACTGGTATTCCCTTCACATACGGTTTCTAAGATATCCAAAGCATCTTTAGACCGAGTGCACGTAATCACATGGTGCTGAAGATCTGGGGTAATGGCATGTATGATGGCATTCAAACCGTCGGAGTTTTTCTTTGCAACAAGTATCTCGGCAGCGTCATATGCACCAATATCCTTTGGAACGGTCGCATTTCCTATTGCCACAATGGGAGCATCATAGCCATTAACTACATAAACCCATGATTGAAAATCACGCACTTGAAGAAATGCACGCATAGCAATTTTCCACCACAAGTAATTTGAGCCATCGAAGACTGGTAGTGTGTTTATAGAGATAGCACTTATGTCCATATCAGATCGCTGCAAACACAGACTTATAAGGTCTTTAATGTGTTTTCATGCTCAGATACCGATTGAAAATGCGGGGGTCTAACAACCACACCCAACAATTCGTTTGGAAATCTGAGAGGACTTACTCCAATACAATTTCTAGAGAATCAAGTAGACAGTCAGACTCAATCTAGAGAAAAGTATATCAAAGAGTTTAATATCTCTAACTCGTAATTCAATCCGCAATCAGCAAATAGAAATCTGCGAGCCCGATTGAATATAAGAGGAGTAACTTGAACGGTACCAAAGACCAATGTTCAAGTGTCAATCAATGTAAATCAACAACCAAAGTTTGGATATTCTAATTGATTGATCTTAACGCACAACCTGTGATATTTCAATTATATAACAAAATATAATGTGGAAAAGAAATAACACAGACACCAGAAGTTTTGTTAACGAGGAAACCGCAAATGCATAAAAAAAACCGGGACCTAGTCCAGATTGAATACCACACTGTAGTAAGCCGCTACAGACTCTAGCCTAATACCAATTAACTTCGAAATGGACTGTAGTTGAACTCTAATCAATCTCACACTGATTCAAGGCACATTTGCGTTCCTTACGTCTCGGATCCCAGCAGGATACTACGCACTTGATTCCCTTAGTTGATCTCACCCACAACCAAGAGTTGCTACGACCCAAAGTCGAAGACTTGATAAACAAATCTGTCTCGCACAGAAAAGTCTATAGATTGAATAAATCTGTCTCCCACAGAAATACCCAAGAGTTTTTGTTCCTTCTTTTGATAAATCAAGGTGAACAGGAACCAATTGATAAACCGGACTTATATTCCCGATGAACAGCCTAGTATTATTAATCACCTCACAATAATCTTAATCGTCTAGCGAAACAAGATATTGTGGAATCACAAATGATGATACGAAGATGTTTGTGATTACTTTTATCTTGCTAATCGGAGAAATTAATCTCGAGTCAATTATTTTAATTGAACTCATTACGATAGAATTGGGCAAGATCAGAATACGCAACTACAAAGAAAATAGTTGGGTCTGGCATCACAATCCCAATGAAGTCTTTCAAGTCGTTAACCTACATGGTATCGATAGAAACCTAAGGTTAAAGGAGAATCGACTCTAGTTTATGCAACTAGTAACACACAGGAGGTGTGGGGATTGGTTTTCCCAGTTTCTAGAGTTCTCCTTTATATAGTTTTCAAATCAGGGTTTGCAATCCAAGTTACCTTGGTAACAAAGCATTCAATATTCACCGTTAGATGAAAAACCTGATTCAACCAAGCTAATATCTTTCAACCGTTAAATCAAACTTAGATTGTTACACACAAATGAAATGTATCCTTGAAAAAGCGAGGGTACCCAAATATACCTCAAGCTAAAACTTTTCCTACCTATAAGTCCTTTCTCCAAAAGTGATTGTCTATGGATACGAGATCGAGACAATACAACAACGAAGTATGTTTACTTGATACAAAGGTTCGGACTTAACCAAACACAATAAGATTGCTTATCAAGTAAATAGGAATTAACGTTTGTGTAATTTACTTTAATTATAATAAAACAATTATAATAAGGAAATATAAAGTAAATGACACAACAAGATTTTGTTAACGAGGAAACCGCAAATGCAGAAAAACCCCGGGACCTTGTCCAGAATTGAATGCTCTCAGGATTAAGCCGCTACACAAAATTAAACCTAACATCGTATAGTTGAGACCAAGCAACTAAACCTATAGTTCACCTAGTTCCGTCTGTATTCCCGCGCCTCCAACTTATGAATAAGTCACGTACTTGGAACAATTCCTTTGGTTCGTATTCCAAACAGTAAAGGAACACCAAATCTTTTTGGTATCAACTCTATTCAACCAAGTGATGTGAGTTCCACAAAGGCTCTTCTGTTTATCTCAGTAAACTCCTTCTTCAGGTTCTTAGATCTATCTTATTCTCAACTACCGAAGTAATTGTTAAGATTTTGCAATCAATACTCTTAATCACAAAGAATTATATTGATACCGATCTACACAACTAATCAATCCAATCTACCACAAGGATAAATTGATTATAGTTGGATCCTCTTATACCGAAACAAGTATTGTGCACACCCAAGATTATGAACCCCAAATCAGAAATATTCAATATCTTCTTTGTCTTCGAATCTTCTTAGATCTTCAATAAACACCTGCAAACAACAACTTGAATCTCTTGTGATCAATCACGCACAGAACGGAGTCTGTTAAAATTGGATTATCACAAGATCGTCTTTAGCACTAACTACAGTCTAAAGATCCCTGTTGAAACTTCGATCTAGTTTGAGTGAATCTTATATCAGAAGAGAATATTCTCAAGCATAAACAAACTAGGTGCAATCAAATTTCAACCACCGTTAGTCAGTCAAATCAATCGAAAATACAAGATAAACCGCAATTATCTAGTTTCTCACCAACGATACTCGTAGAGCTTCTCAATCCCAAAGAAGACTTTAAAATGAGCGGTCGTAAGAGATTTCGCCTAATTAGGTTACTCTCCTCTCCGAATAGGCGGCTACACCAGTAACAACACAACCGAGCAAGTTTGTTGTCACGAAGGATTAGTTTGCTAGAAATGCAATCTTCAAGTACTTATAGACAAGGAAGTTTGGACACCAAGGAATTTACAAAACCGAAAATATTCTCAAAGGTATTCAATATATTCCAAATTCGGTTTCCATAATTCCTGGAAATGCTCTATCCAAAATAATGACCGAAAATCTCTTTGGAAAATCTCAACTAGTAAATGCACATCACTAATTCTCATTTTCCTAAAATAAAATTAACAACCTTAAATAAAAGATCCTAACTTATTTATATTTCGATCCTGGGATTTTCTTCCTGTAGCTATTAAGGAATAACTCTGAACAATAAAAGATAAACATTATTGTACGTGTTCAAAGTATGTCGAAATCCTTACTTTGTAAGTCCTCTTTCATACTTACAACCTTGAAACTGATTTGCCACACTTCCAAACAAGTTTATAATTGGTTCATCTGACTTTCAAGAACTATGCGATTGATTAAGAAACACTCAATCACAAACCATGGGTTTAACGGTTCTACCAAAACAAGTTTCGGTTCTACCTCCATGTGAGTACTGTGCATAATCACACTAGCTTTCCAAAATTCGGTTGACTAGGTACTAGGATTGGTTCCCCATATATATATGGTATCTAACTTATATGTGTTGCACATGTCCATAGGATCGGTTCCCCTTTGCCTAAAAACGTGTTGCACATGTTCATAAGATCGGTTCCCCTTTCTGCTATAAACCTTGTTGCACCTCACACAAGGATCGATTCCCCTTTGTGATGTGTTGCACCTCTTCATAGGATCGGTTCCCCTTTACCCAGATTCGGTTCAACAAAACACAAACTCGATTATACCATCTCAGGTGATTACTTAAGATCGGTTTCACTAATAAAAGTCATATCAATACATAAGTCAGGCCTTTGTGAATAGTTTTACCAAGAACACAAACAAGTCGTGAGCGGTTATACTAAATCACACATATTGGATGTTCACAAGATATGCAATGAATAACAATCCCAATAACGCCTGGCGATTTCCTTTTCGATTCATAAACAAGTTTATGAACTTACTTCCTTAAAACACATGTAAAACATTGTTTCCTAGGATGAAATCCTCACCTCATACCCATACATAATCATAATAGTATTTAAACGATTATGTCCATGTCTTATCTACAAAGTTTAATGGTTAAGCAATAAACTTCATATTGTATTCCTTAATACTATGTCTATCTATAATGTTCATGCTTCCCAGTTTTGTTTTCAATATGCACGACTTGAAAGATACGTTAGGGAATGAAACAGTTCAAGTCAAATATCACTAACCTCAAGTGGAAGGATGATGTTGTTGTTGTAGCTTCTTACTTCTTCACTTCTTCAAGTCTTCGCAATACTTATAATGTCTCATATCCTAATACTTTCAAGCGAACCTATACGAAGTTGACTCTAGTACATAATCAAGCGACTCTTAAAATGAATTTTGATTCAGTAAAATATGACAACCAAATTTGACATACCAACGCTTGATGGGTTCAACCGATCTATGCTCTAACAATCTCCCCCTTTATGAATTTTAGTGACAAAACTCTTACAATCATATGGATAACAAAATTACAAGAATTCATTACACATACGCTTGATTCCCGAATTCAACAGCACAATAACCTGCATACATTCAATCCTTAAATGTTGTTGTTGATATTATAATAACAAAGCTAATACTCCCCCTAAAGGTGAGATAGGTAGATTTCATCAATCCGCACGTCTTTGTTATACCAATTAATATGATATGATACTCCCCCTTAGTCTATGCTTTCACTCTTTCATTAGATAAACGTTTAAGCACAATTGTTTTTTTCCTTAGTGATACCAATCAATATAAAATCAATGCCAGTATCACTTGTTTACTCCATATATTTCTCCCCCTTTTTGTCACAAAATGACAAAGAAACAAAAAAATAAAGGACAACACGAAAAGAATCTTACAAATCTCAAAATAGACTTGCAAACCTATAGAGTTAAGCACGAGGGTTCCACACACCATTTTTGTTAACCAATATCAAAACCGAAACTACAAAGTAATTTGTTTTGATATGTTATCAAAGAAACAATTGCCCGAAGCAATTTTCCCAATTTAGTTTAGCAAAACAAAAATCAACTAAGCACCTTAGTCCCTTTGCTAAACCGATTGTACAAAAACAATCGCTTCATTCGATAAGACCAAAATAAAGATAACTTTATTTTTCTCATCAGGTTCTAATTATCCATATAACTTAGACCTTTCAATTTTAAACAAGACAAGCACTAGGTTAGTTAACTAGCATTTCTTGTTAAGGCATTTGATTAGACTTGAATGACCGAAACCTCCACTTTGATAAGTCTAACTAAGATAAACATAGTTTCTCTTATCCGGAATCGAATTGGACTAAACAACTCATCCCGTAAACCTTTTCTTCAGCCATAAATAATCCATACAAACCAAAATAAATCAACTTGCATAATTATTCACCTCAACTGGAAGCAATTGAATCAACATAAGCATTAAAACACCGCAATTGCACCGAAATTTTGTAAGCCTAAACAATTGATACCACACAATAAAGCAAGATAACAATAGTTTTTCTTAACCGGAACCAATTGAATCACACACACATCCATACACACATCATGGAATAAAACATCAATTGTACCAAAATTTTATTAAGCAAAAGCAAAATATATATGAAATAAAATCATGCTTTTCTTAAACAGGAAAACAATTAACTAACAACATTGTTACCTCAAATTTCGCATCCAGTTCTCCAATATGTTTGCATCTTCTTCCGGCGCATCGTTATTATCGTCGGTGATTATAGGGGTCGTAAATGTGCTCAGTACGTTGGTGTCAATTAAAACTGTTGAAAAATTTGGTAGAAGAGCATTGCTTCTTCAAGCTTGTTGTCAAATATTCATCAGTCAAACTATAATAGGGATCATTCTGCTAGTAAATTTGAAGGCAACGGGATCGTTAGGCAATGTAGAAGCTATGGTTGTAGTCGTGCTGGTATGTCTGTTTGTTATGAGCTTTGCGTGGTCATGGGGACCATTGGGTTGGTTGATTCCAAGTGAAACGTTTCCCCTCGAAACAAGAACGACGGGTTTTGCATTTGCAGTTAGTTCAAACATGTTGTTCACCTTCATCATAGCTCAAGCATTCTTGTCAATGATGTGTCATATGCGTGCAACCATCTTTTTCTTCTTCGCTGCTTGGATTCTTGTCATGGGCCTTTTCGTAGTATTTTTTCTGCCAGAGACTAAGAATGTTCCAATAGATGATATGATTGAAAGAGTCTGGAAGCAACGTTGGTTTTGGAAGAAATATATGGATTGCGATCAAGACGTAAATGGTCAGAGGATTCCAAGCCAACCTCAGCTTTAAACAGTAATTTGAAAGGCTATACAAAACACATAAACTGACTGCTTGAAGTTTGTTTTGAATCTTGATCTGTTTCGATCTTTTTCAATTGCCTTTGGTTCCCTATATGCTATGCACTTGTTCTGTATTTTATAAGAATCCTTTACATATATCCCTGTAAAAATGCGGTGGCTAGTTAATATCCACAGTAGATGAAATGGCGATGGTTACTCCTCAATACTGTCGGGTGTTGAGAATGGAGAAAACGCACCCCATCATTGCAGCACATAAACCCGAACAAGGTATGGTTAACATTGGTTAATTTGTATGACTGGCACATAAACCCCAAGTCTACTTTGCCCATGGATGAAGATTCTTGAAAATAGGAACTGCTGAATTTTCAGGGCTCCAACCTTAGAAACATTGATGATAAACTTCGCCATGGCTATAACACGTATAATTTGTCTTTTCTTCCATTTTTGGTTGTTGTGACATTTGGGTAACCTCGCTCATTAATGAAGATCTTTTCTTTTCATTTTTTTAGTACAATTAATGAAGACACGGCACCAGTAAAAGCTTTCCTGATGAAAAGTTTTTTTGTTAGTCTTACACACAACTTTTCAAAATTTAGAGATATCTACTTCTGCATTTTTCTTTTTCCTCTTTTTTTTTTCCCTGATGAACTGGATTTTCAGTAGACCAAAAAGAAACATTACAAATGGGAACATCACCGTATCCATTTGAGCAAGAACAGAATGTTTCTACAGAAAGATCCAGCAGATCAGATCAAGATTTTTTTAACTTTCGACTATACGGGCTTCTCTAGCCAACAGATCATACAGAGAGTATTGGAAATTCTAATTTCAAGGGATAAATTTACAGATAGTAGCAGGAGAAAGAGCTAAAAGAGTTTTAATCACTACGGACACTGCAAGAAGGTCAAACGAATAACTTGAGATAGCTGCCACTAACATTTTGCAATCACAATAGATACAGGAAAAAGGTGATTGATTCCATTTTCATCCTTTAGATGACAGCTAACAAAGCACGGCTTTCCGCATTTAGGGACCATGACCCCATTCTGAGCCTGCTTTGATGTTTCTTCTTGCACCTGTGGCATCCATAAGAAGTATGGTATTAAAGCAAACTGCCAGTTTCATAGTCTAAGGCTCTGTCACAAAATTATCAGGAATACATCCCTGGAATTTCAACAGGTTTAGAATAAAGACCATGCAGAACAGTGCGAAGTGGATCAACTGTTTAATGCACACATTATGAGCATTCACAGTGATATCAGGGAAAGAATACCGCCAACTTATATCGGGGGTTAGATTCTAGAGTGACTATCACGTGGTTTACAGTAAGGACCAATGTAAAGGGTGTATTTCTGCATCTTAAATTTACAAACAAAATGAAGACACATGTTTCCATATGAAAGAATCGGCACAATGAAAAATAAGGTTTCCATATGGAGCCCCTAACTCCAGGCAGATAACGAATATTCTAAATGTGGTACCAAATTTTATCTAGCAGATATGCTTTTAGAATTAGAAAGAACTTAAGACCTTACTTCACTGCTACATATATAACAGTAACATACAAACAAAATACTAGGGACTATGAAGCCTGAAACATTCCTACCTGTACTTTCTACAAGAGGTGTGCTCGAGGTCGGAGGAGAGACATTCAGCTGACTGTGTATTGTCTCTCAACAAACCTCGAGGGCCAAATCCTACCGCTTGGGCGCTCTCTCATAGTTTTCACCACCATCGTCATCAGAGTCATCATCGTCATTCTCATCAGAGTCGTCGTCACTTGACCTTTTTCTCTTTGTTGAAACCTCTCCATTTCCAGCACTTACCACACCTTCATCATCATCCTCTTCTGGAATCTCATCCTCTTCTTCACCAATCTCCTCAACTAATTCAAAATCACTAGCATCTTGCGCATCTTCATTGCGACCTATTGGACGGACAAGGTACTCTGCTGCTATATCCTCCTACACAACAATTATGCTTGTAATTATTCATCAGACAGCTGTGACAGCAACCAGAGAACTGAATATGCACTCATAAGTCCCAACCATCATAAACAAAGGATACACCTTGTCAATAAACTAACAGATAAAAACTGAATCTCGTTACAAACCACAATATGAGGATACAAACAGAAATGGCATAGAAAACTAGTCAAAAAATATCCAAGGTCGCACGAAAAAAATCAGCAAATCTTGGATCAAGAGTTACATATTAGGTGTATCTTTTCAGGATCCAAGATTGAGCATAAAGCTTCTAATCTGTCCTAGAAAACATACAAATTCCTCAAAAACATAACAGTAGAAATGGTGAACAAATTATTCTTCGATAAGATTATGAAACCAGAACCCAATAAACTGGCGCAAGAAAAATTCAAGATAACAACAATAATTATATTGAACTTGGTAATCTAAATGCTAAACCCCAAAATTCAAAAAAAAAAATATCACGATAGAGAAACTATACCTCATCATCCTCGACTTCCTCTTCGTTCTCAAGATCTTCCTCCTCATAAACATTATCATCATCTTCTGCGTGAGCAACTGGACTTTCGGTCCCCATTTCCTCCTTCAGAACAATTCCATGTTTGTGAATATTCGACAGTAAGATATAAAGCAAGGTTACAAGTCTTAGAGATAGGTGAAATAGAACGGTCAGGAGGGATGAATAATTGTAGACAAAGGATACACCTAGCCAATGGAAGGTAAACGACAAAATAGACAAGAAGCCAAAATAAAATAACAGCATACAGAGAACTACAGCGAACCGTAACTGAAGTGCATAAATCATATCCATACAATGGAAACAAAATTCACGCACAGATAGTCATCTGAAACACAAACCACATGCTCCTCAATGAACCACTATTCACCATTCAGGGTCAATGAAAAATAATAAAGTGGGGTTGACAAACTCTGCTAGCATGTGGAGTAAACCATGTTTATGCATACACATGGTTCCAACTGTGAATCTAAAAAAAAACAACAGTAGAGTACTTTTGAGGACAAAGGGAAGCAATATGATGCCAAGATATGAAAAAATGTGTGTAAGGGATAATACAAAAAGACAAGCAAAACTATGGATGAAGGGTGTTTCAATTACTACATACCAGATCTGAAGTGCATCTTTTCATGATATATTCAAAAAATTTAAAGATACAAAATGATTCAAAACCTATCCATCATCCAATTGTTCATAAGTTAGGACAACTGAACCGTCCCTCCAACACAAGCTTAAGTGGAAGAATATCCATTCAACACGTCTAGTCTCCCCTAGGCACCGTACTTATATTCCCTGAACCAAAACATAGGTTCCCTGAACAGGTGACTTAACAGTTTATTGGTTATTCATACATTAACCCGAGACTATACAGTTTATAGGTTATTTATATATTAACCCGAAACAAACTAAAATCAGATGGAGGTCAACTACTTTAAACAAGGTTTTGATGCAGCAAGTTACCTTATTCTGATAAGATTGTGAAAAATTGGCAGAGTAGAATTTTGTAGAAAAAATCCCTTGTTATTATTGTGCACAAACTTAAGCTTCTTTTTAAACTACAGTTGAATCAAAAAAAAAAAAAAAAACGAAGTCCCAAGCCAAAAATTTAGGGTGAAAATTACAACAAAAAGTAAAGATAACAGAATTACAAAACAACACAGTAACTCTACAATTAAACCATAATATTGAAAGTATAGAAAGGGAGAAACTATACCTCATCATCTTCGACTTCCTCCTCGTTCTCAAGATCCTCCTCCTCATAAACATCATCATCATCTTCTGCACGACCTACTGGACTCTCTGTTCCCAAATCCACCTATACAACAATTTTATGCTAGTAAATATTAAGAAGTCTGATGTACAACAATGTCACAGGTCATAACGATATATAGTATAGTATTACAGAAGACATGTAAGCAGCACCAATTTATACATCAAAAATGAAGGATACAGTACACCTTGTCAACGGAAATTAAGAGACAAAACTGTATCTCAGTACAAGTGCAAACATGACGATATGACCAGAAATGGCATAAAAAAAAGTATTCCTGAACCGTTTATTGGTCATCTACAAGTAAGACCAAATAAGACCATAGAGGAACTAAAAATAGAAAGCAGCGAACAAAGTTAAACAAGGTTTACAGGAAGCAACTTGCATTACTCAAATGAGATTGATAAGGTGCCACTGCAAATTTTTGCAAAAACTAGCTAAATGGAACCATATTATATATCACATATCTAAGCTTGCTAGACTGCGGATTTGCCGGTAAAAATTTAGGGCAAAAAAAAAACATTAAAAGAAATTGAAGATAACAGAAGTACACACAAAGATAGTAACTTCTACATGATAAACTACAAAACTACATTAAAAAAAAAAAAAAGCAACTAACCTCATCATCTTCCACTTCCTCCTCATTCTCGATATCCTCCTCCTCATAAACATCGTCATCATCTTCTGCCTCTGCACGACCTACAGGACTTTCTTTACCCAAATCCTCCTACATAACAATCACATGTTTGTAAATTTTAATCAATCAGGTGTAATACAAGGTCACATGTCACAACAAACTAAAAGGGACTTGTTAGATTGTGGAAGAGAACACATGTCAATTGTTGAATATGCAACGGCACGCATCATTAAAACAGAGAGTACCTCTTGACGGTAGAAACTAAGGGAAAATACTAAATCTCACTACAAACCAAAGAAAATGAGGATATAATAAGAAATAACATTGGTATTTTACATTAGTAAGCTAGAGCAAAGTGTATCTTGCGCAAGTCAAGACTAAGCATGGAACTTTAAGAGATGTAGCATGCTTCACAACAGCATACATCAACCAGTGTATTAATTAGTTAACACAATCAAAACCATTCCCTCAAGACTAAGTGGAACACTATCAATCCAACATGTCTATGTCTCCTCCAGACAACAATCACAACATACATAATCCTGCATAGCCGTAAGTCACCTAGACAGGTGATCATAACAGGTTATTGGCCAGTTAGAAATCAAACCAAATAAGGTCCAAGAGGAACTAAAACTAAATGGGAGAAGTTAAACAAGGAACTTGACTTGTTCGAACAAAAGTTACCAATTGGAACACCGACATTTTGGTATAAATTAACTAAAATTTATACACAAGTTTAATCTTCTTCTTGAACAACTGATTTAAAATAAGAAAGAGAAACTAACATATATTGGATTAAAGTTTCTGAAACCTTAATAGGTGAAAGAAATTAAGGATAACAAACAGAAATGCACACAACAACTTGGTACCATCTACATGATAAACCCCAAAACTGAAGTTGAAAGTACTGAAAAGGAGAAATATACCTCATCATCTTCGACTTCCTCCTGGTTCTCATCATCATCCTCCTCGTACACATCATCATCGTCGTCATCATCTTCTTCTTCTGCGCGAGCTACTGGACGAACAAGGTATTCTGTTCCCAAATCCTCCTGCACGACAATTATATATTTATGAATATTCAACAGTCAGGAGTAGGACTAGGAGATCACAGGTAATAGCAATAACCAGAGCTGAAAGGGATCTGGGATCGTTGAGTTTGCATGGGGCTGAAGTGTCAATGGTTGAATATGCACCCATACACATGAAAACATACACAAAGGATTTATCGTCTCAATAACAACTAAGGGACAAAACTGAATCTCAGTACAAGCCAAAAAACGAAGATACAACCAGAAATGGCATAAATCACTATGACTAACCATAAAGAATGTGTACATATCACTATAAAGATAAACAGAATGGCATGTACAGGAGCAGATGCTAATCTAAAGCACAAAGAAGCATGCTCCCATGCTCAAACTACTTGGAAGTTGTTCGCTGGCACTTAATCCACACTATCTCATTACCACACATAATCAACTGCTTCCAACCTTCATAACTCAGCTCCTACAAACCAAAACCCACTATGGAGACAAAGGTTAAATAGGAATTCTTTGAAGTAACCAACTCACTCATCAGTAAGCCCTACGGATCGCAACAACTCTCAAACAGGAACTCATTCAGGTATGCTAGTTCACTTGCATCAACCACTTGCCAACACCACCTACACCTCCATCCAGAATAAACCATCTAACACACAACAAATCAAATGGATGAACAGCTCAAACTAAGAATATTGTCCATATAGAAGGGTATCCGTATCCGGGCTGGGCAACAATTATTTACAGGAAGTTCTATAGGTGAGAAAAAGAACAGCTCTAAATAATGAAATATGGGCACAACCTATTGCACTGAAGATGTTAATCAGACAGAATAGACACCTAACTGAATCAGCCACTTGTCAAGTTTATCCAGGGGAGAGCAGAACCACACTAATACATGGCATCCATGCTACATGAATTACGACACATGCTGGCAATCATGTGGAGCTTCAATTAATCCCTATTCTACAAAGAATGAAATCAAGCAGCTGGAATTCTAACGCAAACTACAATGAGCAGAGCCAACAAGCTACAGTCCTTGCACACTACTAAAAACTGTAGGACTGACTCCCACCTTTTTGTTATCTTCTATACCCAGTGTGACCTATAAGCCCCTATAACATTTCCCCTGTGTAATTATTTTCTATTGCTCAATCAGCTAATGTGTATTTTACTAAGCTTTTTCCTAAAATACCAATATTTGTTTCTCAAAATAGAAAAACAGGATTTTCCCCCTTTATATGGGTCACTAAAACTTAAACAAACGAACACTTTTAACTTAAAAGAGCATATATTCCTAACGTTAACATTTTCAAACTACTACCGAACAGATGTTAGCAGCATCTAAAAGATAAACCCCATAAAAAATTGAAGTTAACAGCATAAAAATTAGAAACTCACCTCATCATCATCTTCATCATCCTCGTCGTCCTGCTCTTCTTCATCATCAACACCACCTTCTTCATCCTCATCTTCCTCGTCATCAGCATCCACATCAATAACAGAAATAACTTGAGGAGCAGGAATAACAACAGGAGCAGCACCAGCACCAGTCAAAACCTCTTCTCCTTCATCTACTTCATCATCTTCCTCTTCATCCTCCTCCTCATCTCCACCACTAACAGAAACCACATCCTCTTCTTCACTATTATTATCTCCACCATCACTCACAGAAACCACATCATCCTCCTCTTCAGTATTATTATTATTATGATGATGATTATTTTGATGATGATTATTATTATCTCCACCTTCTACACCACAACCGCCACCAGAATCTATCTTAGTATCAATATTTTGATGATGATGATTGATCTCATCATAACCATTCCTAAACCTAATTTCAGCTTTACCATTCATAACCCTACCAATATCTTCTTTCTCTTTATCTATTTCTCCTTCATCATTACCTCTAATTCCCATCACTTTTCTCTAATTCAAACCCTGACTATCAAATTCGAAACCCTAATTTTTTTAGAAAATAAAAAAATTGGAAATCAAAAAATTTGGGGGAAGATGGAGAGAGAAAGTGAGAATTTGATGGAGAGAGAGTTTTTTTTCAAAGAGTCAAAGTTCTCTAACACTTTGCTTCTCAAACTTAATCTCATCCGTAAATACTATGTTGGTTCGGATCGATGACGTGGTTAAAGATCTAATGGTTTAGTTTGATTTTCCCTGTTTTTGTGTTTTTGTTTAGGGTTTTCTTTCCAATCGAAAGAGGGCGAATCTGACGCGTTTTGTCTTTTCTTACTCGAGTGTCCCAAATTTAATGCAACATTGAGAATTTATTTATTTAGGGGTAGGTACATGGAAATTACG
This sequence comes from Papaver somniferum, assembly GCF_003573695.1. Taxonomy (NCBI): domain Eukaryota; kingdom Viridiplantae; phylum Streptophyta; class Magnoliopsida; order Ranunculales; family Papaveraceae; genus Papaver; species Papaver somniferum. Next base: position 170,030,357 of record NC_039360.1, on the reverse strand, counting down.
GAGGATTTTCTCGCATTTGCTTTATCTGTTGCGATTTGGTGTGTAGAAAAGCAAGATAAACACAATCCCATCTCAAACCAAATACAAAATCTACCCAGCAATGTTCATAAACAAATAGATCGTATCACCAGAAATTTTCTCTGAGATATGATTTAGCAAGTAAAAAATTTCACCCTATAGATCGGGATGAAATAACAAAACCGATATCTGGAGGAGGATTAGAAATAAGAAAGAGCAGCGATCATAATAAGGCACTTCTCATGAAGAGAATCTGGAATTTACATGAACAACCTAACTCTATCTGCGGAAATCTCTTCAGTGCAAAATATCTCGATCAACAACCAATTCTTCAAGGCATTAATTTCCTCCTCCAATCCTCAATGGAGACAATTGGCTTCAATTGTCCCTACCATGCATAATTTGATTTTCCATCGTATCGGAGATGAATTATCAACTCTGATAGAATCCAATGGGATTCCACACTCAACAAATCTAGACCAATCACAATGCTAACTAATTCGAATGGTAGCAGATATCATCGACCCAATTTCCCACTCCTGGAATCATGAAAACTTAAGCACCCTCCCCAAACATATAATCCAAAAAATCATGAACATCTGTCTCCCCCAAAATAGCCCCCACGACAAAATTATCTGGCCACACTCAAAATCTGGAAACCACACTACTTCATCAGGATATAAATGTCTAACCCATGGTCAACAAACTCACACCCCTTTACCACCTACCAAATTCCTATGGATTTTACCATGTCCACCAAAAATTCGGCTTTTCAGTGGAAAGCCATCAATTAAGGATTACCAACTTTCTCACTCTTATATCACATCCATCTGACCAACTCAGACATATGCCCCATATGCAACACTGACCCAGAATTGGCAAGTCACCTTCTAATCCACTGTCCAACAGCAACTACCTCCTGGAATACCTTATTCACTCAACTATCAATTTCACCTAACTCCAACTCCCCCCCCCTACCCCCCCCCCCCCCCCCCCCCCCCACCCCCACCCCCCACACACACACACTTTCACCTTAACACCTCAGACAACCATTTCCCAAATCCTTCAACAACTTGCGTCAACATCTGTAATCTCCTATTTTTGTTTTTTATTCTAAACCTTATGGCTAGCTAGAAATAACCTAATATATCAACAAAAGCATACAACTTCAGAAGAAATATTAGCATGGGCTCAAAAACTGCAACAAGAGTTCTACGGGGCACTACACTCTTCACCAGCAATCACACCAGGAGACGCATCGATATTTAACCACCCGACGAGGGACAAAATGATATTAACAATATTGGTAGGATGGTCCATTCCGAACATAAACTGGATTAAGATTAACACAGATGGAGCAACCAGAGGTCACCAGGATTTGCGGGGGAAGGGTTCATATGCAGAGATTCTGATGCACAAACTGTAATGGCTCTAGCTCATCCACTAGTAATTACGACTGCATTAGCTGCAGAAACTTGGGTTCTACTATTGGCATCAAGAACAGCAACAGAAAGGCAATGACCAAGAGTTATCTTTAAAACCGACTCAGAAAACCTTTTGTGTTTCATCACTTCATCTACAACCCCACCTTGGCACATATCAAGGATGATTAAAGAAATAAAAACCAGATTCGACAGATCCTGCATGCTGCAATTCAGCACAACTACAGGGAAGGAAATCAACGGCAGACGGGTTAGCCAATCATGCGGCAGATGGAAGTCAAACGGGGAGTTTATCATCCAAAATATGGGACCAGGCAATCCCATTTTTTATTAGTCAAATTCTATTTCATGATTCCGTGGGCACCAAATACCCACGATAAATTGTAAACTAATTTCTTTTTATTTAATTACATGCTTCAAAAAAAAACCACGGGAACCAAATAGGGAATAAAGTCATGGGCCGAATTCCGATGTTAGAGGTCAGAGGTCCGACTCTCATGTTGTCTGTATCAGAAGAAAAAAATTGTTTCCACGAATATATATATATATATATATATGTGTGTATGGTGGTATTCAGGGGCAAGGATACCCATATTTTAGACACCGAGTACCTAATAACCATTTCATTGCGGATATAATAAGAAAAAAATGTTCCAACAAATATGTATGGTGGTATTTAGGGGCAAGGGTATCCATATTCTAGGCACCGGGTGACTAACAACAAGCTCATTGCTTCATATTATCGGGATCCAATGGTGGTATAGATCATGGACAAGGGTACCCATATTTTAGGCACTGATCAATTAATAACCAGCTCATTGCTACATATTATCGGGATTCAAAAAAACTGTCATTATGATATAAAAAGGAAATGAGAATATCAATGATATATGATTCCAATATGTATGGTCTATGATCGAGTTCCATTAAGATGGACTCTTTCTTCAAACCCATGATGTTTTTGTACTTCTCAATCCATGCGTCATAGGGCTTCAACCATTCAGCAGCATGCTCGGTGAAAATTCTTTCCCAAAAAGCAAAATTTGGAGTGACTAGCAAAGGTGAGTTTTAAACTTAAGACCAACAAAATGATTACCGTCGACGAAACCCATGCATACAAGTCTTTTCTCAGTTTTCCGGGTAGGTTTCATCCGTGTTGGTATAAAAGTTAAGTTATTTTCCCCCGAAAGCAAGACAACAACTGTTGTGAAAGTCTCGGTAATCACAAAACCAGCCTCAGGCATCATCATCCAGTGATTCATATCCCCTGGATAAGGGTTTTCGATACTATTCCGCAGCTCTGTGACTTCATTTTTTCCCCACATCTGAAGATACATATGCTCAAATGCATTTATGTTACTAAGCATTGAATCTCTCAATTCTTTGATAGGATCATAATGTTTGGTTTTCATATTTAGTAGTTTAAACACAACATGATATCCACAGCTTCCATCTTTTGGAACCTCTTGTGTTGCAGTAATATATTGTTGCATCTTGAATGGCAGTTGGAGCAAATAATTCTTATTGATTTGGTTGCCAGTCTTTGCATCAGCTGCTACATTTGTCTTCCCTTGAACTATATATTTTGTTTTAATCGACGTATTTGCTGCCATATGCTAAAACTCTGATGGGTTCCTTTTATCGGACAGTTCAATCATCCTTTGTTTGTTAGACATCCTTCCTCTTTGCACTTCTGACACTTTCGGCTCCAAGAGATTAGTAGTTCCGGGAAATACTATTGGCTTGAGATCAGCTCGAATCATAACTTGTTCATTATCTGAAGCACGTTTTCATGTATCCCGAAGGGCTTGAATTTCAGGCAAGTCTTCAAATGCTTGTGTACTGTTGTTGATGGTGGTTTTTAACTTAGGGTTAAAATTGTAAAACCTTGCATCTGATGTGACGTCACTCTGTAAGGAAACAGATCCATGAGTGCTAACCTCTCCACTGGCATATTTATTGAGTCATTCAATATATTTACATGAAATTTATCCAGACTGGCGCATGTAGCAACCATCCCAGATGTCCTGTAAATTTCGGCGCCTTCCCTATATTCACTTAATATAAGTTTCTTTGAATGCATTTTATGCTATGTTCCACGGCTGAACCGTTAATGTTTATATGGCATGACAATTTGTATTCACTCGCAGCAGAGTAGCACAAATTTCCAAATATCAAGGACAAGGTCTTTGCATAAGGTATTCAATCAGAAAGCGTGGTGCTCTCTGGCAATGAACTTAAAGAAATCTGTGTCAACACATATAATTCAATCAATTACTTTTGCGCCTTGCGCAGTATACCAGACCTTGCTTGTATAAAGTAAGCCTAGGAAAACTAGGAAATTAATCCGCCATGGATTAGTAGGTGCAAAACCTTGCCCAGAATCAGAAAACAGGGAGCCGCGGCAGCAAAGGGGGCGTGGCCAATGGCAAGTGGCGCCAGCTTGTCGCTTTAAACTCGACACACACACATAAATTGTGGTTGGTCCCATACTTGTCGGCCCAATTTCGCATGATTGGTCGCTCTAAAGCCGCCACACTCACACCATAAGTGTAGCCACGCCCATGTTTGGCCGGCCCCTCTCTTTCCTACCGACCAATCAGGTCACTTTAAAATGCGCCACAAGCACTAAAGATGTGGCCACGCCTTATGTTTGGCCGACCCCTTTTCTTGACCAATAGTGTCGCTCTAAACTCGCCACCATACAATAAAGGCCAATCGCGCCCTGCCGCGCCACCATACTAACTGGCAAGCCAAACGCGCCCTGCCACAACAACATATTAATCGGCATGCCAACATGACACTCTGCCGCAGTAACATGCCACGAGCCACTTTAGCCTTGGCCACGCCACCAAGCCCTAATTTTAGCCACGGCGCCAAATACTAGCCTTAGCCACGCCGTCAAGCCCTAACTTTGGCCAAAGCGCCAAACCTTGGCCTTGGCCATGCCGCCAAGCCCTAACTTTGGACACGGCACCAAACCCTAGCCTTGGCCACGCCGCCAAGCCCTAACTTTGGACACGGCGCCAAACCCTAGCCTTGGCCACGCCGCCAAGCCCTAATTTTGGCCACGGGGCCAAATTCTAGCCTTGGCCACGCGCCAAGCCCAAATTCTGGCCACGACGCCAAATCCTAGCCTTAGCCACGCCATCAAGCCCTAACTTTGGTCACGACGCTAAATCCTATCCTTGGCCACGCTACCAATCCCTAACTTTGGCCACCCCGCCAAATCCTAGCCTTGGCCACGCCGCCAAGCCCTAATTTTGGCCACGCATCCAAATCCTAGCCTTGGCCACGCCGCCAAGCCCTAATTTTGACCACGGAGCCAAATCCTAGATTTGGCCCTGCCACAACGTCACATGCTCGGCTATGCCATTATGCCATTAACAGGTGCCAACAAAATGTGTCCATAATCAACGGCCACCCTCTCTCCTGATTTACAATCTCAGTCATCCAAGTTCGCCACCGAACTGATAGACTTATGGCAATTTTCAGGCGACCAGCTGCCTAAATCTAGTGACCATGGCTACGCCAGGCGCCACTTGCACCACCGTGCCACTGGCATGCACGAGCCATGCCATCCATGCCACATTGCCACTGGCGTACACCAAAACGCTACCGCGCCATTATCAGGCGCCAACACAAGGTAGCCATAATCAACAGCTACCCTCCTTCATGAGATGCGATCTCAGCCATCGAAGTTCGCCACCGAACTGACAAACCTGTGGCAAGTTTTAGGCGACTAGCCAAAACGAGCCTAATAACATTACATGTTATTTTCCTGCGGTAAGTCCCTTGACTTTGACTTGCCGCACGTAGCAAAGTGCTACATGTTTTCCACGAAAACACTCGAGACATCAAACATGTCACAAACTGGGGGATGCTCTTCAGGGTATTGGTCTGGCGGTTTACACCGTGCGTCGTGCAATGTGCTCGTTACAAGAAAGTGTCATGAAGCAGGACAATTAGTGGTGGTGAAAAGTAACGGTGTAAAGGAATTCACTTCCTTCATCATGGAAGCATAATGACCGACGGTTACACGTTACTCTATTCTTCCACCACTCAATCGTTTCCACTTCCTACGAGACCAGGGTACGTTTCAATATGACTTGTATAAATAGGCTTCACCTATTTTCACCAAAGAACAAGTTTTGGTCGGCAACAACACAGTATCTAGAAATCACCTGGTAGCTTTCCATTCTGCTAGCCAGTTCTACTTTCAGATGCGAGTCATAAACAACCACACCTTCAGAATCAACTATTTTGGTCTCAACACTCTCTTCGCTTCCCTCCCTAAGACCAACCCTTCTCCTTCACTTTATGACCGAAGCAAGCATGGAACGGCCATTTCTTGGTTTAGGCCAGGATTATACAGATTGATCTCTCGAATCAAAAGTACTCCAGTGCAGTGCATTGTTTAGGGTTTAGATTCTTTTCTCATCCACACACCCAAAATTACCAAAATCAGGAGAAGCAGTTTTCACCCACAAACAATTGGAGACCACAATGGGAGATTAATCTCTCGGTTGCAATACCAATTTCCAATTTCTTTTTTTCAATCCCGATCTCAAGATGGTAGAACTCAGGTCCGGATCAGCAACAAACTCTGAAAACACTAGTGCTGAGATTACTCTTGGTATTAACGTTTCTTTCAGTGGCATTAATATGCCACCTGCCAACACCAGCGGCGCGGAAAACGTTCCTTTAGGCGTTACACCTCCAGTCACCAGAGCCAGAGTCGCTGCCGCCACCCCCAATGTTGCTTCAAGTGTGACACCTCAAACAGTCACCAGATCCGTTGCTACTCCACCATCATGACGAGAGATTGGGGGAGCCGATCCCTTATTACCATTGCTGATTTGATGGAAATACAAGAATTTTTGTTAAGGCTCAGACAGACATGGCCACAACTCAAAAGGAGCGAAACAATGAACATCCGAACGATTAGTCAAGGGATTCAGGATTCGGGTGTTAGATTGTCATAAACAAAATGTGACCGAGCATCAATTGGTGGAGTTATGCATTAATGCTTTCTGGGGACTTTGTTCACAAAACCATGTAATCTATAACGGAGCATGTGTGTGAGACTTTTTATTTCTCCAAGGTGCAGCGCCGAGATATATTTTCAAGCTCTCAGCCGTGTTACGTTGGCACTTCAAACTTTTCTCCAGGAGCCGCTTATACTTTTCGATCCATAAGCCGCTCCGCTTCAACGTTTCGTTTCAGGAGCCACTTTAACGTCTCACCTCCAGAAGCCGCTCCTCTTCAACGTTTCGCTCCAAAAGTTGTTCCTCTTCAACGTTTCGCTCCAGAAGTTGTTCCTCTTCAACGTTTCGCTCCAGAAGCTGTTCATCTTCAACGTTTCGTTCCAGAAGTTATTCCGCTTCAATGTTTCGCTCCAGGAGTCGCTTCAACGTTCTCTCCAGAAGACGCTCCGCTTCAACGTTTCGCTCCAGGAGCCGCTTCAACGTTCTCTCTAGAAGCCGCTCCGCTTCAACGTTTCGCTCCAAGAGCCGCTTCAACGTCTCACCTCCAGAAGCCGCTTCAACGTTTCTCTCCAAGAGACGCTCCGCTTCAACGTTTTCTCCAGAAGTCGACACTCCTCCTTGTCAAGGATCGTGATCACAACCAGCCAAGGTTCGTAGTTGTGGCCACTTTTTGATCCATCCCGCCAAACCTCGTGGCCGTGGGCAGTTTACTCGCTTACGCATCCAGACAATCCCTTTGCTTCCATGGACGCCCATGCAATTTCAACCAACCTATTTTGGTTCCCACAACGATGTAGTCTCTTCCGATCACATATGCTGCCAAGAACTGTTGTTTCTCGTTTGTCAGAGCTTTACCTTAGCAACAACCACTGCAAAGGTAATCCATACTTCTCCTTTTTAGTTTCACGAAGAAGAAGTAATAGAGTCACCAGTACGGATGCAAGATGATGTCTTTATCATGGTCAACTCACCGACCATACAAGATAGAAACATGTAAACCACACTTGGGGACTGAGGCTCTACACGGGATCTCTTCACTGTCAAAGCTCAGAAGACACGACCAACCAAAAATCATAACCATGACAAGGTTATACACCCTTCAAAAGTGTAGTGTAAGAATATCATCACCTCTCTATATAGAAGGCGCCTGCAACACTTTACGACGCCGTGGAGTATCCCAAGCCTACTCAGAGAAAACAACTTCAGTAACCAAAGAGAAGTGCAACTGGGGACTGCTCATCATGGTCCATCCCCGACAACAATCAAGCATTCATGAGATAACTCTAGAGACGCGGCTGAAACATTTTTCACGAAGAGACAGAGGGAATCACGATTAACGACATAACTCCCTCACTTCTACCTCTTCGTTATCCAGAATGTTTTGTCCATGTGATATTCCAAGCATCCTAGCATCACATCCAACAGAGTATGATAAGATTGTATCGAATCCCATATGCGTGGATTCAAGGCGATGCAATTAAAGTAGGCTACATTTGGGGACTGAAGCCTCCTTCATGTTTAGAAGCTTAAACGCAGTCACCACCTTACCAGTGAATGCAGCAGAAGCACATCTTCCACGAGAAAATAGGTTCAAGATAATTACACATGGGGACTACCAGAATGGGATGCCTTCACTTCCCTCAATCAGGTTATTTCCGATTTCAACATTATCATTGTCGAAGTTTTACGAGCCACAAGAATTTCTCAACATGAAGCCATTGATGTATTTTCAAAAGTTGTTGTGAATAGTGGTAAGAACTGGGGTTCTTTTCGAACTTGTGAAGGAGATATTTTTTTTTTATATTTAAATAAATTTTATAAGTGAAGCTAAATACCAAAGTGATTGGAATATTTTTGGAGAAACTGGGGCTAAGGATTCCACTTTTTCTACCAATTTAAAATGATATTTCTAATATTATTATGCAAATTTTTCCTTTTAAATAGTTTTAATTATTGCAAAAATGGATTTTATAAAAGAATAAATGTAAGTTAAAATCATGGAATATCAAAAACTCTAAGTCAAGCATATACCATCAATTAAAATGACAACTATTTAATAAAAATCCTTGGAAAAACTCTTTGTTCAAGGAAAATAATTAAATATAATAAATTTCATAAATAATTAAAATATTACCCTTTTTTCATTGGCCGAATAGTTTCCTCCGTTGCCCCAGAGGATGGGTTCGTAGTTGTGGCCACTTTTTGATCCATCCCGCCAAACCTCGTGGCCGTGGGCAGTTTACTCGCTTACGCATCCAGCCAATCCCTTTGCTTCCATGGACGCCCATGCAATTTCAACCAACCTATTTTGGTTCCCACAACGATGTAGTCTCTTCCGATCACATATGCTGCCAAGAACTGTTGTTTCTCGTTTGTCAGAGCTTTACCTTAGCAACAACCACTGCAAAGGTAATCCATACTTCTCCATGTTTTAGTTTCATGTGGAAGAAGTAATAGAGTCACCAGTACGGATGCAAGATGATGTCTTTATCATGGTCAACTCACCGACCATACAAGATAGAAACATGTAAACCACACTTGGGGACTGAGGCTCTACACGGGATCTCTTCACTGTCAAAGCTCAGAAGACACGACCAACCAAAAATCATAACCATGACAAGGTCATACACCCTTCAAAAGTGTAGCGTAAGAATATCATCACCTCTCTATATAGAAGGCGCCTGCAACACTTTACGACGCCGTGGAGTATCTCAAGCCTACTCAGAGAAAACAACTTCAGTAACCAAAGAGAAGTGCAACTGGCGACTGCTCATCATGGTCCATCCCCGACAACAATCAAGCATTCATGAGATAACTCTAGAGACGCGGCTGAAACATTTTTCTCGAAGAGACAGAGGGAACCACGATTAACGACATAACTCCCTCACTTCTACCTCTTCGTTATCCAGAATGTTTTGTCCATGTGATATTCCAAGCATCCTAGCATCACATCCAAGAGAGTATGATAATATTGTATCAAATCCCATATGCGTGGATTCAAGGCGATGCAATTAAAGTAGGCTACATTTGGGGACTGAAGCCTCCTTCATGTTTAGAAGCTTAAACGCAGTCACCACCTTACCAGTGAATGCAGCAGAAGCACATCTTCCACGAGAAAATAGGTTCAAGATAATTACACATGGGGACTACCAGAATGGGATGCCTTCACTGCCCTCAATCAGGTTATTTCTGATTTCAACATCATCATTGTCGAAGTTTTACGAGCCGCAAGAATTTCTCAACATGAAGCCATTGATGTATTTTCAAAAGTTGTTGTGAATAATGGTAAGAACTGGGGTTCTTTTCGAACTTGTGAAGGAGATAATTTTTTTTTATATTTAAATAAATTTTATAAGTGAAGCAAAATACCAAAGTGATTGGAATATTTTTGGAGAAACTGGGGCTAAGGATTCCACTTTTTCTACCAATTTAAAATGATATTTCTAATATTATTATGCAAATTTTTCCTTTTAAATAGTTTTAATTATTGCAAAAATGGATTTTATAAAAGAATAAATGTAAGTTAAAAGCATGGAATATCAAAAACTCTAAGTCAAGCATATACCATCAATTAAAATGACAACTATTTAATAAAAATCCTTGGAAAAACTCTTTGTTCAAGGAAAATAATTAAATATAATAAATTGCATAAATAATTAAAATAGAAATTGTCACTCATACTGTGTTTCTTAACCTATATCACATCTCTCTACCAAATATCATCCATTGAATCGACCCATAACCCCTTCATTTTCTCAATTGAAATTCTTCCAGAACTGTTTAAGTATTTCCCGCCAAAATTCAGAATTTGAATTCTTGAAGATGACTGCCCCCTAACCGTCTGTGGAGTGTAACTAGCAGGTGTCCAACTCAGGTGCCCCTTATAAATTGAGGTTCCCCTTATCCAAAACAGAGAGTTCGAATAACAAATGTCCTCCGGGATGCTCCGCATAATTTTTCGAGCCGATTTTTCCGAAATTATTTACTTCCAGAAAAATACCTACAAACACATAAAACACCATAATAAGGACGAAAACGAGTACTATCAATAGAGACATTGAGAACAATTCAGACACAAAAATGTGTCTACCAAATACCCTCAAACTTATTATTTGCTAGTCCTCGAGCAAATTTTTTCTAGAAAGGGAAATCATTTGAACCCCTAGGTGGCCCTAGTGGCGGAGTGTTGTCTCCGGAGGGTTTACCAGAGGTGCACCCACAAAACCTTTACTCCAGACCCTAGCTAATTATGCAGAACCTTGAAAGGCACTAAAGAGTCTCCTTGGTTGGCATACTTATTGACTACAGGAGGAAGTACCCTGACGCGAAATTCCAATTGTTGTACACGAGTTTGTACTCAAGCATACTAAAATTCATATAAAGTGACAGAGCTCTACTAAGATAGTTTCACAATGGACATCATACTCGGAGTCAAACTAATCACATGAAAAGATCAAGAAGATGGAAAAAGAAAAATGTAGATGGTTGAAAAGTGAACGGTGTTTCCCATATCTGTCTGAAGGCCTCTGCCAAGATGAACCTAACTTAAATGACTGAGATACAGGTCTGACTAATATCAACACGACTGACAAATACAAGGGAACCAGTGGTCGATAATCCTAACTCTAGGTCAACATAACTGGCATATACAAGGGTACCAGTGGTCGACTTTATTGAACACACATTTATTTAAGAACTAACAACTTGATTAGATCTTGTGGATCCAAGTGCATGCTTTTTATCAGCAGATTACATGGTAATTCCCGTGGATCCTGCATTCCACGCTTGTTTAGGCGACGGAGACAGGGAGAACACACACATATTGTTATCCAAGTGTTAGTTTTTATTCCGATTGGTCTATTGGTCTGGTCTAAAATAATAATAATAATAATTTATTTTATTTTTATTTTGTAAAAGGTACTCAGTCAATCTATTTCACCCTAGCAATGGTAACAACTTGAATCGTGTGCCCCACCGAATCACTTGAAAACGAAAAGTAAAAATAGAAAGTGAAAAGGACTCGACAAGATATGGCGAAACTATCATGTTATTTGTAACACCTGAGCTCTGTGCTTTTATGAATAGACTCCATAGATGTTTCCATCTAGTCAGATTGGTTCCTTAACTCCTAAAACCAAAATGCTTATATCCACTTAGATTGGTTAGTGCCCTCCTTAATAAGCATAAATTTTCTAGGCTCTGTAGTTTAAGCTAACAAAAAGTTTCTTCCCCACCCCCAAACTTAAATTTAACATTGTCCTCAATGTTCTAAAGATGAAATTAAAAGCATGAACAAGGAGAAATTGATACCACTGGAGGGAAAGAAATAAGGAAGGATATTACTGAATCACATGAGTGCGGGAGCCTCCCAGTAAATGCTAAATTTATAGTCATTATCTAGACATCAAGTACCTCTAAAAGAATTGTCACCTTCCAAATTCGTGTACCAACAGTCGAAACAATTGTGGGTCCATAAGACCAAACAGAGCTAACACAAGCATGATACAACTGCACTGGATTAGAAAAATGAACAGAAGGAGTACGTCCTCATCTAAGGTTTCTGTCAAGACAACTGGGTTCACATGATTGAGCTTCAAATGTGTGTCTTGATAACTAGAATCATCCGCAAAATGGGTCTCTAATACCTGGGTTACCTCCTGGACAGTATCAGGAGGATCGGGTTGCGGAGTCTGAACAAACGCTAGTAATATTTCAGACGTACAAGACTCGAGTCCCAAGTTAGGGACTTCGATTAGAGATATTCGACAATCGTCAGAATCGTCTTTACCCCCAAACTTAGGGTGAGCAATCTCCTCGAATGGACCAAAGTCTATGGGATCCACTCTAGGGTCCATAAAGTCGGCACAATAACTAGATTCTTTTGGGGATTGTTCATCTAAATGAACAATATCCTCGTATAATGGATTATTAAAGAAAATCTCTAGCATAGGCTCATCAGCTAAGGTGTTTGTCAAGTCTACCTCCTCCGAAGCACTGGGGGGTTCATCAAACAATGGATTATCAAGCATATTGCAAGCTAACGGATCAGGTACTAGAGTGCTAATCATGTTCACCATTTCTAAATCATCTATCTTAGAAGACTTAATGGCATTGAAGACATTTAGCTCAGTAGTCATATTACCAAAATATATGTTCATAAGTCTGGTTCTACAATTGATGATAGAATTAGATGTGGCTAAGAATGGACGACCTAAAATCAACGGGATGTGAGCACTTGGGTCCTGAACTGGTTGGGTGTCTAGAACAACAAAATCCACTGGATAGATAAATTTATCAACCTCAATCAGAACATCCTCTATGACACCACGAGGGATTTTGACAGACCTATCAGCTAATTGTAGTGTCATGTTGGTCGGTTTCAGCTTACCAAGACCTAGCTGGTTGTATACATGATATGGGAGTAAGTTAACACTAGCTCCTAAGTCAAGTAATGCTTTATCGACCATGTGATTATCAATTGCACAAGATATGGTAGGGCATCTAGGGTCCTTGTACTTGGGGAGTGTTTGGTTCAGAAGAATTGAACTTACTTGACCAGCTAAAAAGGCTTTCTTATGGACATTAAGCTTACGCTTCGGTGTAAAAAGATCCTTAAGGAACTTGGAATAAGCCGGTAGTTGCCTAATTGCCTCTAGTAACGGAAGGTTTATGGTAACTTTCTTAAAAACCTCAATTATGTCATTGAAGTTGGATTCATTTTTCGTTGGTACTAGCAACCGTGGGAATGGGGCTCTGGGAATGAAATGAGGCTCAACGGAAGGTTTATGGTAACTTCCACAACACATCATCATCGCAATCGGAAAGTCCAGGCACCAAATAACCTAAAATCAAGGATGGACCAACAACTCAACCACAATCTCCAAGATTATCCCTGACATGATCATTGCCGAGCATATATTTCATCCATCTATCCCAAGATTGCAATGGAGTTTGGTAAATTTTGAAATCCACTGGAGAGGTTAGATACTCATTCTTCTGGAATCAGAGCCTTATTACACATTCTGGAGAAGATCGATGGTACTGTTGGGTGGATACATGCGAGAGCACCTACCTTTGAGTTCTCCTGGCTTGCCCTTCCGTTGATTATAACTATTGGAGATTACTTTGTTGCCATTAATGCTCGCTCTACCACCGCTGACAAATGACGAAGATGAGCCAGATGTTGCAGATGAAAGCACGGAGCCGGACGAACAACAAAAACAGAAGAGGGTCGATACCCCTTTCATACGAACGCAGTTTCTAGATTTTGAACAGAATAAGGATTCCTATTGCTCCATGAACGGGAATAGATGACTAGGTGCATCACACTCATGCTCCATAGCTGAACAAGTAGTGTGCCAATATCTCCGCTCCATGACCGAACCAGCAGCGCGCCAGCACGAGGAACACCAGTCGCTCAACCTAGCTCCATGGCTCCAGCACTCCGTAGTCAAGCCAACTCTCCATGACTCCAGCACTCTATGGTTAAGTTAGCGCCAGCGCTCCAGCATTCCGTGATCCATCCAGCAAGCCTTCCAAGTGCCATTTCCACCATTCCGTGGACTAAAGCCATTAGCGCCACCATCACCATTTGAAGCCAAAGTTCCAGCGCTATCATCACCGTTTGGTAGCCAAAGTTCCAGTGCCATCATCACCGCTTGGTAGCCAAAGTTCCAGTGCTATCATCACCGTTTGGTAGATAAATTTCCAGCGCCATAGTTTCCACCATTTCATGGACTGAAGCCAGTTTCCACCATTCCATGGATTGAATCCAGTTTCCACCATTCCTTGACCTAGATAGCGCCATCTTAGCCGTTCAAAGCAGCGCCATCTCGACCAGCCAAGGAAGCGCTATCTTGGCCGTTCAAAGCAGCGCCATCCATCATTCCACGTATCATGAGCCAGCTGTGCCATCTCTGCATCTCCGTGATCTAGTCGGCCAAGTGACATCCACCGCTTCAGGACCTAGCCAACAGCACCGCTCCACGGACCTAGCCAACAACGCTGCTCCGCGAATCTATCCAGCAACATCATTCTATGGATGTAGCCAAGCAAGCAACGCCATCCATCATTCATCCATCATTCAAAGATAACAGCGCCATCTACCTTTCCTAGCCAACCAACGCCCGTTCCGCGGACCAAGTTGCAATGTCACCTCTGCCGATCAATATCCAAAGCTGCAGCGTCGATGCCAATACCCCATGGCCAAGCCGAATTTATGCACAACGCCAATAAAAGGATCACGGATTCCTCATGCCTTCCGTCAAAGGTTAGTCTAATTTACCTGGCGATCTCTTCACGTCTTGCCCTTTCGATTTTACTCTTGTTTGTCACCATCTCATTCTTACCCCGGAACAACGCCACTGTTACGTGCTAAGCAAGGGACTTAATGTTGATGGTGGTTTTTAGCTTAGGGTTAAAATTGTAAAAGCTTGCATCTGATATGACGTCACTCTATAAGGAAACAGAGCCATGAGTGTTAACCTCTCCACTGGCATATTTATTGAGCCATTCAATATATTTACATGAAATTTATCCAGACTGGCGCATGTAGCAACCATCCCAGATGTTCTGTAAATTTCGGCGCCTTGCCTATATTCGCTTAATATAAGTTTCTTTGAATGCTTTCTCTACTCTGTTCCTCGGTTGAACCCTTAATGTTGATATGGCATGACAATTTGTGTTCACTCGCATCAGAGTAGCAAGAATTCACAAATATCAAAGATAAGGTCTTTGCATAGGGTATTCAAGAAGAAAGCATGCTGCTCTCTGGCAATGAACTTAAAGAACTCTGTGTCAACACATAGAATTCAATCAATTACTTTTGTGCCTTGCGCAGTATACCAGACCTTTCTTGTCGAAAGTAAGCCTAGGAAAACTAGGAAATTAATCCGCCATGGATTAGTAGGTGCAAAACCTTGCCCAGAATAAAAAAACAGGGAGCCGCAGCAGCAAAGGGAGGCGTGGCCATGCCTTAGGACAGCTGGCGCCACTTGCTATTGGCCACGCCCCATCCTAAACCGGCCCTATTCCCCTCGACCAATCAGGTCTCTTTGAACTCGCCACACACACATAAGTTGTGTCTGGGCCCATACTTGTCGTCCACATTTCCCATCGACCAATCAGGTCGCTCTAAAGCCGTCACATTCACACCAGAAGTGTAGCCACTCCCATGCTTGGCCGGCCCCTCTCCTTCCTACCGACCAATCAGGTCACTTTAAAATACGCCACAAGCACTAGAGATGTGGTCGTGCCTTATGTTTGGTCGGCCCCTTTTCTTGACCAATCAAGTCGCTATAAACTCGGCACCATACATTAAAGGCCCAACACGCCCTACCGCGCCACCATACTAACTGGCAAGCCAAACGTGCCCTGCCACAAAAACATATTAATCGGCATGCCAGCATGCCACTCTGCCGCAGTAACATGCCACGAGCCACTTTAGCCTTGGCTACGCCGCCAAGCCCTAATTTTGGCCACGACACCAAATCCTAGCCTTGGCTACGCCGCCAAGCCCTAACTTTGGCCACAGCCCCAAACCCTAGCCTTGGCCACGCCGCCAAGCCATAAATTTGGCCACGGCGCAAAACCCTAGCCTTGGCGCCAAGCCCTAATTGTGGCCACGGCGCGAAATCCTAGCCTTGGCCACGCCGCCAAGCCCTAATTCTTGCCACGACGCCAAATCCTAGCCTTGGCCACGCCTCCAAGCCCTAACTTTGGCCACATCGCCAAATCCTAGCCTTGGCCACGCCGCCAAGCCTAAATTTTGACCACGGATCCAAATTCTAGCTTTGGCCATGCCACAACGCCACGGGTGTGGCCCTGCCACAACGTCACAGGCGCGGCTATGCCATTATTCCATTAACATGTGCCAACAGAATGTGGCCATAATCAATGGCCACCCTCTCTCCTGAATTACAATCTCATCCATCCAAGTTCGCCACCGAACTGACAGACTTATGGAAAGTTTCAGGCGACCAGCTTCCTAAATCTAGTGGCCATGGCTACGCCAGGTGCCACTTGCACCACCGTGCCACTGGCACACACGAGCCATGCCATCCATGCCATATTGCCACTGGCGTACACCAAAACGCTACCGCGCCATTATCAGGCGCCAACACAAGGTAGCCATAATCAACGGCTACCTTCCTTCATGAGATGCGATCTCAGCCATCGAAGTTCGCCACCGAACTGACAAACCTGTGGCAAGTTTTAGGCGACTAGCCAAAACGAGCCTAATATCATTACATGTTATTTTCCTGCGGTAAGTCTCTTGAGTTTCACTTGCCACACGTAGCAAAGTATTACATGTTTTCCACGAAAACACTCGAGACATCAAACATGTCACAAACTGGGGGATGCTCATCAGGGTATTGGTCTGGCGGTTTACAGCGTGCGGCGTGCAATGCGCCCGTTACAAGAAAGTGTTATGAAGCAGGACAATTAGTGGTGGTGAAAAGTAACGGTGTAAATGAATTCACTTCCTTCATCATGGAAGCATAATGACCGACGGTTACACGTTACTTTATTCTTCCACCACTCAATAGTTTCCACTTCCTACGAGACCAGGGTAAGTTTCAATATGACTTGTATAAATAGGCTTCACCTATTTTCACGAAAGAACAAGTTTTGGTCGGCAACAACACGGTATCTAGAAATCACCTGATAGCTTTCCATTCTGCTAGCCAGTTATACTTTCAAATACGAGTCATAAACAACCACACCTTCAGAATCAACTATTCTGGTCTCAGCACTCTCTTCGCTTCTCTCCCTAAGACCAACCCTTCTCCTTCACTTTGTGACCGAAGCAAGCCTGGAACGGCCATTTCTTGGTTTAGGCCAGGATTGTACAGATTGATCTCTCGAATCAAAAGTACTCCCGTGAAGTGCATTGTGTAGGGTTTAGATTCTTTTCTCATCCACACATCCGAAATTACCAAAATCAGCAGAAACAGTTTTCACCCACAAACAACTGCGACTATGTACTGTGGGTGTACAAGTTAGTTGCCTCCAAAATAAATCGATGGAATTGAGAGGAATGACATCACCGGAGGTCTTCATCTCTAACAACTCACATGCACAAGGAATTCCCAGTGTTTTCCGCTTCACATGGTCACAAGGAAAACCATTTTAACCATCTCAGCTGACATAAACTCATTAATTAGATAACTAATTGCTTTGTGAGACACAAAGTTTCGAATTTCTTTTAGCATTGGATACTCCACATGCTCATGCATTGTTTGTGTTACGCTCTTTTCAAAATTTTCCACGACTCCCACAAATTCATTCTCGTGTTTTATATAACCCTTTATCCAACAACTAAAAAATGTACCACCAGAAGAATCTAGATACAACTTCAACCTATGATGTGCACTCTCAACTCTACTCGTTGCGACATTGTCAAAGTGTTTTACTTCATTCGTCCAAGCATAAACAAATTTCTCTTTGTACGGTTTTAACCAAGTTGTTGTGACATAATAAACCAGGCCCTTATACTCAGGCTCCCATTGAAGGATGAATTTCTTACACGCTTCTTTATAATCCTTCCTGGTTTGCGCCCACGTAATGCTATGCCAATCATCGACAAATGTATCCAACATAATTTGTCTTTTTTCCTGTTTTTCTTCGATAGTCCCCTTCTTTGTCTTGCTTTTAACAATACTTGATTTCTCGTCCTTGTGGTTGTTTGTCATTTCTTCCTTGACAGGCGATAAGGTTAAGCTTTGCCCTAGCGTTGTAAATTGTTCTCATTGTCGAACGATTATTCGGAAATTTTTCTTTTAGTAATGTGAGAATACCACGAGGGTTAACACCTGCTTTAGTTAAATCTTCAACAAGATTCATTTCTTCTTCATTCAATCTACCTGGGTATGAGTGTCCCGTTAGTGCATTTGGCAAAGAATGATTATGAAAACCGCATTTCACCCAAACAACCCATTTTCCATCCTTGTTGGAACTACTGTTGATCTTAAATGGATAATCACATTTAATGGTACCACTCTTTCTTTTCCTCTTTGTTGTTGTCTTGGGCACACAAGTTTTGCTTCTATGATCAGAAAATTTGCGGCTTCTTTCGTATTACATAACCATGTTTTTCATTTTGGAAGACGATTTCACTATCACACCGTTGAGAGTTAACCCTATTTTGTAATGTGAAAAATACTAGAAACACCCTATTATATGGGTTCAATATTTTGAAGCCCCACCAAATGGATCATATATTGTCAACTCCATACTTTCAGAAAATGATATTGCTAGGCCCAAAGAATCAAATTTTCTTCAGATCTGGCCCATAATTAATTAATACGAATTTTAATAATACCAAGAATACCCTTTAGTATTTATTCAAGAGTAATATCATAATACATTTTCATTTTTCTATTTTCTTTCTCTCTCATCTTGATCTCTCTCTCTCTGCTGTAGAAAAATAGTTTATAGGGTTTCTGAGATTCATCTTTATCTCTATCAGGGTAAATTATTGTCATTGATGGCGACGATGGAGATCACAAATCCACCACCAGGAGAAGGAGGAGTATCAGTTTCAGTAGAAAAAATAAATCCACGAAACAAATTCGAATTAATAGATCCGCAGATTCAACATGAATTCATCAAAAATCTAAGTATGAGTATCATCTTCTATTAATGCATTTCGCTTTCATTTCTTGGTTTGTTAAGACTCTCTCATACGCTGTATTTGTCTCCTTGGACAGTGAAGAAAAAAAATCAAAGCTCTTGTAGAGCCGCAGAGGAATAGTCAAATGAAAATGAATTGCATATATCTGTCAGGGATTTTTTTCCAGATTCGTAATATGATTTTAATCTTTATTTTTGATTTCAGATTTGTAAACAGCTTTGATTAGAAACATTTTTACTATTTCAAATGATATTATTTGATGAACTCGTAACCGGAGTTTACATCTGTTTACATTGGTTTTTAGATGAAAATCTTGAAAACATATTACAAAAATTTGCTAGGTTTCTTTATTGAGAATCAATCAATCTCTTTATCTTAATTCTCGACTGAAATTTTGTTTCCAGATTTGATATCAACGAATCGTTATCTTATTAATGCTATAGATTACGTAGCTTATGCTGATGAGATTAAAGAAGGGCTAAAACGTTGTGTTATCCAATTCTACAGCAATTTAGTGAATGATAATTTTTGTTACAGTATGTGTAACCTGAGGTTACACATATATATCATGTTGTATTTTTAGCATGGAATTTGTATTTTTCAGTTTGTTTTTTGTTTTTTATGAATTTACTGTGAGTTTTTTGTTTGATACTGAGAAAAGGATGAAGAAAAAATCTTGTTTCAGAAGAACAACTTTAAATTGATGATGTAGACATGCTGTTTTTTTGTTACAGTATGTGTAACTTGAGGTTACACATATATATCCTGTTGTATTTTTAGCATGGAATTTGTATTTTTCTGTTTGTTTTTTGTTTTATGAATTTACTGTGAGTTTTTTGTTTGATACTGTGAAAAGGATGAAGAAAAAATCTTGTTTCAGAAGAACAACTTTAAATTGATGATGTAGACATGCTGTTTTTTTTTGTTACAGTATGTGTGACTTGAGGTTACACATATATATCTTGTTGTATTTTTAGCATGGAATTTGTATTTTTCTATTTGTTTCTTATTTTTTTTGAATTTTTTGTGAGTTTTTTGTTTGATACCGAGAAGAGGATGAAGAAACAATCTTGTTTTGGAAGAACAACTTTAAATTGATGATGTAGACATGTTGTTTTTTGTTACAGTATGTGTAACTTGAGGTTACACGTATATATCATGTTGTATTTTTAGCATGGAATTTGTATTTTTCTCTTTGTTTCTTGTTTTTTGTGAATTTTTTGTGAGTTTTTTGTTTAATACTGAGAAGAGGATGAAGAAACAATGTTGTTTCAGAAGAACACCTTCAAATTGATGATGTAGTCATGTTGTTTTTTGTTACAGTATGTGTAACTTGAGGTTACACATATATATCCAGTTGTATTTTTAGCATGGAATTTTTATTTTTCTGTTTGTCTCTTGTTTTTTGTGAATTTTTTGTGAGTTTTTTTTTTATACTGAGAAGAGGATGAAGAAACAATGTTGTTTCAGAAGAACAACTTCAAATTGATAATGTAGTCATGTTGTTTTTTGTTACAGTATGTGTAACTTGAGGTTACACGTATATATCCAGTTTTATTTTTAGCATGTGTAACTTGAAGTTACACATATATATCCTGTTGCATGTGTATTTGTAAATAGTTGTAGCATTTGTATCTTTAAGACACATTTGTATCTATTGCTTTCTGCATATGATATATTTCTCCTGTTGAGTATGTTGATGACTCATTTTTGTTTAGCTTGTCGGAAGCTATTGGTATTAAGGTGTGGTGGTGTGATGGTGGAGGTGCAGGTTTTGGAGGAGGATGAGGAAGCAGTGGTGGTGGTGGTGGTACTGGATGATATTTGGAGGATAATTTGTATTTGGAGTTAGTGGTGGTGTTTTGGTATGAAGCTGAGAGGTTTGGTATGGATGTTAGAGCTGTATTAGACACTGTAAGTTGGATCTACTTTACATTATGCTTGTCTTAGTGGTGGTGTTTTGGTATGGATGTGTTAGACATTGTAATTTGGATCTACTTTACATTCTGCTTGTCTTAGTGATGGTGTTTTGGTATGGATGTGTCATTTTTAGTTACACATGCTAATTACATGTGTAACTTCTAGTTACACAATCTAAATAGATGTGTAATTTCTAGTTACATATGCTAATTAGATGTGTAACCTTTACTTACACATACTTTGCTTTAGGTAACTTACGCTTGCAAGTTCATGATAAATGGCATATTTCATATGCAGGTGTAACTCCTAGTTACATAAGCCAGATGCATGTGTATCTCCTAGTTACACATGTTATATGCATGTGTAACTCTCAGTTACACAATTCAGATGCATCTAGTCAGATGCTTGTGAAACTGAATATACACTGTTGTATGTACTGTTCATTTTAATCTTATAAATACTGATTGTTTGTTGTTATATTTTAGGTTTCAGATAACTTCTTAAAAGCTAATTGCTTAAATGTGGTAATGGTCTCGCTGGAGCTGGAGTTGACGCTGAATACACAAGTCAGATGCATGTGTAACTCTCAATTACACTAGATAGACACATATGTAACTCTCAATTACACTAGACAGATGTGTGTGTAAATTCTAGTTACACATGCTAAGAAATTGTTGTAAATGAATATTAAAGTAATACATGTATTTCTTTTGTGTTTTCTTTTTGATGTTTATTTTCTACATATATATATACAAGTGTAACTTTGCATTACACATATCATAAGATGTGTAACTTCTGGTTACACATGCCATATGCATGTGTAACTTCTGTTTACACCTTCACACTGTATTTTAATAATTTCGGGCCTAGATTTAATAATTTTGGGCCTAGATTTAAATTTTATTTAATTATGGGCTTGACAACATGCATAAGGGTATCAAGGTCTTTTAAAAACTCGGGGCCTAGATTTAAACTTTTTTTAATTAAGGGCCTCATATTATGGGTTATCCATGGGTTGGGTCTGAGCCTAATTTCCCCTTTTGTAATAGCAGCTTCCATTTTTGAATCAAATACCTATGCAAATAAAAAATAAAAAATTCATTTACACCATGCATTAAACTTAAAGTGAACTTATAAAATACTTTTTCGGGAGATAACATACCTCTTCAGTTTGGAAATACTCAGTTAAGTCTGGGAATTCATGAGTCAATGGTACCGGTTGTACATCCTTGCCGTAATTAAGATTTTTGTATAAAGAGTGCGAAGATATTAGTGTAAGAGTCAAATTTAGAATTTTTCCATGAAACATTGACTGTAGTGTTGGGTGTAATAATTAAAAACAAGGAAAAATCAAATAAGCAAAAGTTATTGAAACTTAGCTCCTTTATAATGGAAGTGATCGATTTGATGAAACGAATGAGCTCCCTATATCTCCGCAACAACAACAAGGCAAAACTTTGGAAAAACAGAGTGAGTCACGTGTTCAACACGTTGCCCTTAAGACATTAGCGCCCGGCTACACTCAAGAGTGATGTTATAGCCCTCACAAGACGGATATCTCCAGGATAAAACACCCTACTACACCTACTACTAGCATATGTAGTAGATGCTCAACTTGAGCTTGGCAACTCCGAAAAAAACCGTTAAGGAAAATCGCGAACTCTTAAGAAACGCTATAAAATATTTTCCCTTAGGGGTCCCTCTAAAATATAGAGCAACCCCTTTTCCATTGATTTTACAAAAATAGTGAATTTCTTTATATAATGGAATAAAACAATTTAAGAAGTGGAAACTCCACAATGTGGGACTAATAAGTTTATATAGTTTCTTAAAACTACTAAAAATTGGAAACTCCACAATGTGGGACTAAAAAGTTTCATTCACAAAAGAAAACAATAAATTATAATTTTTATTAAAACTTTAAAAAATTATTTTTTTTTATTAATCGTTTTCCAACAATCCCCACATGAATGAAAACTCAATAAAACATGAAAACACAGATAGATCTTGGTAAATCAACATCCCAACCTCACGATCCAAACAGACTGATCGTGCAATTGTTGAGATCATACTAGTCATTTCGACGTCCTCTCCCTCACACAAAAGTGTGTTGACCCCAGGGTCATACTATGGATTGCATAAATCATAATAATATTGAGAGCTTTCATCGTTAGTTCTCACATGGTGAGACTATATGTATCTTTCACCAAAGTGAAAAAGCATGAACTAGTGAACCCTTAGTGACCTTTAGGTCCTAAGTTCCAATACCAAAACCATCAAAACGAAAATCACATAAAAAGCGCAGGAAATACCATTTTAGGCAGAGGTGTCCATGAGGTCTTGAACCTTTGCTTAGTGAGATATTTCCGGAATTACTTGCTAGAGACGGTGAACTATGTCTTGAACTGCTAGCATTTGATGTAATTCGCGATAACAACCACGGGTGATATCTCCAAGATTACTGCCAAGCTCGTGCCGTTTTGTCCAATTTGGCCCTGGACATATCCTGTTTCTCAGAATGCTCTAGAGAATCAAAGCTCATATTCTCAGATAGGTGAGTTTCCATAAAGAGTGTTACTGCTACACCCCACTTCAATCTTAAATTGAAACTATAGAACTCATTAAGACTTCTTAAAAGTCATCCTTCACATGCAGTCACACTATCACGTCTACACCATAGGGAAGGGACAGAGAATAAAATTCTCTGATAGTGTTTACCTTTACCCACCATAAATTAGTTGTCTCATTCGAAACCTTGATCTTGGGATCTCCAGTCATCAAGGTTGAGTATCCTTCATGGCAAGTTTAATTTATGAGCTTAAGCCCCACCCCCTTCGATGTGTTTCTAACAATCTCTTTGGATGAACCTTTCGTCAAAGGTTGCGATATTTTCCTTGGACTTTATCCAATCAATGGAAATAACGCCAATTGAGATTAGTTATTTTTCGCTTTAGCTATTATAGCTTGGCTAACACAGTATATAGATATAGCTGACACAGGCCTATGCCAGAGAGGAATGTCTTTTAAAAAGCATCTTAGGCACTCAGCCCCCTCTCGTGCTTTATCTATCGCAATACTCTCAGATTCCATAATGAATTGAACAATATATGTATGTTTGGAAATCTTCCAAAAAAAACCTTCCTGCTAGAGTGAAAACATATCCACTCGTAGACTTAAGACTCCTCTGAGTCAACTATCCAGTTTGCATCACAAAGTCTCTCAAGGACAGCAAGATACCTTTCATAAACAAAACAAAAGGTAATAGAGTATTTTAGGTACCGTAATACTCTACTAAGTGCATCCCAATGCTCTTCCTCTGTACAACAAGTATATCTACTTAACTTACTCACACTATAGGCAATGTCTGGACACTTACAGTTCATTAAATTCATCAGACATCCTATAACTCTTGAGTATTGAAGTTAAGATACTCCATTATCCTTAATTTTCTTGAGTCTACAAGAATAATCGTACGGAGTACAAGCAGGCTTACAATCACACTGATTGTATCTCTTAAGCACAAAATTCAACATAATGAGAATGATTGAGACTACATATGTTATATTATTTTCTAATCCTCATCCCTAAGATTACATCAACAGGGCCTAAGTCTTTCAAGTCAACATTCTCATTCAGCGCATGTTTTTAGTGGAATTAATCACATCTATGTTTGTATCAAGTATAAGCATATCATCAACATACAAGCATACAATCACACAGGCATCCTTAACAAGTTACTTGTAAATATACTTGTCAGATTCATTAACTTATATCCACTACACATTATCACATGATCAAATTTTCCATGTCACTGTCTACGTGCTTATTTTATAAACCATACAAAATTTTGTTCAACTTACAAACTTTGTCATCATAACCTTTTACTACAAAGTCCTCAGGTTGGTCTATGTAAATTTCTTTATCTAATTCACGATTTGAGAAAAGCTGTTTTAACATCCATCTGATGTATCTCTAATTTGTTTATGACAGCAATAACAATTAGCATCTCAACGTAAGTAAATCTCGTCACATGTGAATAAGAATCAAGGAAATATACACCTTCTTTTGTTTTATAGCCTTTAGCTACCAACTTAGCCTAATATTTTTCTACAGTTCCATATACCTAATGTTTCCTCTTAAAGACTCATTTACATCTCATGGTCTTACTCTCTGGAGGTAAACTATAAACCTCCCAAGTCAGGTTCCGACGGACTGAGTCCATTTCACTAAATGAAGCTTCTTACCAGAATGGGGTTTCAGTAGATATCAAGGCTTCTTTACAAGTCCAGGGCTTAGACTAAGCTAGGCATGTTATGAAGTCGGCTTCATAAGAAGTCTCAAGTCTAATTGTTTTACTTCTCTTAGGCTCAACCTTAACTTCATCTTCCTTTAAGATAAGTTCTGACTATTTGAAAATAAATCTAGGGGATCAACAACACATCTCTAATGAGGTACAGGTTTAAGAATAAACATGTTCAAAGAACTCAGCATCCCTAGATTATGTAATAGTATTCACAACAAAGTCAGAAAAATCACACCAAAGTATGAAAAATCAGAACACACAACCAAAAATCTATATGTAGAAGTATACTCAGCATACCTTATATGAAGACACAATCACATTTTTGGTTTCTATCTAGTTCTTTAGGAAGAGGAATGACAATCTTAGTCAAACACCCCCACACTTTGACATATTCATAAGAAGGTCATCTACCTTTCCATAAATCATATGGAGTTTCATCTGATCCTTAAGGGTACTATATTCAGGATATACTAGTTAAGAGGACTTCCTCCTCCCACAAGACCGCAGGTAATCCTGAACTAATCAACATGAATTATCTCCTTAAGGATACAATTATATGTTCAAGGCTTCTAATTGGTTTCAACTTCAAGTTTATACATCTTAAGGCTTCTAAGGCATCATCCTTATCCCTAAGCAATATACAAGATAGTACCTCGTACAATCATCTACGGAAGTTATAAACCATCTTTTACCATAGTGGTTTTGGGTTGAACTCATGTCAACTAGGCCTAACTGAATTAATTCTAAGGGATTAGAATTACTATGAACATTTGTGCTAAAAGATTTTATAGCATATTCATTTCACTTTTGTGTTCAAGATCCAAACTAAATTTGGGTACGAAGCCTATGCTAGGAGTTTATACATTGACTTATAATTTTACGGTTCCAAGTCTACCATGCAAAACATTCAAAGACACACAAAAGAAAGCACAATCAACTATGTTCACTTCATCAGATTTTCCTTAAACTTATATAGACCCTAAGTCCTATAACTGTTGCCTAAAAAATCAATACCCTTAGTTATAACAAGTTTTCCACATTTAATTAAGATCTTCAATCTTTTACCATCTTCAAGAGAACAAGATACAAGATTCTTTCATATGCTCGGAACATGAAAACTTCATTCAGTGTGAGAATATTACAGATATGAGCTTATGCTCGACCTTTCCCTTTTATGCAACCTCTGTCGCAGATGAGTTACTCATATAGAGTTTCTCGACATCCCTTATCCTCTGATAAGAGGTGAACAGGTCTCTGTTTCAACAAACATACTTAGTGGCTCCAGAGTCCACCCACCAGTCTCTCACATTGGTTATTAAAATAACTTCCGACATCATGTCAATGAACTCGTTCTAATTTGTTTCAACTAAATTAGCATTAACTTTCTACTTATTAAGGTTTTATGTTGTCTACACTTTACTCGTATGGCCAGGAATTTTACAAACATAACAATCACCCTTAATTAAAGTAATGCCGGATTCAGTTTTACGAAACATACCTTTCTTATGAAGACTACGCTTAGAGTTGTGTTTGATGTTCTCGCCTTTGTCAGCTTTGGAAGACTTGTGTTCATCCACATGCGCCTGGTAGCCATGTTCCTTTTCAATTTCATGTCACAATCTTCGTTTATACTCTGACCACGGACACGGTAATTTCCCAATCACCTAATACACCACATCTCACAAACCTTAGTTCAAAAGATAAAATATGAGTTTTGA
Organism: Papaver somniferum; assembly: GCF_003573695.1. Taxonomy (NCBI): domain Eukaryota; kingdom Viridiplantae; phylum Streptophyta; class Magnoliopsida; order Ranunculales; family Papaveraceae; genus Papaver; species Papaver somniferum. The sequence goes on along the minus strand of NC_039360.1, from coordinate 170,003,334 downwards.
AGATAATATCTAGATTTACAAACTTCGTTTGAACCACCATATCAAAAAACTCATGATTACCCCATAAAAAATACTTTAGTTAACAACAAAAGTTTGCCCGTCAGAATTTTTCAGGAACATTTGTCTGTTTTGTAAAATATCAAAAAAATACTTTTACAACTCCAAAAAATCTGAAATTTTACGTGGGTAACTATAAGTCCAGAATATTTTTTTTTTATATAACCCTTTCGTAATCTCCGTCCTTCCCTGCAAACAGTTTATATATTTTTTTTATATAACCCTTCCGTAGGGTTTAAAAAAAATGTCCAAAAGTCCAGAATAAAGTCCAAATAAAAAGTCCAAAAAAATACAAAAATTATGAAAAATAAAGCCTATTTACAAATTCTAAAAAATAAAATAAAAGCTATGTACAAAATAATAATAATAATAATAATAATAATAATAATAAATATTAAATCCTAAAAAAAATTATGTCTTTTTTTTTCTTCTCCTTTAGCTTTTAGCTTTAAGCTTTTTGTTCCCAAGTCCTTAGTATTCCACTTCGAACCTGTAAATCAAAGACACAAAAAGAAACGTAAAAAGGAATAAATAATAAAAACCTAAAAATTCTACCTAAGCACAAATCCGCGTCGGCGGCGCCAAAATGATTAGAGATTTAATGGGGGTTGTAGTAGTAGTGGTAAGGATGGTTCGAACTCTAAGACTTGTGAAGGTGAAGGATTTTTAGATTTATAAAAATTATATACAAAAATATTGACAAATTGGTAGAGAGGTACTGGGACTAATGATTCGGCCAATCTTCATAAAATAGGGCTCAATGAATTATTCTCGACAATAATCGCTCAAAACATAAGTTATATGGACTCTTATTTTGCCAAAGTAGATTCTCAAAAAAATTGATTGTAAATGTTAAGCATGGAACATCAAATCACCTAAGCTAAGCATGACCCATCTAATCAAATAACACCCAATTTAATCAAATCATATTTCAATTAATTTTTAATGCAAAATTCTTAAAAAGAATTAATTAAATTACCCATGTATGAAGCTCGGCCTCCTCCGTCGTCCCAGTGTTGGGGTTTAACTCATCATAGTAAAAATGCTCTCAAAATAATTTATTATGGCTCAAAAATGGTTCACAATGACGAAATGGAGAGAAAATGGTGAAAATCAGGTGTTTGCAACGTTTATAATCGTTACATAACCCGTTACAAAGAACGATATCTCTTAAGTGCTGTAGTCGTTGGAAAACTACGACCCACGTTCCGCTGTCGCTGTTATAGTTGAAGAACGACTGCTCTGGCAGGTCCGTTCTTCGTGTTCTTCATGTTCTTCATCATCATCAGCAGCAGCAGCAGAGTTCTGAAAACTCTTGATTTATGCTTCTCTGGCCCTCCTATCGACTCCCCAAACTATCGACACCCTTTTCTATCACCTCAACAGCCTATTTATACTCGACAACAACCAAAATATTCTTGGTTTAATCCCACATATCTTTTCTTTATTATCACGGGAATAACCAAGATTTGTTTCCCTGTGAACTCTGATTATGCGTTAATAGAAGATATTTGGTATTTCTATCTTCTAGGATTCGATATATATCCTTCTAGGTACAATATCTTCCCTCTTTACTCGAGTATCTTCCACATATATTCTTTCCAGGATGCTTCGGTCTCTGTTTAGCTTTGATCTTCTCTAACGGATTGTTCAGCCCAAGTTTTTCGATCCAATTCATTGTACCAAGCCTGTTAGGCTATATTAGGTCCATCCCAATCATTTCCAGCGATTGAATCTCGCTCAAAGCCCACACAAGATCGAACCCTAAACTGCCAGTGAAGTGTGCATGGCATAAGATTTTCCCGCCATTTTTTGTTTTTTTTGAATCGTTAAGAAAGGGTGTCCCCCTAACCACTGTTGGGTGTCCCTTTAGCAACTGGGGTGGAAACATCCTTTTTTTGGGGGGAAATAGTAATTTTTTTGGGTTCCTCCGGGACATTTCTGGGACGTTTCCGGTGCATTTCTGGGGCACTTCCGGCATACTTTCGGGGTACTTCCGGTTCACTATTTACAGAGGTCCAAATGCCACATATTCAGTCACTTTCGCCGCAAAACCTTATTTTTCCAAAAACACCTACAAATAAATAAAATACCATCATAAGTACAAAAATGGGTACTAACAATATATACAATTGGGCTATATTAGACACATAAATGCGTCTATCAAATACCCCCAAACTTATTATATGCTAGTCCCGAGCAAATCAAATAGAAAATAAAATCCTAACTCACTGTCGCAGGCGTCGTCGATTGCATTTAGCGTATGCAGCAAGCCTTTAAACCCCTAGGTGGCCCTAGTGGCCGAGTTATAGTCTCGGGAGGGCTTACAAAAGATATACCCACAAAACCTTAATACTCCATACCCTAGCTATCTACTACGAACCTTGGAAGGAACTAAAGAATCTCCTTGGTTGGCATACTTATTGACTACAAGAGGAAGTACCCTGATGCGAAATTCCAATTGATGTACACGAGTTTGCACTCAAGCATACTAAAATTCATATATAAGTGACAGAGCTCTACTCAGATAGTTGCACTATGGACATCATATTCGGAGTCAAACTAATCACATGGAAAGATTAAGAGATGGAAATAGAAAAACATAGATGGTGTTGATGTTGACCAAATGATCAATGTTTCACATATCTGTCTGAAGGCCACTGCTAAAATAAACCTATCCTAATGGACTGAGATACCGGTCTAACTAATATCAACACTGCTGGCATATACAAGGGAACCAGCGGTCAATAACTTAAATCTAGATCAACAAACTTGCAAATACAAGGGAACCAGTAGTTGACTACACAGAACAATAACCATTTTTTTTAACTTAACGACATGAATAGATCTTTTTGATCCAAGCGCATGCTTCTTGTCAGCAGATTGCACGATAGTTCCCACGGGTCCTGCATTCCACGCTTGCTTAGGCGACGGAAACAGGGAGAACACACGCATATTGCTATCCAAGTGTTAATACTTATTCCGATTGGTCTAACTGGTCCGGTATTAACTTTTTTTTTTTTTTTTTGTAGTAACTTAATCACTCTAATTCACCCTAGCAGTGGTAACAACTTGAATCGTGTGCCCCACCTAATCACTTAGAGAAACATAGTTTAAAATGAAAAAAATAAAAATAGAAGTCAAAAGGACTCAACGAAATATGGTGAAACTATCATGTTATTTCTAACACCTGAGCTCTGTGCTTTTATGAATAGACTCTTATAGATGTTTCCATCTAATCAGATTGGTTCCTAAACTCCTACAACCAACATGCTTCCATCCACTTAGATTAGTTAGTGCCTACCTCAATACGTATAAATTTCTAGGCTATGGAGTTTATTTATTTCAACTAAAAAAGTTTCTCCCATACCCCCAAACTTAAATCTAACATTGTCCTCAATGTTCTAAAGATGAAACTAAAAGCATGAACAAGGAGAAACTGTTACCATTTGAATCGAAAGAGTTAAGGAAAGATATTACCGTGTTGCATGAGCATGGGATACCTCCCAAGAAGTGCTAAGTTTAAAGTCTTCAGCCAGACTTAGAAAAGGATTGGTCAACTCGAACCATAAAGTAACAGTCGAAATAACTGTGGGTCTTCAAAACCAAAAAGAGCTGACCATAGGAAACTGCAGTGAACCAAGAAAATGGACAAGAAAAGCATGCCCTTACCTAGTTTCCTGAAAACTATCGCTAATTGCGGTTCAGGTTCAGGTTCTATTAAAGGGTCTAAATAGAATATTTTCATTGGCTGCGTTTCTTCATAGGTTGGATCCAAATTATTAGGTCCTAGAGTCTGGAAAAACTCAAATAAGAACTTGGAATCACAAAGTAATAACCTAAATAATTGCGGATCCTCTAAGTCAATCAGATATGACTTACATAATTGACCACAGTGAGAATAGTGGTCATTCTTAAGCAAATGTGTCGATTCTAATTTCCTAAGGCAGGTTTAGTCTCACAACTTAATATTCGACACATTTGGAATATAAACGTTCCCACAGTTGGAAGAAAACTATTTGGTGGGAAAACAAAGTCAATCTGGGGATCATACCCTGGGAAAACCACATCAACCAGAGGATGGGTTTCTAACGACTGAACTTCTTCCTGGACATCATTAGGTTCGGGAAAACGAGTATGAAGGTAATCTTGTAAAATTGTCGAGGCAGAGATATCAAGTCCTAAGTGAAGGGACTTTCTGAGAGTTAAAGGTAAGGCACTATGAAGGTGATAATCACCCCCAAACTTTGAGTTTTTAGTGTCTCTAGATAGACTAGTTACAATCTCCCTAATTTCTGGATCATTAGATTCTTGAAAATGGTCAATTGATTCTTCTAATTTATTATCAGGTAGTGCATCTTTACTCATCTCTACGGGTATATCTTCTTCATCTAATACTATTGTTTCTAAGTCGCTAGACTCTAAAACATCATTTTCGGAATAAACCCGTTCCTCTAAACCACTATCGTCTTCGCAATCAAAAGGAAAAACTACATCGTCTAAAACGGTGGTATCCCTAATCAAATCCTCGTCCTTTTTAATAGGCGAATAATCATAAAAGTTATTTGTATTTGAACTAGAAATAATATAATCATTATAAAGATCAATTGGACTAATAGATTCCTGATCACTATGCCTACATATTTCAGATTCTTCATTACTACTATCCTCATCATCGTAAAAGTACAAAGATGATTGAACCTTATCTAAATAAGTAGTGTCTTTTATTCTAGCCTCGTCCTCTAAATTAGGCAAATATTCACTATTGATATCAAGGGTAGAATTAGAAACCCTATTTTGGAAATTTAGATTATTTCGAGCAGCATTAGCCAATTGTTCATTTTCTGCCTCTAGACGTGCCTGAATTTCACTGAGCATAACACTTATACGTTCACCACTCTCGTTTATCATCTCAGAATATCGTGTACACTCTTCTTTTGAAATATTCATTGTAACTAAACGTTTATACATCCTTTCAATCCGTTGTTGGGTCTCTTCTAGAGATGGAACAGGTTCAGAAATATCATAATCAGGACTAGTTTCCAAAAACGAGTAACCAGTACTACAATGTTCCTGATTTTTTTGCTCGTAAGACCAATTCGCGTGTGGATAGTAATTGGTCTCACCATGGTATAAACCATAACCTTGAAAAGGTTGGCGTTCCCAACTACTATTCCCACCATGGTCATAAAACTGATGATGTCTGTATTCAAATTCAGGTCGATACTCATTGTATTGGCTTCTATCATACCAGTTCGACATTCTTAATTGCAAGGGAATTCTACACAACCACAAACAAGGCCGACTCGACTCCACCAAAACAAACCTAAAGATTTCTAGCAAACAAAAATCATGATGGCTCCACTTAGATTGTTTCTAGACCAGCTTCTATCTTTCGAAAGGGAATTCGTTGCAATTTGAGCAAACCCCTATGGAATCAATCCGAGTCAAAGTAAGTTGAATTGAGGCGAGGGAAGCTCAGTGGAGCTTTGATACCCAAGGCTTCACCGCTATCACAAGGCGGCGCAGTCACACATTCAACTCACAGAAACCATCATGAACTTTGGAGTGTGCTTAAAGAGCAACCAATATTTTTCGAACGAGTTTCCTATTAAGCTCGTTACCCTATCGGTCTCGTTCTATTCCAAATTTTAAGCTTGGGTTCGCGTTAGGTTTCGTTTTCCTAAGGCGGGCAAGAAGGGAGCGGTGATGAAATCCGAACCCTTATCTTGTATTGGCCAGGCCTTGCCCTTTACTAGGAATTTAAAAACAGTCCAAATTCGTACTCAATCAATGAATCACCTTAAGGAATACAGTAACTCGCTTACAGGAGATTCGCGAGTGTTTCGATGGACTTACCTCCCGTACCATACGGGGGATGAACCGTTGAAGTCGACTCGGGCCACGACTCTTATGTCATGTACGAACCCGAGAGGCCGAGACGATATTGTAATCGTCGTCCTTCCCTGCAAACAGTTTATATATATTTTTTTTATATAACCCTTCCGTAGGGTTTAAAGAAAATGTCCAAAAGTCCAGAATAAAGTCCAAATAAAAAGTCCAAAAAATTACAAAAATTATGAAAAATAAAGCCTATTTACAAATTCTAAAAAAATAAAATAAAAGCTATATACAAAAGAATAATAACAATAATAATAATATTAAATCCTAAAAAAAATTATGTCTTTTTTTTTCTCCTTTAGCTTTTAGCTTTTAGCTTTAAGCTTTTTGTTCCCAAGTCCTTAGTATTCCACTTCGAACCTGTAAATCAAAGACACAAAAAGAAACGTAAAAAGGAACAAATAATAGTAAAAAAAATAATAAAAACCTAAAAATTCTACCTAAGCACAAATCCGCGTCGGCGGCGCCAAAATGATTAGAGATTTAATGGGGGTTGTAGTAGTAGTGGTAAGGATGGTTCGAACTCTAAGACTTGTGAAGGTGAAGGATTTTTAGATTTATAAAAATTATATACAAAAATATTGACAAATTGGTAGAGAGGTACTAGGACTAATGATTCGGCCAATCTTCATAAAATAGGGCTCAATGAATTATTCTCGACAATAATCGCTCAAAACATAAGTTATATGGACTCTTATTTTGCCAAAGTAGATTCTCAAAAAAATTGATTGTAAATGTTAAGCATGGAACATCAAATCACCTAAGCTAAGCATGACCCATCTAATCAAATAACACCCAATTTAATCAAATCATATTTCATTTAATGCAAAATTCTTAAAAAGAATTAATTAAATTACCCATGTATGAAGCTCGGCCTCCTCCGTCGTCCCAGTGTTGGGGTTTAACTCATCATAGTAAAAATGCTCTCAAAATAATTTATTATGGCTCAAAAATGGTTCACAATGACGAAATGGAGAGAAAATGGTGAAAATAAGGTGTTTGCAACGTTTATAATCGTTACATAACCCGTTACAAAGAACGATATCTCTTAAATGATGTAGTCGTTGGAAAACTACGACCCACGTTCCGCTATCGCTGTAATTGTTGAAGAACGACTGCTCTGGCAGGTCCGTTCTTCGTGTTCTTCATGTTCTTCATCATCATCATCAGCAGCAACAGAGTTCTGAAAACTCTTGATTTCTGCTTCTCTGGCCCTCCTATCGACTCCCCAAACTCTCGACACCCTTTTCTATCACCTCAACAGCCTATTTATACTCGACAGCAACCAAAATATTCTTGGTTTAATCCCACATATCTTTTCTTTATTATCACGGGAATAACCAAGATTTGTTTCCCTGTGAACTCTGATTATGCGTTAATAGAAGATATTTGGTATTTCTATCTTCTAGGATTCGATATATATCCTTCTAGGTACAATATCTTCCCTCTTTACTCGAGTATCTTCCACATATATTCTTTCCAGGATGCTTCGGTCTCTGTTTAGCTTTGATCTTCTCTAACGGATTTTTCAGCCCAAGTTTTTCGATCCAATTCATTGTACCAAGCCTGTTAGGCTATACTAGGTCCATCCCAATCATTTCCAGCGATTGAATCTCGCTCAAAGCCCACACAAGATCGAACCCTAAACTGCCAGTGAAGTGTGCATGGCATAAGATTTTCCCGCCATTTTTTGTTTTTTTTGAATCGTTAAGAAAGGGTGTCCCCCTAACCACTGTTGGGTGTCCCTTTAGCAACTGGGGTGGAAACATCCTTTTTTGGGGGGGAAATAATAATTTTTTTGGGTTCCTCCGGGACATTTCTGGGACGTTTCCGGTGCATTTCTGGGGCACTTCCGGCATACTTTCGGGGTACTTCCGGTTCACTATTTACAGAGGTCCAAATGCCACATATTCAGTCACTTTCGCCGCAAAACCTTATTTTTCCAAAAACACCTACAAATAAATAAATACCATCATAAGTACAAAAATGGGTACTAACAATATATATACAATTGGGCTATATTAGACACATAAATGCGTCTATCAATCGAATTGATGAAACGAATGAGATCCATATATCTCCGCAACAGCAACAAGGCAAAACTTTGGAAAAACAGAGTGAGTCACGTGTTCAACACGTTGCCCTTAAGATATTAGCACCTGGATACACTCAAGAGTGATGCTATAGCCCTCACAGGACGGATATATCCAGGATAAAACACCCTACTACACCTACTACTAGCATATGTAGTAGATGCTCAACTTGAGCTTGGCCACTCCGAAAAAAACCGTTAAGGAAAATCGCGAACTCTTAAGAAACGCTATAAAATATTTTCCCTTAGGGGTCCCTCTAAAATATAGAGCAACCCCTTTTCCATTGATTTTACAAAAGTAGTGAATTTCTTTATATAATGGAATAAAACAATTTAAGAAGTGGAAACTCCACAATGTGGGACTAATAAGTTTATATAGTTTCTTAAAACTACTAAAAATTGGAAACTCCACAATGTGGGACTAAAAAGTTTCATTCACAAAAGAAAACAATAAATTATAATTTTTATTAAAACTTTAAAAAATTATTTTTTTATTAATCGTTTTCCAACATGTAGTACTAGTTATACTGATATATCACTGGAAAAGAAAACAAAATATATACCCGAGCATCGAGTGATCAATGCATAATTTATAGTTTGAAATTTTGAACAAGAGAAATAGACAGTGGCTCAAAACGATAAACTACTTCTCTGTGATCAACATCTCGTCATTTCAATTACATGTAACTAAGTTATACTAGTTAAAAGGAAGAAGTAAAACTTCAACACCAGTACGTAAGATACATTGAAGATGAAAGCCTATAAGAAAATAAGTAAAAAATAAGAAGATTCTTACTGATGAACGACGTCAATAGACATAGGTATTTACTAGAAAGAATACCCAACAAAGTTTTGTGATTTATTAGGTTTTCATAAAATGTTAGGGTTTTCTTTTTAGACGAAGAGATGAACAGGAATATGATAGATTTTAAGAAGCAAGGGTTCAGAATGGTTAAGGTTATCGAGGGTAGGGTGGGTATAACGAAAAAAATTACTTATTTTTAGTATATCTAACTTTGACCGCACATTGACTGAAATTTGGCCAAAATCCTTCCCTCCTCGTATCCGTTTTTTCCCTCCTAATAACAAGACTCTTACTCTCTTCAGCTGCTTCCCATTCTTCGGAGATAGACTCTTTTGAAGGGTAATCGGGACTCCACATGTCAGCATTTATATGTTTTGTCAGAAGACTAGGTTCGTCTATATTTGAGATTGACGAATCTTTCTCTTTAATAGACATTGTCGAAATAGAACTTTTGTTTCTGGTGACGCGTTAATCAGAGATATTACTGCCGTCCATAGAGTCAGATCGCTACATACATAGACTTATGAGGTCTTAAACGTGTTTGCCTGCTCTGATACCAATTAAAAAAGTGGGGGTCTAACAACCCCACCCAATATTTCGCTTAGCAATCTGTATGGACAAACTCCAATATACTTTTAAGAGAATCAACTATACAGTCAGACTCAATCTTAATAAAAAGTATATCAAAGAATTATATCTCAATTTCTTGATTCAATCCTCACTCAAACAAATAGAAATCTGCGAGCCTGATTGAATACAAGAGAAATAACTTGAACGGTGCCAAAGACCAATGTTCAAGGATTAATCAATTTCAATCAACAACCAAAGGTTGGATTTTCCAATTTATCGATTCAAATCACAACCTGTAATATTTCAATTATATAACAAAAAATAATACGAAAAAGAAATAACACAGACACCAGAAGTTTTGTTAACGAGGAAACCGCAAATGCAGAAAAACCCTGGGACCTAGTCCAGATTGAACACAAAATGTATCAAGCGGCTACAGACACTATCCTACTACAAACTAACCTCGGTCTGGACTGTAGTTGAACCCAAATCAATCTCACACTGATCCAAGGTACAGTTGCGCTCCTTACGTCTCTGATCCCAACAGGATACTACGCACTTGATTCCCTTAGTTTATCTCACCCAAAACTAAGAGTTGCTACGACCCAAAGTCGAAGACTTAAATAAACAAATCTGTCTCACACAGAAAAGTCTGTAGGAACAGATCCCACAGAAATACCTACGATTTTTGTTCCGTCTTTTGATAAATTAAGGTGAACAGGAACCAATTGATATACCAGACTTATATCCCGAAGAACAGCCTAGAAATATCAATCACCTCACAATAATCTTAATCGACTAGCGAAACAAGATGTTGTGGAATCACAAACGATGAGACTAAGGTGTTTGTGACTACTTTTCTATCTTGCCTATCCGAGAAATTAATCTCAAGTCAATCTTACGATTATACTCACACACGATAGAAACAACAAGATCAGATCACACAACTATAGAGAAAATAGTTGGGACTGGCTTCACAATCACAATGAATACTTCAAGTCGTTAACCTACAAGGTCTCCATAAAAACCTAAGGTTAAAGGAGAATCGACTCTAGATTATACAACTAGTATCACACATAAGGTGTGGAGATTAGGTTTCCCAGTTGCTAGAGCCTTTATATAGTCTCCAAATCAGGGTTTGCAATCTAAGTTACCTTGGTAACAAAGCATTCAATATTCAACGTTAGATGAAAACCTTATTAGATTCAAGCTAATATCTTTCAAACGTTAAATCGAACTTAGCTTGTTATACACACATGAAATGTAACTTCGTTTAGGTTTGAGTAACCGTACCTAAACGTGGAGACTTAGTTGGTTCAACAATAGTTAACCAATGGTTAGACATATGAGCACTTTCATATCAACCTTATTTATCTTCACCAAAACTAGTTCAAATGACTCAAATGAACTAATTAGAGAGTTGTTCAATTGCTTAGATATCATAGAAGTATACAAGACACAATCGAAGCAAAAACAATTTTGATTCACTCGAATCGATTCATGAACATTATAGCCACGGTTTGCAAATATTGCGTTCCTTAATTTATAAATGTCTTAGTTCACGAATAAACCATTATTAGAAATTACCCACTTAAGTACGCATAACGGTACGCATACTTAAGTACCGAACTGAGCTTGTTTTCAGTTCACAAACTCAAGCAGAAATTCACGGGATGTGAACTTCCGACAATAGGTGTACAGGTACGCGGTCTTAGCTCCGGTCATCCTAAACCAGTAAAGTACACATACTTTGGTTCAAGGATTTTTGACTTACACAAGTATGAGTTCACATATAATGTTTATATCCGAACATGGTTATATATTCTAAACTCTCATTTCAATCATTGAAACATTCTTAGAAGATGTTATTCACAAACTATTTTTCATCAAAGCGATTTTCAAGTCATTGAAATGATCAACATGACTTTCATCACGAGTAAAGATGAACTTGGCCAAAGTGAAAGCTTACCAACACATATTTCGAGAAATAGATAAGCGAGATAAACTCATCTCGAAATAGCAGATGTGTATAATCGAAGTTTATATAGCAATACGACTTTTATCTCAAGATAGGAGATATAGTAGATAGACTTTTGTGTGATAGATAAGTTCAAGTCTCCACATACCTTTTTGTCGATGAAGTTCCACCAGTTCCTTGAGTATTTCTTCGTCTTTGCATGATGAACGTCGTGGAGTCTAGAGCTCAACTACACTTACTATTCTAGTTCGAGACTTAGCTATAAGTAGACTAGAAATCAAGACTTATAGTATTGGAAACTAAACTTGACAAACAAGATTGAGATAGCAACGCTTGCGAGTTCGACCGAGCAGTGCTCTAACAGGTGGAGTATCAAAAATTGCAGCCAGGTAAGCTATTTTAATCGTTGCGTCCAAAATACAAACTTAATTCCTTATTGCAGAATAGGGATGTGCAACCAAAGGAAAATGAGTCCTTGTGATGAAAGCAAACAACTTCAGAACTTTTTTTCTGGATAAAATATATTTCTTGAATTTGGATGAGTTGAATTTGGTCTTCTAGTCCTTCTTATATTTTTGACGTTCTTTCCTTTTCGTCGTAATTCTTCCAATTCGTTTGGCTATAAAGACTTGGATCTTTGGAGAACTTCACTTGATAGCTCTTTTGCAGCCATTTCCATTGACTTTGAACGATTCACCTAAAGAAACAAATAAAATGAAAAACAAGAGTAATACAAGGATAATATGCAAGAAATCTAACTAAAACAAGCATGGAATCAACACTAAAATCATGTGAACTATGCACTTATCGATGAGTAGTGACTATTTATGGGACAGAGTGTTGTGAAATGAATATATAAGAAACAACAAGAGCCTAAAACTAAGATTTTCATTCATCGGTACGGATGTCAAATGTTATACAAAAGTTTTATGGATGGTTCACCGCGATAATTCTTGATTACCCAACGAATAACTGGTGAGTATCTTAATACCTATGTCCTCATTAAGCAACTACATCATAGTTTAATTACAATCATATCAAATAACTTGTTGTTTATCTATTTTTCAGAAAACCATGGCTCAAACCCAGTCTATTGAAGAAACGGAAGAGAGCTTAAGCATTTTGAATGCTATGAAATCTATAAGGCTAATGTGGTGGATTTGATGTAGTTTGATGTTATTGTTGTCGTTATGAAATCAAGGCACTATATTTGTAAGTCTAAATCTAATAAGCAACGGTTATATAAAATAGAAGTTTAATTTAAGCTCTAGATATATATTTTCATTAATTATTATTGCTACCGCTTCTTTTACAAGATATAAACTTAGACAATAATAAGAACTAACTAACAACTTCAATAAAAATTTCATACAATCTTTGGCCTCCTGGATATCTTCATTTGATGTATCTTCAATTCGACGCGCTCGTAAACTGTTTCTCTTTATTTTTGAATTTTCGGTTATTAACTTTCAAAAATTGGAGTTTTTCTTAACATTTTTAAGGAACATTTTTTTGGAGCCACTTATAAAACTTGCACTTCCCTTTTACTATTTTCAATATTTTTAAAACTTCCACATATCTTAGAAACAACAGCTTCAAGTTTTGCATCACAAAAAAGGGCCATAGCCTTTCCAAACATTTCACTTAACAAATATAAAGCACTAAACTAAAAATTTAAAAGAAATTAGTATAGAAAATTCAAGAGAAGTGAATTTTGGTGTGAGTCGAGTTTTGAAAATGACGGTGATTTATAGTGGTTGTAGTAGCAAATAGTTAGTAAGGATATGTGGAAGGATCTGTAGTGATGACACACCAAAGACAATACAAGATGAAACACCGAATCACCTTTTATACACTAGGCACGGTAAAAGAGAAATCTACCAAACGAACGTAAGGCAAGCACGTGTAAAGCATGGGGTCGGATCTGACGGGTGACATACATCGGGAGTCAAAGAAATAACTGCACTAACAAGGCACGGGCGATGAGCAGAAGAGTCAAGTCATGGTGGGCCCAGGAACAGAGGATAAGATACTCGGATCGGGTATAAAAAAGACATTGGATCAAGGAAGATCGGGTATAAACAAACCAAGCGAGACATATCGGGAGATCCATCCCTCGAAGAACTCTCGGGCTAATCATCAAACATCAGGAGAATACTCGGGTGAACCACCGATAAGATCATCAAGATAGATGGGATGTGACTAACACTGTATCCTTGTTGTATGAACACTTTAGCCTATAAATATAGACCCTTGTAGTGAGAGAAAGGCAAGTGATGTGTAAGTGAGTGAGAGGAGAAATAGAGTATCGTTGAGAGCTTTCTTCCTTGTAAGTTTGAGAAAAGTAATAAGATCATCCTTTCACTCCCGTGGACGTAGGTAATCATGCCGAACCACGCATATCTTGTGTTCTTATGAATCTTTTACTTGCTTACAATACTATTGTTAGAGCACTGCTTGGTCGAACTCGCAAGCGTTGCTATCTCAAGCTTGTTTGTCAAGTTTAGTTGTCAAAACTATAAGTCTGGATTTCTAGTCTACTTATAGCTAAGTCTCGGATTAGGATAGAAAGTGTAGTTGATCATTAGACTTCACGGCGTTCATCGATTGAAGACGAAAAACTTCTAAGGGAAGCTTGTGGAACTTTATCAACAAAAGGTATGTGGATACTTGAACTCATCTATCACTCAAAAGTCTATCTACTTTATATCCTATTTGAGACAAAATTCGTATAGCTATATAGACTTCGATTATACACATTTGATATTTCGAGATGAGTTTAACTCGCTTACATATTTCTCGAAATATGTGTTGATAAGCTTTTGCTTTAACCAAGTTCATCTTATATTCTTAACGAAAGTCAAAAGATGATCATGTGAAAATTTCCTTGTAACATCTTACATGATTTGTGTGAGACAGTCATTTGATATAGACTCGGAATGTTTCGTTTTGATCATTCGATCACTTGAAAATTGCTTTGAAGCTAATAGTTTGTGTGAGACAGCTATTCCCGTCTTCCGAGAATGTTTCAATTATTGAAATGTGAGTTTAGAACGATAAACCATGATTGGATATAAACACAGTATGCGTACTTGCATATGTGTAGTCCAAGACCGGGGTATGCATACTGGTTGGTCAGGTAAAGTCCGGGAGCTATAGTATGCATACCCGTATGCGTACTAGCGAAGTCAGTTGAAGTCCGGGAACTTTAGTATGCGTACCCATACGCACACTATATTCAACTGGGAATGGATGTGAAAGATAGTATGCGTACGCGTTTGCATACTGTGAATATAGTCCAAGTCCGGCTACTTAGGTATGCGTAGCCGTTTGCATACTTGAGTAGGTTATGTTCTAAAATCGGTTTGTTCTTGAACTAATACATTTATATTTTAAGGAATGCAATCTTTTGCAAACCGTGGCTAAAATGTTCATGAATTGACTCGAGTGAATCAAAATCGATTTTGCTTCAACGGTGTCTTTTATACTTCTATGAGAATATAAACAATTGAACAACCCTATAACTAGTTTTATTTGAGTCATTTGAACTAGTTATGGTTAAGATGAATATGGTTGATATGAAAGTGTTCATATGGCTAACTTCGGTTAACTATTGTTGAGACAACAAAGGTGTACACGTTTAGGTAGGGTGATCGCTGTCGTCTGCGTCAAAAATAATTTCACTTTCTCATTCTACTAATATAAATGAAGTACGTGGTAAGAAAGAGTCCGTTCCCACAGAGAGGCTTTTGTTGTTATAAAATTCAGTTTCTTAGTAACCAAGGGGCGATATTTTTGTTTTAGCAAAACAATAAAAATAATTGAAAGCAATAAAATATGAAAATAATCAATAAGATGAAGATATTGGTCAGGGGATAGTATCATTCACAAACATGTATTTTCATCAATGACTAGAATTGATATTTTAACCTCTCATTTATTAAAAGTCCTAGGATACCTTGATCGCAAGTATATCCCGCTAATTCCCTGATTTCATCACAACCACATTAAAAGATGCATATGTGAATTCTTCCTAGAAAGCAACCTAAAGTGTAAAAGCACAATTAAGTTTAACTCCCTAAAAGCACTAAGTTCTATGGAATAAGACTAATCAAGGCAATCAAACGTGTAAAAACACTAATTTGATTTAACCAAGGTTATGATTCACTTGTGACTAGTAGGATATATCACTACAAGCACTACCCACAATTATGCTACTTAGAATCAGGGATAAACAACTTTTCCGTATTGAAAACCCTAAAATAGCTTTAGAAATGAATGCAAATCGGATTGATTCCGGACTCAATCAAACAAACAATCAAATCATATAACAATATAAACCATGAATCATAAACAATAAAGTTGAGACAAAACTAATTCATTGAAACAATATAATGTTGTGAAATCAACTTTATCCCATAACGAATAATAGTATTTAGCTACTCATAGATTTTGAGTTCATTATAATCATAATCAAAAATGAAATGAAGAAGACAAAAACTAAACGAAAGCAAACCCTAGTCGCCGCTCTCCAAAACTCCAAGTAGAAAATACGTGATCCTTAAGGAAGTAGAAGTCTTTCCCTTTTGTAGCTTTTCTCCAACTTCTAAAATTAAGTCCAATCTCTAAAGTCCAATAACAAGATATCCACCAAGCCCATATGTGTGAAAAACCCATGTAAAAATCTTGCCAAAAATATGTCGTCGGAAAACTGGTGTCACCGTCGGAAGTTGGCCGGAAATATAGTCGGAACATAACTCTGGTGACCGGCAAAGTCCACCCGGTCACCGGTCAACGGGTCAGCTCAAGTAGTCAAGTGAATCAACTCGGGTCAAGATGAGTCGGCCGAGTTAAGACCGAGTCAGGGCCACAGTTGCCAGGCCAAAGCCAGTTTTCACAGGCCAGAGTTGTGCTGCACCATGATGGCGCTTCACTAGCTCAACATCCTACCCTGCAATGTTTCAACTGCATTACTTCTTTGCTCCAGCTGCGATGCTGCAATGCCTGCACCACCAACTCAGATTAAACACAAATTCTTCAGTTACCACCAATTCACATCTCAGGCTCTTCTCAGCACCATTCTGCATCACTCAGTTCATATTTCATTTTTCAATCTTGTTCTTCTCGGCTTCATCAACTCAGCACAACAACACCTTCAGTACTCAACTCTCTTGCAACTACTTCATAGTTACGTCACATGTCCATTCAAAGCAACAACAACTGCTCTGATATTCTTAAGCATCAATTCTCAGCACCACTGACTCTCTTTCCTGTAATCTCAAACGTTGGCATCAAGCCATAGCTGGTACTCTGCATCACAAGATCCTCCACCAACTCAGCTCAAGATCACAAGCTCAAAAGCAGCTACTTTTGAACCTTCTGCAACCATCTGCGATCCACATACACACAGCCCTAACATACACCTACACCATTTCAGTTCAACCTGTAATGCACATTTAAGTTCTTACTGCAACACAACCACCTTACCCATTCTTCCACCTGGGTCATTTCAGATCTATCTTCACTACCAGCTTGAACTGCAACCCCTTTGAACACAAACATTAGAACCCATTTCCTTAATTTCAATACCCCAACATCAGACTTGCAGCTCCACTTTAGTTCACCTGCAATCTCCAGTCAGCTGCAGTTGCACACTTCACAACTCCAATTTCCTGCAACTTCAAGAACCCATGCCAACCATTGCCATCACCTAATCCTGGCAACTAATAACAACAGCTTTACATTCTCTCAAATCCACCAACAACTGCAACTGCAATCCCATTTCACAGTAAGACAACCATACACACAGGCTCCCTGTCACCAGTTCATCCGAGTCTTCATTTTAATCTCAAAGCAGCACACACCTCTCGATCCATTGCCTTGCCTGCAATTCAGCTCAATCTTGCCTGCAAGTTTCTTCCATCACCAACATCAACTCAAGCCAAAACCACAAGCTCAGAACCCATTAGCTTAACCTGAGTTCATCCATCCACAAGACCCATTCAATCTGCAGTTCTGTCACAGACATTTCCCTCCAGCTGCAAACAATCAAACCCATCTTGCTATCTCCTCATTTCAGTTCAACCATTAACCACAACAACAATACATTTCTTATTTCTCAGAACCCTAACTCCAGTTTAGACACAACCAATTCCTCCCTGAGATAAAAATGAAACTCAGAATCCCCTTGTTGTCTAGACATTAACCAATTTCAGAGGTATCAACTCTTCTCCTGTGTTGTTCTTGATTCAAAACCCATCTAAGACCAACACACAACATGATTCCCATCAGCTTCTCTGATTTCTGAGTTTCTCACTTTCAGCAACAATTCTCCATAAACAACACAGACTCAAATCCATGGTAAACCAACAAATCCAAGAACGCTATGACCACAAGAAGCTCAACCCACTGAATCATACACCGTCTCTCTGAATTCTTTCTTCAACAGCTCAAGAACATCTTTAAATTCGAACCCATATTTAAGTTCTTTCAAAACTCAATCAGCAAAACCCTAACTTCAATTTCTGAAATCTCAAATCCTTCATTCCCTGCTCTTGGAAGTAAATTCATCAAAACCCCATATCCTTTACAAACCCTAAACTACCATTAATCTTCACCAATTCTTCCATTCGTCACCAACAATAGCAGATCCGATTTTTTACATCAGCAGCAGAATCTCTCCTTGATTTCTTGTTCAAATCTCTTGTAACTGCCACCAGAACTTCCATTTCATTCTTGAATTGATCCAACAACTAAGATGTTGCTCCTGTTTTCTCATTAAATTCGTCGAGCTCTCTCAATTTCTCTGAGTAAATGGTGCAGCCTCTTCTTGTTTCAGGAGAGTAAGAGCAAGCAATGATGAGAGAAACTATTGCTCTCTGATTTTTAGGGTTGGTGTTGGAACCAAAACTGCTATCGGTACCCCACTTTAGTGGTTAAGGGGTAACCAGCTCACACATGGCCTATCGGTTACAAAGAGCCTACATCCTAGTTCTCTGTTCGACTGTCAGTTATGGGAAACTGACAATTCATTCTCACCTCTTCCTTCCGCAACCTAGCCAGATTCAAGTATCACTTTCCCGTGAATTGATCTTCTTGTCCTTTTCACGTTCCAAATGGACGATTTTTCCTTCTTTCGCTCCAAAGGACTCCACAGTACGTAAACACTCAAAAGTGAACATAAGATACATATTTTACAAGAGAAATGGCAAAGAAAGCATAAACGATAGATATAAAATTAGGTGTTTTACAACACCTATCAAATACCCCCACACTTAGACTTTTCCAGTCCTCGAGCAAATCAAACAAAACTTATTCTAAAGGATACAAACAACTCTGTCTCGTGAGGGTTTACTAGAGATATACCCACAAAACCTACTTTTCCAACTTACTAGTTCTCCGTAATGATAGCATCCAACACGCTAAGAAGACATAGAAATTCTGCACACTAGTCATAAGAAGTTGGACACATAAATGAACACAATCTCATCCTTAAAAGTTGAGAGAGAAATAACCATCCCTTATCGAAAGAAATTCGGGTTCGGGGTGATCAAAAGTCTCGACTCTGCCTCACAAGAAAGGGTTTTATGAAGTTGCTCTCAATAATAAATAGCTCTTTATGGGTCACACATGTGTCGAGGTAGGAATGAAGAAAGAATCCTGCGACACGTTGAATGGTAGGAAGGCAAAAACCCTCCGAATAGTTTTGAAAACCCACATCTTTTATTCATTTTGAAAACCTTTTTTTTATGACGATCTCTAAGAAAGGAAATCAACCACTTAACGAAGGTGGGAATATGCTTACTTACCTCGTTATCCATTCGGCGTGCAGTTAGCACCACTCTCACAACATCCATAGAGACGTCTTCGGTCTTCAATACTTGTTTTCGTCTTCGGTCTTCAACTCTTGATGATGAAATCTTGAACTTCGTAAAATCTTGACAATGTAACTCTTTCCTCTAATTCCTTGTTGCTTGAAACCTCATTATGAAAATTTCTTCGTCCATTGGCTTTATTGAAAGAATACAAAACTAAAAATGAACTAAACAAACCAAAATATGATGCAATGAATTCTTTTTTTAAGACAAAATAAATAAAGTAAATACAAAAACAAACAAAATATTAAAACTAATGATGGACCTAATGAACTTTTCTCTTGTCTTTTTTTTTTCATTTTTTTTTGAGACAAGAGAAAATAAAATACAAATTAACAAATAAAAATAAAGATAAAATAAAAATGCAAGTACAAAGGCCATGGTGTAAGTACTTTACCGCTCGATTCTTCACAACTTGTATGTCTCGATATCATAAACTTCTTGAATTCTCATCTTGATAATATTCGCTCTTGTACAATAGTCTTCAACTTGTAAAAATTCTGCTCCTTGTCTTGTTGCTATACTTGAATCTGAGATCTGCTCATTTCTGTACTGTTGCTTGTAAACCTTGAACGTCTTCAACTTTCCTTCGAATTTGGGATGCTCCTCTTGTTGATGATGATGGTGTTTCTATGGACCTGTCGGTGTAGAGAGAGATAAAGCGGATGGTGCTAACTGCGAACAAGATTACAAGTGGTATGTAAGTTAGCAATTCGATGTCACCATTCATGATTGATAAAATAACACTCAAGAGATCAAAATAATGCTTCTATTGGTGGTAGGTTGGGTATCCCACCATTCTACCCGGAGTTTACGTACGGTGACACACACTCTAAAAGCACATATTTAGACAGGTACAAAGAAGTGAAGCTCGGTGCCTCTCATGATGTAACATGGGTAGTCTCCACTATAGGGGACCACTACTCTAATACCGAATTCAGTTTGCACCTCATTTTCCACTGAGATGGTTAAATCCAACTTTAACTCTCATACGAGTAAGAAACCCGATCATGTTCTCTGTCATCTCTAAGTTCAGTCACTCTTATGAGAATCTCGATGTAATCTTAGCGACATGTATACTACATGACTCTAAACTAACTACAAGTTGGAGCTTTTTATTCACTATATTACACAAAAGTTGAAAATTTCATGAAAAATTTTCAATGCAAATGCTTAACCACTCCCCCACACTTAAATACAAGACAAGAAATAAATACAAGACAAGAAATACTCATCCTTTGGGTTGCCTCCCATTTAGCGCTTGGTTTAAAGTCGTCAGCCCGACTATCTCCTTGCTTTCTATGCCTCCTCCAGAGGGAGTGCCTCCACAAAGTTAGCACCTTCCACCACTTCAGAAGTGAAATTCTCATAATATGGTTTCAACCGGAGCCCATTAACTTTAAGTTCCTTGCATGTAGCTATGCTACGAATTTCTACTGCACCATGAGAAAACACATTAGTAACAATAAAAGGTCCAATCAAACGTGACCTTAATTTACCCGGAAATAAATGCAAGCGAGAATTAAACAAAAGCACTTTCTGCCCAATGCAAATTTTTTTTCTAGAAATCATATTATCATGAAAGGCCTTCGTTTTCTCCTTGTAAATGCACGATCTTTCAGACGCATCATTGCGAAGCCCCTTTAGCTCTTGGAGTTGTAACTTCCTTTGCTTTCCAGCCCCATCCATCTCCATATTGCATTGCTTAATAGCCCAAAACGCCTTATGCTCAATTTCAACGGGTAAATGACAAGGTTTACCATACACAAGCCTAAAGGGAGACATCCCGATAGGTGTCTTGTATGCGGTTCTATAAGCCCACAAAGCATCATTAAGTCGCATGCTCCAATCTTTCCTTGTTGGATTCACCGTCTTCTCTAGAATGGATTTCACCTCCCGGTTAGAAACCTCGGCTTGTCCATTTGTTTGGGGATGATAAGGTGTTGCAATCTTGTGCGACACATTGTACTTCTTCAACAAGGTTTGTAAGATCCTGTTTTTGAAGTGAGAACCCCCATCGCTAATTATGGCTCTTGGAATTCCAAACCTTGCAAAGATATTAGCTTGCACAAAATCTGAAACCACTTTAGAATCATTAGTTGGGGTGGCCTTAGCTTCCACCCATTTGGAGACATAATCAACAGTAAGATATAAAAATTCCCATGAGAGTTGACAAAAGGACCCATAAAATCAATACCCCATACATCGAAAACTTCAATAAATTGAATAAAAGTTTGTGGCATTTGATTTCGGGCACCTAGATTGCCTGTTCTTTGGCACCTATCACAAGTTGTACAAATATATGCATCCAACAAGGTTGGCCAATAGAAACCTTTCAAGTACCTTGTGAGCGGTTCTCTTACTCCCAAAATGTCCTCCGCAAGCATAGGAGTGACAAAAAAAGATAGAATTAAATTCAGATTCGGGAACGCACCTTCGTAATACTTGGTCACTACCTTGTTTCCATAAGTATGGATCATCCCATATGTATTGGTTCCCTAACCTCTTAAGTTTGTCCCTCTCAGCACGAGACAAGTTCTTTGGGATTTTTTAGACACCAAGTAATTGACAATATCGCATACCATGGTTCTCCAAAGGCAATTGAGAATAGTTGCTCATCCGGGAAACTTTCACGCAATGGGATAGCTTCCTTGTCCACAGCAAGACGGCTCAAATGATCCGCAACGGTGTTCTCAATTCCTTTCTTGTCTTTGATTTCAATATCAAACTCTTGCAAGAGTAAGATCCATCGTATAAGCCTCGGTTTCGCTTCTTTTCTTCATTAGCAAGTACCTAAGTGCTGCATGATCAGAAAAGACAACAACTTTTGTACCAATTAGATAAGAGCGAAACTTTTCCAAAGCAAAAAATAGCTAACAACTCTTTTTCAGTGGTTGTGTAGTTTTGTTGGGCCTCATTTAACGTTCTAGAAGCATAATAAATAGCATGAGGTATCTTCCCCACACGTTTCCCAAGCACCGCACCAACCGCATAGTCACTTGCATCACACATGAGCTCAAAAGGCTTGCTCCAATCCGGTGGTTTAATGATAGGGGCTGAAATCAAAAGTTCTTTCAAACGATTGAATGCCGCCATACACTTTTCATCAAAGTTAAAAACCACATCTTTTTGCAATAAGTTGCAAAGTGGTGATGCTATCTTGGAAAAATCCTTGATAAATCTACGATAAAAACCTGCATGACCAAGAAAAGAGCGTATCTCCCTCACCGTAGTGGGAGGGGTTAAAGCACGAATAAGGTCTATTTTAGATTTATCGACTTCCAAGCCTTTAGAAGATATTATATGGCCTAAAACTATGCCATGAGTTACCATGAAATGGCACTTCTCCCAATTTAGCACAAGATTTGTTTCAACACATCGTTCAAGGATTAATGACAAGTTGTGCAAGCAAAGGTCAAATGAATCACCAAACACTAAAGTCATCCATAAACACTTCGATTATGTTTTCAACATATTCTGAGAAGATACTTACCATACACCTTTGAAAGGTAGCTGGAGCATTGCACAAGCCAAAAGCATCCTTCTATAAACAAGTACCAAAGGACAAGTGAAAGTTGTTTTCTCTTGATCCTCCGGCTATCATAATCTGATTGTAACCTGAATAACCATCAAGGAAGCAATAATAAGAGTGTCCAGCTAAACGTTCAAGCATTTGATCAATAAAAGTGGAAAATGATCCTTCCTAGTGGTGGCATTCAATTTCCTGTAATCAATACAAACCCTCCAACCGGTTTGCACACGAGTTGGGACAAGTTCGTTCTTATCATTCTCCACCGTCACACCTGATTTCTTTGGTACTACTTGTACCGGGCTCACCCACTTACTATCGGATATGGGGTAGATAACACCCACGTCCAAAAGCTTTAGTATCTCCTTTTTCACAACTTCCATCATGGGGGGTTCAAACGACGTTGCGCTTCCCTTGTAGGCTTTGCATCGTCCTCCAAACGGATTTTGTGCATACAAACGGCAGGGCTTATACCCTTGATATCAGCAATTGTCCATCCTATGGCCGTCTTGTACTTCCTTAGCACCCTTAGAAGTTTTTGCTCCTGTAATTCACTAAGCTTGTTAGAAACAATCACAGGTAAATCTTCCTTGTCACCCAAGTACAAGTACTTTAGGTGATCGGGAAGAGGTTTCAATTCTAACTTTGGAGATTTAACAATGGAAGGTACAAGCTTTTCATCACTGCATGGTAAATAAAGATATTATGAGTTTCCGGGCATCCTTGTAGTGAATTAAGATCACCAAGGGCTTCCTTGACTTCATTACCACACTCTACACCATTATCCATGGATGTAGTTAAAACGGTTTCCAAAGCATCATCACACATTCAATTCAAACACTTGTTGTGCCAATGTATCCATAACATCAATGGAGAAACAAGAGTGGACATCACTAGGATATCTCATCGTCTCGAAAATGTTGAAACGTATTGTTTCTCCATCAAACTCCATAGTTAGCGTTCCCTTGTCCACATCAATAATGGTTTTCGCCGTTTTCATGAAGGGACGCCCAAGTAGCAATGGAAGAGACGAGTCCGGTGACCCTTCATTCATCTCTAACACGCAAAAGTCAGCTGGAAATACAATTGATTAACCTGCACAAGAACATCCTCAACAATACCCATTGGGTAAACATTAGAGCGATCGGCTAATTGCAATACAATTCCAGCCTTTTTAAGAGGACCTAACTCAAGTGAATTGTACATAGATGCAGGCATAACATTAACGGATGCACCTAAATCCAACATAGCTTTGTTAAATGTGGTGTTACCAATTGTGACTGGAATGTCAAAGCTACCGGGATCCTTACATTTCAGTGGGAGTTTGTGTTGTAAGATTGCCGAAGCATTCTCCCCCACACTTAGCACTTCATTACCTTTGAGCCTTTGCTTATTGGTACACAAGTCCTTCAACACTTTGCATACTTGGGAACTTGCTTGATCATCAATGAGTGGTATGTTCACATGATCTTTTTAGAACGTCTAAAATCTCCTTTTCTAGTTCCGCCTTCTTGGAACTTGCAAATCTGCGAGGAAAGGTAAAGGAGGAACATAAGTAGAAACCGGAGTTTTAGAGTTAGGAATAGGTACCTCAGAAGTTTGGGGAGAATCATCCCTCTTCTCCTCCAAAACAGGTTCCTTTGGTGTTTCCACCTTGCCCGAATCAGTAACTTCGGGTTGCACAAGTTGTGTACCACTTCTCAACGTAATAGCATTGACACCCTCTTTTGGGTTAATAGGTTGAGAAGGGAGTTTCCCACTATTTTGCCTTCAATTTTTTATCAACCCCATGGAGCCCATTTGTGTCTGCAACTCCTTGATAGCACTCTTAGTTTCTTGTGACTTTCTTAAACATGGTAGAAATGCCTTGCATAAAGTTTGAAGCTTTGCATCGATATCGGAACCTTGATTTTGCATCTTGTTGTGTGTGGTTGCTGAAATTGTTGTTGTTGTTGCGGTGGAATTGTTGTTGTTGTGGTTGAAATCCACCCGAACGGTTGAAAGTAGGTTGTTGAACCGCGCCTTGCTTGTTGCATAGCTAAAGTTGGGGTGATCTCTCCATCCCGGATTGTAAGTGTTGGAGTAGGGATCATACCGTCTTTGTGATTTGGAAAGACCGCACTAGCTTGCTCCAACTCTTCACCATATGAAGGTAAAATAACCGCAGCCATCTTTTCATCATTTGCTCCATGTTATCCATCCTTTGATCACGGTGTGATGATGAATCCGTAACTTCATGCACTCGCCTAACCATTGGTTCACCTCTTGTGTAGAATTGTTGCGAGTTTGCAGCCATGCTTTCAATCAACTCGGTAGCTTGGGCCACCGTCTTGTTCACTAGTCTCCACCACCCGCTGCATCAAGAAGATATCTATCACTTGTTTGGAGACCTTCGTAAAGTATTGGATTATCATAGCTCACTGAATTGGTGGTGTGGACAGCTTGCCACCAATCTCTTGTATCGCTCCCAACATTCATACAAAGATTCTCCTACGTGTTGCTTTATCCCAAAATGTCTTTGCGAATTTGAGTAGCCTTTGACGCAGGAAAATACCTCTCTAGAAAGAGTTTCTTCAACCCGTTCCATGTAGTGACACTTCCGGATGGTAAATAATACAACCATTCCTTAGCATTGTCCGCCAAAGAGAATGGAAAAGCTTTCAACATTGCACCATCGCATTAGTCTCCGGTGGTAGCATGGCGTGACTATGGTATGGAAATCCATGAGATGCTTGTTTGGATCCTCATTCGCCATGCCATGAAACTTCGGTAACTCTCTAATCAACCCCGGCTTGATCTCGAAGGTTGAGTTTGTTCAATACACCACGTTGTGTATCAAGCCTATGAGAAGCCAAGTCCTTGAGGTACGATCACCCATTGCTTCTTCTTCTTCTTCAAAGTGGTTCTTCTACAAATGGAACCTCTTGTTCTTCTTCTAGTTGTAATTTTCTTCCACTTCTAACTCTTGTTCTTCTGTTGTGTCTTGACTTGGTTGGAGTATTGTGCCTCTTCGAGTATCTATCACGCACCTTGGATAGTTCCAATCTTTAGAAGCCAGGGATTAGGTACCTGAAAAAAATTCTCGCAAACAAGTGAGAAACAAGACAAGAAAACAAAAAGAAAATATGAAAGCAGAAATGATGATAAGAAACTAAAAACTTAATAACAAGCCGTATGCCTCCCCGGCAGCGGCGCCAAAATTTGATCGCTGTCATATGCGTCAAAAATAATTTCACTTTCTCATTCTACTAATATAAATGAAGTACGTGGTAAGAAAGAGTTCGTTCCCACAGAGAGGCTTTTGTTGTTATAAAATTCAGTTTCTTAGTAACCAAGGGGGGAGGTTTTTGTTTTAGCAAAACAATAAAAATAATTAAAAGCAATAAAATATGAAAATAAACAATAAGAGGAATATATTGGTCACGGGATAGTATCGTTCACAAACATGTATTTTCATCAATGACTAGAATTGATATTTTAATTTCTCATTTATTAAAAGTTATAGGATACCTTGATCGCAAGTATATCCCGCTAATTCCCTGATTTCATCACAACCACATTAAAAGATGCATATGTGAATTTTTCCTAGAAAGCAACCTAAAGTGTAAAAGCACAATTAAGTTTAACTACCTAAAAGCACTAAGTTCTATGGAATAAGACTAATCAAGGTAATCAAACGTGTAAAAGCACACACCTCTCGATCCATTTCCTTGCCTGCAATTCAGCTCAATCTTGCCTGCAAGTTTCTTCCATCACCAACATCAACTCAAGCCAAAACCACAAGCTCAGAACCCATTAGCTTCACCTGAGTTCATCCATCCACAAGACCATTCAATCTGTAGTTCTGTCACAGACATTTCCTTCCAACTGCAAACAATCAAACCCATCTTGCTATCTCCTCATTTCAGTTCAATCATTAACCACAACAACAATACATTTCTTCTTTCTCAGAACCGTAACTCCAGTTTAGACACAACCACCAGACATTAACCAATTTCAGAGATATCAACTCTTCTCCTATGTTGTTCTTGATTCAAAACCCATCTAAGACCAACACACAACATGATTCCTATCAGCTTCTCTGATTTCTGAGTTTCTCACTTTCAACAACAATTCTCCATAAACAGCACAGACTCAAATCCATGGCAAACCAATAAATCCAAGAACGCCATGACCACAAGAAGCTCAACCCACTGAATCATACACTGTCTCTCTGAATTCTTTCTTCAACAACTCAAGAACATCTTTAAATTCGAACCCATATTTAAGTTCTTTCAAAAATCAATCAGCAAAACCCTAACTTCAATTTCTGAAATCTCAAATCCTCAATTCCCTTCTCTTGGAAGTAAATTCATCAAAACCCCATATCCTTTACAAACCCTAAACTACCATTAATCTTCACCAATTCTTCCATTTGTCACCAACAATAGCAGATCCCATTTTTCACAGCAGCAGCAGAATCTCTCATTGATTTCTTGTTCAAATCTCTTGTAACTTCCACCAGAACTTCCATTTCATTCTTGAATTGATCCAACAACTGAGATGTTGCTCCTGTTTTCTCACTAAATTCGTCGATCTTTCTCAATTTCTCTCTGAGTAAATGATGCAGCCTCTTCTTGTTTCAGGCGAGTAAGAGCAAGAAATGATGAGAGAAATTATTTCTCTCTGATTTTTAGGGTTGGTGTAGGAACCAAAACTGCTATCGGTACCCCACTTTAGTGGTTAAGGGGTAACCAGCTCACACATGGCCTATCGGTTACAGAGAGCCGACAGCCTAGTTTTCTGTTCGACTGTCAGTTATGGAAAACTGACAGTTCATTCTCCACCTTTTCCTTCCGCAACCTAGCCAGCTCCAAGTATCACTCGCCTGTGAATTGATCTTTTTGTCCTTTTCACGTTCCAAATGGACGATTTTTCCTTCTTTTGCTCCAAAGGACTCCACAGTACCTAAGCACTCAAAAGTGAACATAAGATACATATTTTACAAGAGAAATGGCAAAGAAAGCATAAACAATAGATATAAAATTAGGTGTTTTACAACCCCTATCATAGGGTTACTCATATCTAAATGAAGTCACTTTTCGTTTGTGTGTAACAAGCTAAGTTCGATCTAACGGTTGAAAGATATTTGCTTGAGTCTAATCAGGTTTTCATGTAACAGTGAATATTGAATGCTTTGTTACCAAGGTAACATTGATTGCAATCCCTGATTTGAAGAGTGTATAAGGGAGAATTCTAGCAACTGGGAAACCTAATCCCCACACCTCCTATGTGATACTAGTTGCGACTAGAGTCGATTCTCCTTTAACCTTAGGTTTTTCCAAAACCTTGTAGGTTAACGACTTGAAGATTTCATTAGGATTATGAAGCCAGATCCAACTATTTTCTCTTTAGTTGCGAGTTCTGATCTTGTTATTTTCTATCGTGATTGGGTACTATCTTCTCTAAGATTTACTCGAGATTTAATCTCCGATAGGCAAGATAAAAAGTAGTCACAAACATCTTCGTCTCATCGTTTGTGATTCCAGAATATCTTGTTTCTCTCCTATACGATTAAGATTATTGTGAGGTGATTGATGTTTCTAGGTTGTTCTTCGGGAATATAAGTCTGGCATATCAATTGGTTCCTGTTCACCTTGATTTATCAAAAGACGGAACAAAACTCATAGGTATATATGTGGAAGACATATTTATCTATTCAATAGATTTTTCTGTGTGAGACAGATTGGTTTATCAAGTCTTTGAAT
Organism: Papaver somniferum; assembly: GCF_003573695.1. Lineage (NCBI taxonomy): Eukaryota > Viridiplantae > Streptophyta > Magnoliopsida > Ranunculales > Papaveraceae > Papaver > Papaver somniferum. Next base: position 169,974,781 of record NC_039360.1, on the reverse strand, counting down.
TTGGGTCGTAGCAACTCTTAGTTGTGGTTGAGATCAACTAAGGGAATCAAGTGCGTAGAGTCCTGCTGGGATTCAAAGACGTAAGGAGCGCAACTGTACCTTGATCTGTGTGAGATTGGTTAGGGCTCAACTATATTCCAGTTCGAAGTTAACTTGGAGTAGGATAATATCTGTAGCGGCTCAATATAGTTGAGACCAATTTATCAACTATATTGGTTTTTGATACCGTCCAAGTTATTTCTTATATTCAACCGGGATCGCAAATTCCTATTTGTTTGATTGCAGATTGAATTGAGAAATTAAAATATAACTCTTTGATATACTTTTCTTAAGATTGAGTCTGTCTGTCTAGTTGATTCTCGAGTTAGTCCATACATACTGTTAAGCGAAATATTGGGTGTGGTTGTTATACCCTCGCTTTTTCAATTGGTATCAGAGAAGACAAACACGTTTAAGAACTCATAAGTCTGTGTTTGTACCGATCCGACTCTATAGACAATAGTGCTATCTCAGATAAACGCATCATCAGAAATAAACGTTATGTTTCCATGAAATCTATTAAAGAGAAAGATTCGTTTATCTCGAATTCAGATGAACATTATGTTCCAACAAAACATGACTGCACTGATATGTGTTACCCCGATTACCTTTTGAACGAGTCTGACTCTGATGAAGAAATGGATACAGACGAAGGGAGTAAAATGATTCTAAATCTTGTTAGAATCCAGGATGATAGAATCAATCGGTTGAAAAACAATGTCAATGCACTCATCGGTATAGTAAAAGATCGTGACTCTAAATTAAAGACTCTTAACAAGGAAAACAACGAAGTTTGCTCCTCACTCGAGGCGAAACTCAAAAAGGATGCCTTGGAAATTGAACATATTTTGAATAAACTCTCTATTCGAGGATGTTCTAAAGAGTCCACTATACCAATCGCTTATGTCCCAACTGAATATTTAGTTCCAGAAGCTAAATCGCAATCCCTTGTGATTGGAAAAGATGTGCCTGTATCTTCCTCGAATCAAGAAATATCTACATCACACGGAATGAAGAAATCTCCCAACGATTGTGTTAATTTTGTTCACTCTAATCACTCATGTGATCAAAAAGTGTGTCTCTTTTGTGATTCAAAAGGACATGTTGAACAAATGAGGAAATCAAGGTTAATGACAATTCTATTGTTCGACTTCAACACACTTTATATTTAATTCTCAAAGGTACTAACATTCGTATGTCTAAACCAATTGGTTGTAGTACTCACCCTGTGAATCCTACTAGGAAACACAGTTCGATTTTTTTCCTCGAATGTTCATGCATGTAACAATAATCTAAACACAATTCGTCCAAGAAGAGTACAAGGATCTTCTTCATATAAAAAGGGAGATACTGCTGTTCTTGATGCGAATAAGGTATCGGGAGAAGGAATGAAAAATGGAGGTATGAAAGACAACCTGAATTTGATAATTGAAGGATACAAAGAACTCATCAACAGGCTGTCGAATCCAGCTGATCAAAATCCTTCAGGTAAGAATCCATACTATGCGTCGTATTTTGATGATAGTAATATTTGAAAAGGCGAGGGTCTAACAACCACACCCATTATTTCGCTTAGCAATCTGTATGGCCAACTCCAATATGATTCCAAGAGAATCAACTAGATAGTCAGACTCAATCAATGGAAATATATCCAAGAGTTTGTATCTCGATTTGTCAATTTAATCCGCAATCAAAAAAATAGGAATTGCGATCCCGATTGAATAAGAGAAATAACTTGGACGGTATTACAAACCAATATCCAATTTTCAATCAATTCGATCAACAACCCAAAGGTCGGATTCAAGAACTGATTGAACTTAACGCACAACCTGTGAAAGTCATGCACAGTAATCAACAACCCAAAGCTTGGACTCCTCAAAAGAGTGCAAAAAGTCATGCACAGTAATGTCATGAATCCCGGTTCGAGAGAGTTTGTTTTTCATAGGTGAGGATTTGAAATTCAAAAAGGGCTTGTGGCGCAACTTGTTGCGCGTTTGCCTATTTCCTCGATGTAATAATTTTGATATTTAAAAAAAAATATATAATAAAATATAATGCGGAAAAAAATAACACAAACACCAGAAGTTTTCTTAACGAGGAAACCACAAATGCAAAAAAACCCCGGGATCTAGTCCAGATTTGAATACCACACTGTATTAAGCCGCTACGACACTAGCCTACTACAAGTTAACTTCAGACTGGAATGAGGTTGATCCCTAATCAATCTCACACTAATCAAGGTACAGTCACGTTCCTTACGCCTCTAGAGCCACGCCAGGTTCTGCGCACTTGATTCCTTTAGTTGATCTCACCCACAACTAAGAGTTGCTATGACCCAAAGTCAAAGACTTGATAAACCAATCTGTCTCACACAGAAAAGTCTACATAATAGATATATCTATCTCCCACAGATAAACCTATGAGTTTTGTTCCGTCTTTTGATAAATCAAGGTGAACATGAACCAATTGATATACCAGACTTATATTCCCGAAGAACAACCTAAAAATATCAATCACCTCACACTAATCTTAATCGTACGGTAGCGAAACAAGATATTATGGAATCACAAATGGTGAGACGAAGATGTTTGTGACTACTTTTTATCTTGCCTATTAGAGAATCAATCTCGAGAAAATATTAGAGAAGATAATACTCAATACGATAGAACAGGGAAAGATCAGAACACGTAACTACAAAGAAAATAGTTGGGTATGGCTTCACAATCCCAATGAAGTCTTCAAGTCGTTAACCTACAGGGTTTCGCGAAAAACTCGAGGTTAAAGGAGAATCGACTGTAGTCACAACTAGTATCACACAAGAGGTGTGGTGATTAGGTTTCCCAGTTGCTAGAGTTCTCTTTTATATAGTCTTAAAAATCAGGGTTTGCAATCAATGCTACCTTGGTAACAAAGCATTCAACATTCACCGTTAGATGAAAACCTGATTAGACTCAAGCTAATATCTTTCAACCGTTAGATCGAACTTAGCTTGTTACACACAAATGAAAAGTGACTTCATTTAGATATGAGTAACCATACTTAAACGTGCGCACCTTGTTGGCTCAACAATAGTTAACCGAAGTTAGCCATATGAACACTTTCATATCAACCTTATTCATCTTAATCACAACTAGTTCAAATGACTCAAATGAAACTAGTTATAGAGTTGTTCAATTGTTTATATTCTCATAGAAGTATACAAGACACAATTGAAGCAAAATCGATTTTGATTTACTCGAATCAACTCATGAACATTATAGCCACAGTTTGTAAAAGATTGCACTCCTTATTATATAAATGTATTAGTTCATGAACAAACCGATTCTAGAACTTAACCCACTCAAGTATGCAAACGGGTACGCATACTTAAGTAGCTGGACTTGGACTGTATCCGACAGTATTCGGATGGGTACGCATACTATCACACATCCAAAACAACAGTTGAGTTAGTACGCATACGGGTACACATACAAAAGCTCCCGGACTTCAACTGAGTTCGCCAGTACGCTACAAGTACGCATACCAAGGCTCCCGGACTTTACTTGACCTCTCCAGTACGCATACGGGTATGCATACTACACCGGTCTTGGATCAACGTATATGCAATTATGCATACTATGCCTATAATCCTATTATGATTAAGTGTACTAAACTCTATTTCAATCATTGAAACTTTCTTAGAGTCGACAATACTTGTTTTCACTAACTATTAGCATCAAATCGATTTTCAAGATATTGAAATAATCAATATGAAACATTCTGAATCTACATCAAATGATTGTATCACATAAATCATGTAAGATGTTACCAAGCAATTTTCACATGATCATCTTTTGACTTGCGCCAAGAATATAACATGAACTTTGTTAAAGCGAAAGCTTACCAACACATATTTCGAGAAATATGTAAGCGAGTTAAACTCGGCTCGAAATATCAAATTTGTATAATCGAATACTATATAGTAATACGACTTTTGTCTCAAGAAGGGAGATAGAGTAGAAATATACTTTCTGGGTGATAGATGAGTTTCAGTCTCCACATACCTTTTGTTGATGAATATCTACAAGCTCTCCTTAGTAGTTCTTCATCTTCAATCGATGAACGTCGTGAAGTATAAAGCTCAACTACACAATCTATCCTAGTCCGAGACATTACTATAAGTAGACTAGAAATCAAGACTTATAGTTTTGATCACTAAACTCGACAAACAAGCTTGAGATAGCAACGCTTGCGAGTTCGACCGAGCAGTGCTCTAACAATCTCCCCCTTTGTTAATTTTAGTTACAAAACTATCAATACATATGGATTACAAAATAAATAGACTTTGTAGCTTATCATCCAAATGATTTATCTCCTTAGTTATTCAACATTACTCGAAATCTTCGTCACTTCCAAGTACTCCATGATTCTAAAGGTGTTCAACTCAGCATCATAGTTGTTGAAGATCCATAGCTATAACAATGAGAAAACAATTGCTCTCAATCATTGTTATATAGTGTCATATTATTATTACACAACATCAAAGTCCAATTGTATCACAACTCTGACAATAATATTATGGTGATATGTATCACTCCCCCTTAGTCAATACTTCATCTCACATGAAAACCACTCCCCCTTACATAATGATCTGTAAATCATATGTATTGGTAGTGTGAGCTACATATTAATTCTCCCCCTTTTTGTCAATAAAATTGGCAAAGGTAAGAAAAATAGTGGGATCCTATTGAAATTTCCATAGAGATACTTCATGACCAAAAGAGAACAACATATCAACTTTGTTTAGATGCAATCATATAGCCGAAACCAAATGCATTCATCAAGGAGCTTATAAAGATACAAGATAACTCCTATAACATTCCACAGCCGCACTCCCCATAAAGATTTGGAAATTAAGCACAAGTTCAACTAAAAACACTCCCCATAAAATGTCATTCCCGAAAGAACAACAAGAGCGACCTTATTTTCACCAGAAAAGAAGAATTTTTTTGACATTAACAAATTACATGAAACATGAATTTGTATCCAAAATTCTTAATTAAATTAACCACAAGAGAACCCATGATTAATTTAATCGGTCATGCTCACATAAGAAGACTTACAGAGACGCACAGTATTTACACAAAGATGTGGATTAGGGAAAGACCAATACTGCGGAATATTCAAAGATTCATTCTATTTTTCATCAATATTTGCATAGAGACATATAATAAACTTAATCTTTGTAAACAAAAGTTCATCCTATCTTCCATCAATATTTGCATAATGACACAATAGGCTTAACTTTTGTTTGTCAAAAGTTCATTCAATCTTTTATCAATATTTGCGTAATGACATATGAAAGACTTAATTTTTGACATGTATGGGACAATCATAGTTCACGGACGCAAACACACATATCCCATAACAAGTTGCAATATATGAAACCACAAAGATTAGTACTGCAAAATCATCTTCCAAATAAACTTTAGAATTTAAATAAATAAATCTAAAAACATTGTAAGATGAAAATCGTTGGAAATAGTTATGTGTACTCATAATAATGGTTATTCCAAACCCTAGTCATCCTTCTTAAAACACAAGAATAAATTCTCATAAGAAGTTTCCTACACATTAAGGCCTCTAAGAAAATTCTTTATCGTCCCTGAACTCCTTTTCGTCAACAGCAATGGGAACATAAGGTTCATGAAGAAAGGAGTCAATTCCAACAAACCTTCTAGACTGATGCCGAACCAGGGCCTTCTGAATTTCGAGAGTCCTAAAAACAATTGCCTTTATTTCCTGAATCTCCTTTCTTCTTTCCTTCAACTCTTCAAGAACCCCAGAGAAGTTATGTTGATCAGATGGAACAACTCTTGGTTTTCTCACATTCCTCCTTTTTCTTTTCAAAGTTGAAGGTACAAGATATTTGTCTTTCTCCTTCATGATTGATGGCTTAGCAATCATATTAACATCTTTTCCATCAGAAGACATAATGCTTGGATTCTCCATACCAGTATGAGATTGTGAGAGGAATTCACATATCAGATTCAACAAGAAATCTTGTGATAAAAAGAAGTTTTCAGAGAAGGAAAAAGAAATATAGGGTTACAGAACCTTTATACACTCAAAAGGATTCACGTTCGCACAACTCACAACCCTAAAGAAGGCAAAATTGTCGATATTAACCTTCTTTTTTTTAATTGATTAAATAGAGTAAACCCATTTCAATATCAATTTAGATATGAAAGATGGAAGAATTCGAAACCGGCAAAAGCAAGACCAAAAAAGAAGAAACTAAAACAAAGGGAACGTTTTCTCTTTCTTTAAAGCCTGAAGTGTTCAAACTCTTGTCTCTTGAACCAGGCACATGAGACAAGATGCAAAACCAAAACACTTAAGCTGTGCTGGGGTGAACAATAATCTCCACCACAACCTTCTTGAACGTAATTCTTAGAACCTTGTTTCTTAGACAATTTAGACCGTACTCTTTTCTCTAGAGGTCTAGTTGTTTCTTTAAAAATTAAATTCTTCAGGGAAGAGAAGAGATTACATACCTCAGACGATTTCTGAACAAGTTTGAGCTTGTTCGCTAATCGATTTGCTCTTCGTTGAAGTTTATTGACATATCTTATATTATGTTTTTACTTGAAACATTAGGAGAGTTCATGAACCTTGAGAGTACAAAAAGAACATGTCATTATGGAGGACGGTTCAGACGTCATAGCTGTGCATGCTGCTAGAAAAACGGTAGAACCTGAAAAATTAGAAATAGAATTTCCAATAGACAAGAAGAAATCCATTGTATCCTCCAAAGTGGTTGAAGTTTCTTCCGGAAGGATATTGAGGTTGATGAACGTATTTCTACAATTATCAAAATCAATATTTTCACAGAGGAGTGCAACACTTGATTTTTCGTCTTCATTAGAATCATAGTGATCAGACGTTTCATCAAGAGTTGCAACAAGACCTTTGTTTCCAGTATATTTTCTACGATTTGGACACTCATTCGCAAAATGACCAAAAGCTTTACACTTGAAGCACTGTGGCATATCCTCATCATCAGTATCGTCAACATCCCTGTTTTTAGGAGGAATACGATTATGAGGTTTAACTGATGACTTAGGTTTGTCTCTGGTGAACCATTTACTTCTCTTCAAAAGAAGATATTTAAATTATCTTGTGATCAAAGAGACTGACTTTTCCAGATCTTCATCTGATGGAATCAGTTTTAGAAAGATCATCTTCAGAGAAGCCAACACTTTTACTTTTATCAAGTAATTTAGTGTTCTTTTGTGCTTTGAAAGCAATATCCTTTCCAGATTTGGATACATGCTCATGATCAAAGATCTTTAACTTCCCAACCAAAGTATTTATGGAAAGCACATCAAGGTTATTTCCTTCAACGATGGCATGTTTCATATCTAGATAGCAATGATCTGAGAATTTTTATCACAATGTCCTTTTTATGAATAGTCTTACCCAATGCAAAAGATGCATTAACAATTTCAGACACTTTGTGATTAAACTCATCAAATAAATCTTCATCTGCCATACAAAGGTTTTCCCTATCAGAATTTAGGTTTTGAAGCCTAGCTTCCTTTTCACAGATATTCCCCTCAAATACGGTTTCTAAGATACCCCAAGCATCTTTAGACCGAGTGCACGTAGTCAAAAGGTGCTGAAGATCTGCAGTAATGACATGGATGATTGCATTCAATCCGTCAGAATTTTTCTTTGCAGCAAGAATATCGACATCATCATAATCACCAATATCCTTTGGAACAGTTATAGTGCCTATTGTAACAACCATAGGATTATAGCCATTTAACAACTGTTGATGGTGGTTTTTAGCTTAGGGTTAAAATTGTCAAACCTTGCATCGGATGTGACGTCACTCTGCAAGGAAGCGATGTTGTGAATGCTAATATCTCCACCGGCATATTTATTGAGCCGCTCAATATACTTTTATCCATAACACTCTGTAAATTTCGGCACCCCGCCAATACGAGACTCATTGAGTATTTTCCTGTGCTATGTTCCCCAGCAGAACCCATAAATCGGTATGGCATGACGGATTTATGTTCACTCGCAGCGAAGTAGCATGAACCTCCAAGTACCAAAGTTAAGGCCATTGCACAAAATGCTCAGACGGAAAGCACACTCCATTCTGTAGATCAGGATTTTTATGGCAGCATACAAAATCCAGCCAATTATTGTGATAACTCATAAAGAACTCATAAACCCGTCTAAATTGCAAAATTAGGGATTCACACCCCACACAGTATACTAGACCCCGTTGGTCGAAACCATGCTTAGCCAAACTAGGAAACCAAATCCGCCACAGCGCACTAAAAGTACGACCGCGCCCTAACATGCCGACCCTCTTTCCATCGACCAATCAGGTCACTTCAAATCCTCCACAGCGCATTGGAAGTATGGTCACGCCCTAGCTTGCTGGCCCCACTTCCCGTCGACCAATCAGGTCACATCAAACCCGCCACGGTGCACTAAAAGTGTGGACGCGCCCTAGCATGCCGGACCTCTTTCCATCGACCAATCAAGTCGTTTTAAACTCGCCACGCACACTAGAAGAGTGGCCGCGCCCTAGCTTGCCGGCCCCCTACTTTCATTGACCAATTAGGTTGCTCTAAACCTGCCGCAGCCTCAAAAGAGGTCGCCATACTAAGTCGACTTCCCAAAAGCGCAAACTTCCCAAAAACGCGCCAACTTCCCAAAACGCGCCAACATGCCGCACGTGCATGCCGCACATGCCAGACGCGCATTCCACACGCGTATGCTGCATGCGCATGCCAGACGCGCATACCAAGCGCGCATGCCGCACGCGCATGCCACACGCGCATACCAAGCGCGCATGCCGCACGCGCATGCGAAAAGCGCTATGCCATCGCATGCTTAACACACTAATTAGGGTTTCGACCCGCCAAACCCTAACTTGGGCAAGTTGCTACCTAATTATTCCACAACGCCAATTTTAGCTTTGGCTATGCCGCAACTGGCATACCGCTATGCCGCAACTACTAGCATGGCACCATACCACGGCTATGCCATGGCTACGCTACTGACATACCACCAGCATGTTGCCAATGCCGCTATGCAAACAAGATGCGCCCATGATCAATGACCATCTTTCCTCCTGATATGCAAATCTCAGTCCTCCAAGTTCTCCACCAAACCGCAAGACTTGTGGCGACCTTTTGGCCGCAACGCCAATTCTTTGGTTTGTGCCGCCAAACCATAATTTGGACGCGCCACCAAACTCATTGAACGCCAACACAAGGCAGCCACAATCAACAGCTACCCTTGTTTCATGAGATGCGATCTCGGCCATCGAAGTTCGCCACCAAGCCGGTGAGCTTGTGGCAAGTTCTAGGCAACCAACCAAGACGAGCCTAATAGCATCACGCGCTATTTACTGACGGCGAGCCTCTCAATTTTAAACTTGCCACACGTAGCAAAGCGCTACACGTTTTCCATGAAAACACTCGAGACATCAAAACATGTCACAAACTGGGGGATACTCATCAGGGTATTGGTTTGGCGGTTTACAACGTGCGGCATGCAATATGCCTGTTACAAGAAAGTGTCATAAAAGTGAGGCGGTTAGTAAGGGAAAGAAATAATGGTGAAACGTATCTTTCACTCTGGGAACATCAATTCCAGGCGTTACCCGTTACCGCTTTCTTCCACCATTCAATCGGTTTCACTTCCTACGAGACCAGGGTACGTTTTGTTATGACTTGTATAAATGGGTCTCACCTATTTCCACCAGACAACAAGTTTTGGTCAGGAGGACAATACAACATCTAGAAATCATCTGCTAGCTTTTCATCCAGCTAGCCAATTCAACTTTCTAATACAAGTCACAAAACACCCTACGCTTCCAGAATCAACTATTCTGGTCTCAACACTTTCTTCGCTTCCCTCCCTAAGACCAACCCTTCTCCTTCACTTTGTGACCGAAGCAAGCCTGGAATGGCCATTTCTTGGTTTAGGCCAAGATTGTACAGATTGATCTCTCGAATCAAAAGTACTCCCGTGCAGTACATTATTTTGGGTTTAGACTCGTTTCTCATCCACACACACGAAATTACCGAAAACAGTAGAAACCGTTTTCACCCACAAAAAATTGGCAACCACAGTGGGAGATTAATCTCTCGGTTCCAATATCAATTTTCAATTCCCAATTTCATTTTTCAACCACGATCTCAAGATGGTACAACTCAAGTCCGGATCAGCAACAAACCCTGAGAACACTGGCGCTGAATTTATTCTCGGTGTTAACGTTCCTTCCAGTGGTGTTAATACGCCACCTGTCAACAACAACAACATGGATAATGTTCCTTCAGGCGTTACGCCTTCGATTACCACCAGAGCCAGAGCCTCTGCCGCGGAAAATACTCCTTCAGATGTTACACCTCCAATCACCAAATCCAGAGCCGCTGCCATCATTCCCAATGTTTCGTCAAGTATGACACTTCCAACCGTCACCAGAGCCGCAGCTACTCCGCCGTCAGGGCGAGAAACTGGAGGATCCAGAGGAAGCCGATCATATATTACTGTTGCTGATCTGATGGAAAGGCAGGAGGTTCTCGCCAGAGCCCAAACGGACATGGCCTCAACTCAGAAGGAGGTACTTGTTTTTCTCAAGACACTAACAGAACGGCTACCACAAGAATCACGCCAGCCAGAGCCAATGAGGAAAACGTCCAATACCCTTGGCGCCAGCGCCTCAACAGGGCAGACTTTTGTAGACGAAGAGATTCACCCAGGAACTTCAGCGGAAATAAATCAACCGTCCAATTTTGTCATGCGAGAAGATCTGGAACGACTTCTCCAAAACCGAGACAAAAGCGACTCCATGGACATGCATCAACATCAACCCCTGTATCCTCTTGAAGTACAAAGAATTCCTCTTCCAAGGAGGTACTCTTCCCCTTAATTCTCTTTGTACGACAGCACCGACAATGCGCGTGAACATGTCTCTCGATTCTTGGAGTCCCTGGGGGAGCACGAATATAATCACATTCTCCGTTTGAGGGAATTTTCGAAATCACTTACTGGAAGAGCCTACACATGGTACAACGGTATTACGCCAGGCAGCATCTCCAACTGGCCTGACATGGTTGCAGCTTTCTACAAGAAATACTTCTTTGTGTCTGAGAAAATTACCTTCTCAGATCTAGGAAGGATGTTTCAACGAACAACGAACATCCGAATGATTTTGTCAAAAGATTCAAAATTCAAGAACCGGATTATCATGACCCAAACGTGACCGAACAAAAATTGGTGGTTCCTGCATCAATGGCATGATTCCCATCTAACGCGCCTTACTAGAGAATCTGCGATTCCAGTCATTCTCTGACCTTCATGAAGCTGTGAAACGGTCGGCCACAATAGCCCCAGCGTTGTTGGAAAGAACCAGGCCAACCAGAAGCGAGGACACAGGCGAAACTCGAGAAAATAGACGCCTCATCAATAAACAATACAACACTGATCCTTCCTCTCTGAGAGTGGTAGACGAAGGAGGAAAAAGGAATGCTCCAACAGCAGAACAACCATCCAAGCGCGCAGCGCCAACACGACAGGCAGATCCGCCACAGAGGACCACCGCCAAAGCTCTCATGCGACATCAAGAAGCTGGTGAAAATGTCTTGGATTTCCCGTTCCCAATCGAGGAAGTGATTGAACTCTTGGAAGCGTGGATATAAGACGACGCCATCAGGTTACCTCCTACCAGGCGTCCACCAACCGAAGCGGAAATGGTGAGCCCTAAATATTGATACCACAGATTTGTCCACCACCCGACTAGTGACTGCAATAAGCTAAAGCATATATTCAAAGAAAAGATAGAAGCAGGGGAGCTTCGACTATACAATGAAAGAGTTCACAGAGATCCACTTCCAGTCTGGAGTTGCACGGTCTCTGGGGACTTTGTACACGAAACTGTGCAATCTATGATGCAGCGTGTGTACGAAATTCTCTACCTCTCCAAGGCATAGCGTCAAGATATCTTCACAACCCTTAATCGTGTTGTATCGGGAAAGCGACTTTTTCCTACTGAAGAAACCACACCAGAAACCCAAACTCTCTCGGGAAGCGGTGCTGGAAGATACAACTGGGGACTACTGACCACAGTTTATCTGAGGGACGCTGAGCTCAACAACACATTGATCGACGCGTCCTCTGACTTCAACATCGTTACCATCAAAGCTCTGAGAGTTGTGGGAGTTTCGAAGCACGAGGCTACTCTTTCCCCAACCGTAGTCAAAAACTTGGAAGGAGATGCGATGGACGCATATGGCTACATCAACCTAGAAATCAAGGTGGATGACACCCTAACACATGGAAAATTCCACATTGTCAAAGAACTCTCAAATTATGACATGATTCTAGGGCGCACGTGGGTACACGACAACAAAGCAAAGCTAAGAGCATCCCCTCTGCCGATGTCAATACCCGAAAGAATTTCCAACAAGCCGTCCAACTTTGAAGATTACATGTTGCCGTATCAACAACTTACCGACGTAACTCAGTTGCCTGGAGAAAGCCCGTCGACATTTGTCCGCAGATTCCGAGCACAAGTAAGCCTGGTTAAACAACCCTTTCTACACCTAGTCACCTCACCTCTCGGCCAGGCATGGGGACTCGGTCCGACTATGAACCCGTGAGTCATTAGGAGATGTGAATGGGACGTTGGGCCTTTCAAATGCTTTGTCAAAAACTTGGAATCCGTCGCAGCCAAAGATGACGAACTCAAAAATCAAGTGGTGGCGCGACGCCCAAACCCGTTTCAAATTGGAGATGTGGTAGTCAAGATGACCTCGTTTCAAGTTGGAGATATAACAGTGAATATAGCCACTCGACCCGGTCCGCCTAAAGAAGACGAGCCATATCTGGTAGCAGATGTTATCTTGGGTGGTTACTGCAAACTCATCAATACCGACAAGTTGGGAGGTGTGAGAATTCACTCGCGATGGCTCAAACCCTTCAATACCTAAAACGCTGTGCTACCTTCACCTCCAGCGCTATCCTTTCAGCATTTCCTTCAGCATTTTTCCCTTTTCATGCAATGTTGATAGCTTCTCTAAAATGGTTGTACCACTTGCATGCATAAGTAGAGTTTTCAATCTCAATTAAAAGAACATATTTCCTTAACAATTTTCCCAAACCATCTTAAAGGAAAAATACTGAGTAAACCCAAACTCTCACAAAGTCGTTAACCGACGATTGAAAACCAGAGAAACCAAACCACCACAAAAAATATCTACTCAGAAATAATAAAGAAAGGAATATGCAAGGAAGATGATCATCAGGCGGCAGAACAGATATCTTCTTCAAAAAATATCTGGCTTCAAATATCACCTAACGCTCATCTGGTTTTCGGGATGTGTGACAACAAAGCAGGTCGGTCGAACCTTTAACCATTGTTGTTATTTCCTCTGTTTCGAGTTACTATGGGTGATTTCGGCGTCCGGAGGCATTGGCGGCGCAGCAGGCCGACTGATACCCGTGGAAAATTCCATCTACACTATTTGTGTATGACGTCTATCCATCTACTGGATGATTAGGAGGGGTGAGCAACTTATTTTCGCATAAAGGGTCTTTGGGTCTTTTCAGTATGAAGGTTTTATTAATTCATTCAGAGATGTGAAACCATAAAGCCGAATAACGGACTGTTACTTGGCGAAGCCCTAACTCCGCCATGAAAACAAGAAAGTGAAAGTAAACTTTTGGAATGTCAAAAGAAGCTACACGCCGGGAAGAAATAACAAAAGTGGAAAAAATTGGTTGTTAATGGCGGACGCCTGGACAATAGCGCCTTTATCAGAGCTTTTTCAAGCACCTTCCCCAACACCCTCTCTGGCAGCAAATATTCCATCCGGACGCCTCAGCAGCACCAACTCGGCATTCCATCCAGAGGCCGCCTCAGCAGCAGCGACCGAAGCATCCCAGCCAGAGGCCGCCTCAGCAGCAGCTTCCACATCCTGTCCGGTGTTTATTTCAACAACAATCCCAGCGTATGTTTTCGTGGCTTCTCCAATAGCTCCAACATATGTTTCCTCTGTCTCCTCGTACGCCTCAACGACATCCTCAACGATCGCTTCAACGACCCTGACAACAGTTTCGGCGTCCACTCCAGAAGCTTCTTCAGTTTCGTAAACCGCGTCGACATCTTCCTCATGAGGTTTTCCAGCAGCTCCTTGAGGATGTCCCGGTTCGTCCACATCAAGGTCAAGGATTACAATACCATCGTGTACAGGGTAATTAAACTGACTCTCACATAAAAGTTCCATGGACTCTGCCCTCCGCCGTTTCAACCGAGAGGCGCATCGTTCAGCCCTAGTACTGGTTTGTACAGAAGCTTCATTACTCTAAGATCTCCCGACACGCTAGGATGCGTCATCATGTCTCCAATTTTGCTCCATATCCACTGAACCCATGAGAGTCTGAACACACATTCGCATTCTGCACAAATGGGCGAGAGACATGCCTTGGATAATCTCGTTAGCCTCGTGGAACAGAGAATCAATTCTGTCTAATACCTCCTCATGAGAAGAAAATTGGGTTTCCTCGGGTTCAGAATCTCTCTCCGAAGAGGTACGATCATCACTGGAATATCCCATTATATACTACAAAAAAAGAGAGTTTTACCATGTCTTCACCGACAATCTACATGATGAAGAAGACAAAATGAGAAAAGAAACACAAGATAGTACCTGTGAAGAGGATGGACGCGACTTTACGATGGTCTGTATGAACGAAGGGTTCGAGGTCACCTCTTATATTCAGCGGATTGATGAAGCCTGAGAAGGAAAACCCTTTTACCAGCCGTGAGTTAAGGCTTTGAACGCGTGATACCAGGTAGATTAGATATTTGCTTATACGGGATAATTAGGATTTGGCATCCAAGTCAGCAGCCGTCCCTACTGTTCTACGACTTAGCCCGCGCCATCCTCCCATCCCAAGCGCGCGTCCTTAACCAGCGTCATCATCTCCGCGTCCAAGCCGCGTCCAAGCCAAGACAAATAGATCCGCGCCATCTGCCATGCCAAGCTAGCCGCGCCATCCGCTACTTCGGCTATCCGCCCATCCGCTACTTCAAGCTAGCAGTGCCATCCGCAGCCCAAGTCAACTCCAACCGCATCCTAGTCGATGCCCTAGCCAGCAGCGCCACGAGCTATTCCTTAACCAGTAGCCAAAGATGCCGCACTGGTGCCAAAGACCCATGCCCAAGATGAATCTATGCAAAATCCGCCAGTACAGGGATCACAGATTTCTCATGCCTTCCACTAAAGGTTAGTTGAATTTCCTTGGTAATCTCTTCACGTCTTGCTCTCTCGATTTTACTCTTGTTTTTCACCATCTCATGCTTACCCCGCAACAATGCAACTGTTACGTGCTAAGAAGGGGACTTAATGTTGATGGTGGTTTTTAGCTTAGGGTTAAAATCGTAAAACCTTGCATAGGATGTGACGTCACTCTGCAAGGAAGCGATGTTGTGAGTGCTAATCTCTCCACCGACATATTTATTGAGCCGATCAATATACTTTTATCCATAACACTCTGTAAATTTCGGCACCCCGCCAACACGAGACTCATTGAGTACTTTCCTGTGCTATGTTCCCCAGCAGAACCCTTAAATCGGTATGACATGACGGATTTATGTTCACTCGCAGCGGAGTAGCATGAACCTCCAAGTACCAAAGTTAAGGCCATTGCAAAAAATGCTCAGACGGAAAGCACACTCCATTCTGTAGATCAGGATTTTTATGGCAACATACAAAATCCAGCCAATTATTGTGATTACTCATAAAGAACTCATAAATCCGTCTAAATTGCAAAATTAGGGTTTCGCACCCCCGCAGTATACTAGACCATGTTGGTCGAAACCATGCTTAGCCAAACTAGGCAACCAAATCCGCCACAGCGCACTAAAAGTGCGACCGCGCCCTAGCATGCCTGCCCTCTTTCCATCGACCAATCAGGTCACTTCAAATCCGCCACAGCGCATAGGAAGTATGGTCACGCCCTAGCTTTCTGGCCCCACTTTCCGTCAATCAATCAGGTCACAACAAACCCGCCACGGTGCACTAAAAGTATGGCCACGCCCTAGGATGTCGGCCCTCTTTCCATCGACCAATCAGGTCGCTTTAAACTCGCCACGCGCACTAGAAGAGTGGCCGCACCCTAGCTTTCTGGCCCCCCACTTTCATTGACCAATTAGGTTGATCCAAACCTGTCGCAGCCTCAAAAGAGGTCGTCATACTAAGTCGGCTTCCCAAAAGCGCCAACTTCCCAAAAACGCGCCAACTTCCCAAAACTCGCCATCATGCCGCAGGCGCATGCTGCATGCGCATGCCAGACGCGCATACCAAGCGCGCATGTCGCACGCGCATGTCAGACACGCACGCCAGACGTGCATACCAATCGTGCATGTTACACGTGCATGCCAGACGCGCATGCCAAAAGCGTCATGCCATCGCATATTACACGCACTAATTAGGGTTTCGACCCGCCAAACCCTAATTTGGGCAAGTTGCTGCCTAATTCTTCCACAACGCCAATTTTAGCTTTGGCCATGCACAACTGGCATACCGCTATGCCGCGGCTACTAGCATGACACCATACCACGGCTATGCCATGGCTACGCTACTGACATACCACCAACATGTTGCCAATGCCGCTATGCAAACAAGATGCGGCCATGATCAATGACCATCTTTCCTTCTGATATGCAAATCTCAGTCGTCCAAGTTCGCCACCAAACCGCAAGACTTGTGGCGACCTTTTGGCCACAACGCCAATTCTTTGGTTTGTGTCGCCAAACCATAATTTGGATGGGACACCAAACTCATCGAACGCCAACACAGGAAGCCACAATTAACGGCTACCCTTGTTTCATGAGATGTGATCTCGGCCATTGAAGTTCGCCACCAAGCCGGTGAGCTTGTGGCAATGTCTAGGTGACCAACCAAGACGAGCCTAATAGCATTACGCGGTATTTACTTACGGCAAGCCTCTCAATTTTAAACTTGCCACACGTAACAAAGCGCTACAGGTTTTCCATGAAAACACTCGAGACATCAAAACATGTCACAAACTGGGGGATACTCATCAGGGTATTGGTCTGGCGGTTTACAGCGTGCTGCGTGCAATATGCCTGTTACAAGAATGTGTCATAAAAGTGAGGCGGTTAGTAATGACAAGAAATAATGGTGAAACGTATCTTTTATTATCGGAACATCAATTCCAGGTGTTACCCATTACCGCTTTCTTCCACCATTCAGTCGCTTCCACTTCCTACTAGACCAGGGTACATTTTGTTACGACTTGTACAAATAGGTCTCACCTATTTCCACCAAACAACAAGTTTCGGTCAGGAGGACAATACAACATCCAGAAATCATCTGCTAGCTTTTCATCCATCTAGCCAGTTCAACTTTCTGATACAAGTCACAAAACACCCTACGCTTCCAGAATCAACTATTCTGGTCTCAACACTTTCTTCGCTTCCCTCCCTAAGACCAACCTTTCTCCTTCACTTTGTGACCGAAGCAAGCCTGGAACGACCATTTCTTGGTTTAGGACAGGATTGTACAGATTGATCTCTCGAATCAAAAGTACTCCCGTGCAGTACATTATTTTGGGTTTAGACTCGTTTCTCATCCACACACACGAAATTACCGAAAACAACAGAAACAGTTTTCACCAACAAACAACAACGTAAACCCATGATTGAAAATCACGTGCTTGAAAAAAAACATGCATAACAATTTTTCATCATAAGTAATTCGAGCCATCGAAGACTGGCGGTACGTTTATAGAGATAGCGCCTCTGTCCATATAGTCAGATTGCTACGAACACAGACTTATGAGGTCTTGAACGTGTTTGCCTGCTCTGATACCAATTGAAAAAGCGGGGGTCTAACAACCACACCCAATATTTCGCTTAGCAATCTGTATGGACAACTCCAATATAATTCCAAGAGAATCAACTAGATAGTCAGGCTCAATCAATGGAAACATATCCAAGAGTTTGTATCTCGATTTCTCAATTCAATCCATAATCAAACAAATAGGAATTTGTAAGCCCGATTGAATAAGAGAAATAACTTGGATGGTATTACAAACCAATATCCAAGTGTCAATCAATTCAATCAACAACCCAAAGGTCGGATTCATAAACTGATCGAACTTAACGCACAACCTGTGATATTTCTATAATATAACAAAATATAATGCGGAAAAGAAATAACACATACACCATAAGTTTTGTTAACGAGAAAACCACAAATGCAGAAAAACCCCGAGACCTAGTCCAGATTTGAACACCACACTGCATTAAGCCCAAGTTAACTTCAGACTGGAATGCTACATACACTAGCCTACTCCAAGTTAACTTCAGACTGGAATGTAGTTGAGCCCCAATCATTCTCACACTGATCAAGGTACAATCGCGTTCTGTTAGAGTATAGCTCGGTTGAACCCACCAAGCGTTGGTATGTCAAGTTTGGTTGTCATATTTTAGTGAACCAAAACTCATTTAAAGAGTCGCTTGATTATTTACTTGAGTTAGCTTCGTATAGGTTAGATAGAAAGTTATTAGGATATGAGACATACAAGTATTACTCGA
Organism: Papaver somniferum; assembly: GCF_003573695.1. Lineage (NCBI taxonomy): Eukaryota > Viridiplantae > Streptophyta > Magnoliopsida > Ranunculales > Papaveraceae > Papaver > Papaver somniferum. Next base: position 169,956,105 of record NC_039360.1, on the reverse strand, counting down.
AGACTTGAAGAATGTGAAGAAGTAAAGAGCTATATCGACGACATCATCCTTCCTCTTGAGTTTAGTAATATTTTGACTTGAACTGTTTCATTTCTAACGTATATTTCAAGTCGTGCTATATTGAAAACATAACTGCGAAGCTGTGAATAATTATACTCTAGTTAGACGTAGTATGAAAGAATTATAATACTAAGTATAACGCCTATCTTTTGAACTTCGTATATAAGACATCGACATAATCGTATGAATGTTATTGTGATTATGTATGGGTATGGGTGAAGATTTCGTCCTAGGAATCAATGTTTTACATTCGTTTAAAGGAAGTACATTCATAAACTTGTTTCGTGAATCGAAAGGGAAATCGCTAGGCTTATTGGTATTGTTATTCATTGCAAATCTTTGGATTACCAATATGTGTGTTTAGTATAACCGCTCATAACTTGTTTATGTAACTTGGTAAAACTATTCACAATGCCTGAGTTATGTATCGGTATGACTTTTATTAGTGAAACCAATCTTAAGTAATCAACTGAGATGGTATGATCGATATTTGTAATTGGTGTGACCATTCCTAGTCATTGGGTAACCGATCCTAGAACTTGGTGGGACTAATCACAGGATGTGTAATCGATCCTTGTAGTAGGATAACAAGTTTTAGTAATTGGTGCAACCGATCCTATAACTTGTGCAATTGATCACAAGTAATTATCATAGACAAGTGGTAACTGATCCTGGTATTTAGTTAGCCATATATGGAAACTAGTGTAACCGATACTAGTAGCCACTTGGAGGTAGAACCGAAGTTGTGTTTGGTAGAACCGTTAAACCCATGAATGGTGATTGAATATTTTTGATCAATCACATAGTTCTTGGAAATCAGATGAATCAATTCTAAACTCGTTTGGAAGTGTGGAAAATCAGTTCCAAGATTGTAATTATGAAAAAGGATTTACAAAGTAAAGATGTCGACATACTTTGAACATGTGCAGTAATTCTTATCTATTATTATTCAAAGATATTCCTTAATTAGTAAATGAGAATCCCGGATCGAAATAAATTGAGAATACTTTAATTAAGGTTTTTAGTTTTATATGCTTTTAATTTCCAGCAATTAAATGCATATCTTTAGAAAATAAAAATTGGTAATGTGCATTTACTAATTGGAGATTTTCTACTGAGGTTTCGGTCAATATTTGGACAGAGCATTTCCAGGAATTATGAAAACCGATTTTGGCCTTATTGCATATCTTTGAGAATATTCGGTTTTGGAAATTCCTTGGTGTCCAAACTTCCTTGGTCTATAAATATTGAAGTTTGCATTTTGAGCAAACTAATCCTCAGAGCCTGCAAAACTACCTAGTTGTGTTGTTACTGGTGGAGTCGTCTATCCGGAGAGAAAAGTAACCCTAATTAGGCGAAATCTCTTACGACCTTTCGTTTTAAAGACTTCTTTGGGATTGAGAAGCTCTCCGAGTACCGTTGGTGGGAAACTAGATAATTGCATTTTTATTATTAGTTTTCGATTAATGTGATTGACTAACGGTTGTTGAACTTTGATTGCACCTAGTTTTTTTATGCTTGAGAATCCTCTCTTCTGATATAAGATTCACTCAAACTAGATCGAAGTATAAACGGGGATCTTTAGACTGTTTGTAGATCCAAAGACGTCTTGTGATAATCCATCGTTAACAGACTCTGTTCTGTGTGTGATTGACCACAAGAGATTCAAGTTGTTTGTGTGCAGCTGTTTATTGAAGATCTAAGAAGATATGAAGACAAAGAAGATTTCTTATTTGAGTTCATAATCTTTGGTGTGCACAAAACTTGATCAGTTGGGGATCCTACTATAATCGATTTATCTTTTGATAGATTTGATTGATTAGTTGTGTAGATCGGCATCAGTATTTAGTATCTTGATCAGATCCTATTATTGATTGCATAGTCTAAACAATTACTTTGGTAGTTGTTGAATAGATTGATCTAAGAACCCGACAAAGGAGTTTATTTGGATAAACGGAAGAGCATTTTGTCAAAATCATATCATTTGTTTGAAAAGAGTTGTTACCAAACAGATTCGTTGTTCCTTTACTGTTTGGAATACGAACCAAATGAATTGTTCCAAGTGCGTGACTTATTGCAAGTTGGAGGTGCATGGATACTGAGGGAACTAGGTGAAATATAGGTTTAGTTTCTTGGTCTCAACTATACGAAGTTGGTTTATATTTTGTTTAGCGGCTTAATTCTGAGAGTATTCAATTCTGGACAATGTCCCGGGGTTTTTCTGCATTTGTGGTTTCCTTGTTAACAAAATCTTGCTATATCTTTTACTTTTATATTCCACAATTGTAATTGTTTTTATTATAATTAAAAGTAAAATACACAAACGTTAATTCCTAATTACTTGATAGCAATCCTATAGTGTTTGGTTAAGTCTGAACCTATTATCAAGTAATCATACTTCGTTGTTGTATTTTCTCGATCTTGTATCCATAGTCAATCACGCAAGTTATCTTGTTGTCGTATTGTCTCGATCTCGTACCCATAGACGATCACACGAAGTGCGAACCGGTTCGTTGTATTGTCTCGACTCAGTCCATAGACAATCACTTTCGGAGAAAGGACTTATATGTAGAAATTTTTATATTGAGGTATATTTGGGTACCCTCGTCTTTTCACGTTCCTTACGCCTATAGAACCACGCCGGATTCTGCGCACTTGATTCAATTAGACGATCTCACCCACAACTAAGAGTTGTTACGACCCAAAGTCGAAGACTTGATAAACCAATCTGTCTCACAAATAAAAGTCTATAGAATAGATAGATCTGTCTCCACAGATAAACCTATGAGCTTTGTTCCGTTTTGATAAATCAAGGTGAACATGAACCAATTGATATATCAGACTTATATTCCCGAAGAACAGCCTAGAAATATATTATGGAATTACAAACGATGGGACAAAGATATTTGTGACTACTTTTTATCTTGCCTATTAGAGAATCAATCTTGAGCAAATATTAGAGAAGATATTAATGAATACGATAGAACAGGGAAAGATCGGAACACACAACTACAAATAAAATAGTTGGGTCTGGCTTCATAATCCCAATGAAGTCTTCAAGTCGTTAACCTACAGGGTTTCGTGAAAAACCTAAGGTTAAAGGAGAATCGACTCTAGTCGCAACTATTATCACACATGAGGTGTAGAGATTAGGTTTCCCAGTTGCTAGAGTTCTCCTTTATATAGTCTTCAAAATCAGGGTTTGCAATCAATGCTACCTTGGTAACAAAGCATTCAATATTCACCGTTGGATGAAAACCTGATTAGACTCAAGCTAATATATTTCAACCGTTATGTCGAACTTACCTTGTTACACAGAAATGAAAAGTAACTTCATTTAGATATGAGTAACCATACCTAAACGTGTCCATCTTGTTGGCTCAACAATAGTTAACCGAAGTTGGCCATATGAACACTTCCAAATCAACCTTATTCATCTTAATCACAACTAGTTCAAATGACTCAAATGAAACTAGTTATAGAGTTATTCAATGTTTATATTCTCATAGAAGTTTACAAGACACAATTGAATCAAAATCGATTTTGATTCACACGAATCAAGTCATCAACAAATAACCACAGTTTTCAAAAAATTACATTCCTTATTATATAAATGTATTAGTTCATGAACAAACCGATTCTAGAACTTAACCCACTCAAGTATGCAAACGGGTACGCATATTTAAGTAGCCGGAGTTGGACTGTGTCCGACAGTATGCGAATGGGTACGTATACTTCCACACATCCAAAACAACAGTTGAATTAGTACGCGTACGGGCACGCATACAAAAGTTCCTGGATTTCAGCTAAGTTTGCCAGTACGCGTACGGGTACGCATACCAAGGCTCCCGGACTTTACCTGACCTACCCAGTATGCATACGGGTATGCATACTATACCGGTCTTGGATCAATATATATGCAAGTACGCATACTATGTCTATAATCTAATTATGGTTAAGTGTTTTAAACTCTATTTCAATCATTGAAACTTTCTTAGAGGATGAAAATAGATGTTTTCACTAACTATTAGCATCAAAGCGATTTTCAAGATATTGAAATAATCAATATGAAATATTCCGAGTCTACATCAAATGATTGTATCACACAAATCATGTAAGATGTTACCAGGAAATTTTCATATGATCATCTTTTGACTTTCGTCAAGAATATAAGATGAACTTGGTTAAAGCAAAAGCTTACCACCACATATTTCGAGAAATATGTAAGCGAGTTAAACTCAGCTCGAAATATCAAACGTGTATAATCGAATACTATATAATAATACAATTTTTGTCTCAAGAAGGGACATAGAGTAGAAATGGACTTTCTGAGTGATGGATGAGTTTCAGTCTCCACATATCTTTTGTTTATGAAGTTCCACAAGCTCTCCTTAGTAGTTCTTCGTCTTCAATCGATGAACGTCGTGAAGTCTAAATCTCAACTACACAATCTATCCTAGTCCGAGACATTACTATAAGTAGACTATAAATCAAGACTTACAGTTTTGATCACTAAACTTGACAAAGAAGCTTGAGATAGCAATGCTTGCGAGTTCGACCGAGCAGTGCTCTAACAAGTTTTATGATAACTTTTCGCATCAAAATGGTTTTCCTTCAAAGAATAAGATAAAGAGGGTTAACCGAAAACAATATTCATTTAATGATCTCAAGGCTCATACTTGTGCTAATTAATCACAAGTTTTAAATCGCACTCACAAAAATCCGGTTGAGTGAGATATGATCATGTACACTTGATAGCAAAATGTTTTCTGGTTGTCTAGCTATTTTCTTATCGTTCTTAGCTGGATTATCATTCACAAACATTCTTTCATAAGTATTTGTGTTGGTCTTGTCATTTTTTTTTCCTTTTTTTTTTTCTTCAAAAATTCTATTCTTATGCTCTAAATTTGTCTCCTGAGAATATAAAATTTATTGAGCTAAGACTTGTGAAAATATTCAATCAACAAAATATTATCGAGGCAACAGTCTTTTCTTGGTTTGCAGTCTCTGTTGTTTTTATTTTCACGCCTTTGGGTCAAGCTTGTGTTCGTACGAGTACCCGTGCTACTTGTCACGAACCAACTACGGAAACCCTAAAAGTTACCGTCCCTAAGAAACCATTTAAATAACAAACCTATTGAGTTAGGTACGCATACTCTAGGTTTTTTTTTTCTTGGTCATGAATGTCTTCATCTTCTAGCACTGGTGGTTTGGCAAGAGGTTTTCTTGATAAAGGTATTGGTTTCGATTCTAAAGGGAGGAAGAAAAGAACTCTAGTAGAAGATGATGATCAAAATCCTGATGGTTCATGCTACTATGCCTATACACATCAGGATGTTGAGAATGAGGATATGGTTTCTACTAAAGTGGTACATGATTTTCTTAAATACTTTCAGAAAGCAAAACTGCAACTCGTTATACTATGAAGGGTCTTGATGTGTTAAGAACTGAGTTGGAAAAAGTTAATTCCAACCTTGTTCTCATGAAGGCACATGTTAAAGATCTTCTCAATGAGGACGTCTTCTCTGAAGAAGCAGTGGGTGCAGTCAATCACAAGCTCAAAGGACTCAAGACTCGTGTGGGTTCCGGAAGTGATCCTTGATTTTCATTCATGATCGGTTTTGTTAGTTTAGGAGTCTTTTGATTTTTTTCTTGTTGTCTTTGTTTTATCCAGGAAACTTCTTATGAGAATTTATTCTTGCGTTTTAAGAAGGATAACCAGGGTTTGAAATAACAATTATTGTGAGTACACATAGCTATTGCCAACGTTTTTCATCTTGCAATGTTTTTAGATTTATTTATTTAAATTCTAAAGTTTATTTAGAAGACGATTTTGCAATGTTAATCTTTATGGTTTTGTATATTGCAACTTGTTATGGGATATGTGTGTTTGCGCCCGTGAACTGTGATTGTCCCATACTTTGCTCAAAAGTTAAGTCTATCATATGTCTTTATTGATAAAAGATATAATGAATTTTTGATAATAAAAGTTAAGCCAATTATGTCATTATGCAAATATTGATGAAAATAGGATGAACTTTTGTCTGCAAAGATTAAGTCAATTATATGTCTTTAGGCAAATATTGATGAAAAATAGAATGAATCTTTGAATATTCCGCAGTATTTGTCTTTTCCTGATCCACATCTTTGTCTAAATATTGTGTGGCTCCATAAGTTCTCTTATGTGAGCATTTCCGATTAAATTAATCATGTGTTCTCTTGTGGTTAATTTAATTGAGTTTTATGGATATAAATCATATTTCATGTGATTTGTTAATATCCAACGAAATCCTTCTTTTCTTGTAAAAGTAAGGTCGCTCTTGTTGTTCTCTCGGGAATGACATTTTATGGGGGAGAGGTCTTAATTGAACTCGTGCTTAATTGCCAAATCTTTGTGGGGGAGTATGGCTGTGGAATATTGTAGGAGTTTTCTTGTATCTTTATTAACTCCTTGATGAATGCATTTAGTTTCGGCTATATAATTGCATTTAAACAAAGTTGATATATTTTATTTTGGTCATGAAGTATCTCCATAAGAATTTTATAAGGATCCCACTAGTTTTCGTACCTTTGCCAGTTTATATTGACAAAAAGGGGAGAATTAATGTGTAGTTCACACTACAAATACATATGGTTTACGGATCATTATGTAAGGGGGAGTGGTTTTCATGTGAGATGAAGTATTGGCTAAGATGGAGTGATACATATCACCATAGTATTGTTCTCAAAGTTGTGATACAATTGGAATTTGATGTTGTGTAATGATACTATGACACTGTATAACAATGATTGAGAGCAACTGTTTGCTCATTGTTATGGTTGCGGATCTTCAACAACTATGATGTTGAATTAAACACATTCAGAATCACTGGAGTACTTGTAAGTGACGAAGATTTCGAGTAATGTTGAAGAACCAAGGAAATCAAGCATTTGGATGAGAAGCTACAAAGTTTATTTATTTTTGTTATCCATATGTATTGATAGTTTTGTCACTAAAATTGACAAAGGGGAGATTTTTAGAGCACTGCTCGGTCGAACTCACAAGCGTTGCCATCCCAAGCTTGTTTGTCAAGTTTAGTTGTCAAAACTATAAGTCTTGATTTCTAGTCTACTTATATCTAAGTCTCGGATTAGGATAGAAAATGTAGTTGAGCATTGGCGTTCATCGATTGAAGGCGAAGACTACTAAGGGGAGCTTGTGGAACTTCATCAACAAAATGTATGTGGAGACTTGAACTCATCTATCACTCAAAATTCTATCTACTCTATCTCCTATTTGAGACAAAAGTCGTATAGCTATATAGACTTCGATTATACACATTTGATATTTCGAGCTGAGTTTAACTCGCTTACATATTTCTCGAAATATGTGTTGGTAAGTGTTAGAGAACTGCTCGGTCGAACTCGCATGCGTTGCTATCTCAAGCATGTTTGTCAATGTTAGTGATCAAACTATAAGTTTTGATTTCTAGCCTATTTATAGATGTCTCGTACTAGGATATAGATTGTGGAGTTGAGCTTAGACTTCACGGCGTTCATCATTTGAAGACGAAGAACTACTAAGGGGAACTTGTGGAACTTCATCGAAAAAAGGTATATGGAGACTTAAAGTCATCTATCACTTGAAAAGTCTATTTATACTCTATCTCCTATATTGAGTTTAGTCATATTACATGGTTTGTATGATACAATCATTTGGCGTAGTCTTAGAATGTTTCATTATGATTATTTCAATAACTTGAAAATCGCTTTGATGCTAATAGTATGTGAAAAACGACTATTGCCATCCTTTAAGAAAGTTTCAATGATTGAAATATGGGTTTAGAACACTTAACCATTATTGGATATGTCATGTTGTGCACTCTTGTACATATGTAATACATGTCCGGGAACCGTAGTATGCGCACCCGTTTGCGTACCTGTTGGTTTGAGAAATCCGGGAACCTAAGTATGCGTACCCGTTTGCGTACTGGCGTACAGTTCCATGTCCGAGAATTTCTGTTGGGATTGAAATTTCGCGTACCCGTTTGCGTACTGGCGAAACTCAATCTTAGTCCGAGTATTTCAAGTATGCATACCCGTTTGCATACTTGAAGGTTAAATTTCTAAAATCGGTTATGAACATGAACATAAACATTTATATAATAAGTAACGCAATCTTTGCTAACCGTGGCTATAATGTTCATGATTGATTCAAGTGAATCAAACCGATTTTGCTTCAATTGTGTTCTTGTATAATTCTATGAGAATATAGCAATTGAACAACTCTTTAACTAGTTTCATTTGAGTCATTTGAACTAGTTATGGTTAAGATGAATAAGGTTGATATGAGAGTAATCATATGGCTAACCTTGTTTAACTATTTATGAACCAACATGGTGTACACGTTTGGGTACGATTACATAAACCTAAATGAGGGTACATCTCATTTGTGTGTAACAAGCTAAGTTCGATCTAACAGTTGAAAGATATTAGCTTGGTTGAATCAGGTTTTTCATCTAATGGTTAATATTAAATGCTTTGTTACCAAGATAACTTGGATTGCAAACCCTGATTTGAAAACTATATAAAGGAGAACTCTAGAACCTGGGAAAACTAATCCCCACACCTCCTGTGTGTTACTAGTTTCATAAACTAGAGTCGGTTCTCCTTTAACCTTAGGTTTCTATCGAGACCATGTAGGTTAACGACTTCAAAGACTTCATTGGAATTGTGAAGCCAGACCCAACTATTTTCTTTGTAGTTGCGTGTTCTGATCTTGCCCGATTCTATCGTATTGAGTTCAATTGAAATAATTGACTCGAGATTAATTTCTACGATAGGCAAGATAAAAGTAACCACAAACATCTCCGTCTCATCATTTGTGATTCCACAATATCTTGTTTCGCTAGTCAATTAAGATTATTGTGAGGTGTATGATAATACTAGGATGTTCTTCGGGAATATAACTCCGGTTTATCAATTGGTTCCTGTTCACCTTGATTTATCAAAAGACGTAACAAAAACTCTTGGGTATTTCTGTGGGAGACAGATTTATTCAATCTATATAATTTTCTGTGTGAGACAAATTTGTTTATCAAGTCTTTGACTTTGGGTCGCAGCAGCAACTCTTGGTTGTGGGTGAGATCAACTTAAGGAATTAAGTGAGTAGTATCCTGCTGGGATCAGAGACGTAAGGAACGCAACTGTACCTTGAATCAGTGTGAGATTGATTAGGGTTCAACTACAGTCCAGTCCGAAGTTAATTTGTAGTAGGCTAGAGTCTGTAGCGGCTTAATACAGTGTGGTGTTCAATCTGGACTGGGTCCTGGGGTTTTATGCATTTGCGGTTTCCTCGTTAACAAAACTTCTGGTGTCTGTGTTATTTCTTTTCCGCATTATATTTTGTTATATAATTGAAATATCACAGGTTGTGCGTTAAATTCAATCAATTAGAATATCCGACCTTGGGTTGTTGATTTAAATTGATTGATACTTGAACATTGTTATATTTAAATTCAATCAAGTTACTCCTCTTATGTTCAATTGGGCTCGCAGATTTCTATTTGCTGATTGCGGATTGAATTAAGAGTTAGAGATATTAAACTCTTTGATATACTTTTCTCTAGATACAGTTTGACTGTCTAGTTGATTCTCTAGAAAGTATATTGGAGTAAGTCCTTTCAGATTGCCAAACGAATTGTTGGGTGTGGTTGTTAGACCCCCGCATTTTCAATTGGTATCAGAGCAGGCAAACACATTAAAGACCTTATAAGTCTGTGTTTGTAGCAATCTGTATTCTGAGGACCTAAGAAGTGTCTCACAAGCTAACACATATCTATATATCTTCCAAAGATTATAGTCACAACACAAATCTTGGGTTTGGCTTAAAGGATTGCTCCTTAGTAGATTCTTCCGAATCCCGAGGGAAAAACAAGATTTGTGAGCTCGTGTCAGAATCTGAAATAGAACTCACTAGATCATTAAAAAAATCTGCTGAACTTCAAGTTTCTAAAATCTAGACTCTTGAAGAAAAGAATGATCAGCTTATTAATGAATTTGAGAAATCTCTTGAAAGGGAACGTGAACTCTACATTTTCATTGAATCTATCTCTAACGATATTGAAAAGTTAGTTTAAGAAACTACTCTATAGCGTAAAAATATTAGTATTCTTAAAGATACTGTTAGGGAAGACTCAATTAGAGAAAAACATTTAGTCAAGACTCATTCATCAGAAATAAACAGTTACCGTGTTGAGAAAGAGAAACTTGTTGCGTCTCTTCAATTTGCTCGAGAACATGAGGAAAACTCTGTCTTGATGACTAAGTCATCTTCTGCACCTTCTTCTGATACTCTGGTGTAAATAAAAATTCCTCCAAGGAATTACCTACTGTGAATCACTTGCAAAATTTGCATGTGGAGGAAAAAGGTTTGGGTCAAGGCAAACATGTCTCAAATCCACGATATTGTTCCTTCTGTGGAAAAAAGAATCACTATGCTCTTCATTATTTTGCTAGAAAGAAACAAATTTCTAATCTTCATAATTTGGTTCTTTCTACTGTGAACGGAGTAAATCGTCTGACGATATCTTCAGTGAATTGGTTTCTACAGAAAACCAGAACTCTTATAAAAATGATCTCTCATCCAGAAATCATCACAGGTAGCATGTTCCCCATTATGGTATAATCTCTTGTACCACTAATGAACACCTTCTTGTTCTCATAAGAACAAGTCTGGTAAGTCTAGGTCAAGAAAATGGAAATACTCCAACTTCTATCCTCTGTAACCGATTTCTAGAGGTCCTAGACTTAGTCCTCAGAAAAATCTTTCTGATGGACTATTGAAAGGGTTTATGACAAATTCTTCAGGAATAAGTCATAATCGATGGAAATGAGATAGTACTCAGATAAAACGCCAAAACAAACTGTACAACTCTTCTCCCATGACTTGTAGTGAGGTCACTCCTCACTCCTTTACCTAAGTTTAGGTAATCTCATCCTTGAATCTATCTTGAGAGGTGCAAGGATGATAATTATGGGAGTCTCAAGATTAATTGTATTGTTTTAGTCGTTTTCTTGTTAATCTGATTTTTGCAATTCTAGTTTCATGACTCAAGCTCTAATTAAAAGTGATTATTGAGGCATATTAACAAGCATTGTTTTATTTCTCTTAATCCATCTTTCTCTTGTGTACGGTCCGTGTACGTCCGTGTCCCTCTTTTGCGAGTTCATCGGGTTTCCTTACTTAAAATACATATAAATATTCTATATTGTATTAATCTATCCCTAACAAAAAAAATTATATGGAGAACTCTGCAAAATCTCAAGAGATTGTACATCTTGATATGGAGGAAGACACTCAAGGATGTGATTCGATTCAGGAGCTGGTTGTAAAGAAGATGCTTGCAAGGAAGGAACACAACTCCTGGATTGGTGAATCTGTCGAGTTTGCAAATCTTTAACTGCAAATAAACCAACTCTTAGATAGTCAGGCCAGAATCCTTGCAAACCAAAATATTCTGATACGGAATCAGAAAAATCTCATCATGGACTGTGTCAAAGATAGACAACTTGCTCGGGTTGTTGACCGGAAAGTGTGTGTTCTAACTCACGAACATGGTGTGTCTACGGTCAAGAGAATAAAGAAAATCAGTGATACCTTCTATGATGGATTCATTGAAAGGCACGAGGTTCTCAAAGAACTTTGGTTTATTATGTCTACTAAATCTTCTCATGAGAATTTATTTCTTGTGTTTTTAGAAGAATAACTAGGGTTTGGAATAGCCATTATTGTGAGTACACATAGATATGTCCAACGTTTTCATCTTCAATGTTTTTAGATTTATTTATTTAAATTTTAAGTTTTTTGGAAGATGATGTTTGCAATTTTAAACTTTACGATTTTATATATTTCAAATTGTTATGGGGTATGTTGTTTACGTCCGTGAACCTATGACTGTTCCATACTTGTTCAAAAGTTATCTCTATTATGTCCATATGAAAGTATTGGTAAAAGATAGAATGAGCTTTCGACAAACAAAAGTTAAAGCATTTTATGTCATTATGCAAATTTTGATGGAAGAAAGGATGAACTTTTGTTTACAAGGATTATGTCTATTATATGTCATTGTGCAAATAATGATGAAATATATAATGAATTCTTGTATATTCCGCAGTATTGGTCGATCTCCGATCCACATTTTTGTGCACACACTGTGTTGCTCTGTAAGTTCTCTTATGTCGAGCATGACCAATTGAATTGATCATTTTTGTGGTTGATTCTGTTAGAGCATTGCTCAGTCGAAATTGCATGCGTTGCTATCTCAAACATGTTTGTCAATATTAGTGATCAAAACTATATGTCTTGATTTCTAGTATACTTATGACTAAGTCTCGGTCTAGGATAGTTAGAAATAGTTGAGCTCCAGAATCCATGGCGATTATCTTGCAAAGACGAAGAACTACTCAAGGAACCAGTGGAACTTCATCCGACCAAAAGGTATGTGGAGACTTGAACTCATCTTGTCACTCAAAAGTCTATCTTAAGTATGATAGTTTTCATACATACACATTTGCTATTTCGAGCCGAGTTTACTCGCCTATCTTTTCTTGAAATACGTGTTGATAAGCTTTTGCTTTAACCATCTTCATCTTTACCCGTGACAAAAGTCATGATGACGTTTCAATCTTGAAAATAGCTTTGATGATGATAGTCGATTCTTTATGTCTAACGACTGTTATAACATTATAGAAGAATGTTTCAATGATTGATATGTGGAGTTGAGAATATGTAACCACCTATGTATGTAAGCATAGAGTATGTTCGCACATTAGTGTATAAATCCATGTGCCGGAAACCAAGTGTGTGCATATGTGTGCATGCGGTATTGGTGAAAGAGACAGGTTGGGTACGCGTACCCGTACGCGTACTGGCGGAAATTCACGTCCGTGAAATTCTGCTGAGTTTGGAGTTTACGAACTCAAAAACCAGTCACCTTAGGTACGCGTACTGGTGGAACTTTTTCACCCGAAAAAGTCTGCTGAGTTTGGAAACTAAAACCAACTCAAAATCCGGTAGCTAAGGTATGCATACCCGTACGCGTACCCAAGCTAGTTATTTCTCAAATCGGTAGTTCATGGACTTAAAACAATAATTTATAAGGAATCCAATCTTTGCAAACCGTGGGTATGTTGTTCATGAATTGATTCAAATGAATCAAACCGGTTTTGTTTCAATTGTGTCTATGTATAAAGACCTAAGCAATTGAACAACTCTTGAGCTAGTTCTTATGAGTCATTTGAACTAGTTATGAAAAAGATGAATACGGTTAATATGAAAGCACTCATATGGCTAACCATTGGTCAACCATTTGTGAACCATCCAATGTACACTTTTAGGTACGGTTACTCAAACCTAAATCAATACATTTAATTTGTGTGTGACAAGCTAAGTTTCGATCTAACGGTTGAAAGATATTAACTTGGATAAATCAGGTTTTTTTATCTAACGGTGATTATTGAATGCTTTGTTACCAAGGTAACCTAGATTGCAAACCCGGATTTGAAAACTATATAAGGAGACGTCCAGGAACTGTGCAAAACTAATCCCCACACCTCCTGTGTGATACTAGTTGGTTTGCTAGAGTCGATTCTCCTTTAATCGTAGGTTTCTTTTCTAGACTCTGTCGATTAACGACTTAAAGACTTCATTGGGATTGTGAAGCCAGACGAAACTACTTCTCTTATAGTTGAGCGATCTGATCTTGCCATTTTGTATCGTACGAGTTCAATTGAATAATTGACTTGAGATTATATCCTCGATAGGGCAAGATAAAAAGAAATCACAAACATCTCCGTCTCATCGTTTGTGATTCCGCAGTATCTAATTTTGCTACCATACGATTTAGATTATTGTGAGGTGATTGATAATACTAGGCTGTTCTTCGGGAATATAAGTTCGGTTTATCAATTAGTTCTTGTTTACCTTGATTTTTATCAAAAGACAAAACAAAAATCTTAGGTTTATCTGTGTGAGACAGATTTATCTATCCTTGTAGACTTTTCTGTGTGATATAGATTTTTTTACTAAAGTCTTCGACTTTGGGTCGTAGCAACTTTTGGTTGTGGGTGAGATCAGCTAAGGGAATCAAGTGCGTAGTATCCTGCTGGGATCAGAGACGTAACGAGCGCAACTGTACCTTGAATCAGTGTGAGATTTATTAGGGTTCAACTACAGTCCATACCGAAGTTAGTTTGTAGTAGGCTAGTGTCTGTAGCGTCTTAATACAATGTGGTGTTAAATCTGGACTAGGTCTCGGGGTTTTTATGCATTTGCGGTTTCCTCATTAACAAAATTTCTGGTGTCTGTGTTATTTCTATTCCGCATTATATTATATAATTGAAATATCACAGGTTGTGCGTTCGTATCGATCAATTGTGAAATCCAACCTTTGGTTGTTGATTGGAAATTGATTGATCCTTGGATATTGGTCTTTGGTACCATCCAAGTTTATTATCCTTATATTTGATAAAGACTCACAGATTTCTATTTGCTTGAGTAAAATCAAATCAAGAGAGAGATATTAACTCCTCAATATACTTTTCTCTAGATTGAGTCTGACTGTCTAGTTAATTCTCTATATTGGAGTTAGTCCATACAGATTGCTAATCGAAATATTGGGTGTGGTTGTTAGACCCCCGCTTTTTCAATCGGTATCATAGCATGAAAACACGTTTAAAATACCTTACAAGTCTGTGTTTGTAGCAATCTGATTATGTGGACAAAGTCATATCTCTTATCTACGCATAGTCTATGGCTTACCATACTTTTGACTATGTCAAGTGTCTTGCTTTTTACTCAAAGGATAAATCCTTAGCAGATTCTTCCGAATCCAGACAAAGAAATGAGACAATTGACAGGATGTCATAGGTAGAAAGGAATACCACCAGAACCAAAAAAAAATCCAACTGACACGATTGATCTTCACAATCATTCTCAACTCTTGGATGAATTTGAGAAGTCTCTTAGTCGAGAACGTGAACTCTATAAGATCATTGAATCCTTCTCAAACAATACCAAAAGACTCACTCAAGAAAATATGCTACAACAAGAAAATATTAGTGCTCTTGAGAATATTGTTAAAGGGGGAACAATTAGAGAAAACCGTGTAATTGAGACACACTTCTCTGATTTGAACAACCTTCGTGTTGAAACAGAGAATATTGCTGCATCTATTCACCTAGACCAAAAACAGTCTTCCTCCTTGACTAAGGAAAACACTGTAATGAGAAATTATTCTGTGTCACGTGCTGAGTCTCAATATAAGTTACCTGACATGAAGAAAAACTCACCAAAGGAATTTCCTACAAAATATATTCAGCAAACTTCCAAATGGGACATGGGTTTGAAACAGATGCCTTTCAACATTCTCTTCCACGAACTTGTTCCTTCTGTGGGAAAAGAAATCATAGTGTTAAACATTATTTTACATGGAAGAAACAGATCTCCGATCTTAAAAATCTTCTTCGATTTACCGTCAACCGTGTTAATCATATGGCGGTATCAACAATGGATCTCACTCCCAAAGAAAACCAGAATTCTCATAAAAAGATTTTTAAAGATCACTCTTTTCAAAATCATTACCGGAATCGTGTTTTTACTCATGGTGCAAACTACATCACAAGAACACAACTTCCCAGTGTCTGTGAGAATAAAACTGGTAGATCTAAGTCTATAAGGTGGAGACCTATCTCAGTAAATCCCCTAGAACCAATTTTTATAGGTCCTAGACTTAGTCATCAAAAGGTTCCATTTAATGAATTCTCTCAAAGGGCTGTAAGAAACTCCTGTGAAGTTAGAAATAGTCAAAGAGAGAAAAGGAATACAAAAAACAGACCGACTAGTGATATTCCTATATCTCTAAACACTCATGGTGAGATTATGTCTCATCCTGTTACCTAACTATAGGTATTCACATCCTTGTGTCTAACTTGAGAGTCACAAGGATATCTGTTTATGAGATGCTCAAGTCTTAAGGACGATCATCATCCATTCTGTTGATATCTGTTTTACAAGTTGAGTTTTTGTACTACTTTCTCTGTTTCTAATGTTCCTCTTTTGCTCTATCTAACTTTCTAGATATTGAGCCTTGTTTAAAAGAGACATTTTGAGAAACAACTTGTATTTCCTTTTGGGTCCTTCTTGTTGCTAATATATTCTCTAGGTCCACGAACGTCCAAGTCTTCTCTAATGAAATATAGGGTTTCCATCAAGAGTGTCTTCCTTGATTGACAACATATATATACCTTGTATGTGTTTACCTTGTTCCCAGAAAAAGTTATCTATGGGAACCTCTGTTGAACCTCAAAAAGAAGTAAACATTGAGATGGAAGAAGACTTCAAAGGATGTGATCCAGCTCAAAATTTGATTCTGAAAAGATGCTTGAAAGAAAAGAGTATAACTCTTGGATAAGAGAATCTGTCAAGGATTTAATCTTCTCCAAGACTGAGGTTAAGAACGAGCTTGCTAACCTTCAATTGCAGATAAACCAACTCATTGATGGACAAGCGAAAATCCTTGAAATCAAAACATCTTGAACAGAAACCAGAAGAAAGTCATCCTTGATTACGTCAAAGCCAGGCATCTTGCTCGCATCGTTGAACGAAAAACTAATGTTCTAACTCATGAACATGACGTCTCTACGGTCAAGAAGATCAAGGATATCAGTGACTCCAATTATGATGGACCTTTTCAAAGGTATGAAATAATCAAAGAAAACTGAGTTATAGTGTCTAGAAAGTCTTCTTATAAGAATTTTATTGTTGTGTTTTTAGGAAGAATAACTAGAGTTTGGAACAGCCATTATTGTGAGTACACATAGCTATGTCCATCGTTTTGTTTTCATCTTTATTTTTTTAGGTTTATTTATTTAAATTCTAAAAATTGTTTGGGAGATGATGATTGCAATTTTAATCTTTATGGTTTCTGTTAGAGCATTGCTCGGTCGAACTCGCATGCGTTGCTATCTCAAGCATGTTTGTCAATGTTAGTGATCAAAATTATAAGTCTTGATTTCTAGCGTACATAGCTAAAGGTCTCGGACTAGGATAGAAAGTGTAGTTGAGCTTAAGACTCCATGGAAATCATCATACAAGACGAAGGACTACTCAAGGAACTGGTGGACCTTCATCGACTAAAAGGTATGTGGAGACTTGAACTTATCTGTCACTCAAAAGTATATCTATTCTATCTCCTACTCTTGAGATAAAAGTCGTGTTGATGTATAGACTTTCATTATACACATTTGCTATTTCGAGCTGAGTTTAACTCGCCTATCTATTTCTCGAAATATGTGTTGGTAAGCTTTCGCTTTAGCCAAATTCATCTTTACCTAGTGACAAATGTCATGTTATGTTTCAATCACTTTGAAAATTGCTATGATGAAACATGGTCTGTGAATAACGGCTACATAACTGAAAAGCGGGGGTCTAACAACACCACCCAATATTTCGCTTAGCAATCTGTATGGACTAACTCCGAAATACTTTGCTAGAGAATCAACTAGACAGTCAGACTCAATCTAGATTAAAGTATCTCAAGGAGTTAATATCTCTCTCTTGATTTGATTTTTACTCAAGCTAAAAACAATAGTGAGTCTTTATCAAATACAAGGAATAACTTGGACGGTACCAAAGACCAATATCCAAGGATCAATCAACAACCAAAGGTTGGATTTCCAATTGATGATCTTAACGCACAACCTGTATTTCAATTATATAAAAAATATAATGCGGAAAAGAAATAACACAGACACCAGAAGTTTTGATAACGAGGAAACCGCAAATGCAGAAAAACCCCGGGACCTAGTCCAGATTGAATACACACTGTATTAAGCCGCTACAGACACTAGCCTACTACAAGCTAACTTCGGACTGGACTATAGTTGAGCCCCAATCAGTCTCCCACCGATTCAAGGTACAGTTGTACTCCTACGCCTCTGATCCCAGCAGGATATTGTGCACTTGATTCCCTTAGCTGATCTCACCCACAACTAAGAGTTGCTGCAACCCAAAATCGCAGACTTGATAATAAACAAATCTATCTCACACAGAAAATTCTATCAAGGGATAAATCTGTCTCCCATATAAAAACCATAGGTTTTGTTCCGTCGTAAGATATGAAATCAAGGTGAACATGAACCAATTGATAATCCGGTCTTATATTCCCGAAGAACAACCTAGATTAATAAATCACCTCTCAACAATCCTTATTGACTACACAATCGGTTTGTCGAGAAATCACAAACAGTGAGATGAAGATGTTTGTGACTTCTTTATCTTGTCTATCGGATAACTCTCACGATCTCAAGCCAATCAAAGATTGTACTCGTACGATAGAAGATGCAAGATCAGATCACACAACTACGATAAAAGTAGTATCGGTCTGACTTCACAATCCCAATGAAGTCTTTAAGTCGTTAACCTGGTTTTAGAGAAGAAAACCAAAGTTTAAAGGAGAATCGACTCTAGCGAGCGCACTAGTATCACACAGACATGTGGGGATTAGTTTTGCACAATGCTAGATGTCTCATTTATATAGCCTTCAAATCAGGGTTTTGCCTTAGTTACAAAGCAATCCATATTCACCGTTAGATGAAAACCTGATTTAGATTCAAGCTAATATTTCTCAACCGTTAGATAAAAACTTAGCTTGTCACACACACTTGGGTAGACGTTTACTGGGTTTGTGAAAATCATGCCCAAACGTGTACGTGTATGTTGGTTCAACATAGTAACCCAAAAGGTTAACCATATGAGCAATTCATATTAACCTAGTTCTTCTTCACCATAACTAGTTCAATTGACTCAAATGAACTAGTTAGAGAGTTGCTCAATTGCTATGAGATCTTATGTAACTACACAAGACACAATTGTAACAAAGATGATTCGATTCGATGAATCGGCTCATGAACTTTATATCCACGGTTTGCATAAAGTATTTCTTAGTAATTTAAGTTTCATGTTCAGAGCACATCTTTAGATCATAACCACTTAAGCTCACAAACAAGTTCGCGGACTTAAGGAAACCGGCAGAGTTTTCCAAACTCAGTAGAAAATCTCGGCAAAGAGACTTCCGTCAGTTCGCGGACTAGGTTCGCGGATTGAGTTCGCGGACTAAACAAGCAAACGAGTTTTTGGAAAATCCCAGCAGAAATTCTCGGCAAGAGAACTTTCGTCAGTTCGCGGACTGAGTTCGCGGACTAGGCAAAGCTAATTCCTCCGGTTTCTCTCAATCAACAAAGTTCGAAAACTTCGGATTAAGTAATACATGGTTATGTAATCTAAACTCTCATTCCAATCATTGAGACATTCTCAGAGGACGTTATATAGCCGTTATTCACAGACCGTTTCAGGTCAGTTCAACTATCAAAGTAATTTAAACTTTTCATGACTTTCGTCACTAGGTGAAGATAAACTTGATCAAAGCGAAACGCTTTACCAACACAGGATTTCGAGAAAAACATAAGTAGTGAATACTCAGCTCGAAATGTCAAATGTGTATGATCCAGTCTATATAGCATACGACTTTTTGTCTCATAAGAAGTAGGAGATAGAATAGATAGACTTTTGAGTGATAGATAAGTTCAAGTCTCCACATACCTTTTTGTTGATGAAGTTCCACGGTTCCTTGTGTAGATCTTCATCGTTGTACGATGAATTGCCATGAATTCCTTGAGCTCAACTACACTTTTCAATCCTAGTCCGAGACTTAGCTAAAATAGACTAGAAATCAAGACTCATAGTTTTGATCACTAACATTGACAAACATGCTTGATATAGCAACGCATGCGAGGTCGACCGAGCTATGCTCTAACAATAACGTCCTCTGAGAATGTTTTATTGATTGAAATGAGAGTCTAGATTATATAACCATTGGTAGGATATAAGCATTGTTGTGGAAACACATATATGTATAAGTCTTTATTCCTTGAACCAAAGTTTGCGAACTTTGTTGATCAAGAGAAACGGAATGTGGCATGAGCCAAGTCCGCGAACTGGCGGAAGTTCTCGACCCGAGAATTTCTGCTGGAGTTTGTGAACTCCTTCCGTGATCTTAACTCCGCGAACCCAGTCCGCGAACTTGAGAAGGTTATATCTAAAATCGAATGTTCATGAACTCATATTTATTTAAACTAAGGAATGCTTTTGCAAACTGTGGCTATAAAGTTCATGAACCGATTCCAGTGAATCAAACCGTTTTTTGCTTCGATTGTGTCTTGTGTAGTTACATAAGATCTAAGCAATTGAAAAACTCTCTAACTAGTTCATTTGAGTCATTTGAACTAGTTATGGTGAAGAAGAATATGGTTGATATGAATGTGATCATATGGCTAACCATTTGGTTAACTATTGTTGAACCAACAAATGTTAATGTTTGGGAACAGTTCGTAAACCCAAAATTGGACATTTCATTTGTGTGTAACAAGCTAAGTTTTCGATCCAACGGTTGAGAAACATTAGCTTTAATCTAATCAGGTTTTCATCTAACGGTGAATATTGAATGCTTTGTTACCAAGCTAACATTGATTGCAAACCCTGATTTGAAAGACTATATAAAGGAGAACTATAGCAACTGGGAAACCTAATCCCCACACCTTACGTGTGATACTAGTTGCATATCTAGAGTCAATTCTCCTTTAACCTTTGGTTTCTTCTTCTAAAACCAGGTTAACGACTTACCGATACTACTTTTCTTGTAGTTGTGTGATCTGATCTTGCATCTTCTATCGTTACGAGTATGATTGTAATAATTGGCTCGAGATTTATATCTCCGATAGGCAAGATAGAAAAGTAATCACAAACACTTCATCTCACCGTTTGTGATTCCACAATATCTTTTTTTGCTGCCTCGAATAGGATTATTGCGAGGTGATTGACAATACTAGGATGTTCTTCGGGAATATAAGTCTGGTTTATCAATTTGTTCATGTTCACCTTGATTTATCAAAAGACGGAACAAAACTCATAGGTATATTCGTGGGAGATGGATTTATCTATCACCGTAGACTTTTCTGTATGATACATATTTGTTTATTAAAGTCTTCGACTTTGGATCGTAGAAACTCTTAGTTGTGGGTGAGATCAGCTAAGGGAATCAAATACATAGCATCCTGCTGGGATCAGAGGCGTAGGAGCTAACTGTACCTTGGATCAGTGTGAGATTGATTGGGGTTCAAATACAGTCTAGACCGAAGTTAGTTTGGAGTAGGCTAGTGTATGTAGCGGCTTAATACAGTGTATGTTCAATCTGTACTAGGTCCCGAGATTTTTCTGCATTTGCGGTTTCCTCGTTAACAAAATTCTGGTGTTTGTGTTATTTCTTTTCCGCATTATATTTTGTTATATAATTGAAATATCACAGGTTGGGCGTTGTTCAACCAATTAGAATGTGTGACATTTTGGTTGTTGATTTAAATTGATTGACACTTGGATATTGGTCTTTAGTACCATTCAAGTTATCTCTCTAGTATTTGATAAAGACTCGTAGATTTCTATTTGCTTGACTATATATATAATCGAGAAATTAAGATATAAACTCTTTGATATACTTTTTATCTAGATTGAGTCTGACTGTCTAGTTGATTCTCTAGAAAGTATATTGGAGTTTGTCCATACAGATTGCTAAGCGAAATATTGGGTGTGGTTGTTGTACCCCCACTTTTTCAGTTTCATATATTGCAATATATTATGGGATATGAGTGTTTGCGTCCGTGAACTATTATTGTCCCATATGATGTCAAAAGTTATCTCTTTTATATGTCAATATGCAAGTATTGATATAAGATCGATGAACTTTTGACAAACAAAAGTTAAGCCTATTATGTCAATTATTGATGGAAGATAGGTTAAAATCTTTTGTTTACAAAGATTATGTCTATTGTATGTCATAGTGCAAATAGTGATGGAAAATATAATGAATCCTTGTACATGCCGTAGTATTGATCATTCCTTGATCCATATTTTATGTGTATACTGCAATGCTCCATAAGTTTTTTCTTGTGTTGAGCATAAGACGATTGAGTTAATCATTCTTTTATGATGAACTTAGTCGTAGCTTCGTAAGCTCTCTTATGTCGAGCATTTCCAACTAGATTAATCATACATTCGTTTGTGGTTATTTTGGTTGTGTATTCCGATTAAATTAATCATGGGTTCTCTTGTGGTTAGTTTAATTGAGATTTTTGGATATAGAAAATCATTTCTTTATGGTTGGTGTCCAATAAAATCCTTCTTTTCTTGCAAAAATAAGGTCTCTCTTGTTGTTCTCTTAGGAATGACATCAAATGGTGGAGAGTTCTTTTGAACTTGTGCTTAATTTCCATATCTTTGTGGAGAGTGCGGCTGTGGAATTATTTAGGGGTTATCTTGTATCTTTATAAACTCCTTGATGAATGTATTTAGCCTCGGCTTTATGATTTCATCTAAACAAGTTGATATCTACTTTTCTTTGGTCTTGAAGCGTCTTCGTGGAAATTTTAGGATCCCGTTTTCGTACGTTTGCCAATTTTATTGACAAAAAAGAGGAGAATTAATGTGTAGTTCACACTACAAATACATATGATTTACGTGCTTTACGGGTCATTATGTAAGGGGGAGTGGTTTTCATGTTGAGACGAAAGTATTGACTAAGGAGGAGTGATACATATCACCATAGTATTGTTGTCGAAGTTGTGATATGAGAACTTTGATGATGTGCAATAATATTATGACACTGTATAGCAATGATCGAGAGCTTTTGTTTTCTCATTGTTATGGCTACGGAACTTCAACAAATATGATGCTGAATTGAACATCTATGGAATCATGGAAGTATTTGGAAAAGACGAAGTTTTCAAGTAACGTTGAAGCACCAAGGAGATCAAGCATGTGGACGAGCATCTACAATGTTTTATTTATTTTGTAATCCATATGTATTGATAGTTTTGTCACTAAAATTGACAAAGAGGGAGATTGTTAGAGCACTGCTCGGTCGAACTCGCATGCGTTGATATCTCAAGCATGTTTGTCAATATTAGTGATCAAAATTATATGTATTGATTTCTAGTATACTTATGACTAAGTCTCGGTGTAGGATGGTTAGGAATAGTTGAGCTCCAAATTCCATGGCGATTATCTTGCAAAGACGAAGAAGTACTCAAGGAACCAGTGGAACTTCATCCGACCAAAAGGTATGTGGAGACTTGAGATCATCTTGTCACTCAAAAGTCTATCTACTCTATCTCCTACTCTTGAGACAAAAGTCGTATAAGTATGTTAGTTTTCATACATACACATTTGCTATTTCGAGCCGAATTTACTCGCCTATCTTTTTCTCAAAATACGGTAAGCTTTTGCTTTAACCATCTTCATCTTTACCCGTGACGAAAGTCATGATGACGTTTCAATCTTGAAAATAGCTTTGATGACGATAGTCGATTCTTTATGTCTAACGACTGTTATAACATTATAGAAGAATGTTTCAATGATTGAAATGTAGAGTTGAGAATATGTAACCACCTATGGATGTAAGCATATAGTGTGTTCGCACATTAGTGTATAAATCCATGTGCCGGAAACCAAGTGCGTGCATATGTGTGCATGCGGTATTGGTGAAGGAGACAGGTTGGGTACGCGAACTGACGGAAATTCACTTCCGTGAAATTCTGCTGAGTTTGGAGTTTACGAACTCAAAAACCAGTCACCTTAGATACGCGTACTCGTACGCGTACATGCGGAACTTTTTCACCCGAAAAAGTCTGCTGAGTTTGAAAACTAAAACCAACTCAAAATCCAATAGCTAAGGTACGCATACCCGTACGCGTACCCAAGCTAGTTATTTCTCAAATCGGTAGTTCATGGACTTAAAACAATAATTTATAAGGAATGCAATCTTTGCAAACCGTGGGTATATTGTTCATGTATTGATTCAAATGAATCAAACCGATTTTGTTTTAATTGTGTCTATGTATAAAGACCTAAGCAATTGAACAACTCTTGAACTAGTTCTTACGAGTCATTTGAACTAGTTATGAAAAAGATGAATACAGTTAATATGAAAGCACTTATATGGCTAACCATTGGTCAACCATTTTTGAACCATCCAATGTACACGTTTAGGTACGATTACTCAAACCTAAATGAATACATTTCATTTGTGTGTGACAAGCTAAGTTTCAATCTAACGGTTGAAATATATTAGCTTGGATAAATCAGGTTTTTCATCTAACGGTGATTATTGAATGCTTTGTTACCTAGATTGCAAACCCTGATTTGAAAACTATATAAGGAGACGTCTAGAAATTGTGCAAAACTAATCCCCACACCTCCTGTGTGATAATAGTTGGTTTGCTAGAGTCGATTCTCCTTTAATCGTAGGTTTCTTCTCGAGACCCTGTCGATTGACCACTTAAAGACTTCATTGGGATTGTGAAGCCAGACGAAACTACTTCTCTTGTAGTTAAGTTATCTGATCTTGCCATTTTCTATCGTACGAGTTCAATTGAATAATTGACTTGAGATTATATCTCCGATAGGGCAAGATGAAAAGAAATCACAAACATCTTCGTCTCATCGTTTGTGATTCCGCAATATATAGTTTCGCTACCATGATTTAGATTATTGTGAGGTAATTGATAATACTAGGTTGTTCTTCGCGAATATAAGTCTGGTTTATCAATTAGTTCTTGTTCAACTTGATTTTTATCAAAATACAGAACAAAACTTTTAGGTTTTTCCGTGGGAGACAGATTTAGCTATCCTTGTAGACTTTTCTGTGTGATACAGATTTGTTTACTAAAGTCTTCGACTTTGGGTCGTAGCAACTCTTGGTTGTTGGTGAGATCAACTAAAGGAATCAAGTGCGTAGTATCCTGGTGGGATCAGAGATGTAAAGAGCGCAACTGTACCTTGAATCAGTGTGAGATTGATTAAGGTTCAACTACAGTCCAGACCGAAGTTAGTTTGTAGTAGGCTAGTGTCTGTAGCGGCTTAATACAGTGTGGTGTTCAATCTGGACTAGGTCCCGGGGTTTTTCTGCATTTGCGGTTTCCTCGTTAACAAAATTTCTGGTGTCTGTGTTATTTCAATTCTGCATTATATTATATAATTGAAATATCACAGGTTGTG
This sequence comes from Papaver somniferum, assembly GCF_003573695.1. Classification (NCBI taxonomy): domain Eukaryota; kingdom Viridiplantae; phylum Streptophyta; class Magnoliopsida; order Ranunculales; family Papaveraceae; genus Papaver; species Papaver somniferum. The sequence goes on along the minus strand of NC_039360.1, from coordinate 169,930,901 downwards.
CGTCTGTATCGATCAATTATGAAATCAAACTTTGGTTGTTGATTGGAAATTGATTGATCCTTGGATATTGGTCTTTGATGCCATCCAAGTTTATTATCCTTGTATTTGATAAAGACTCGCAGATTTCTATTTGCTTGAGTAGAATCAAATCAAGAGAGAGATATTAACTCCTCGATATACTTTTCTCAAGATTGAGTCCGACTGTCTAGTTGATTCTCTAGAAAGTATATTGGAGTTAGTCCATACAGATTGCTAATCGAAATATTGGGTGTGTTTGTTAGACCCCCGCTTTTTTCAGATTCAATTGAGTTTTTTGGATTCAAATCCATGTTTTTATGTGATTTGGTTATATCCATTGAAATCCTTGAACTTGTGCTTAATGGCCAAATCTTTGTGGGGAGTACGACTGTGGAATATTATAGGGGTTATCTTGTATCTTTATAAACTCCTTGGTGAATGCATTTAGCTTCGGATTTATGATTGCATCTAAATAAGTGGGTATGTTATTCTCTTTTGGTCATGAAGTATCTCAATGTAAATTTCACGAGGATCCCACTAGTTTCGTACCTTTGCCAATTTATATTGACAAAAAGGGGGAGAATGATTGAGAGCATTTGTTTTCTCTTTGTTATCGCTACGGATCTTCAACAACTATGATGCTGAGTTGAACACGTTTAGAATCATGACTTCGAAGTGACGAAGTTTTCGAGTCGTGTTGAAGATGCCAAGGAGATCAAGCATTTGGATGAGAAGCTACAAATTTTTATTTATTTTGTAATCCATATGTATTGATAGTTTTGTCATTAAAGTTGACAAAGGGGAAGATTGTTAGAGCACTGCTCGGTCGAACTCGCATGCGTTGCTATCTCAAGCATGTTTGTCAATGTTAGTGATCAAAACTACAAGTCTTGATTTCTAGCATATTTATAGATGTCTCGGGCTAGGACATATATTGTGCAATTGAGCTTAGACTTCACGACGTTCATCATTTTAAGACGAAGTACTACTAAGGGGAGCTTGTGGAACTTCATCGACAAAAGGTATGTGGAGACTTAAACTCATTTATCACTTGGAAAGTCTATTTTTACTCTATATCCTATATTGAGACATAAGTCGTATTACGATATAGTTTTCTATATACACATTTGAGATTTCGAACTAAGTTTATCTCGTTTATATATTTCTCGAAATATGTGTTGGAAAGCTTTCGCTTCGACCAAGTTCGTCATATATCATGAGAAAATTGCCGATTAACATCTTACATGGTTTGTGTGATACAATAATTTGGTGTAGTCTTGGAATGTTTCGTTATGATTATTTTAATAACTTGAAAATCGCTTTGATGCTAATAATATGTGAAAACAACTATTGCCATCCTCTAAGAAAGTTTCAATGATTGAAATAAGGGTTTAGAATACTTAACCATTATTAGATATGTCATGTGGTGCACTCTTGCACATATGTAATCCATGTCCGGGAACCATAGTATGCGCATCCGTTTGCGTACCTGTTGTTTTAAGAAATCCGAGAACCTAAGTATGCGTACCCGTTTGCGTACTGGCGTACAGGTTCATGTCCGAGAATTACTGCTGGGATTGAAAGTTCGCGTACCCATTTGGTATTGGCGAAACTCAATCTTAGTCTGGGTATTTCAAGTATGCATACCCGTTTGCATATTTGAAGGTTAAAGTTCTAAAATCGGTTATGAACATGAACATAAACATTTATATAATAAGGAGTGCAATCTTTGCAAACTGTGGCTATAATGTTCATGATTGATTCGAGTGAATCAAATCGATTTTGCTTCAATTGTGTTCTTGTATAATTATATGAGAATATAGCAATTGAACAACTTTTTAACTAGTAATCATATGGCTAACCTCGGTTAACTATTTGTGAACCAACATGGTGTACACGTTTGGGTACGGTTAAATAAACCTAAATGAGGGTACATCTCATTTGTGTGTAACAAGCTAAGTTCGATCTAGCATGTGAAAGATATTAGCTTGGTTGAATCAGGTTTTTCATCTAACAATGAATATTGAATGTTTTGTTACCAAGGTAACTTGGATTGCAAACCCTGATTTGAAAACTATATAAAGGAGAACTCTAGCAACTGGGAAAAATAATCCTCACACCTCCTGCGTGTTACTAGTTGCATAAACTAGAGTCGATTCTCCTTTAACCTTAGGTTTCTATCGAGATCCTGTAGGTTAACGACTTCAAAGACTTCATTGGGATTGTGAAGTCAGACCCAACTATTTTCTTTGTAGTTGCGTGTTCTGATCTTGCACAATTCTATCGTATTGAGTTCAATTGAAATAATTGACTCGAGATTAATTTCTACGATAGGCAAGATAAAAGTAATCGCAAACATCTTCGTCTCATCGTTTGTGATTCCACAATATCTTGTTTCGCTAGTCGATTAAGATTATTGTGAGGTGATTTATAATACTAGGCTGTTCTTCGGGAATATAAGTCCGGTTTATCAATTGGTTCATGTTCACTTTGGTTTATCAAAAGAAGGAACAAAAAACTCTTGGGTATTTCTGTGGGAGACAGATTTATTCAATCTGTAAAATTTTCTGTGTGAGACAGATTTGTTTATCAAGTCTTCGACTTTGGGTCGTAGCAACTCTTGGTTGTGGGTGAGATCAACTAAGGGAATCAAGTGCGCAGTATCCTGCTGGGATCAGAGATGTAAGGAACACAACTATACCTTGAATCAGTGTGAGATTGATTAGGGTTTAACTACAGTCCAGTCTGAAGTTAGTTGGTAGTAGGATAGAGTCTGTAACGACTTAATACAGTGTGGTGTTCAATCTGGACTAGGTCCCAGGGTTTTTCTGCATTTGCGGTTTCCTCATTAACAAAACTTCTGGTGTCTGTGTTATTTCTTTTCCGCATTATATTCTATTATATAATTAAAATATCACAGGTTGTGCGTTAAGTTCAATCAATTAGAATATCCGACCTTGGGTTGTTGATTTAAATTAATTGACACTTGAACATTGATCTTTGATACCGTTCAAGTTACTCCTCTTATATTCAATCGGGCTCGCAGATTTCTATTTGCTGATTACGGATTGAATTAAGAGTTAGAGATATTAAACTCTTTGATATACTTTTCTCTAGATTGAGTTTGACTGTCTAGTTGATTCTCTAGAAAGTATATTGGAGTAAGTCCTCTCAGATTGCCAAACGAATTGTTGGGTATGGTTGTTAGACCCCCGCATTTTCAGTAAGCTTTCGCTTTAACCAAGTTCATCTTATATTCTTGACGAAAGTCAAATAATGATCATTTTAAAATTGCCTTGTATCTTACATGATTTGTGTGAGACGTCATTTGAGGAATGTTTCGTATTGATCATTCGATCACTTGAAAATTGATTTGAAGCTAATAGTTTGTGTGTGGCATATATTCCCGCCTTCCGAGAATGTTTCAATGATTGAAATGGGAGTTTAGAATGATTATCTATGATTGGATATAAACACAATATGCGTACTTGGATATGTGTAGTCCAAGGCCTAAAATCTAGTATGCATACCCGTATGTGTACTGGTTGGTCAGGTGAAGTCCGGGAGCTATAGTATGTATACCCTATGCGTAATGATGAAGTCAGTTGAAGTCCGGTAACTTTAGTATGCACACCCGTACGCGCACTATATTCAAATGAGTTAGTATGTGAACGACAGTATGTGTACCCGTTTGCATACTGGCAAACATTGTCCAAGTTCGGCTACTTAGGTATGCGTACCCGTTTGCATACTTGAGTAGGTTATGTTCTAAAATCGGTTGGTTCATGAACTAATATATTTATATTTTAAGGAATGCAATCTTTTGCAAACCGTGGCTATAATGTTCATGAATTGATTCGAGTGAATCAAAATCGATTTTGCTTCAATTGTGTCTTGTATACTTCTATGAGAATATAAACAATTGAACAACTCTAGAACTAGTTTCATTTGAGTCATTTGAACTAGTTATGGTTAAGATGAATATGGTTGATATGAAAGTCTTCATATGGCTAACTTCGGTTAACTATTGTTGAGCCAACAAAGGTGTACACGTTTACGTACGGTTACTCATATCTAAATGAAGTCACTATTCATTTGTGTGCAAAAAGCTAAGTTCGATCTAACAGTTGAAAGATATTAACTTAAGTCTAATCAGGTTTTCATCTAACAGTGAATATTGAATGCTTTGTTACGAAGGTAGCATTGATTGCAAACCCTGATTTGAAGACTATATAAGGGAGAACTCTAGCAACTAAGAAACCTAATCCCTACACCTCATGTGTGATACTAGTTGCGACTAGAGTCGATTCTCCTTTAACCTTAGGTTTTTCCAAAACCCTGTAGGTTAACAACTTGAAGACTTCATTTCGATTGTGAAGCCAGACCCAACTATTTTTTTTTGTAGTTGCTTGTTCTGATCTTGTTGTTTTCTATCGTGATTGAGTATTATCATCTCTAAGATTAGATCGAGATTTAATCTCCGATGGGCAAGATAAAAAATAGTCACAAACATCTTCGTCTCGTCGTTTGTGATTCCATAATATCTTGTTTCGCTACCATACGATTAAGATTATTGTGAGGTGATTGATATTTCTACGCTGTTCTTCGGAAATATAAGTCCGGTATATCAATTGGTTCATGTTCACCTTGATTTATCAAAATATGGAACAAACCTCATAGGTATATCTGTGGGAGACAGATTTATCAATTAAATAAACTTTTCTGTGTGAGACAGATTGGTTTATCAAGTCTTCGACTTTGGGTGTAGAAACTCTTAGTTGTGGGTGAGATCAGCTAAGGGAATCAAGTGTGTAGAGTTCTACTGGGATTCAGATACCTAAGGAGCGCAATTGTACCTTGATCAGTGTGAGATTGGTTACGGCTCAACTACATTCCAGTCAGAAGTTAAGTTGGAGTAGGCTAGTATCTGTAGTGGCTTAATACAGTATGGTGTTCAAATATGGACTAGGTCCCGGGGTTTTTCTGCATTTACGGTTTCCTCGTTAAAAAAACTTCTGGTGTCTGTGTTATTTCTTTTCCGCATTATATTATTTTATATAATTGAAATATCACAGGTTATGTGTAAGTTCAATCAATTGTGAATCCAACCTTTGGTTGTTGATTAAATTGATTGACAATTGGATATTGGTTTTTGTTACCGTCCAAGTTATTTCTTATATTCAATCGGGTTCGCAAATTCCTATTTGTTTGATTACAGATTGAATTGAGAAATTGAGATATAACTCTTTGATATACTTTTATTAAGATTGAGTCTGACTGTCTAGTTGATTCTCTTGAAAGTATATTGGAGTTAGTCCATATAGATTGCTAAGCGAAACATTCGGTGTGGTTGTTAGACCCCCGCTTTTTCAACTATCTTTTCATATTGATTATTGGATGTAGTTGCATGATTTTCTACTCGTACATTCTGGCACCGACTAAGGGGACGAGTAACATCTCTAGATACCTTAAAAAACGATCAAAAGAGTAGAATTTAAAGCTCTTAATCATCTATGATGTTATTAGAAGCTAAAAGAGGAACTCATGTAGTTAGTTTTAAATATTATGTTTGTATATAACCATGAGTTTGCTGAACTCACGGGTTTGTTTTGTTATCTTTGAAAAGTTGTCGTTTCTATTTCTTTTAAAACTTAGGTTATTTCGGTTTCGGGTTTTGTGTTTGAGATAAAATTGCAATAAAATGTCGTTTTCTTTAGGTTTCTTTCGCTAAGTGAGTTGTTAGAAAGATTCACAAGCTTCCAAAATAACATCTATGATGTTTGGTTGAAGTTGCAGGAACCTTCGTCTCACCAGCTAACAGAGAACTATGAAGGTTTACGTTTCAAGATTAAAATCTTCAAAATCTGAGAAAGCGACGTTGTCGGATCGTGCCACCGTCGGTAAATCGGCACAAAATAATTGATTTAGGTTGCTAAGGTCGATACCTACCGTGTTTCCATAAAACGTTTTGGTAAAAGTTCTTTTTCTTTTTCCTGTAAGTCTGTGAGAATGTGGAGTCAAATGGAAAACCAAAAGAGTTCCAAGGTAAGATTATCCTTGATGGATTTTGAGGAAACCATAGTGAGAGGCGAATAGTATTCAGTTCACTCCTTAATCACAATGTATGAGTGGTAACTCCATCAAGTTTCAATGAAGGGAGTCACTACATCAAAGTTACTTTTTCGACCACCAGTACAGCTGAGTAATGATACATGGTAGAAGGAATGTTAGGACAAATAATAATTAATGCATAAGGAAAGTATTGATAACAACGTAACAATAATCTATTTCACAAAGAAATATCCTAGTATTCAAATAAACTAATTTGTTGAGTTCAGCGTGATAAAAGTAGGAGAATCGTACTTATGTCTGAGTACTGTCGAACTGACATAATCTTTTTACCGTACTTTCTTTATAAAACCTTTTCAAAAACAGTGCAAAGTGGGGTGTTGTATGTTTGCTGATGTAGGTGAAATTCTTGGAGGAAAAAGTGGACCCGATCTGATGGCCAACACTTCAGGGACTGACAGGATTTTAAGGAATCGAACAGTAGTGGGAACCAGCATGCAAGAGGGAGTTACAGATTCACGGCAGGAGAGTATCCATCGACCACGACCCGAGGAGAATCGAGTGTCAGCTTGGGGAATGCAACCATCAACGAGGAGGTCAACTTGGGCCAGGACGATGACCACACTTTCCTAGGACGCATCGCACTGAGTCATAGGAGACCCGAGAATATGACAGATAGGTTGACCGCATCGGACACTGAAGACGATGAGGAGGCACTGCTGATGCAGGAGGACCATCGACGGTCCAGACAACACGCTGAACACCAAGCCGCTTTGGATTGAAAGGAGGAACGAATCCGACAGATTCGGTTAGGAAAGAGGATTGTAACCCGACCACCACTAGTACCACCACCAGTGCCCTTACCTGTAGCGTCACCAGCCGCACCAAGAAACCACCAACATTATCCTTCTAGTCATGAGAGCACGGATCCGATATTAATGTCGATTTTGGCAAACCAGAGGAGGAAGGAAGATTTATGAGGGAGATACAAAGAAGGAATATAACATTTGAACAGGAGAATTACCGACTTAGAAACCAAGGGTCGAGGTCGCGAGGTTCGTCCATCCGAGGAACATCAAGTGATCAGACCCGATCAGGATATACCCGTACATCCCGGAGTTGTAATTAAGCGTATTTTATTACTGTAAATGGACACTGGACATTGGATTTTTTTAATTCATATTGATCTAATTTTATGATGATATCATGATGAACATTCCATATTTAATTCTATTTAATTATATCATGATGAAAATAAAGCTTTATGGACTAAAATGCGGAATTCTGATAGAGAGTTGAAATGATTTAATGGGTTAAGCCCAAAAAGAAACATGAAGAATTATTGGACCAATTGTTTGTATATGGGAGTGTGTAGAAGTGTGTCACGACACATGGAGACCATGTGCAAGATATTATGATAAAGGATATTTTAAGATAACTTGTTTAATAAAGAAAATATTTCTTTATGATGTGGAGTAATGGAATATATGAAGATTTGGGAAAGAATATTCTTCTTTATGGTTCGAAATAATAATTAAGATATTGATTGCAGTATTTGACACATGGCGCATTTTGATCAGAGGATTTTTATATTATTTGACACGTGGCATACTTTCATTGGATGATGATGTGGTAGTGGATATGAAAAAGGAAAGTGGTTTCCTTTGGAAACTATAAATGCAGGTTGAAGCAGATGGAAAAGAAGGAGGTCTGGTGTCCGTAGTCCAGAGGAAAAATAATAGAGTTTTCATTTTTATTTTCTTCTTCTTTTCTTATGTAATGGAGTAATCTCTCCACTAGGGTCACTCATGAAACCCTATTATATGTTAGAGATTTCAACTCATTTTTAATAATACTTTATCTTTGGTCCTATATTCTCGTGCGTTAACAATAATAGTTTTATTCATATGTCCTTATGCTTGTTTTCTTTGTAATCATTTCTAATTAGAGACCACACCTAAATGGATATAATTATTAGTATTTTGAGAATTTTAATGATTATAAAGCTTTATCATCTGAGACGTACCCGTGTCCTAAATCGCGTTGTGCTAATGAGAAAAATATTATAGATAAGTGTTGAATGATTTACACATAATAGTGGTGGATTGTTGGAAATCTAGGTTTTTCTTTATTTATTTTATTAGTTTAACTAATTTTTATCTTATATTATTTTCTTTCTCACTTCATTCAATTAGAAATTGAAGGTAACAAATTTAGTCTCTGTGGAACGAAACCGCATATGTATAATGTCCAATCGGCAGCCATACGCTTGCGGTACACAATTAAAATCCCATCATTAATTATCAACTTCAAACTCTAAAACCCATTTGTTATCTTTAACGGCAATCACTAGAACCACGTCAACCAAAATCTAACACGATTTCAAGCTTCATCGAGTTCTTCAACCACCATAGACTCCTCTATAAATCCACGACAAACGAGTTCTTCTCCTCTATTTCCTCCGCTCACAAAACGAAGGAGACGATTAACTGATTAATTATTATTTTAAAATAAAATTTTATTTATAAACAGTCAATTGGTCAACCGTTTGACCTGGATCCATTGGGCACCAAACTCAACTTTGGACAAAGTTGGGCACCAAATCTAAAAGTACAAAACTCAAAAATATGTCTTTTATTTTCTCATTACAACATTTGGTTTTGGTTTATAAATGAACCGTTTGCCAAATATTACTTCATCCGTTCCTTTTTAATAGGCTGGTTTTGTTTTTAGAGAAATTTAAGGAAATTAAGAGAACTAATCATTGAAAGTGGTCCTCATGACACTTGTCAATAAAAGAAGTGAAGTGAAATGGTCCCCATGACACTTGTCAGCAAAAGAAGTAAATTGAAATGGTCCCCATGACACTTGTCATCAAAAGAAGTTAAGAGAAAAATGATCCCAAAAAATTAAAGTAACATTTGAGTTTCCCAATTAAGAAACCAACCTATTTTTTTGAAACATATATTTATAAAAACCAGCATATTAAAAAGTAACGGAGGGAGTACAATATTAGTTCAATCACTCGTCCAACACACACAATTTTTTATTTTTAGTACAATTCTACTATGAATATGAAGGGGACTGTAGATGATGTATGCATAGAATTTACTTAATTTGATATATTCAGGTTGTTCTTTATTAGGTTGCACAATTTTCACCAGATTTGAGAGGTTCGACAAATTATCTAATGTGCATCGGCTTTTGTTACTTATTAGATTTATTTCCGAACCTAATTTGATTGGAAGGCAGAGCAACAAAGCGTGGTTGTTTCTTTGCAGCTAAATTTTGCTGCTACTTGTAAGTATAAGAGGTACTTGTAATGGTTATGCTTCTGATTAAAAGCTTTAAGCTATGGAAGCGAATAAAAAAATAAAAAAAATTCAATTACAAGGTTTTTGATATAGGTGTTGGAATTTTGCAACAATAGAAGAAACGTCAGATGTATCAAACAATAAATATAAAGAACCGTATCAAACAACTCTACCACGAACAAATTGATGAGGGAAGATTCACAGGTTCAACAAGTTTTCCTTAACAAATTAGTTCGCGGGTATACTCTGAAGTAATCCTAAACCCCAACGTGCGAAGATGTGTCCAGGATAAGACTGCCCGATATAACTTGAGTTAGCACAACGCAAGTTACCCACTCTTGAACTCAGCAACAGGGATGAAAGTAAAACGCCGCACAAAAAACAAGAAGAAGAAGAAAAGTAGACCTAGAGATAGTCGCTGCTTGTGTGTTTTGAAAACAGAATTTCGAGTCATATTTATAGGATGAGATACTTGCAAATCAAGTTAGGTTTTGGTTTTCTTCAAAAACAAGTAAAACTCGTAAAAGGAATTTCCCACAAATAAAACTCTTAAAAAATATTTTTGGAATTAATTATTTAAAGAAAAATTCGTCAAAAATAAATACGAGTAGAAGAGGAACTTGGTGCATGGTATACGCGCATGTGCATGGGTCGAAACATGTATTTTTCGCACCACCCGCTCCACCCACATTGTTTTACAACATATCCATGAGCACATGGTTATTTAGTGGAGCACCTCTTTAGTTTTCTACGATGTGGGACTAAAAGTTCTATTTCAAAATGAGTGAGTATCCTTAGACTCTTAGGTCATGAGATCAAACCACACCAAGACCAAAAATCCATTTATTAAATAACTCATTTTCTCTGACAATAGGTGCGACCTACTTGCCATCCATCTTAGAATTTCTAAACATATTTTACTTTTCAATTGTAACTAGGCTCGGACATATTTTTTTCTTTTAATTTGGTGTGTGCGTGGTTTCCCCATGGCAATGTATTTTTGGTTTGTTGTGTACGGGATTCGTCCCGTCCCGTGGCTAGGCATTTTGATTTGTTGTGCGCGGGGCTTCGCCCCTCCCCGTTACGATGTATTTTTGATTTGGTGTGGTGGGAAAAATACATTAAATAGGTGGAGAATATGTGTAGAGTTTATTTATTTATATATTTTAACTTGGTGTGCGTGAGGCTTTGCCCCGCCCCACGGCAATGCATTTTGATTTAGTGTGCACGGGCTTCGCCTCTCCCTGTGGCAATGTCTTTTTGATTGGGTGTGGAGGGGCAAATATATTAAATAGGTGAAGAATATGTGAAAATTTTATTTATTTTTCCATTTGTTTTCATTGAAAAAATGTGGAGTATTAATTTGGAAAAAGAGTCATAATACAGTAGTTATTCGATCTCCAAATTGAATTTGGACTTCCATGAAATTTCAAACAGGGTAAGTTAGGTTTTCTTTTCAAAATTTTATTTTTAAACTAATTATATATTGCCAAGTGTCTTCACATGAATATTGAATCTGATTTCCTTTTTTTTTTATAATATTTTTCCTATCTGGTTTCATTTTTTTAATCTTTTTCCTATTCTTTTTAGAGTAATCATACGTCGCTAAATGTCCTTACCAAAACACTCGTTTCACAAAACTCAAAAAAGGCTTATTTCAGCCAATAAGAAGCGAGGATTTCCTTACCGTTCAACGTGGGAGCTTTATTTGCCCAGATATTTAAGTCTTTTCCTATTAATTAACCACCTAAAAAAATTAAACATACAAATACGTCGAACCAAAAAAGAACAAAAAAAAATCAATTAAAAGGTCTATGATCAAATCTAATCTGTTTCTCCAGGACAAGCGGGCCTGCCGTGGCCTCTCAGATCCAAAAATGGGTGTCGAACCAAAAAATAATAATAAAAGATTTTTAATTAAAAGGTCGATGATCAATAAATCTAATCTAATCATACTATTTCTCTCGGGGACAAAAAAAAATGGGTGATGATCGTGCAACCACAACACAATTCCTACACTAGTGCTTGCGGCTGAGATTCCAGACTTGCAGTTTATAAACCAAGAAAAATTTCTCACCTCCGCATTGTGGGACAAAACACCCTAAAGTAAGAACCCTGTTTCAGGGCATACAAGAAAAATTTAGGGCATCCAAATCATTGAACTAATTAGGGTGGGGTGATAAAGGGTACCTAAAGATAAGTAAATTACTTAGTTACCCTTGATTAATTTATTAATATAATTATTATTTTTTTTAAATAATTTTTTTTTATTTTTCAATTTTTTTATTTATTTTGTTTAATGAATACTAGTGACACTGTGACATTTATATAAAAAAAAATGATTTTTTTTAAATTAATTTTCTTGTATTTTGTTGATGGATTACCTTTAAATTAAAAAACATGAATTTTTCGGTAGTTACAGAATGAAGTTCAGCTTATGATTGAAAAGAATTATCAGCGGAACTTCTCTTCTCACTCTGAAGGTGTTGATGAACAGTTTGGCTGATAATTAAACACGAAAATGATAACCGAATTTCACTTTATGAAAAAAAACACGTTAGGATACCCTATTTTTCTGTCGAATCAGCCGAACCTAGTTTGGAAATTACAAAGTGAAGTTCGGTTGTTAACATGTTAGTCGGACCTAGGTATGTTCCTAGAAGACCTAGGTTCGGCTGACTAGTTATCAGCCGAACTGCTCATACCCGGAAGTTTGGCTGAGAAGTTATCAGCTAAACCTAGTGTGTTGTAAATATAAAAAAAATAAGAAAAAAAATTAAAAAAAAAGCTAATAAAAATCTTTAAAAAAAATTTAAAAATAAAATAAGATAAGTTTTTTTATTAAGCAAAATATATCGATAAGGGGCTTTAAGGATTACAATACTATCTAATGACCCATTTTTGTCCTTATTTAATAGCCATGAAATTTTAGCGTATGCCCTAAAACATGGTTCTAAAGTAAAGAGAATATACAAACCAAATTGAGAGCCCTGCTATATCCCTGAGGTCCCAGTTCGAAACTACACACGGACCATTTTTAAATAAAGGAAAAAACTAGTAACATTGAGAAATCTCATGTCTACATCGCTTAAGGTTTGAACCAATATTTATTAAAGGAAGATAATTTGCTACAGATAGAACTCAGTCTTATATAGACTCGACACTTTACTCAATCTATGAAAAACTCAATAGACTCGCACACGTGCATACAACACACACACTGCACACTCACAACTCACATGCTCTCACACTCTATGTTATTACCCTCCCTCAATCTCAAGTGGGGTGTTAAGCTAACTTGAGATTGCACTCACAACTCACATGCTCTCACACAAACCAGCATGTACTCTCTATCCGCACCAGAAGTATGAAGACCAAATGACAAAGGAGAATCACAACAACAGTTTGTTCAATAGTTGATGCAGTGACAGAAGTAACAACAACAGTTTCCAATGTTGCAGTGAAAGCATAAAGGGAGAAGTCTGAGAAATGGCCTTGCGCAATAGGAAAAAGTTGCTGCATATCTGGAAAACAGTATCACACTCATATTGTACAGTTGAAACAGTTGTGGAAGTAGTAGATGCAGTAGAAAACTTTCGCAGGGAATAGAAGGCATAGATGTTGAGCATAATAGGATCAGGTATAGGAGAGAAAATATGTTGTTGCAGATGAGTAAAATAAACCATAAAATCTGCAACCAGAAGCACAAAATTACACCATATCCATACTCATTAGCTCCATTGGATCTTACAGATGGTGAAAATTTGTCGCAGAGATAAACAAATACGCTGGCAAGAATGTACTTCCAAATTTGCACCATGCTGAAGATAGGACCAAGCAGAAAATTTTGTTGGTTTCTTAACTGCCATCACACTGTCACAGTTCCCATGATGGTGACCAATTTACTTAAAAACCATCTAAAAATCTCAATAGACTCACAGACGTGCATACAACACACACACTGCACACCCACAACTCACATGTGTGAGGACTGCCTTGAAGTAAGATATGAGACCAACAACTTCTCAATCTTCTGCTGAATCCAATCAATGTAACGACTTTAATTTTTCGCCCTAACTAGACCTTGGTGTAGCGTACTAGAACACGCTCAGACTCTCATGGCATCGTGGAACAAGAACAACAGATCTTGATAAAGAAATTAGATACAAGATACATGCTAATTATGATGTATAAGGCAGTTGAAGATGAAATTGGATGTAGTTGAGAAAGTGATGTAGAAATTGAACATATGAGTTTAAATTTGAAGTAATCTAAACATATAAATGGAGACTACCAGCAGAGACTTGAATTGAACCAGTTGAGGTAAATGAATCCATCTCCAAATGAAAAGGGTAACCAAAAGCATCAAGAGCTCAAGTGATTCAACCAAATTTCAAATCTAAAAATCATACTTAATCTTGTTTGTCGACGTAGCAGGGGTATCAAACCAAATCAAAACCCTAATTCCTACCAGAAAACACCATTAATGGAGGTGGATGAAGAAAATTACCTATTGATGTTGTTGATGTATATAGAAACACATACATCCGTCAATTAGTCGCAAATCTGAGATGATTCAATCAAATCATCCTTAGAATTTGGATTTACAGTAGCAGCAGCAGAAGATGATGGATTAATGGTGGTGATGATTGTTGAAGATGAAAGTAATGGTGGTTTTAATGAAAAAACAGGATAGGATCGGTACCCTCCGAAATTGATTTCTGAGTCTGATACCATAGTAACATTGAGAAATCTCATGTCTACATTGCTTAAGGTTTGAATCAATATTGATTAAAGGAAGATAATTTGTTACAGATAGAACTCAGTCTTATATAGACTCGACAGTTTACTCAATCTCTGAAAATCTCAATAGACTCGCACATGTGCATACAACACACACTTCACATTCACAACTCACATGTTATTAAAAACAACCCACTTCGCTTACTTTTAAGTTTGATCTCTCTCACTCTCTAGTCTCTCCCCTCTTTATAAGTGGAAAGTTCATTTCCCCCAATTTCTCAAAAATTAGCAGATACTTGGGTAATTGCTTATTTGATAATGCTCCTTGGAATCTAAGAATCGAATGTCTTAAGGAGGTTACAATCTACTCATTCCGTTTCTAAAAAATAGGCAGGTTTCCTTTTTTGGGTATGTCAAAAGAATAGGCTTGTTTCCATATGTGGAAAGTCAAATGTTATGATTTTACTACTATACCAATAGAGGGACCAATTCTCTCTCTCAATTTTTCTCTCCTAATACAAAAAGGAGACCACTTCTCTCTCCTCTTTCTCTAATAACAAATGAGTGAGGACCAAAGGATAGATTAGGAAAAAACATGGAAAAGTGGCTCCAATGATTAGTTTTCTTTATTTTTGTGAAAACCAAGCCTTTTTTAGTGACGGAAGGAGTATTGTTTTATGGATGGATTAACATTTTGATTTTTGTTTTTCTTTCTTTCAAGGAGGTATTCTGGTTAAAATCTCTCATTATTGGACTTAGGCCTGGTTGTTATGACATGAGTTTCTTATTCATTTTTGTTTCTTTGTTTGGTTGGTGGAAGTATCAAGCTAAACAAAACACCAAATTTTGTTTTCACAGTATTTGCATATTGCCAATAGAGAGATCGTATGGTCTCACAGTGCAAGTTGTAATCGAAATCCGACGACGTGTAAAGCTCACCTAATTATCAGAGCTTCAAAATGGGAATATCTTCTAAAGTTTAAATTAGCGATACAAGAAAATGAATGTTGGATTTTGATCTAAACCGTATAGTGTTGCAACCTGCTTTCTAATCTTGAAATGGTCATCAAGGAAAAGAGCAAAGCAAACAGTAATTGAGATCGATCACACCTAAGGAAATGAATGAAGTAGACGATGAGACAAAGTGATATCGCACTAAGATAATTGTTCAAAATGTAATACGCACAGGTGAACACCCCCTCGTCTCTCGACTAGCTGATGATTACAAAAAAAAATGCTTCACATAAGTACTAGTAGCTTATACCGAGCTAGGATCCAAGTTTGTTTCAGCATATTAAGAATGATTCATAAAGTTATGATACTGTTCCAATGGCGTGACGAAACAATACCCGGACGTTAACAGGTATGAGTACAAACATTCAAATAAGGGGGTCTGTTAACAGGGGGAAGATTTAAGAGGGATTTATTGTTTAGTCCAGAAAACCCGACCCGGGTTACTGGGTAGTCCAGCGCCAAAAAATATTTACTCCCTAATCCAAAAAAGTTTTGAAAAGAGTAAATTTACTCCACTAACCCTAGTATATAACATTACGTATAATATAGAGCTGGAAAACAAGCCAAAACCCGCGGGTTAACCCGTGCCCGGCCCGTGAAAACCCGAACCCGGCTCGTCTTGTTTCAAAACAAGCCGGGTTCGGGTTGGAGAAATGTCGGCTTGTGAGTAAACGGGTTAACCCGTCCCGGCCCGTGAACCCGCGGGCACAACCCGTAACCCGTGAAGAAATTAGCTCTCAATTAATGTAAATTCTAACTTCACAGAGCATAAAACAATCTTCATCATATTCTTGTCACAGAACTCTAATTCCAAACCACTAACAATAACCCAATTTCTCCAATTCATCTTCATCACCATCTTTAATACAACTTCATCCAACCAAGAATTCAAACCTAAAACTATTTAGGTACTAATATTTCCATGTCTGCATCACTCCAACACTATTTCACAATGCTCATTCAACATCATCACTAGATTCACTACCCATGATTCAATCTCCACCTCTACCAGCAACGTCTTCTTCATAATCATCTAGAGATTAACTCAGGAACTCTAATTCCTAATTAGGGAAGAACAACAAGAACCCTAATTCTTAGAATCAAAATTAAATCCTATACAATCATCTCTACCTTAATCAATAACAAACCCATGAAATATTATACCAAAACAAATTCAATTTCATAAAGAAATCAATCAAAACTGAAACCCCAAATTTACCTGGTTTTGATTCTTCATCAGAACAATCTCCAATCGATAATTCAACATCCAAAATCTTCAACAAAACAAACCCATCCTGTAGTTCCGTTTAAATCTTCTTAATCCTTTATCGTATCGAATTCCAAACAATTAACAGAAACCCTAATTCTACTTCTCTGTTTCATCATCTCGAGCAGAACTACATCAATCCCCTGACTCTCCTCCTTAAAGATTCACCACCACAACAACACCTCCATCATATAATCGTTTCATCAAACACTTCTCTCAATCGATCTCTCACATACTCTCAGAATCGCTCGGAAAAGAACTCATGAAAAACGAAGATGAAGAAGAAATAAGAAAAAAGAAGAATAAGAGAGAAGAAGAATAAGGGATACGACTCTCAAAGATAGTTAGGAAACCCAAATTGGTCATTCAGTTCCTTGTAACACGTACAAAAAAATGATTGGATAACCCGGGCGGGCTAACCCGTGAACCCGCGGGTTAAACCCGTTACGGGCACGGGGTGAAGAAATGACAACCCGTGAAGAATTTCAACCCACGGGTTTCAACCCGTATTAACCCGAACCCGTGGAATCCGCAGCGGGAAAGCCCCGGCCCGCCCGTTTGCCAGTTCTAGTATAATAATACATATGTTACTACATATTACATATGTAGTATACTTATATACTAGTAGTAATCAGTAGTAACTAGTATGTAGTAATAACATATGTAGTATGTAATATACTAGTAGTAACTAGTATGTAGTATGTAGTAATAACATATGTAGTATACTAGTAGTAATATGTTATGTATTGATACTACATAATGATATGTAGTATGTTATGTATTGATACTACATATTGACGTGTATTATGTTATATATTGATATGTAGTATGTTATATATTGATACTACATATTGATATGTAGTATGTTATATATTGATATGTAGTATAGTATACTAGTAGTATATACTAGTAGTAACTAGTATACTAGTAGTATACTAGTAGTAATTAGTTGTAACTAGTATGTAGTATGTAGTAATAACATATGTAGTATGTAATATACTAGTAGTAACTAGTATGTAATATGTAGTAATAACATATGTAGTATGTAGTATACTAGTAGTAACTAGTATACTAGTAGTAATATGTTATATATTGATACTACATATTGATATGTAATATGTTATGTAGTGATACTACATATTGACATGTAGTATGTTATATATTGATATGTAGTATGTTTGATATGTAGTATGTTATATGATACTACATATTGATATTTAGTATGTTATGTATTGATACTACATATCAAAAAAAAAATTGTTATGTATTGATACTACATATTTTACTACGAGTACTAGTTACTAATTTACTAGTTTACTAGTATACTATACTATAGTAGTATACTAGTACTAATATGTTATGTATTGATACTACATATTGATATGTAGTATGTTATGTATTGATACTACATATTGACGTGTAGTATGTTATATATTGATATGTAGTATGTTTGATATGTAGTATGTTATATTGATACTACATATTGTAGTATGTTATATATTGATATGTAATATAGTATACTAGTAGTATATACTAGTAGTAACTAGTATACTAGCAGTAATTGGTAGTAACTAGTATAGTAGTATATACTAGTAGTAACTAGTATGTAACATGTAGTAAAACATATGTAGTATGTAGTATACTAGTAGTATACTAGTAGTAATATGTTATATATTTCTAATACATATTGATATGTAATATGTTATGTAGTGATACTACATATTGACATGTAGTATGTATATATTGATATGTAGTATATTTGATATGTAGTATGTTATATATTGATACTACATATTGATATTTAGTATGTTATGTATTGATACTACATATCAAAAAAAAATTGTTATGTATTGATACTACATATTTTACTACTAGTACTAGTTGCTACTAATTTACTAGTTTACTAGTATACTAGTTTACTAGTATACTATATTATAGTAGTATACTAGTATACTAGTTTAGTATAGTAAAGTAGTTACATAATTTACTAGTAACAATAAGATATTTTTGCTACTACTAGTACAGTACATATTAATATGTAGTATCACCGTATTGATATACTAGTATGTAGTAACATACTACTAGTAACATTTACATGTGTTGATACTAATTAGAGCTGGAAGGGTGTTTTAGGAATTTATAAAATACACTTTATAGTCTCCACGAAGTTTTCGGACTAGAGAGTAAATAATCTAGTCCAAAAACATGTTTTTGGACTAGAGAGTAAATCTTTTCCACTGGTGGACTAGCCATTAACTGGGTCTGCTAGAACTGGACTAGCCAGTAATTCCTACAAGATTTAAACGAGGTTTTTTGAGAAAGGGCAAAAGGGAGAGTATTTGAGTTATTTAGCAGCAAATATTTCAAATAATACAACCGTCGTGTCTAATTCCCCCCGCTGCTGCTGCCTATCGTGATCTCCAATTTCCCCGCTGCTCCCTATGAAAAAAGGGGCGAATCCTTTCACTCATAATACTTTAATCTCTCTCTCTCCGCACAAATCAAGAAGCGATTCTTTCACAACAAAAATTACTCTTTCTTCTTCACGAGGCTATTGATCAAGAAACTTCCACAGTGTTCGTCTGGTATAATCAATGGAAAAAAAAGATAGAATAAAACGTTGCCGTCAAACTAATGAAGAGGATGAATAATACATATGTTACCGTATACTAGTAGTAACTACATACTAGTTACTACTAATTACTACTAGTATACAAGTATACTACATATGTAATATGTAGTAACATATGTATTATTATACTACATTACTACTAGTAAGTTGGATCTACGAAAAATATGTAGTAACATATGTATTATTATATGTATTAACATATAATAGTATAATAGTATAATAATACATATGTATTAACATATGTGTTAACATAGTTAATACATATGTAGTAACATATGTATTATTATATGTGTTAACATATAATAGTTAACATATAATAGTTAATACATATGTATACTAGTATACTAGTAATAACATATGTATTATTATACTACATTACTACTATGTAATAATGTAGTAACATATGTATTATTATACTACTACTAGTAAGTTGGATCTACGAAAAATATGTATTATTATACTACATATTACATATGTAATATACTTGTATACTAGTAGTAATTAGTAGTAACTAGTATACCAGACGAATGTAGTATACTAGTTACTACTAATTACTACATATGTAATATGTAGTAACATATGTATTATTATACTACATACTAGTTACTACTAGTATACAAGTATACTACATATGTAATATGTAGTAACATATGTATTATTATACTAGAATAAAACGTTGCCGTCAAATTAGTAACCTACCAAGTTATTATACAAGTATACTACATATGTAATATGTAGTAACTAGTGCTAGTAATATGTAGTATCAATATGTGTACTAGTATACTAGTAGTAACTAGTAGTAATATGTAGTATCAATATGTAGTAACTAGTAGTAATATGTAGTAACTAGTACTTTACTAGTAGTAACATATGTAGTATAACATAACAATATTAATATGTAGTATCAATACATAACATAACATTATTGATATGTAGTACATAACATATTGATATGTAGTACATAACATATTGATACAACATATTGATATGTAGTATCAATACATAACATAACAATATTTATTTATATGCAGTACATAACATATTGACACTACATATTGATATGTAGCTAGTATCAATATGTTGACACTACATATTGATATGTAGTATCAATATATAACATAACAGTATTTATTTATATGTAGTCATAATATGTCGATACTACATAGTGATATGTAGTATCAACACATACTACTAGTAACATACTACTAGTATGTAGTAACATATTACTAGTAACATATGTAGTAACATACATAGTGTTATATGTTGGGGTTAGTAGAGTAATTTACTCTTTTCAAAACTTTTTTGGACTAACGAGTAAATATATTTTCCCGTTGAACTAGCCACTAATCCGGGTCGGGTTTAGTGGACTAAACAGCAAATTTCTCATCTCTTATTCCTTCGCCGAATTCGTTCTAGGTACGAGATCCACGTTCTGAGTAGGGTGTTTTAGGGACCCACTGAAATCCGTGTCTCAATTTTAGCTGATCTTGAAAATGGGAAAAGTGCCTTGGACGGAAATATTCAATGCTTGTCACAAACTTGGTTCTCCAGTATTTGTGCTCTCAGATCTTTCCACGTGCCGACATGATTTGCCCACAGAGACCCTACCACAAACTTAAAATTGTACCAAGGTGATACTAGTCCCGGTAGCAACTCAGGTTGCCGCAATCTTAGCTGCTTATGACAACCTACGTATCTCAGGTTGCTGCAATCTTGGTGGCCCTTGACAACCTACGTACAAGAAGTGAACGATAGAGACTAGAGAGACATTGGCATCACAACATTCTAAAAAAAAATTAAATAAAAAAGAAAAACAGAATTATTGTATCGGTAATATATATATATATATATATATATATATATATTCATCCCTCCTCTCCCAGAAAGATATTTTCTTCATTTCCACTTTACTCATTCCAAAGCCAAAACTCAATAGGCAGGCAAAAACCCAATTTCCAGCTCTATAAACCCTAGATTTCATCATCCAGTCATGGAGTATTTCAAGTTTCTATCCCAAGAGGTTACACCGGATCATCGGTGATGGATTGAAAGTTGGTATGTACAAATTGGAGAAATCTTCTTCGCCATCCATCATTCTATCAGATGTACCTGCATCATCTTATCCATTTTTATTTTTATTTGACTAAAAAGGTTAAAATTTTATTGAAAAAGAAAAAAGAGAATACAAGAGAAGAAGACGCCTAAGCGCAACAAGAGAAGACTGAAAAGCCGACCCAAACAAACAACTGCCACAAAGCTAGCAAACTTAGCAAACTAAAAGAAAGTTCAAGAGCATCAAGTGAATTCTACAGCTTCTTCTTGGCAGAGGCTCTTTTTCCTCTACCTAATTCCTCACTGCTCGGACCCAAATCTTTGTCTGCTTTCAAGGATTTGTATTTATCTACGATGCCACCATCATCTTATCCATCCTTCTGATTCTTCTGCTGCTCATTCTGGTAAGATGGGTTTCCTTACTTTGACTGATCGATCTGAGAACCCTTATGAAACTGAGAACATTCAAAAACTTTACTATTTTGAATATAATGATGAGAAGAATCATGATCCTATTCAGAGAATTACTAGGATTCATTTAACCCCTCCATTTCTGAATGCTGTATTTACTGGTTCGTGTAATGGATTGATATGTCTTTCTCGACCCCCATCTTTTCCGCTACGAACCGATTCACCTATTTCAATATGTAACCCCATCACCAAAGAATGTGTTTTGCTTCCTCCAGTTAAGAGAGATTCTTGTGATATTGATGATGTGGAGTGGACAAGCGGATTTGGTTACGTTTCTTCGACAAATGAGTACAAAGTTGTAGTATTAGAAGTATGTACAAATCCTCTTATACACTCTAGGCAGTAGCAATGGATGGAGAAACCTTGGAAACTTCAATCTTGGATCCAGCGAATTTTGGTCACAAGGTATCTTTGCTAATGGAACTCTTTATTGGAAGAATTTTGTATTAGAACTGATCATCACCTTCGATTTGGCTGAGCAAAAGCTTTGTGAACATTTTTCACCACCTCCTTTACCACAAGACAATTCTTGGTGGCTTAATAGCATTGGGGGTTTTGGATGGGTTTTTGTTTTTTGCGTTTCTCTATATGTTGAAGAAGTCAGATGTTGTGACGTATGGCTATTAAAAAAGAAGAAAGAAAATCATGACATGAAAGAGCGAGATCAACATCAATCACTGGGTTGGACTAAAGAGTCTAGGTTATTTGACACCGAAGTGAGTTACTAGCCTTTACGAAGACTGACGGTGTTTTAACTTACGCTATGGATTATCTCAACATCTACGACACAAAAGCTTTAACCTCGAAAGGGATTCTGAAATTTCAGGAATGTATTGATGAAGTATTCCCTCACAAGAACACCTTAGTTTCATTGAAAGAATTAGGGGAAGAAGATGCGAAGATAATGGAGGCGGTTGAAGTTGAGGAGACAGAAAGCCATGATCAGCCTCTGAAGCAGCTCTAGGAGGAGAGTTCCCTGCATACTTAGCTATATACTGGTAATCTTTGTTGAGTTTCATTTTCAAGTATATGATAACTGCTATCTGCTGTTAGATATATTGTTTTTGACTTTGAGTTCTATGTTCTTCCGAAACATTTTTATCCATGGAATTAAACAAAATGCATGGCAATGTATAACTGGATGGATGATATGTTTATTAATTGTTGAATATGATCGACATTAAAACAATGATGTCTTGGTGAGAGTTCGATCAATCCCGGACTCTTGAGCTTGGATCATAATTGTCTCTTCCCAATTATATCGCATTGTGGCTGCTAAACTCGTTTCTCGAAAAAAAAATGTTTAAAAATGTTGATCTAGTGTTCAAGCCAAATTTAAAGTCTTCAGATTTTAATTTTGCGTTGGTGGATTTGGAAATTCTACTTTCCATAGGTTTAGAGTGAAAGCCATATACCATTTTCTGGGTATTTTCTTGTCGGACTATGATGCTGCCAAAAAAAAAACTATCTATACATTTTTGTACCAACATGTGGAAACAATTGCTGAGACTAAACGGGAGAAACCTATATTGGAAACTACAGCATTACATGCATCACCCTAAATTTAGCTTGGAAACAGACAGAAGACTTGAGTGTGAAAGAGGACCATGTAATGGGATATTATTGATATCAAAAATATTTAAATAGTTGTCATCTGGAATTGTGTCCTTGATCAATTAATTCGACTCTGCTTTGCATCATGTACATCATTTTCATAGTTATTTTTTAAATTTAGGTTTCTACATTCACATAATCTTTCCTCTGCAATACAGACAAGTAAGAACCTTCTTCTTTACCTGTTAATAATAGAATATTAGAAAATTTTAACATTCTAAACTTATCAAAATGGTGCAAAGAGCTCAAGTTAGGATTGTTACCGTGTTTGTGTTTGTGTTGTTATTGTTATTACTGTGTCACAGATAATGTAAACCAAACCTGCTTTCTTTATTTACTTTGAGCCACTGTGGGAAGGCAAAACTATGACAGATAATGTACCTCTACACCGCCCTTAATTTAAATCATTGTGTCTGTAGCTGCAGGCATTAGACCCTGTGTTTCTTCTTTTGGGTCGGCTCAATTTGATGAAAAAAGAAACATTTTAAGTTTCACTTAATTTGGACAAGTTTTTCAATGTCTATCATTCTGTCACTGTTGGCATTCCCTATCGTAGTTTACATTGGGGATCTGCATTTGGCTCCTTGGCCATAGCGATAGGTGTTTCAAATGTAGTGCTCTGTATCCGTACTCCTTTATATAGGCAGAGGTTGTCTAGTGGCTGCCTTTCGGAATCTTTCTTTGGCTGTATGAGAATTCAGGTAGACACTCGACCATCACTGCAAAGATAGCTCACACTGATGATTCTAGGTATGGCTCTGTTTTTGTTATGCCTTCTACGTTTTGTTAAAGATGTACTCGGAATAATTTATGTATGCAACTATACTAACCAAGATACTGCGGGCTGTGGCCGCTGTAGATTTGTCATTTCTAACTTGTACATTAGTAAACCCATGGTCATGGCTGATATTAGTGGTTGTCAAGGAAAAGTAATGTTTCTCACAAATGGATGCAGAGTAGTTTTTTGTTATGGGAGTATGCTCCCTACTGACCACGAAACACCTGCACAAGGCTCATATTCATAATGTTATTCTTAGTTTTATCCCGAACTTATAGTCTTCAGACAACCTAGTGTATTTTGTTAAATCTAGTACATTAGCTGCAGTATAGGTAGGTGTTACTTGTTCAGTTCTACATATCTAAGTGTATGTTACGGAAGTTTTGAGTGATGGAACAGATATCCTGAAACCAATAGTAAAATAGCCTCAATATCAATATGCTTCAGTATTATGCTACAAATATTTCTCCAGAACCACTCTGAACTAGTCTCTGATTACATTATGTACTAATTCCGAATTTTAGCATTACAGTTACACAAGCATTATTCGGTGATAGTCGAAAATGTTGATAATTATGACCAGGTATTATCCTTTACTGTATTTTCTGTTGGAGTCTTGCAACAATAGAAGAAACGTCAGATGTATCAAACAATAAATATAAAGAACCGTATCAATCAACTCTACCACGAACAAATTGATGAGGGCAGAATCACAGGTTCAACAAGCTGTCCTTAACACATTAGTTCGCGGGTATACTCTAAAGTAATGCTAAACCCCAACGTGCGAAGATGTGTCCAGGATAAGACTGCCCGATATAACTTGTATTAGCACAATACAAGTTACCCACTCTTAAACTCAGCAACGGGGATGGAAGTAAAACGCCGCACGAAAATAAAAGCAAGAAGATGAAGAAAAGTAGACCTAGAGATGGTCGCTGCTTGTGTGTTTTGTAAAGAGATTTTCGAGTTGTATTTATAGGAAAATTAACTTGCAAATCAAGTTAGGTTTAGGTTTTTTCTTATAAAACGAGTTTTGTTTCTTGTAAAACAATTAAACAAACAAAAATAAAAGAATTTTTCCATAAATAAAACTCTTAAATAAATTATTTATCAAGTTAAAAACTTGCAAAAAATAATTTCAAGTAGACACGGACTTGGTGCTTGGTACACGCGCATGGGCATGGGTCGAAACATGTATTTTTCGCTCCACCCACATTGTTTTACAACATATCCATGAGAACATGGTAATATAGTGGAGCACCTCTTTAGTTTTCCACAATGTGGGACTAAAGGTTCCATTTCATTCACTCAAAAATGAGTGAGTATCCTTAGACCCTTAGGTCATGAGATCAAACCACACCAAGACTAAAAAATCATTTATTAAATAACTCATTTTCTCCAACAATCCCCCACATGAATGAAATCTCGGTAAAAAACGAAAAATCAGAGTACGGAAAATACCATTTAGGCAAAGGTGTCCATGAGGTCTTGAACCTTGCTCAGTGAGAAGTTACTGGAACTACTAGCTAGACAGTGAACTATGTCTTGAACTGCTAGCGTTTGGTGTAATTCTAATAACATCCATGCATGATATCCTCCAAGTGTTGCTAAGTTCGTGCCGTTTTGTCCATTTTGGCCCTGGACATATCCTGTTTCTCAAAATGCTTTAGAGAATCGGCTCCATTCTCATTGGAAGCGACCCACTTCCTCATTCAGATAGGTGAGTTCCATCAAGAGTGTTTACTGCTACACCCCACTTCAATCTTAAATTGAAACTATAGAACTCATTAAGACTTAATTAAAAGTCACCCTCCACATGCAGTCACACTATCACATCAACACCATAGGGAAGAGACAGAGAGTGAAATTCTCTGATAGTGTTTACCTTTACCCACCATAAATTAGTTGTCTCATTCGAAACCTTGTTATTGGAATCTCCAATCAGCAAGGTTGAGTATCCTTCATGGAAAGTTTAATTATTTGAGCCTAAGCCCCATCCCCTTCGATGCTTTACTAACTATCTCCTTTGGTAAACCTTTCGTCAAAGGGTCCGCGATATTCTCCTTGGACCTTGTCCAATCTATGGAAATAACGCCTGTGGAGATTAGTAATTTCAAAGAATCATGTCTTCTACGCATATGTATAGACTGTCCATTGTAGAAGCTATTCTTAGCTCTACCTATTGCAGATTTGCTGTCACAATGTATAGATATAGCTGGCACAGGCCAATGCCAGAGAGGAATATCTTCTAAAAAGTTTCTTAGCCATTCGACCTCATCTCCTTCTTTATCTAACGCAATAAACTCCGACTCCATAGTTGAGCGAGCTATACATGTCTGTTTGGAACTCTTCCAAGATACAGACGCACCTGCTAGAGTGAATACATATCCACTCGTAGACTTAGACTCCTCTGAGTCTGCTATCCAGTTCGCATCGCAAAATCCCTCAAGGACGGCCGGATACCCTTCGTAATTCAAACAAAAGGTCATTGTGTACTTCAAGTACTTTAGCACTCTATTAAGTGTATCCCAATGTTTCTGCCCTGGATTACAAGTATACCTGCTTAACCTACTCACAGCATAAGCAATGTCTGTCTCGTACAATTCATCAAATACATCAGCCTTCCTATGACTCTCGAGTATTCAAGTTGGTTAACACCTACACCCTTATTCTTCATGAGTTTGCAAGAAGAATCATATGAAGTGCAAACAGGTTTACAGTCAAACTGATTATATTTCTTAAGTATGGATTCAACATAATGAGACTGACTCAGACTATAACCATTAGAAGTTTTTCTAATCTTCATCCCTAATATGACATCAGCGGGGCCTAAGTCTTTCATGTCAAAGTTCTCATTCAACATTTTCTTAGTGGTATTAATAACATCCATGTTTGTACCTAGTATAAGCATATCATCAACATACAAGCATACAATCACACAGGCATCCTTGATAAGTTTAGTATAAACACACTTATCAGATTCGTTAATTCTAAAACCACTAGAAATCATCACAAGATCAAA
This sequence comes from Papaver somniferum, assembly GCF_003573695.1. Classification (NCBI taxonomy): domain Eukaryota; kingdom Viridiplantae; phylum Streptophyta; class Magnoliopsida; order Ranunculales; family Papaveraceae; genus Papaver; species Papaver somniferum. Next base: position 169,903,907 of record NC_039360.1, on the reverse strand, counting down.
CTTCTCATTCCACTGTTTAGGTGCTTGTTTCAATCCATACAAAGATTTCTTCAGTTTACAAACCTTCTTCTCACAACCTTTAACTACAAAGCCTTCGGGTTGTTCCATATAAATTTCTTCATCTAATTCACCATTCAAAAACGCTGTCTTTACATCCATTTGATGTATCTGTAGGTTATGGACAGAAGCTATAGCAATTAACATCCTAATGGAGCTAATTCTACTTACTGGTGAATATGTATCAAAGAAGTCTATACCTTCTATCTGTTTATAGCCTTTCGCTACCAACCTAGCCTTGTATTTTTCAATAGTTCCATTTATATTACGTTTTCTCTTGAAAATCCATTTACAACCTATGGCCTTAGACCCTGGAGGTAAATCTACAAGTTCAAAAGTACCGTTTTCTCGAATGGAATCCATTTCACTAATTGAAGCTTCTTTCCACCACGGAGCTTCAGGACAAGTCATGGCTTCTTTATAAGTCTGAGGATCAGACTCGGCTAGGTATGTAATGCAACCAGGATAGGTTTTCTTAGTTTTAACCCTTTTACCTCTTCTAGGTTCTATTTCTGGTTCATCTTCCTCTAAAGGTAATGACTGACTGGATGATGGAAATTCTAGGGGATCATCTAAACATCTCTTTCGAGAATCACGTTTCATAGGAAAAACATTCTCAAAGAACTCATCCCTAGACTCCATGATAGTATTCAACCCTATGTCAGAAATTTCAGAACTCACAACCATAAACCTATGAGCACTAGAATGCTCAGGATACCCTATAAAAACACAATCAACGGTTTTGGGTCCTATCTATTTGTCTTAGGAGGAGGGATGGCCACCTTTGCCAAGCACCCCCACACTTTGAAGTAATCATAAGATGGTTGTTTACCTTTCCATAACTCATATGGAGTTTTATCTGATCCTTTAAAGGGTACTCTGTTCAGGATGTAATTGGCTGAGAGGATAGCCTCCCCCCACAAATTCGAAGGTAATCCTGAACTAATCAACATGGCATTCATCATATCCTTAAGGGTACGGTTCTTACGTTCAGCTACACCATTGGATTGAGGTGAATAAGGGGCTGTAGTTTCATGTATTATGCCATGTTCTTCACAGAAATCTCCAATAGGAATTAGATACTCACCACCACGGTCAGACCTAAAAGTTTTAATGGTAGCATTCAATTGGTTTTCAACTTCACGTTTATATATCTTAAAGGCTTCTAAGGCATCGTCCTTCCCTCTAAGCAAATAAACCTGACAGTACCTCGTACAATCATCTATAAAAGTGACAAACCATTTCTTACCACCTCTAGTTTGAACTGACTTCATGTCAACTACGTCTGAATGAATCAATTCTAAGGGTTTAGTGTTTCTCTGGACATTCTTCCTGAATGATTTCTTAGCATGCTTAGATTCTACGCAAATCTCACACTTATGACTTTTATCTAAAGTGAATTTGGGTATGCAGCCTACGCTAGCCAGTTTATGCATTGATTTGTAATTTACATGACCAAGTCTACCATGCCAAACATTCGATGACACACACATGTAAGCAGAAGAATCATTCAATTTCACTTCAGGACAGGTTACATTAAGTTTGTAAAGACCCCCAGTCTTATAACCCTTACCCACATAATCATTGCCCTTAGTTACTATAAGTTTTCCAGACTCAATTGAAACTTTAAAACCCTTATCATCTAAAACAGAACAAGAAACAAGATTTTTGCAGATGTCTGGAACATGAAGAACTTCATTCAATGTGAGAGTCTTGCCAGATGTGAGCTTCAGACCGACCTTTCCTTTTCCTGCAACCTCTGATGCAGATGAGTTACCCATATAGAGTTTCTCGCCTTCCCCTACCCTCTGGTAGGAGGTGAACAGGTCTCTGTTCCCACAAACATGCTTGGTAGCTCCAGAGTCTACCCACCAGTCCATCACATTGGTCACCAAATTAACTTCAGACACTACACAGAAAACTCATCCTTGTTCTTTTCAACCAAGTTAGCATTATCCTTCTTGTCCTTACGATGTCTACAGTACAGTGAACTGCCATATGGCCAGTAACTCCACACGCATAACAAGCACCCTTAATTTTAGTAATGCTAGACTCTGGTTTTCGAAACATACCTTTCTTGGGAGGACCACGCTTAGAGTTACGATTGTTACTCTCACCTTTTCCAGCTTTGGAAGATCTATGTTCAGTCATATGAGCTTTATTACTCATGTCCCTTGCAGAAGACACGTTCTTATCTTTGGAGCACATCAACTCTTCCACTTGAATCTTCTTCCCTAATTCAACCATGTTGATCTCGCCAGTTTCATGTCTTAGCTTTTTCTTGTACTCAGACCAGGAAGTTGGTAACTTCTCAATTACCGCAGATACTTGAAACGTCTCATCAATGACCATACCTTCAGCAAGAATCTCATTAATAATCTGTTGAAATTCGAGGAATTGATCAACAACAGGCTTATCATTCGTCATCTTGAAGTCCATAAACTTCGCCACCAGAAATTTCTTGCTCCCTGCAGTCTCCGCTTGATACTTTGCTTCTAACGCAGTCCACAAATCATAAGCACTGAAATTTTCTTTAGCATTGTAAAAATCATACATCGTATCTTCCCAAACCATTCATGATATGATTTTTCGCCAGAAAATTACACCGCTTGTTATACTCGATCACCTCCTCAGTTAAAGCTTCAGCATTCATCAATTCATCATGTGGAACAAGTACATAATCCAGTTCATGATGGCTTAGATAAAACATCTTGGATTGCCATCTCTTGAAATCCTTTCCATTAAACTTTGTGGTCTTTCAACGTCGTTCTTTCCCATTGTTACAAGGAATATAATGTGTTAAGATTGTTGGAGTCTTGCAACAATAGAAGAAACGTCAGATGTATCAAACAATAAATTAAAGAACGTATCAAACAACTCTACCACGAACAAATTGATGAGGGCAGAATCACAGGTTCAACAAGCTGTCCTTAACACATTAGTTCGCGGGTATACTCTAAAGTAATGCTAAACCCCAACGTGCGAAGATGTGTCCAGGATAAGACTGCCCGATATAACTTGTATTAGCACAAGACAAGTTACCCACTCTTAAACTCAGCAACGGGGATGGAAGTAAAACGCCGCACGAAAATAAAAGCAAGAAGATGAAGAAAAGTAGACCTAGAGATGGTCGCTGCTTGTGTGTTTTGAAAAGAGATTTTCGAGTTGTATTTATAGGAAAATTAACTTGCAAATCAAGTTAGGTTTAGGTTTTTTCTTATAAAACGAGTTTTGTTTCTTGTAAAACAATTAAACAAACAAAAATAAAAGAATTTTTCCATAAATAAAACTCTTAAATAAATTATTTATCAAGTTAAAAACTTGCAAAAAATAATTTCAAGTAGACACGGACTTGGTGCTTGGTACACGCGCATGGGCATGGGTCGAAACATGTATTTTTCGCTCCACCCACATTGTTTTACAACATATCCATGAGAACATGGTAATATAGTGGAGCACCTCTTTAGTTTTCCACAATGTGGGACTAAAGGTTCCATTTTATTCACTCAAAAATGAGTGAGTATCCTTAGACCCTTAGGTCATGAGATCAAACCACACCAAGACCAAAAAATCATTTATTAAATAACTCATTTTTTCCAACATTTTCTGCACTGGCTTGGGAACTGAACAAGAAACATATTTATCCATCCTAGTGTGGCCTTGGATTTTCTCATAGACGTAGATTATGTCCAGCATCATCTCACCTTTTCAAAGCCTCAAATTTCTATTTGTAACTCCATTAAACCAGTGAGGAAGAGATTGATTTATCTAATGTGAATATCCAGTAGTTGTTGGTACCATATATCATGCTCTTTTTGTAGTAACACTAACCAGATGTACACGCTTCAGCAGGCATGATAAAATCTTCCTTACAATGGAATGAGTTTGTTTGTTTGATATCCATATATTGTGCTTGATGTCTTATCACGTTATTAGGAGATATTATATATTTATGTAGATATTGTTTATATGGTTAGGAAATATAATAGTTACGAAAGATATTATTTTGAGATAATGCTAGCCAAATCTTTTTTTGGTTATCTTCCTATTTAGCCTAAGGGAATACTGATTTTGTAACCAAGCTTTTCAATAATAGGAAATCTTCATCTTTTCTACCTTGTCGTTTCATGGCATCTGAGCCAGAAAAGACATTATTTTTTATTTTTTAATTTTTAATTTTAAAATCAGAAATTTGTGTTGAAGATTAATATCATGGATGTTGTAGCAAATTTAGCGATCACAACCACTAACTCCGGTGGAGGATTTCTATCGTCACAAGATCGACTGGGTCTTGCTGATATTCTTACTGATACCCAATGGGAAACCATTGTGCAAATGGTGAAAACTTTGCATAATGATTCGAAGGAGAAGATTTATGGTAAATGGATACTTGATACTGGGGCTTCACGACATATGACAGGAAGTAAAGAGTTTTTGTTTAAAACTCATGAAATCGGTTTCTCTTCCGTAAAGCTCCCGAATGGCACATACTCTCATGCTCCATGCGAAGGCACCGTAGTGTTTGAAAACAATATGAAACTACTTCATGTTTTATTCGTTCCTGATCTCCACTGCAATTTGATTTCTTTAGCATGTTTAATTAAAGATTTGAAATGTGTTGTCATTTTGACTGATAAATTATGTGTGATACAGGACCGTACTACGAGGACGGTGGTTGGTGTGGGTGAGGAACGAGACGGGGTCTATATCTTTCACAGTGGAACGCTCATTACGGCAAATCGAGTATCTGCTAGAGAATATTATTGTTTGTGGCATAGACGTTTAGGTCATGCGTCTAATAAGGTTATTTCTTTACTTCCGGGTGCGAATAAAGTTGATTATCAGAAATTTCTTAATGAACCGTGTGATATTTGCTTTAAAGCTAAACAAACTCGGACTACTTTTCCTGTTAGTGAGAATAAAGCAGATGACTTCTTCGATTTGATTCATTGTGATGTGTGGGGTCCCTATCGTACTCCATCTTCTTGCGGTGCACATTATTTTCTTACCATTGTCGAAGATTATTCTCGGTGTGTTTGAGTTTATTTGATGGCACATAAAACTGAGGTGATGCAAATTTTTCAGAATTTTTGTGCTATGGCTAGGACGCAATTTGATAGACAAGTTAAGAAGGTGCGCAGTGATAATGGTACGGAATTTCTTCCATTAATTTCATTCTTTATTAAACAAGGTATAGAATTTCAAACTTCATGTGTGGATACACCACAGCAAAATGGACGAGTTGAACGCAAGCATCGTCATATATTGAATGTGGCGCATGCTTTACGATTTCAAGCCAATTTACCTCTTCGGTTTTGGGGTGAATGTATCTTGATTGCTGCTTATGTTATTAATCGCACGCCTACTCCCTTGCTCAATGTGAAAACTCCATATGAATTGTTGCATAGAAAGCCTCATATTTATAACCTTATTCGGGTATTTGGATGCTTGTGCTATGCAAGTATTGTGCCTCGTGATCGTAATAAGTTTAATCCACGAAGTCGGAGATGTATTTTTATTGGTTATCCATATGCAAAAAAAGGATTGACGGTTATTTGATTTGGAAACGAAACAATTTTTTGTGTCTCGTGATGTAATTTTCTTTGAAAACAAATTTCCTTACACGGTTGTTTTTCCGGATAATAATAATGAAGATAATAATATTGCAATTGGGGTGGATGAGTGGTCTGTAATTTCTGCAGAACAATCTGGACTTTTAGTGTCTGATAGCACACAAATACAAGCCACAAGGAACCAAGGCAGCACGGAACAAGTGTCAGCTTAACCTAATAAGACAGACAGGATTGCTGGTCTGTCAGCAGCTTCAGGAGACAAATTTGTCTCATCTACAGATTTCTCTCAAAATGTATTAGGAAGGGGGAGTCCAATGGCCACTAGTCGACCTAACATTAACGTGACACGGAGGACAAGTGAAGCCGTCACTTCACATGATTTAAATAAGTCATCATTTGAAGATTCAGAGACTTTTGTCTCTTCTGGCGTGAATGGAAATCATTCACTGAATACGTCATCAGGTGAAGCTTCAGAGACTTTTGTCTCAACTGACGTGCATACACAGAATCTGGTACTGATGGGTGGAAAATTCGGTGGCGTTCCAGAAACTAATGACTCGTCTGGAGTGAATATGCGAAATGTGACAGACCGTGATTCACCTGGTAATATTCATCTACCTGACAACATTGCTACGGAAAATTTCTCGGAAGTTTTATTACCGGCTACAGAAAATAATGAAGTTGTCAGTGACATTTCTAACACGACTGTTGGAAGAAGTGCTCGGTCACGAGTTCCTAATACTCGGTTAAGAGATTATGTATGTAATACTATCGAAATAATAGATCCCGACTCCTCCATTCCTCACTCATCAATGTCCTCAGGTACGCCTTATCCCATAGCTAATTATGTGTTTTGTGCAAATTTTTCTGCTAATCATACTCGTTTTTTTGCGGCGATAACTATTCTTAAAGAACCTACGAGTTATGTAGAAGCTGTTCGTCTTCCGCTTTGGCGCGTAGCTATGTCTAAGGAAATTGGTGCCCTTGATAAGAATGGCACGTTATCTATTACTGATCTGCCGCCAGGGAAGAAAGCTGTTGGTGGTAAATGGGTTTACAAAATTAAATATAATTCTGATGGTAGTGTCGAGCGATACAAGGCTCGCTTGGTTGTTCTTGGTAATAGACAAGTTGAAGGGGTGGATTATCATGAAACATTTGCTTCCGTAGCTAAAATGGTTTATGTTAGAACATTTTTAGCAGTCGCAATTGCTCGTGATTGGGAGTTACATCAAATGGATGTTCATAATGCTTTTCTACATGGGGATCTTGATGAGGAAGTATATATGCAACTTCCTCCAGGATTTTCGACTAATTATCCTGGTAAAGTGTGTCGACTCCATAAATCTTTGTATGGTCTTCGTCAAGATCCTCGTAATTGGTTTGCTAAGCTTGCAGGTGCTCTTAAGGCTTTTGGATTTGTACAGTCTTATGCTGATTACTCTCTGTTTACCCTACGACGAGGTGAGAACTCCATTAATGTACTTGTATATGTGGATGATTTAATTATTGCTGGGAATAATTCCGCTGCTATTACTGCTTTTAAAGCATATTTAAGCCGTTGCTTTCATATGAAAGATTTGGAAAATCTCAAATATTTTCTTGGTATTGAAATGTCTCGAGGAGCTGATGGTCTGTTTTTATCTCAACGGAAATACACCTTGGATATTCTGTCTGAGACTGGATTTCTTGGAGCCAGACCAGCTTCTTCACCCATTGATCAACATCATCGTCTAGCTCTAGATGATGGACCTCTCTATTCTAATCCATCTCAGTATCGTCGGCTTATTGGACGTTTGATTTATTTGACTATTACACGTCCTGAATTGTGTTACTCGGTGCATGTGTTAGCTCAATTTATGCAGTCTCCTCGGAGCTGCTCTTCGAGTTCTTCGTTATCTAATGGGCCATATGGGTCAAGGGATTCTTTTACATAAGGATAGTGCTTTCCAACTTAATGCTTATTGTGATTCTGATTGGGCCTCCTGCCCACTTAGTCGTCGTTCGCTTACTGGTTATTTTATATTTTGGGGAGGCTCACCTACATCTTGGAAGACAAAGAAGCAACGCACAGTATCTCGTTCTTCTGCTGAAGCCGAGTACCGTTCTATGGCTCATACTTGTAGTGAACTCACGTGGCTAAAGGAATTATTGAAATCTCTAGGTGTGTTTCACTCTCAGCCTATGCGTCTTTACTGTGACAGTCAATCCGCACTTCATATTACTGCTAATCCTGTTTTTCATGAACGCACAAAACATATTGAGATTGATTTTCATTATGTACGAGATCAAATTCAGTCTGGCGCTATTATTACTTCTCATGTTCGCACAAACGCGCAGCTTGCAGACATTTTCACCAAAGCTCTGGATCGTCCTCAGTTTGAGTTACTTCTTCGAAAGTTGGGCATTCGTGATCTTCATGCTCCAACTTGAGGGGGAGTAATAGGAGATATTGTGTATTTATGTAGATATTGTTTATATGGTTAGGAAATATAATAGTTACGAAAGATATTATTTTGAGTTAATGCTAGCCAAATCTGTTTTTGGTTATCTTCCTATTTAGTCTAAGGGAATACTGATTTTGTAACCAAGCTTTTCAATAATAAGAAATCTTCATCTTCTCTACCTTGTCGTTTCACACGTTCATGTTGTCACGTAGTTGTCAACCCGCCAATCACGTATTATTACAGAAGAGATCTTCACCTTTCAGTTGACGCAAATTATTGGATTTTAAAAATCTTTCTAAATGCCCAATTTCTGTGTGACTAACAAGTGGAAATGGTTCGGGTGTTTCTTCATAGTTAGTTTTCTGAAGGTTCAAGGGTTTGGATGGCTAATGGAAGTTCAGGTAATAATAGTGGGACTATGTCTGATATGATTCGTACTGCAGGATACACACTCTGGCACATGGAAGATGAGATGTGCTATCATATTTGACAACGCATTTTCAGTTAGATAATCTGGTTACAAGAATAAAGATGGATATTATAGATTGGAAAGAAAATAGAAGAAGATTGATGTCTAACAGAATTCTGACTAGTCTATCTGTGACTGAGATTCCATGGACTGTACCTCAGTCCGGATATTATAAAGTTAACTTTGATGCCTCTTTTTATAAGTTGAATAAACTGAGATTCCATGGACTGTACCTCAGTCCGGATATTATAAAGTTAACTTTGATGCCTCTTTTTATTAGTTCAATAAAATTATGGGAGCTGGACTAATAATAATTGATGATGCAGGTGGATTTCAAGGGGCAGGGAACATACCATCAGTAGCAGAAGATGAGGAGCAGGCGGACACATTAGCTGCATATGAAGCAATCAAGATGGCAAGGACGAAAGCGATTACAAATTTACAACTGGAGGGAGATTGTGTTGGTGTAGTCAATGATCTGAATGGAAAACAAGGCTCTATAAAGGTGGACAACTAATTCAATTATCAGACTGTCTTGAAATTTTAAACTATTTTAACAAGTGGTCTGTTTCTCTTGTTTCAAGAGAAACAAATAGTGTAGCCCATGAATTACCTAAATGCAAGTAGTATTGTCCAGTCTATTTTCTGGGATGGTAGTGCCCCAGTATGGTTAAGAGTCTCTCATTAGAGGAAAATTCTATAACAATTAATTGCTTTATTGAAAAAAAAAAAAAAAAAAAAAAAAAAACAAAAAACAAAAAAAAGGAGATGGGAGCATGTCTTGGTGGCTACCAGTCCACCCAAAATTGTACCCAAGTCTCCAATGCCAACCACCAGTAAACCCACTATAATATTAATAATTGTAACATACTAACATCTTAGCAAAAAAAACATCTTAAATTTAACAAAAGTGTATGATTACATAAACAAAATCATCAGAATTTCCACGGATCTACCAATCTCAACAAACTTCCAGTTGTAGCATCTAGAATGCTAATGGCTCCAAGAACTTCCAACTGATCTCTCATCCAGTTCTAACATTTTTTATTTATTTTTTATGGCACCAGAGAAGCTTATATAGAAAATATAGTTCTCTAGAAATGGGAACTTACAAGAATTTCAAGTCAAAAATAAGAAGTGCATCCTCAAAATCAACCAAAAGGACTACTTTAACTTGCGGTTGCAGTAAATCTGTAGGACATGGATTGGTCTCAATAAAATTTAACAAAAGACACGATGCTACAAAAACTGCAGTTTCAGCCTCTGGTGCTGCATTCTCAGCCGGCCTATCTAGCTTCACATCGACAACCTCAGAGTAGTCACCATGAACCTCCATCAACTTTCCAAGATCGAACTCAGGAGCCTTCAAGATCTTGACCTTCCTACTAACACATTCTACAATGGGTAAATGCATGATGTAGCTTTCTCAATCTCCTTTCCAATCATCGAAGCGGTGAATTTTCCCATCAACTCTTTAAGATACATGAAGAGGCCTGGTTTACCATGATTTCAACCATCTTGCAACGAATCTGTCGGATATGGCTAGATTGAGCATAACAGGTTCTCAAGACTTGTTTCTCTCGCCTCATTGTGAATCCCATGCAGAACACCCTCAAGGTGAAGTTATCTGTTGTCTTAACATCAACAAGGGCTTCAATAAATGTGTGACACTTTCCTGCAAGACATCTCAACTTGTCTCTGGTAAAATCCATTCCCCAGAAATTGGTAAGAACATTGTTTCCTTGAACATCCTCAACTCCAAGTCTGAAGTTCTTGTATGATTGATCCTTATTAAGATGAGCCAACGAAACCTCAAACACTCAGTGCCTGAGTCCTTCAGAAGCAATCTTAGTTCCCCGAGTTTTACTGACTTGGGTTTTCCCAACACTCCTAACAGAGAAGAGTGATGGTGCTTTGATATCATACCACCAATCCTTCTTTGCAAATGGATCAACAGTCTTCTTCTTTCCTCCCTTCTTTTCCTTTGCAATCCTCTAGTTCTTCCCGACCGCCATTTTCAAGTAAATTGAAGAAGCTTCTTCTTCTTCTGGTTCCTAGTTCTAGGGTTGATACTAGAGTGGCTAAGTTCTCTCGACTCCACCTAACACCGTCAATCCAGTTCTAATACAAACTACTTTCATCACTGCCCATATGATTCAGGGGTAACTGGGTTTCCTACTACGCCCCAGCTTCCCTCACACTAGATTCAAAGAGTTGGAAACTCCAGTTGGTATGTAAACTGCACAGGGTAGCAACAGAAGTTCAAAAGTCTGAAAATAACAAGTAGTTTCAAAGTTTATAGATACTGTGTCGTCATAGCGATACGTACACATGTTTGCTATTGGAAAACATAGTGCAGTAAGTGCGAGCACAAAGTGAAATATGCGAGACAGCCCCATCTTTGTGAATTTCAGTAAATTTTAGATCAAGGTACCAAGCGAAGAAGGAAAAAGCAGTAGCAGTAACTATTTGGATGACCAGTACCCCAATAGCAAACAGTAGCAAGTGCTTTGCTGCCCTAGTGTGTTTGATTTAGAGCAACAAAAAGTTTAATTCCTTCTCTGAGCAGAATGCATCACCAGTTAGCAGAAGCTGCTCTTTCCAAACATTGAAATAGAAATATTGCACTGTTTTAATTTACTAATTCTGCCAGATATTTATGATTATGTAATTCGCTTCCGGCACTGCTTATTAACATCTAATTGTGCTTCCTCTATACCTATGTGGTGTATGAAGTGCATGAACAAATAACTTACTGACACGGCCAGCGTGTCTTATTTCTAATCCTAGCTAATCGTATGCATGCGATTTGTGCACTTGCCCACCCAACATGAAGTATATAAAGTATAAAACTTCTGGTTGATTGGTTAAGACTGCAGAGTTTACTATTTGTAAAGTTCTATATATAGTACTCTGTAACGCATCATAAATGTCATTCACAAACCCACGAGTTTTCTTGTTAATACACTTGCTTCATTTGGATGTTCACATTATGCGTTAGCTCAAATTAGTGTTTAGACAGATTAAACGAAGCAACAAACGGAAACTAAAAGGCTAGATTCCTAGAATACATAGGCAGTCCCGTTAATGTTATGGTTGACATATTTCTACATTGCAAAAATGGCTACATAGCCTATATGGTTTCCCACATTGCAACAAAATATTTTCACATGACTCCCTTAGAGTTTAAGATCATTGCTCGAGATCTCTGAGATTCGTGTTTACAATTTTGTCACAAAAACCACAAAACCTTTTACAGTTAAGCATATCGAAATAATATTGAAAAGATGCAACTAATGGGCCTGGACATACCTAACTTCATTTCTAGCCTGCTGAAATCCGAATTGCCTCCATAGTTAATGCAATTCACTTTACAATTTCGCCACCCTGAAAAAACGGTAACCAACACAAGTTAGCCTCGTATTTGCAGCAGTAAGAGCAGTCGCAATTCAAAGACCAAAAAACCAAGTTCTATTCAGGTAATTAACCAAACAACGAGCAAGTGACTCTATCTGGTCATCACATAGTTGCTTCAAAATTCTCAAATATCCTATTTGAAGGCACCACTGGACTTGCCCTTACAATAGTTAAATTGCTGTCAATGCCACATTCCAAGTATGAAATGAACGATTAAAGACAAGCCTAACAATATTTCTTTCAAAACCTAGATTACAGTCTCTGACATGAACTAGTTAACAAATTAAGAACATAACAATATTTGTTTGAGTTGTAAGGCGGACAGGGAAAGAGAACTGATTCAACAGCAAAACTACGGAGGGAGATACAAATTCATACCTAAATAGCTTTCAGATATACAACACTTGCAACATTTAATCACTTATCCAAGTCTTCATTATAGGATAATTTACGAGTTTATTTTGATCGAAGTAGTTCTATCAAAGACCAAAAGATGTATCATCAAACAAAGAACATTTTTATAGATGAAGTAAATCTAAACTGAATATTTGTAAATTGTAATAGTAATTAAGCTCCAAATAAAGAAATTTTTCTCTAAACAATTGAAATGAAAGCTCTGAATTGATCACTCTATGTTCAGATAAAAGAGAAAGTTACAAGTACAACCTACCCGAATCAGATACGAATACACCCTGAAATATCTTTAACTAAAACCAATTGCATGGGTTGAGAAACTTAACCACATCTTTAATTTTCTGCGGATCTACAATTCAGCAGTTGTGGCATGTGGTGCACACTTCAGTCAAACGATGATTTTTGGACCCTTTCGCTAACGCCGTTGTGATGTTACTACCCTTATCAGACATTCAAAACAACTTGGATTTTAGGGGAAAAGTTAGTTTCAAAGATCTGTGACTCTCTTCTCTATGATGATCTCCAAGGTATAGGTTCCCACATATAACCAAAACTCGGATCATAATAACCCCCATCTGATTCTGAAAACTGCAAGCAGGACTCCAGTTACTACTGGTATTTCCTTCCGCCTCACTCACCTACACTGGTAGTTTCCTCCACTCTCACTCTCTGTATAAAATCTATACCAAAAAATAGGGTTGGGGTGATTTATAAAAACATTTCCGTGATCGACTAAATTACCCTTAAACTAACCCAACGGATATTTGGTTGCAGCTCAGTAAGCAGGCCCTATCATGCGTATCACGGGAGATTAAATCGCAGCAGTCGAAAAAATCCGCAAGAGTCTCCAATTGATGCATAAGAGCTACCACTATGGTGGAAGGCATCCCTTCCCTATCCCTCGTATATGGGGAAGGGATGGCACAAGGAAGCAAACCTTGCTATGGCGACTTGTTATCCCTTCCCTACACGGTAGGGCTACTCAGTAGCTGTATCAACAGTGCCAAACGGCTACTGAGTAGCCGTTTTGTAGGTTTTAGTCATCAGAAACCAGCTCGGGCTCCCCACTTCTTCTTCTTTTTTAACTTTTCATCCTCTCAAAACCCTTTCAAATCCCTATTACCCTGGTTCGATTTTTATATTGATTCATTGTGATTCTATGGCTTAAATTAAAAGGGTTTGATCGTTACTCCAAGGTGAATCAAATTCATTCTTCATTTTCGAATTTCATCCAAAAAATCATCTAAGGTGAGTGATTCTAATGTTACAGTTTAAAATTAATTTCATTTTGATTTCGAATTTGATTTTGATGAAATTGTAGATATTAGGTTGGTTAGGTATGTCGTATGCAATTCAATAATGTAATTAAAACATATATTTAGTGAAAAATCCATGATGTATTGTGTGTTTCGTGATTTATGTTGAATGAAATGTTTGAAAAATAGAATATTAATGTAGAAAATTGATTGACATGTATTTATGTATGGTATACACAAATTAATATTGTTTTTGTTGTTTGCAAAGGTGCATAATGAGTCTAATGCGTGCTTATGTGAGAGTTAAATATTGAATCTATTTGGATTCCTCTAGTGATGAAGAAGAGAAAGCTTTGCTAATGTTGTAGATGGGGAAAAACGATTTGCTGGTTTTTAAGGAATTGAGGAGACGACCGTACGGAGGAGACTCCTCGAACCGAGCGAAATGTTCAACCTCACACAGATGCACCGCTGCAAAGGGGGTGATTTAGATTCGAGAGATCAATCTGTAGTACTCTGGCCTAAATCAAGACAATGACAGTTCCAGAGTAAATTCGGTCACAAGAGAGGATGGGTTGATCTGTAGGAGGGAAGCTGAGAAATGTGTGGAATCAATGGTAATCAAAGATTGTGGGTGTGTGAATTCCGAATACGATAAGCTCTGAGTGATTGAAATTGCTCAATTGAGAGTAGCTGCTCAATTTATGAGTTGATGATCTCGTGTTGTCGATGAGACGTGAGATTGATGATACTGATGATTCAATCATGATTCAGAGACTTATTTATATTACTGGAATTTTAGACCCCATGACCCCATGAAGTGTGACAGTTGATGGAATCAAGAAGTGGGGAAGTGGAGATCGTGTTTGAAACCAGTTGCTCAACGTGTGGAGACTTGATCGATTTTCCACCCACTACCTCGTGAATTCCTTCAACTGATTGCACGACTTGCTCATATTCCATCGTGTGTTTGAACACACGTGCCGTAGACCGCCAGACCAAAACCCTAAGTGATATCCCCCAAAGTGACACGATTGACGTCTCGTGGTATGTTAGTCAATTGATGACTTCGTGGTTTGATGGGACGATGAGTCCATGTAGTTGCTGAGTTGAACATGATGTTCTGAAACTCACGAGTTGAACATGTCATGAGACAGAGGTATAGTTCTTACGATGAAGTGAGCAAGTATTGCTCATGTGATAAATTGTTGAATATTTGAACGTCTGAGCATGTGTTGCTTGGCAGCGTACCAAAAATATTAATTAGAATACTGGTCGTTGAACCGAGCATAATTAATAAAATTAATGACCATGAGGTCGTCGTAAAATTATTAAGGTTAGAATCTGGAATGATGATCCTTGGATTCAGAAACCCTAATTTGATCAATTGATGATCAATTCATGGTTCGTCAGAATTTCAACCATGGGACGAAGGAGGGAGCGACTACATGGGACCGTGGATCAACCATGTAGTGTCCACATGCTCACGTGAGCGAATACGAAGAACTCCTGAAGAGTTGACGATTTGTTGGTGAAAGAATGATTAAATGCTGGTTTAATCATTTATTCGAAAATGCTCGTCTGAGCCTTAGGTGAGAAAACCTAATTAATTATGACGAGGCGAGGGGCCGACCATGGAGTCATGAAACCGGCCCTGTGTTGTCCCGTGACCGCCTGACGATCACTTCATGAAAATCCAAAGTGTTTGGGAGAGTTTTGGACCTAATACGAGCAATTGTGCAAATTAGGTCAAAACTGTGAAAAATGATGGGACCGGCTTCCGTGAGCCAAAGAGTCAATCTTGGTCGGTCAAGATAGCGTGATCGTGTCCCCAAGGCGTGCGCGTCTCAGTCCTGAGAATTTTGATATTTTCTGGCGTGCAATTGAGCATCCATTCGAGAAAATATGTCAAAATTAGGAGTTTCGACGAAACTGGGGAAAACACCATGAGATGATGAAAATAATTATAAAATAAGGAATGAGGAGGTGTGGGACCGCCGTGGTCAAGGCATGGTCGGCCGGTCGTGACCATGGTCCCGTGGTGCCTTTTCCTTAATTTTATAATATTTTGATGATTTTATGAAAAATTCATGAATTTTGAGAAATTTGATGAATTTTGGGAGTTTCCATGAATTGAAGGAGTTTTCATGAGTTCAAGGAAGCAAAAAATATTAAAATAATAAAAAAAGGGCATGTGGGACCGTGGAAGGCATGGCCGGCCGGCTAGGCCCCGGTCCCACGAGTTTCCCTAATTTTATAATATTTTGATGATTTTATGAAAAATTCATGAATTTTGAGGAATTTGATGAATTTTGGGAGTTTCCATGAATTGAAGGAGTTTTCATGAGTTCAAGAAAGCAAAAAATATTAGAATAATAAAAACAAGGGCGTGTGGGACCGTGGAAGGCATGGCCGGCCGTCTAGGGCCCGGTCCCACGAGTTTCCTTATTTTTTAATATTTGTAAGTATTTTGATGATTTGAGGGAATTTTTCCTAATTTGAGAGAAATACCATGAAATCAAGGAATTTGATGAATTCAAGGAAAACTAATAATAATAAAATAATAAAACAAAGGGGCGTGTGGGACTGACTAGGGCATGACCGGCCGGCCAAGGCCCGGTCCCACAAGTTTTTCATAATTTATTTTATTTTATTATTATTTGATGATTTGTGCAAAAATACCATGAAATCAAAGAGTTTTTTCATGAAATTAGAGAAATAATAATAATAATAAAATAATAAGGAACGGTGGGGTGTGGGGCCGGTCGGGACCAAGGCGTGGCCGGTTGGACAATGGTCACGCCCCACGCTCCTTTCCTTAATTTTATATTATTTTTTATGGATTTATGGAAGTACCATGAAACCGAGGGGTTTCCTCGAGACGAAGGAAATTTGATAAAATGAGAGAATTTTCATCAAATCATGAAAAATAATAAAAATGCATTGAAAATATAAAACTGGTGTGGGATTGATCACGACACGGTCGGTTGGTCGTGTGTCCGTGCTCCTAGCACCCTGGTCAATATTTTTAATTATTTATTATTTTCTTCTCTATTTTGCATAGGTTCATCATTTCGTTGTATTTTTGAAATACTCGTTCGTGCGGTGAATGTTAGTGTATCGTCATTGGATACACATTCACCATTTGAATCGGGGCTTACTTAGAGGTAGCTCAGACGTCCGGTCGTTGATTATTTATTACTAATTGTGGAATTTAGTGGAAAATAATTCACAAAACTGAGTAATAATATGTTTATTATTAATTCATAGGATCAGCTGAGGATTCGACTACGAATTCATAATAATGAAGTGAGCATTACTATTCCATGGGATCGTAGATTCGACCATAGAATCGGAGAAATTAAGGTTTATCTATTACCATTTATGAGACCAGTTGTGGATTCGATCATGAAATCGGAGTAATGATATAATATAGTTATTTCTATTCTATGAGATCAAGTTGTGGATTCGATCATAGAATCAGAACAATTGTTATTATCATTCCATGGGACCAGTCGTGGATTCGACCATGGAATAGGAGTGATTGTAATTAGGAATAATTAACTTTGTGGCTCTATACTAGCAGAGCAAGCTGTCTAGGAGAATTAATTATCTGATACGATCTTGCCGTCAAGTCATATCCTTTATATAATCAGGGTAAACTTGTTGTTTGTTCCTGAAGACGTTATCGCTCTATACTAGCAAAGCAAGCTGTCCAGGAGCCGTCCATCTCGTGATGCTATATAGAAATAATCACTGAAAGTATTCAGTATTCATGAGATATGTCGTTGTCCAGTCGTGAGACTACATATCTGCATGTACTCTGAGATAAAGTACTCTCCGTTGAGAATTCGATGAGATACCTGTGTCTCGATACTCACGTCTGATTGATGAATCAGAGCTTCGTATAATTATGAGTTTACGAATTTAGCCTTTGTCGAAAATCCACCATCTACAAATGTATACACAACTATGTTTGGATGAACGATTGTGTGTTATTAGACAACCTGTACCAAGGGAAATACGGACACGTAGTGTAATAACGCGTGATCGAGTGTGGCATGATGCCAAAATGATGAATGATTATTTTACGCCTGGAACTGGTTATACCTCAATACAATTCAAACAACGTCTAGGCATGAGGGAAGACTTATTCGAGAAATTGTTAGAAAAATTGCTTGAGGTTGATCCAGAATGGCACCAACGTCCAGATGCAACCGGTAGTATGGGCCATTCTCCGTATATGAAATTAGTCGAAGAAACCCTTAGAAGATGCAAGCGAACAACCCAATCAATTGCTGCAATGGAAAAAGAGATAGCCAACAAGGGAGATCATGCTACTACGAAAGCAACAACATCGTCATCACCAACCAAATATATTAATCGTCTTGATGAAGTGTTAAGCAAACGAAAATCCATTCAAGAAACCAAAGATTCATCATCGGTCAGGGTAGAATACGAAGAAAAGCTCAAGGCACAGAAACGAGGTCAAGAACAAATGCAACTGAGGGCAAGGTTAAAGGATGTTGATGAAGAGACAGAATGGATTAGAAACGTTTACCTTCTCAAGGATGAATTTCCAGAAGATCCTAAAGATCATACTTTGGATTAATGTTGGTTGGGCTCCTTTCGTTAATCCGACGGGAAAACAACCATGCTTTGATGATGAACCATCCCACATTTGTTCATGGACACATCATGTTAGGAAATTATGCATTGCATACAATGTGTTTCTACATAGGTACAGAAGGGACAGGCCCGCTGCACAAGCTGCATATAAAGCCTGGAGAGGAGAACCGTTTTATCATATCGAAGCGGCATTGATCGTTGAAGAGCACATTAAGAAAAATAATAACATGTAATGTATTCAGACCTATCGTGCACCACGTTAAGAAACGAGGTTAGAGCGATACCCGTCTAATAAAGTGATAATGAAGTTATTAATTTTAATTGAATGATCTGTTGTAATTTGTTTTCTACGTTGTTAATGAAATATTAGTTTAATGAAGTGATAATGAAGTTATTTCTTTGAAGAATATATAAAAATCGTTTTGTTACAACACATTCAACAAAAAATTTAATTCAAAGAATAATTTAAATTAATTTAGACAACATTTTTAAGATAACAACAATACTAACTACAAATTTAGGACAACACTTTTAATTTAAACCTAGATTAGAAATTGAAAAACTAAACTCAATAAAAGATAAAACAACTAGAGATGGATTACATTGTCATCTTATGAACCTTCAACGTTGATTATATTCATCCCCTTCAAGATCTCCTTTTTCTTGTGTCGATAATATCTTTTTTCGTTGGGAGTTAACCGACTAAGTTCCACAGACATTATTGCATTATCTTGATCTAAATGCGTTTGTTGTTGATGCATTTGATTAGTCTGTTGATGAAGCTGTTGCAAATTGAGTTGTTCTTCCATTTGATAACTCGGTTGTTGAGTGTACTCCTAAATTGTTTGCTATTGAGATTCTTGTTCCACTTTCATTTTTTCCTTCCTTGATCGTGTTTCCTTAAGATACTTCAAAATACTAGCACTTTGTTGATAGATCCTATCTTCTTCCATCTTAACCGAAGATGTTCCCTCATCACCTTCTCTAAATATACCTTGCTCACGATCCTTCTTCTGTCTGGCTAGCATTTTGGCTTTTTTGGCTCCTATAGGACGTGCATTCTCCTTGTATATCCAACGAATCTCTCCATTAGGAAGAACTTCAGTACCATCTTCGTGTGATACAAAGTTACGATGGTTATTAAAAAACTCACTGTTTTGGCTTACAGTGAGTTCATAACTATATCCGGGGTTTCTTTTCTCTAAACAATTCATAACATGCATCATACTTGAATGGTTGTCCTGTTTGTTCCTGAAATTGCTTCCGACCATCTTTTGTCTGAAAATTTATGTAACAAACATTAATTTTATTACTATTATCACCAACTATATGGAAAAACTTAATAAATAATAGAACTTACCAAATCTTCGTGGCTCGCACCGCTTTTGGTTTGCCGATATATAACATTAAGAATGGACACGAATTCTTTAAGATCTTTTTTTATATACTTCATCTTGGTTTTTAAGGCTGACCAATCTCTTTCATATGGATTATCGTTGCGTTGGACACAAATTTGGTGAATACGTATCCAAAACATAGAGGTTTTTTGTCCCGAACCCACAATTTCATCCATACTCACATAAATAAATGTAGTAGTAAGATCAATCTCTTCATGTTGAACAAAATTTAACCATTTTGAATGAAACTAAGATATAAAAACTTGAGTACTAGATGATAAATATAAAAATCAAAGAGGTGTAGTATGAAGAAGAGAAAGAAGAAATCAATTGATGTAAGAAGAGAAAATAAGAAAACAATTGATCTGGTGTGGTTTGAGTAGAGAATTAGAGTGCTATTTATAGACGATTTTCAAAAAATGACCGTTGGAATCCGACGGTGGAGAAGATATAGTCGTTATTAATGATGGATGGTTAGGATAGGGTGTGAGAGAGGTGTAAACGAAAAAAGGTCAAATAAATATTTTTTCTGAAACGGCTACTGAGTTGCCGTGTAAAAAGCTACGGCTACTGAATATCTGCAAAGCGTAAAAAAATACGGCTACTCAGTAGCCGTGTGGTTTCCCTTCCCTATAGGCGGGATCAGATGTAATCCTCCATGTAGGGAAAGGGATGAATATCCCTATATGAGTAGGGATTTCGGAGACCATAGCACATGGTTTTTTGGCATTTTGAGGGATAATGAGGGATGGGGAGGGGATGACCCCCTCCATAGTGCTAGCTTTAATTGGATGACATTTAAGGATAAGTTTGACCTCTGGAAGACATCTATGATATCACAATGGCTTATCCAAGTCCAAGTGATGATCTGTTTTGGCTCAACAACGAGAAAGTACAAATATGGAACCCTAAGGATAACTTTGACTACTTAGGAAAATCAATACCGGTAGAATCGTATCTTAATCAACCAGGTTTCCGTGAAACTTTCAATGATATTTTTAGAACCTATATTGAAGACGAAAATACTTCTCTTCCAGATGCTTCTCCTATGGTTCATCAATCTTATGAAGTCTTAGGGCCGGTTACTTATGAGGAGGAGATGCCCTTAGCATCTTCTACGGTCCTTGGAAAAAGAACTTTTCCTTTCAAATTGCGTGAGAACTACATTCCGTTGGCGAGCTCTGGCTCTCATTCATTTCGTTCAGCTAACTCGGAAACTTATAGAGTTATTGAGTCAGCTAGGCCCGATGTCTCATGCCTTCTTCAAGACATCCCTAACTTGGCCCGACCCTAATTAGAGATTAATGTTCCTTCTGTTGGTAGAAGACTTTCATTTTCTTCATACGAAAATGCGGTTGACTCTTTCGACTCTGCTTCACCTGTTGTTACTGTATCTCTCATTATTGTTGTTGCATCATCTTCTTTGCATCCCCCTCATCAAAGCATTGCATTATCATTTTCTACTCCTATTTCACAACCAAAATCGGCATTTAAAATCATTGTTTATGATTTTCTATCATCTTCTTCTTCGGAAGTTATTTTCTCTTTTCCTGCTGAGGATGGTAGGATCCTAAGTATCGATCAATATGTGTCCAATCTGCCCGAGAATCTCGCTAGAAACAACGCCTATCTTCCAATTAAATTTCCATCTCTTGCCCCTTTGAAACGATAGGAGGAGACACATGTATTTCCCCAAATTTGATTTCTAATTCTATTGACCTATCTTTACTTACAATTTGTTACATCTTGAATCCCTACTTTTCAATCCATCATCTTTGCTTGATTATATTTCATTTAAATCCCCTTCCTTTTAATTTCTTAGGAATTAATTAGATTACTAGTTTGACTTAATTCCTAAATATGTGCAATTGCTTAGTTTAGTTTGCTTTATTTTTTTCTTTTGTTTTTCTGTTGCTGCTTTTTGTGCATCTTGAACTAATTTCACCTTACTTATAAACTTAGAACCAATCTATTCCTTCTTAAAGCCATGAAATTGTTAGCTTGGAATGTACAGGGTTGTAGTAATCCATTCACACAAAATCATTTGCAGTACCTTATATCTCAAGAGAAACCTGAAATTCTTTTTCTCTCTGAAACTAAGTCTCAAGGACCTCTAGTTAAGAATCTTCTTTCTTCATTTCCCAATTACCATATAGTGGATCATATAGGTTTAGCAAGAGGATTGGCCATTGCTTGGGTAGATGGCTTTCACTTTGGCATTGTTCAATGGAATATTAATATGATAAACATTATAGTCCAAAAAAAAACTTTGATTCTAGTAAATGGGTCATTACCTGCTTCTATGGAAGTCCTTACCCTAATAATAGGAATGTAGCTTGGGACTTCTTAGAGGATATATGTCACCAAGTTAATATTAGGAACATTCCTTGGTTAGTAATAGGGGATTACAACATGATCTTTGATCAATCTGAAAAATTAGGAGGTCTGACATTCAACAAAAGAGATTGTTCACCTATTCATAAGGACGAGGATTTGACTAGAGATACCCCCGTTTTAGACGATGTAGTATTTCCTTTTGATTACGAAGCTAATAATGGTTTAGAGAAACGAGTTTCTTCTGAGAATATTGTTTTAGAGTCTAGCGATTTAGAAACATTAGTCTTAGACAAAGAAAATGAACTCGTAGAGATGAGTGAGGATGAACCTGACTTATAAGAATCCTTAGAAGAATCAATTAACCATTTTCAGGAATCTGGTGACCTTGAAATTAGGGAAGTTGTGACCAGTCTTTCTAGAGACACTGAAAACTCTAAGTTTGGGGGTGATTATCATTCTCCATATGCTTTAACTCTTAGAAAGGTCCCTCACTTGGGACTTGGCATATGTGCCTCAACCATTTTACAAGATTATCTTCATACACGTTTTCCTGAACCTAGTGATGTCCATAAGGAAGTTTAGTTGTTAGAAACCCATCCTCTGGTTGATGTGGTTTTCCCATGCTATGATACCCAAATTGACTTTGTTTTCCCACCAATTATTTTTCTTCCAAATGTGGGAACGTATGAGTTTCAAATGTGTCAGCTATTAAGTTTTGAGACTAAACCTAAGTACTTTAGGATATTAGAATCGACACATTTGTTTAAAAATTACCACCACTTCAATTATGGTCATCTAAGTAAGTCAAAATTGATTGACTTTAAGGATCCACGGTTATTTAGGTTATTATTATGTTCTTCTAAGTTTTTACTTGAGTTTTTCCAGACTCTAATACCTGAATCGGAACTTAGCTACGAGGAAATCCAACCCATGAAATTATTTTATTTGGACCTAGTTATAGATCCGGAACCTGAACCACAACTAGATGTAGTTGTCTTAAACATGAAACTAGACAAGGGTGTGCTTTATTTGTTTATTTTCTTGGCAGGTTGCAAATTTCTTTTATTTGTGGTAGCTTTATTTGGTTTTGATGACCCATTGATATTTCGGCTATTACTTTATGATTTTATAAGGTGACTAATCCTTTCTTAGTCTGGCTGAAGACGTTAAACTTAGCACTTCTTGGGAGGTAACCCAATATTCAGGCGACACGGTAATATCTTTTCCTTATCTCTTTTGCTTCAAATGGTAACAGTTTCTCCTTGTTCATGCTTTTAATTTTATCTTTAGAACATTGAGGACAATGTTAGATTTAAGTTTAGGAGTATGGGAGAAACTTTTTAATTGCAATAAATAAACTCTAGAGCCTAGAAATTTGTGCTTATTAAGGATGGCACTAACCAATCTAAGTGGATGGAAGCATCTTGGTTGTAGGAGTTGAGGGACCAATCTGATTAGATGGAAACATCTAAAGAGTCTTTTCATAAAAGCACAGAGCTCAGGTGTTAGGAAAAAACATGGTAGTTTCTCCATATCTCGTTGAATCCTTTTCACTTCTGTTTTTATTTTGTTTTCTTTTTTATATGTTTCTCTAAGTAATTAGGTGTGGCTCACGAATCAAGTTGTTACCCCTGCTAGGGTGAAATAGAGTGATTGAGATACCGAAAAAAATTGAAAAAAAAATGAGAAAAATGAAAAAAAAAATTTGAGACCAGACCACCAGACCAACCGAAATAAATTCAATAAAGTCGACCACTGGTACCCTTGTATACACCAGTTGTGTTGACCTAGAATTAGGATTATCGACCACTGGTTCCCTTGTATATGTCAGTTGTGTTGATATTAGTCAGACTAGTATCTCAGTTCATTAGGATAGGTTCATTTTGGCAATGGCCTTCAGACAGATATGAGAAACACCATTCACCTAGTCAACATCAAAACCATCTACATTTTTCTCTATATCCATCTCTTAATCTATCCACGTGATTTGTTGACTCCGGATATTGATGTCCATAGTGCGACTATCTGAGTAGAGCTCTGTCACTTATATATGAATTTTAGTATGCTTGAGTGCAAACTCGTGTACAACAATTGGAATTTCGCATCAGGGTACTTCCTTTTGTAGTCAATAAGTATGTCAACCAAGAAGATTCTTTAGTGCCTTCCAAGGTTCAGCGTAGATAGTTAGGGTCTGGAGTATAAAGGTTTTGTGGGTATATCTCTTGTAAACCCTCCCGAGATTATAACTCGGCCACTAGGGCCACCTAGGGGTTTAAAGGCTTATTGCATAAGCTAAATGCAATCGACGATGCCTGCGACAGTGAGTTAGGGTTTTATTTTCTAGATTTGATTTTCTCGAGGACGAGCAAATAATAAGTTTGGGGGTATTTGATAGACGCATTTATGTGTCTATTTTGATCTCATTTATCTATTTTGTTAGTGCTCATTTTGTACTTATTTTGGCTTTTTATGTCTTTATAGGTGTTTTTGGAGAAATAAGCTTTTGCGGCGAAATTGGTTCAAAAGGTGGTTTTTGTGCTCGTGGGAGAAACTTACTATTAGGACCCCCAGTTTGGATAATGGGTACCTCAATCACTTAGGGGCACCCAGTGGATAAGGGGCATTCTCTTTACTATTTACACCCCGTGGTTATTGGCACCCCAGCAGAGGTTAGGGGCACCCCTTTCTTCGCGGTTTAAAAGAGGAATTCTGGCGGGAAACAAAGTTATCGTCTGTGTAATATACTGGAATCGATTTGGACGAATTTTCCTTGGATTTTTGTATCGTATTTGGGATGCTTGGGCCTGTTAACCTAAAACAGGATTGGTATGAGTTCCAGTTCGAAAAAAAGAAGGGAGTTATGGTCATGTACAATAAGATAGGGAACCGGGATAGTTTCTCGGAAGTTTGTTATATATTTGGAAGATTTGGGAGAGATATGTTCGAATATTTTCATCAGAATGAATTGGTATTGGTGGTTTGTTTCGACTTAACAGGGATGACGATGGATTTAGTTCGATTAGAAAGGGAAGTTTAACGAAACAGGGAATTAGAATAATACTCGGGAAAGTTCGGAGTTTTGTATGGAAGTTTCGTGGGATTTTTGGAGAGATTATCTTCCCTAAGGTTTGTCTCTACCATATACAGAGTAAGCTTGGTTCAAAATCTAAGAGAATACGCGTAAAAAAGGAGGTGAAAAAGGAATTTCCAGGACTTGGAAGAGAAGAAAAGGCAAAGAGATTCTCGGGATTTTATGTCCCTGTTGTGTATATAGAGAAGGTTTGAGTCCCAGAGAGGTCGACTCGGGAGTTGGGGGTACACTGTAGAGCTAAGAATCAAGCTGCAGGAGAAGTTGCAGCAGCAGCAGGAAGAAGACGAAGTTGAAGAACATAAGACTGTAAAACATAGTCGTGTTGTAGGGTCTTAACTTCAGAATCCTGTAACAGTCCATTAGTAACTACTATTTTCACTTTGCAAAAATTTTTGTAACAGTTGACTATGTAACAATTATATATGTTACATATTCGCTATAATACTATTTTTATTAAATAAAACACCTATTCATCCATGAGTTATTGTTTTGAGCGTGTTTTCACCATGAAGAGCTAAACCCCAATAATGGGACAACGGAGGAAGTCATTCTTCACGCGTTTGGTAATTCTATTATTTCTTTTATGACTTACTGCATTGATTTTTAATCGATTTATGATTTTTATTGAGTGATTGTTATTTCAATTGATGGGTCATGCTTGCTTAAATGTTTTGATGTTTCATGCTCTAGATTTACAATCAGTACTTTCAAAATCTACTTTCGGCAATGAATTAGAGTCAATAAATTATTATTATTTGAGATATAAACGTCTAGAATTATTAGTTGAACCACATGAATGTGAAAATTGGTGGAATCCTGAGTCCTAGTACCTCTCGATATCGTGACAATATTTTGTATATATTTTCTAGTATTAAGTCTAAAATCAATCTCTACAAGTCTTTGAACGAACTTTTACTTATCACTCGACAAACTACATCAGTCCAGACCAACAAAAATCATCCCTTGAATCTCGTCAAAACTGCCGAGAAATCCAACTCCAAATTCACTTCGTTGCTGCCATTATTTCCCGCCAGTTTCTATATTTGAACGTTGAGGAAAAGGGGCACCCCCTATCCAGAGTATAGGTGCCGATATCAGATGCCTTGGGGGTGCCCTGGAGGTGCCCCTTATCCAAATTGTGGGTGCCAATATCACATCCTCCATGTGATTTAGACAACTTTTCGAGCCGATTTTTCCAAAAATGTTTATTGGCCAAAAATACCTACACACACATAAAACACCATAATAAGTACAAAAATGAGCACTATCAATGAATAGAATCGAGACAAATCGGACACAAAAATGCGTCCATCAAATACCCCCAAACTTATTATTTGCTAGTCCTCGAGCAAACCTAAAATAAAAAATAAAATCCTAACTCACTGTCGCAGGCATCGTCGGTTGCACTTAGCATGTGCAACAAGCCTTTAAACCCCTAGGTGGCCCTATTAGCCGAGTTATAGTCTCGGGAGGGTTTAGCAGAGGTGTACCCACAAAACCTTTATACTCTAGACCCTAGCTATCTACAAAGAACCTTGGAAGGCACTAAAGAATCTCCTTGGTTGGCATACTTATTGACTACATGAGGAAGTACCATGATGCAAAATTCCAATTGATGGACACGAGTTTACACTCAAGCATACTAAAATTCATATATAAGTGACAGAGCTCTACTCAGATAGTCGCACTATGAACATCAATATCCGGAGTCAAACTAATCACATGGATATATCAAGAAGATGGATATAGAGAAAAACATAGATAGTTTCGATGTTGACTAAGGTGACCGGTGTTTCCCATATCTGTCTGAAGGACACTGCCAAAATGAACATATCCTAATGGAGTGAGATATCGGTCTGACTAATATCAACCCAACTGGCATATACAAGGGAACCCGTGGTCGATAATCCTAACTCCAGATCAACTCAGCTGGCATATACAAGGGAACCAGTGGTCGATTTTATTGAATTTATTCCGGTTGGTCTAATGGTCTAGTCTCTTTTTTTTTATAATACTTTTTTTTTCTTTCTTTTTCTTTTTCACTTTTTGTTTTTGTATCTCAATCACTCTATTTCACCCTAGCAGTAGTAACAACTTGAATCGTGAGCCCCACCTAATCACTTAGAGAAACATATTTTAAAAAGAAAACAAAATAAAACAGAAGTGAAAAGGAATCAACGAGATATAGCGAAACTACCATGTTATTTTTAACACCTGAGCTATGTGCTTTTATGAATAGACTCTTTAGATGTTTCCATCTAATCAGATTGGTTCCTCAACTCCTACAACCAAAATGCTTCCATCCACTTAGATTGGTTAGTGACATCCTTAATAAGCATAAATTTCTAGGCTCCGGAGTTTATTTATTGCAACAAAAAGGTAACAAAAAGTTTCTACCCCACCCCAAACTTAAATATTACATTGTCCTCAATGATTCTAATTAAAGAACAGTTCCAAAAGTATAAATAACATGAGGAATCAGTAAAGAGAGAAGTCGGAAAGATAGTACCTGGGTGAAGTGTAACCAAAAACCTACAAAAATAATATACAACATACAAAACCTCCTCAATGGTCAATCAAGGTAAATAGGGTCCTCCAGAGGGACCTCCTCAATATCACCTGTAGGAAAAGGCTCTAAAAATGGCTTCAATATCTAACCGTTAACCTTTGAAGAACTATTACCATCTGGTGTCTCAATCTCAACAGTGCCATGAGGAAAATCAGTACGGACCACAAAAGGACCGGTCCACCGAGTGCGCAATTTTCCGGGAAATAGATGCAAACGAGTGTCATACAGAAGAACTTTTTGACCTGGAGAAAATGACTTTCGTAAAATATTTCTATCATGCACAAGTTTCATTTTGTTCTTATACTCCTTAGCACTATCGTATGCATCTCTACGAATCTCCTCCAACTCATCAAGTTGGAGCTTTCTGTGAGCTCCTGCCTTGTCAAGTGAAAAGTTTAATTGCTTAATAGCCCAATAGGCTCTATGCTCTAACTCAACAGGCAGATGACATGCCTTTCCAAATACTAAACGATAAGGCCGTGACATTCCAATGGGTGTCTTAAACGCAGTACGGTAAGCCCATAAAGCATCAGTAAGCCTCGACGACCAGTCTTTCCTATTGGGATTAACTGTTTTCTCTAAAATACGCTTAATTTCCCTATTGGAGACCTATACCTGACCACTAGTCTGTGGGTGGTATGGGGTAGCTACTTTGTGGGTAATACCATATTGTTTCATTAAAAGAGCAAACGGCTTATTACAAAAGTGTGACCCACCACCATTGATTATAGCTCGCGGCGTACCAAAACGTGTAAGTATATTCTCTTTCAAAAACTGGACTACGACCCTATGGTCATTTGTTTTACACGGAACCGCCTCAACCTACTTAGATACATAGTCTACAGCGACAAGTATTTAAAGATAACCCAAAGAATTAGGAAATGGACTCATAAAATCAATGCCCCACACATCAAAGACCTCAATCACTAAAGTAGGGTTCAAAGGCATCATATTTCTACGGTAAATGGTTCCTAACCTCTGGCAACGCTCACAAGAAACACAATGACTATGGGAGTCTTTAAACAACGAAGGCCATTAAAATCCACACTGCAATATCTTAGCAGCAGTCTTCTTAGCACCAAAATGACCCCCACATGCATGTTCATGACAAAAGGAGATTATACTCGACTGGTCACTCTCAGGTATACATCTCCTAATAATATGGTCTGAACAATACTTCAACAGATAAGGATCATCCCAAAAGAAATGCTTAACCTCGGCTAAAAACCTAGAACGATCTTGCTTACCCCTATGTTGAGGCATTCGACCAGTAACAAGATAATTTACTATATTTGCATACCAAGGTGATTAGGAAACATAGAACAATTGTTCATCAGGAAAACTATCCCTTATAGGAAGGGCATCATTAGGGGAACTAACAACTAGCCTAGACAAGTGGTCTGCTACTACATTTTATGCACCCTTTTTGTCTCTAATGTATGGACAAAATTCTTGTAACAAAAGGATCCATCTAATCAATCTAGGTTTCATATCCTTCTTAGACAAAAGGTATTTCAAAGCAGCATGATCAGTATAGATTACGATCTTAGAACCTAATGAGAAATTTTTTGATGGGGGCGTTTTTTGAAGGGGGCATGGGGGACAAATGATGTGTTGACACATGTCTTTGTTATTAACGAATTCTGTTTACAAAAATACCAACATCAATTAAGAAAAAACAATTTCTCTACAAAAATAAACTTCTTTTATATTTTTGGAAACAGAATTCGTTAATAACAAAGACATGTGTAAACACATCATTTGTCCCCCATGCCCCCTTCAAAAAACGCCCCCATCAAAATTTTTCTTGAACCTAATAGGTAGGATCTAAACTTATCCAAGGAAAACACGATGACTAACAGTTCCTTCTCGGTAGTTGTACAGTTCATTTGGGCATCATTCAGAGTTTTTCTAGCATAGTTAATCACATGAAGTAATTTTTTTTCTCGATGACCTAGCACAATCCCTATAGCATAATCTGAAGCATCACACATAATTTCAAAGGGTAGGTTCTAGTTAGGTGCCTGGACTATGGGGGTGGTAGTGAGTAGATTCTTAAGCTTCTCAAAAGCCTCTAAACAAGCATCATCAAAGACAAACTTAACATCTTTTATAAGCAAATTGCAAAGAGGTCTAGAAATCAAGCTAAAATCCTTAATGAATCGATGGTAAAAACCTGCATGCCGTAGGAATGACCTAATATCTTTTACGGTTTTTGGGACCTGTAAAGTCTTAATAAGGTCAACTTTGGATTTGTCTACCTCTATACCCTTTGACGATACAATATTCCCTAACACAATTCCTGATTTAACCATGAAATGGCATTTTCCCCAATTAAGCACTAAACTCTTTTCCTTACACCTAGTCAACACTAGTGTCAAATGATGTAAGCACTCATCAAAATATGAACCAAACACTGAAAAATCATCCATAAAGACCTCTAAACACCGTTATACCATATCAGAAAATATGCTCATCATACAACGCTGAAAAGTCGCAGGGGCATTACAAAGCCCAAAAGGCATGCGTCTATACACAAAGGTACCGAGGGGACAGGTAAAAGTGGTTTTCTCTTGGTATTCTGGGACAATAACTATCTGATTATAACCGGAGTAGCCATCTAAGAAGCAATAATGACTATGTCCAGCTAATCGCTCTAGCATTTGGTCGATAAAATTAATGGGAAAGTGATCCTTCCTTGTGACCTTGTTCAATTTCCTATAGTCAATACAGACACGCCATCCCGTGGTCACTCGGGTTGGGATTAACTCATGATTATCATTCTAGACTACAGTGATACCTGATTTCTTGGGGACAACCTGAACGAGGCTGACCGACTTACTGTATGAAATTGGGTAGATAATACCCGCATCTAAAAACTTAAGCACCTCTTTTCGAACTACCTCTTTCATGTTAGGGTTCAGTCGACGTTGCATATCCCTAGAAGGTTTGGAGTATTCCTCTAAATGAATCTGATGCATACACACAGTAGGACGTATACCCTTAATGTCTGTTATAGTCCACCCTAAAGCTTCCTTGTTATCTTGAAGTACATTTACTAGCCTACTTTCCTGATCACTATCCAAATCGGAAGCTACAATCACAGGTAAAGTCTCAGATGAGCCTAAAAACATACTTTAGAGTGGCGGGTAGTGGTTTAAGGTCCAACTTAGGAGGCTCTTCTAAATAAGGAATTAAGGTAGTCTCAGAAGCTGGTAATTGTTCGAACCTAGCTTTCCATCTATCAGTGTCTAACACAGAATAGAGCATTCACTACTTCAATAGTGCTATCGTCGTCAAAATCTAAACCAAAATGGGATTGACAACTTTCTAATGGGTCTTCAGAAAAAATGTTTGGTAATGACTCCTGAACTAAGGCTTCTATCATGTTCACCTCTTCAACACATGTGTCATCTAGCTCATAAGGTAGCTTATTGAAATTAAAAATGTTCATCTCCATAATCATATTACCAAAATATAAATTCATCACACCATTTCGACAGTTAATTATTGCATTAGACGTAGCTAAAAATGGACGACCTAAAATCACAGGCATCTGGTTCTCTGGGTCAGGGATAGGTTGGATATCTAGCACAACAAAGTCAACTAGATAAATAAACTTCTCGACCTCAATGAGAACATCCTCTATAACACCTCGAGGAATTTTAACAGGCCTATCAGCTAACTGCAGTGTCTGGGTAGGTTTCATTTCACCAAGTCCTAGCTGTAAGTACACATGGTACGGCAGTAAGTTCACACTGGCTCCTAAGTCAAGTAAAGCTTTTTCCACCCGGTATTTACCTATTGTGCAAGAAATGGTAGGGGAACCTGGGTCTTTGTACTTTGGAATTGTTGTGTTTTGAATGATTTAACTTACGTGACTAGCTAAAAAGGTTTTCTTATGGACGTTAAGTTTTCGCTTTCGCGTACACATATCCTTAAGGAACTTGGCATAAGAAGGAATTTGCCTAATTGCATCTGATAAAGGAAGGTTTATGGTAACTTGCTTAAAAACCTCCAATATGTCATTAAAGTTCGATTCCTTATTTGTTGGTACTAATAGTTGGGGAAATGGGGCTCTAGGCACAGAATCAGACCTCTCAGGAACCGAATTGGCATCATCAGAAATTTTATCAGTCCCCTCAGCTAGTGGTGGTCCTGAGGGGTGAGATCCTGAGTGGTGAACTACAGTATGTTCACTATCGGGCATGGTTACCCGATTGTCTACTACTCTACCACTCCTAAGGGTTCTAATAGCATTCAACTGATTTGATGGTTTTGCACCTACTTCATGAACTCCTCTAGGATTGGGATTAGTCTGACTAGGGAACCTTCCGTTATCTCTCTCACTTAAGGTCTTAGCTATTTGGACGACTTGAAGTTATAACTTAGCAAGAGTCTGAGCATTAGTTTGAAAGTTCTGCTTGGTTTCCTGTTGAAAACTAACTTGGCTCTTTACTAACATGTCATGGCTCTGTGCTAACATATCCCGGCTCTTTCTTAATATACTAAGAGATTCCTCTAAGCTAGTCATTATATTCTCTGAAGAGTTCTGAAACTGACCTGAAGAGTTCTTATTTGAACCAAAACCTGGGGGAGCATTAGCATTAATAAACTGACTTTGACTCTGGCCCTTAGGCCATGAAAGGTTTGAATGGTTTTTCCAACCAAGATTATAGGTTTCTGAATATGGGTCAAATTTCTGACGGTTTTCGAATCTAGTATTATTATACAGAGCATTGGCTTGCTCTTCATTATTATGGCCTTCCCAAAAAGGCTCCGCTCTACCACTAGTCTGACCTACTTCTAAAGCTTCTAACCTTTTTGCTATAGCAGCAATTTTGGCATCTGATTCAAAGCCTCCTTCTACCCTATTAATGTTTCCTCTTCCTAGAAGAATTGTTTTCTGGGGTATCCTATTATTTTCCCATTGTTGGGTATTTTCAGCGATTTCGCTCAAAAATGTCATCGCATCATCAACTGTTTGGTTTTCAAACCCACCTGTACACATAGATTCTACTGTGGTTGTAGTGGGATAATCTAAACCCTCATAAAGGATCTGAACTAACCTAACCTTTTCTAAACCATCATGAGGACATTGGGCTAATAGATCATTGAACCTTTCCAAGTACCTATACAAAGATTCTCCCTCCTGTTGAGAAAATGTCCTGATTTGCGTCCTAATAGACGATGTTTTGTGCCTAGGGAAAAACTTGTTCAAAAAGGAAGATGTAAGTTGTTCATATGTTTCAATTAACCCGGAAGCCAAACTATATAGACACGATTTAGCTTTATCTTTTAGGGAAAAAGGGAATAACCTAAGTTTGAAAGCATCATCATCAAGGTTTCTAATCTTTAGGGTACTACAAATTTCCTCAAAGTCCCTAACATGGAAATAAGAGTTTTAATTTTCTTTCCCTAAAAAGATTGGGAGCATCTGTAAAGTCCCAGGTTAAAGTTCATAATTTTCTTCTGTTTCAGATAACCTGATACATGAGGGACGAGTAGTCCTAGTCGGATTCAACAAAGCTTTCAAAGTTGCCATTTCTGGCTCTATCGGAGTAATAGGGATTATCTCCTCAGTAAAAGACGGACGATCAAAACTGGATTTTTCAAAAATTGGACTTTCTAAATTAAGGTAATCGAAATTCTTAGAACTAACAAATCGACCTAGAGGGTCTCTTCTACGTTCAGGCCTACAAAAGAATTTCTTAAATTGGAAGGGTAAGCAATCACAAATCAAGGTCGACTCAACCAAATCAAACCTATTGATTTATAGCAAACTAAAAGCATGATGGATCCACTTAGATTTTTTCTAGACCAACTTCTACTCTTCCAAGAGGCAACTAGGTACAATTATCGCAAACCTCGTAGGACGATCCGAATAAAGTAAGTCGAAGAGAAGTAGGAGAAGCTCTGGGGAGATTTGATACCCCCGCCTCTTTGTCAACGCTTCCCTGGGTTACAAGGCGGCTCTAATCGACTTCCAGTAATCTTCCTGAACTTTGGGTTAGGCTAACAAGATACCCAATACGATCTTTTGAACGACTTTCGTATAAGCTCGTTACCATATTAGTCTCGTTCTAGTCAAAATTTTAAGGCTTAGGATCGCGTAGGTTACGTGTTCCTAAGGCGGGCAAGAAGAGAACGGTGATGAAATCCGAATCCTTATCTTATATGGCCAGGCCTTTCCCTTGACTAGAAAAATAAATGTCCGTATTCAGTCCTCAACATATATGCATACGAAGGAGTCCAGTAACTCGCTGACAGGGGATTCGCGAGTGTTTAGAATCTTACCTCCCGTTCCAGACGGAGGATGAAGCGGTTGTAGTCGACTCGGGCCACTGACTCCTATGTCAGTGTACGAACCCAAGGTGCAGAAACAATATTGTAATCGTCCTCCTTCTCTGCAAACAGTTTATATTTAAGGAACCCTTCCGTAGGTTTAAATATATATATATATATATATATATATATATATATATATATATATAATGTCCAAAGTCCAAAGTGTCCAAAAAGAAAAGAAAAATTACAAAAATAATCAAACCTAATACAGTTTTTTTTTATAAAAAAATAAACAAAACCCTAAAAAATAAAAAGAAACTAAAATAAAATTGTCTTCTTTTCCGTTCTTTTCGCTTTAATCTTTAGCTCCAAGTCTTTACGAAATCACCAAGCTTTTTGCTCAATTTTCTTTATGATCCAGAACCTGTAGACAAAAGATAAATACCCAAAAACATAAAATAAAACAAAAATAATAAAAATGTAAAAACTAAAATGAAAAATAAATCTAAAACCCTAAAAACAAGTCCGCGTCGGCGGCGCCAAAAATTGATGTGGTTATAGATAGTGGTAAAAAGAGTTTCGATTCTCGAACTTGTGAAGGATACCTTAGACTTAAATTCTAAAACTAAAATAGATAACTCACTAAAAATTATAGCAAACCCGACAAAGATGATATCAATATTAAAAGAACATTGAGGCTAAGTGTTAGAGCATTGCTCGGTCGAACTCGCATGCGCTGATATCTCAAGCATGTTTGTCAATATTAGGGATAAAAATTATATGTCTTGATTTCTAGTTTACTTATGACTAAGTCACGGTCTAGGATAGTTAGGTATAGTTGAGCTCCAGACTCCATGGTGATTATCTTACGAAGACGAAAAACTACTCAAGGAACCAGTGGAACTTCATCCAACCAAAAGTTATGTGGAGACTTGAACTCATCTGTCACTTAAAAGTCTATCTACTCTATCTCCTACTCTTGAGACAAAAGTCGTATAAGTATGATAGTTTTCATACATACACATTTGTTATTTCGAGCTGAGTTTACTCGCCTATCTTTTTCTCGAAATATGTGTTGGTAAGCTTTTGCTTTAACCATTTTCATCTTTACCCATGACGAAAGTCATGATGAGGTTTCAATCTTGAAAATTGCTTTGATGACGATATTCGATTCTTTTTGTCTAACGACTATTATAACATTATAGAAGAATGTTTCAATGATTGAAATGTGGAGTTGAGATTACGTAACCAACTATGGATATAAGCATATATACTGTGTTCGCACATTAGTGTATAAATCCATGTGATGGAAACCAAGTTCGTGCATATGTGTGCATGCAGTATTGGTGAAGGAGACAGGTTAGGTACGCGTACCCGTACGCGTACTGGCGGAAATTTTCATACCGAAAATTTTTGTTGTAGTTTGTGAAGTTTGCAAACTGAAAACCAGTCACCTTAGGTATGCTTAACCGTACGCGTACCCACGGAAGTTTTCAAACCGAAAATTTCTGCTGAGTTTCCAAATTCAAGTCTGGTAGCTATGGTACACGTACCCGTACGCGTACCTAAGCTGTTTATATTTCTCAAATCGGTAGTTTCATGAACTTAAACAATAAATCAATAAGGAATGCAATCTTTGCAAACCGTGGCTATATTGTTCATGAATTGATTCAAGTGAATAAAACTGATTTTATTTCAATTGTGTCTATGTATAAAGACCTAAGCAATTGAACAACTCTTGAACTAGTTCTTATGAGTCATTTGAACTAGTTATGAGAAAGATGCATACGGTTAATATGAAAGTGCTCATATGGCTAACCATTGGTTATCTATTTGTGAACCAACCTAATGTACACGTTTAGGTACGGTTACTCAAACCTAAATGAATACATTTCATCTGTGTGTGAGACAAGCTAAGTTTCGATCTAACGGTTGAAATATATTAGCTTGGATAAGTCAGGTTTTTCACCTAACGGTGAATATTGAATTCTTTGTTACCAAGGTAACTAAGATTGCAAACCCTGATTTGAAAACTATATAAGGGAGACATCTAGCAACTGGAAAAACTAATCCCCACACCTCCTGTGTGATACTAGTTGGTTTGCTAGAGTCGATTTTCCTTTAACCGTAGGTTTCTTCTCGAGAACCTGTCGGTTAACGACTTAAAAACTTCATTGGGATTGTGAAGCCAGACGAAACTACTTCTCTTGTAGTTGAGAGATCTGATCTTGCCATTTTCTATCGTACGAGTTCAATTGAATAATTGAGTTGAGATTATATCTCCGATAGGGCAAGATAAAAAGAAATCACAAACATCTTCGTCTTATCGTTTGTGATTCCGCGAGATCTAGTTTCGCTACCATACGATTTAGATTATTGTGAGGTGATTGATAATACTAGGATGTTCTTCGGGAATATAAGTTTGGTTTATTAATTGGTTCCTGTTCACCTTGATTTTTATCAAAATATGGAACAAACTTGTAGGTTTATCTGTGGAAGACAGATTTATCTATTATCGTAGACTTTTCTGTATGATACAAATTTGTTTATTAAAGTCTTCGACTTTGGGTCGTAGCAACTCTTGGTTATGGGTGAGATCAGCTAAGAGAATCAAGTGCGTAGTATCCTGCTGGGATCAGAGACGTAAGGAGCGCAACTATACCTTGAATCAGTGTGATATTTATTAGGGTTCAAATACAGTCCAGACCGAAGTTAGTTTGTAGTAGGCTAGTGTTTATAGCGGCTTAATACAGTGTGGTGTTCAATATGGACTAGGTCCCGGGGTTTTTCTGCATTTACGGTTTCTTCGTTAACAAAACTTCTGGTGTCTGTGTTATTTCTATTCCGCATTATGTTTTGTTATATAATTGAAATATCACAGGTTGTGCGTTGTATCGAATAATTGTGAAATACAACCTTTGGTTATTGATTGGAAATTGTTTGATCCTTGGATATTGGTCTTTGGTACTATCCAAGTTTATTATCCTTGTATTTTATAAAGACTCGCAAATTCTTATTTGTTTGAGTAAAGATAAAATAAAGTGAAAGATATATTAACTCCTTGATATACTTTTTTATTAAGATTGAGTCTGACTGTCTAGTTGATTCTCTTAAAAGTATATTCGAGTTAGTCCATACAGATTGCAAATCGAAATATTGGGTGTGTTTGTTAGACCCTCGCTTTTTCAATTGGTATCAGCGCAGGCAAACACGCTTAAAAACCTTATCAGTCTGTGTTTGTAGCGACCTGACTCTATGGACAAAGGTGATATCTCTATTAACGTACCACCAGTCTTCGATGGCTCTAATTACTTATGGTGGAAATTTTTTATGTGATCTTTTCTTCAAGCGCGTGATTTTCAATCATGGGTATATGTTTTTAATGGTTATGATGCTCCCGTTGTTGCAGTAGGTAACGTTAAAGTTCCAAAAAATATTGGCGAATACGATGCTGCTGAGATACTTGTTGCAAAGCAAACCTCCGACGGTTTGAATGCCATCATACATGCCATTACCCAAAATCTTCAGCACCATGTGTCAAATTGCACTGGGCCTAAAGATGTGTGGGATATCTTAGAAACCGTATTCGAAGGAAATACCAGTGAAAAGGAAGCTAGGCTTCAAAACCTTAATTCCGATTGGGAAAACCTTCGTATGGCAGATGAAGATACATTTGATGAGTTTAATCACAAAGTGTCTGAAATTGTTAATGCATCTTTTGCATTGGGTAAGACTATTCCTGAAAAGGACATTGTGATGAAAATTCTCAGATCGCTGTCATCTAGATACGATTCTAAGAAGCATGCCATCGTTGAGGGAAATAACCTTGATAACCTCTCCAGAACTATGCTGGTTGGGAAGCTTAAGATCTTTGATCACGAACATTCGTCCAAATCAGAGGATGTTGCGTTCAAAGCAGTGAAAGACACAAAATTACTTGATAAAAGTAAAAATGTGTATATCTCTGAAGATGATCACTCTGAGACGGATTCATCAGATGAAGATCTTGACAAATCAGTCTTGATGATCACAAGACAGTTTAGATATCTTCTGTTGAAGACAAGTAAACGGTTCTCCATAGATAAGCCTAAAGCATCAGTCAAACCTCATAATCGTATTTCTCCTAAAAACAGGGAACAAAAGAAACTGATGACGAGGATATTCCTCTGTGCTTTAAGTGTAAAGGATTTGGTCATTTTGCAAACGAGTGCCGAAA
Source organism: Papaver somniferum (assembly GCF_003573695.1). NCBI lineage: Eukaryota > Viridiplantae > Streptophyta > Magnoliopsida > Ranunculales > Papaveraceae > Papaver > Papaver somniferum. Next base: position 169,865,747 of record NC_039360.1, on the reverse strand, counting down.
TCGTAGAAAATACATTGGGAACAAAGGTCTTGCTGCGACACTTGATGAGATGTCTGACAATTATGATTCTGATGAAGACAAAAAATCAAGTGTTGCTCTTCTATGTGAAAATATTGATTTTGATAATTGTAGCAATACATACATCAATCTTGATAATCTTTTAGAAGAGAGCCCAATAAAGATGGAAGAATCAATTGAACCCTCTGTTGGAAACCCTTCGTTTAATGTTTCAGGATCTAACTTGTGCCTAGTAACTTGCATTTCAAAGGCGCCTGAATCATCTTTTGCGTTGACATGGTCCTATTGTTCTCTCAAGGGACATGAGTTTTCAAAGTATTTCAAGTACAAACACAAGATGAGATATGTCAACAAGCTTCAACGAAGAACGGATCGTCTAGCCACCAAGCTTAAACTCGCGGAGAAAATAGCTGAGGTATGTAAGATTTTATCTTCCCCCAAGATATTAGTTTCAAAAGATAAAACTAGGCCATTAGAGAAGAAAACATGGTCTAAACATACGGAAAGGCAGGGTTCCATGAATTCCAACCAAAAGGGTCATGGTGGACAAATTTTTGTTCACCACAGCACAACTTGATTGTATTGTAATGTGCATCTTGTCACATGCGCCTGTTCAAAAGAGACAAGATCTTGCACACCTCAGGCTTTAAAATAAAAAAAATAAAAATAAAAATTATTATATAGTTTTTGTTTTTCTTTCTAGATTTGTGTTGCTTGGTTTTTGGAATTCCTTCATATCACTGTTGATATTGAAAATGACCTGTTTGCCAAAAGAAGAGGGTTATTATCGACAATTCTACTCTTTATAGGGTTGTGAGTTGAACGCGTACGAATCTATTTAAAGGTTTCGAAACCCTACATTCCTTTTTCCTTCTCTGATACTCTTTATATCTTAAGACTGCTTATTGAGTTTTGATTGTGAATTCCTCTCGCAAACCGTACTTTCATGGAAACTTTAAGCATCATGTCTTCTGATGGAAAAGATGTCGATATGATTGTTAAGCCATCAATCACTAAGGAAAAAAAGAAATCTCAATTGCCTCCAACTTTAAAAAAAAAAAGAAGGAATGTCAGGAAGCCAGGAGTTGTTCCTTCAAACTCTCAGAAGTTTTCTGATGTTCTTGAAGAGTTGAAGCTGACAAGAAAAGAGATTCGGCAAATAAAGGCTTGTGCTTTAAGATCATTGGAAATTCAGAAGGCCCTGGTTCGACATCATCAACCAAGAAGATTTATTGGTATTGACTCCTTCCTCCATGAACCATATGTTCCAATGGTTGTTGACGACAAGGAGTTCGGGGCCGACAAGGAATTTTTCAAAGATCTTAATGTCTAGTAAATCTTTTATTTCGTGTTTTGTTTAGAAGAATAACAAGAGTTTGGAATAGACATTATTGTGAGTACACATAGCTATGTCCAACGTTTTCATCTTGCAATGTTTTAGATTTATTTATTTAAATTCTAAAGTTGTTTTGGAAGATGATGATTGCAGCATTAATCTTTATGGTTTTATATATTGCAATATGTTATGGGATATGTGTGTTTGCGTCCGTGAACTGTTATTGTCCCATACGATGTCAAAAGTCATCTCTTTTATATGTCGATATGCAAGTATTGATACAAGATCGATGAACTTTTGACAAACAAAAGTTAAGCCTATTATGCCAATTTTTGATAGAAGATAGGTTAAAATCTTTTGTTAACAACGATTATGTCTATTATAAGTCGTTATCCAAATAGTGATGAAAATAGAATGAATCTTTGTATATGCCGCAGAATTGATCTTTCCCTGATCCATATTTTATGTGTATACTGCAATGCTCCATAAGCTTTTCTTGTGTTGAGCATAAAACGATTGAGTTAATCATTCTTTTATGGTTAACATAGTCGTAGCTCCGTAAGTTCTCTTATGGCGAGCATGTTCAATTAAATTGATCACTTTTATATTTAATTTGATTGAGTATTCCGATTATATGAATCATGGGTTTACTTGTGGTTAGTTTAATCGAGAATTTTGGATATAGAAAATCATTTCATTATGGTTTTTGGTGTCCAATAAAATCCTTATTTTCTTGTAAAAGTAAGGTCGCTCTTGTTGTTCTTTCGGGAATGACATTAAATGGGGGAGAGTTCTTTTGAACTTGCGCTTATTTCCATATCTTTGTGGGGAGCGCGCTGTGGAATTATTTAGGGGTTATCTTGTATCTTTATAAACTCCTTGATGAATGCATTTAGCTTAGGCTTTATGATTGCATTTAAATAAGTTGATATGTACTTTTCTTTGGTCTTGAAGCGTCTTCGTGGAAATTTCATTAGGATCCCGTTTTCGTACCTTTGCCAATTTTATTGACAAAAAGGGGGAGAATTAATATGTAGTTCACACTACAAATACATATGATTTACGTGTTTTACGGGTCATTATGTAAGGGGGAGTGGTTTTCATGTTGAGACGAAAGTGTTGAGTAAGGGGGATAGATACATATCACCATAGTATTGTTTTTGAAGTTGTGATATAAGAACTTTGATGATGTGTAATAATACTATGACATTGTATAACAATGTTCGAGAGATTTTGTTTCCTCATTGTTATGGCTACGGAACTTCAACAACTATGATGCTGAATTGAACATCTATGGAATCATGGGAGTACTTGGAAAAGACGAAGTTTTCGAGTAATGTTGAAGCACCAAGGAGATCAAGCATATGGACGAGAAGCTACAAAGTTTTATCTATTTTGTAATCCATATGTATTGATAGTTTTGTCACTAAAATTGACAAAGGGGGAGATTGTTAGAGCATTGCTCGGTCGAACTCGCATGCTTTGCTATCTCATGCATGTTTGCCAATGTTAGTGATCAAAACTATATGTCTTGATTTCTACTTTACTTATGACTAAGTCTCGGTCTACGATAGTTAGGTATAGTTGAGCTCCAGACTCCATGGCGATTATCTTACGAAGACGAAGCACTACTCAAGGAACCAGTGGAACTTCATCCGACCAAAAGGTATGTGGAGACTTGAATTCATCTGTCACTTAAAAGTCTATCTACTCTATTTCTTACTCTTGAGACAAAATTCGCATAAGTATGATAGTTTTCATACATACACATTTGTTATTTCGAGCCAAGTTTACTCGCCTATCTTTTTCTCGAAATATGTGTTGGTAAGATTTTGCTTTAACAATTTTCATCTTTACCCATGACGAAAGTCATGATGACGTTTTAATCTTCAAAATAGCTTTGATGATGATAGTCGATTCTTTTTGTCTAACGACTATTATAACATTATAGAAGAATGTTTCAATGATTTAAATGTGGAGTTCAGATTACGTAACCAACTATGGATATAAGAATATATAGTATGTTCGCACATTAGTGTATAAATCCATGTGCCGAAAACCAAGTGCGTGCATATGTCTGCATGCGGTATTGGTGAAGGAGACACGTTAGGTACGCGTACCCGTACGCGTACTGGCGGAAGTTTTCATACCGAAATTTCTGCTGTAGTTTGTGAAGTTTGCAAACTGAAAACCAGTGACCTTAGGTATGCGTACCCGTACGGGTACCCACAGAAGTTTTCAAACCGAAAATTTCCGCTGAGTTTCCAAACTCAAGTCTGGTAGCTATGGTACACGTACCCGTACGCGTACCTAAGCTGGTTATATTTCTCAAATCAGTAGTTTCATGAACTTAAACAATAAATCAATAAGGAATGCAATCTTTGCAAACCGTGGCTATATTGTTCATGAATTGATTCAAGAGAATCAAACCGATTTTACTTCAATTGTGTCTATGTATGAAGATCTAAGCAATTGAACAACTCTTGAACTAGTTCTTATGAGTCATTTGAACTAGTTATGAGAAAGATGAATACGGTTAATATGAAAGTGCTCATATGGCTAACCATTGGTTAACTATTTGTGAACCAACCCGATATACACGTTTAGGTACGGTTACTCAAACCTAAATGAATACATTTCATTTGTGTGTGAGACAAGCTAAGTTGCGATCTAATGGTTGAAAGATATTAGCTTGGATAAGTCAGGTTTTTCACCTAACGGTGAATATTGAATGCTTTGTTACCAAGGTAACTCAGATTGCAAACCCTGATTTGAAAACTATATAAGGGAGATGTCTAGCAACTGGAAAAACTAATCCCCACCTCTATGTGATACTAGTTGGTTTGCTAGAGTCGATTCTCCTTTAACTGTAGGTTTCTTCTCGAGACCCTGTCGGTTAACGACTTAAATACTTCATTGGGATTGTGAAACCAGACGAAACTAGTTCTCTTGTAGTCGAGCAATCTGATCTTGCCATTTTCTATCGTACGAGTTCAATTGAATAATTGACTTGAGATTATATATCCGATAGGGCAATATAAAAAGAAATCACAAACATCTTCGTCTCATCGTTTGTGATTCTGAAATATCTAGTTTCTCTACCATACGATTTAGATTATTGTGAGGTGATTGATAATACTAGGTTGTTCTTCGGGAATATAAGTCCGGTTTATCAATTGGTTCCTATTCACCTTGATTTTTATCAAAAGACGGAACAAACTTGTAGGTTTATCTGTGGAAGACAGATTTATCTATTATCGTAGACTTTTCTGTGTGATACATATTTGTTTATTAAAGTCTTCGACTTTGGGTCGTAGCAACTCTTGGTTGTGGGTGAGATCAGATAAGGGAATCAAGTGCGTAGTATCGTGCTGGGATCAGAGATGTAAGGAGCGCAATTGTACCTTGAATCAGTGTGATATTGATTAGGGTTCAATTACAGTCCAGACGGAAGTTTGTTTGTAGTATGCTAGTGTCTGTAGCGGCTTAATACAGTGTGGTGTTCAATCTGGACTAGGTCCCGGGGTTTTTCGGCATTTGCGGTTTCCTCTTTAACAAAACTTCTGTTGTCTGTGTTATTTCTATTCTGCATTATATTTTGTTATATAATTGAAATATCACAGGTTGTGCGTTGTATCTATCAATTGTGAAATCCAACCTTTGGTTATTGATCGGAAATTGATTGATCCTTGGATATTGGTCTTTAGTACCATCCAAGTTTATTATCCTTGTATTTGATAAAGATTCGCAAATTCTTATTTGCTTGAGTATAGATCAAATCAAGTGAGAGAGATATTAACTCCTTGATATACTTTTTATTAAGATTGAGTCTGACTGTCTAGTTGATTCTCTTAAAATTATATTCGAGTTAGTCCATACAAATTGCTAATCGAAATATTGGGTGTGGTTGTTAGACCCCCGCTTTTTCACTAAGATTCCACTATTTTCCAAGTTCAAAGTGATTTAATCCCAATATTTATATTCATGCAATTTTCTCGTTCAATTTGATTCTAACTATTGCAACAAGTATATTCTCAAAATAACAAGTGTAAATCCAAAGTATAGAACATCAAAAACCTAGGTACAAGCATGCTCTATCAAAAGAAATAACAATTGCTTAACAAAAATCATTCAAACAATTTTCAATCAAGGAAAATAATCATAAAATAATTGCAAACAAAAAGATAAAATAGAATATACCACTTTTTGTTGGAAAAATAGCTTCCTCTATCGCCTCAGCAATGGGGTTTAGCTCCTCATATTAACCACTTGCTCAAAATACATGTTTGTTGCTCAAAAGTTGATGAAAAAGAAGAGAAGGTATAAAACAACGTGTTTGTAACAGATATAATTGTTACGAACCACTGTTACAAAGTACCCTGACACAGAACTGTTGCGAACTTTGAATAATTGTTACAGTAATTGTGACAAACTGATTGAATTTGAAAGAAAAGGCCACGTATTCTGCGGCTGTCTCTTACTGATGTTCTGTGTTCTTCTTCTACCTCTCGCCTGTGATCTCTGCAAGTTGATTGTTTTCTCTATATAGTGCTCCTAAGTCTCTCCAAAGTAAAACGTAACCCTTTTTGTGACTCGACCCAACCTATATATAACCAGCAGACCCAAAAATCTCTCGAAGAAATCTTGTTTACCTCCTCCAAAAGTTACGGACTTTCTCTTCTTATCTTAACCTTCTCACGCCTCCTCCAAACCCAATCGAACGTCTCAAATTCTCTTTGTGATACTATCGAATCAAACAACAATCATACTTTCCTTATCTCCATTAGATAGTTTCTATATATTCAACCAAAATCCCGTGAAAAACTTCACCTCCCTGTTTTAGCCAACTCGATGATTTCCTCCTCTATTTTCGAATCTAAAGGGGTTACCATCCCTGTTTTGAAGAATCAAGTGAATCCAATCCATCTCCACGTCAGAACTCCGACTAAAACTGTCCTGGTCGCCAACAGAACTCGATAAAATCCACCTCCTCTGTTTCGCTCCAACATGGTTATAAAACCCAATATGTTCGATCCAATCAATCACACCTACCATGTTATGCTCTAACAGGTCCAGACCAACAAAAATCAGCCCTTGAATCTCGTCAAAACTGCCGAGAAATCCAACTCCAAATTCACTTCGTTGTTGCCATTATTTCCGCCGGTTTCTATATTTGAACGGTGAAGAAAATGTGGCGCCCCCATCCAGAGTAGGGGTGCCGATATCAGATGCCTTGGGGGTGCCATGGAGGTGCCCCTTATCCGAACTGTGGGTGCCAATATCACTTCCTCCGGGTGCTTTAGGCAACTTTTCGAACCGACTTTTCCAAAAATGTTTGTTGGCCAAAAATACCTACACACACATAAAACACCATAATAAGTACAAAAATGAGCACTATCAATAAATAGAATCGAGACAAATCGGACACAAAAATGTGTCCATCAAGTAGTAGCCCATGAAATAATACACTCTTTTAAAAAGAAAAAACTAGAACTTGAGGTTTAGGAATTAAGATTGATATGTCTAAAGCATTCGATAGAGTATATTGGAACTTTCTTATGAAAGCTCTTACTTCTCTAGGTTTCAGTAAAGAGGTCTGTAACATTCTTGAACAATGGTTTTCTACGAATTCAATTGTTGTTCTTCTTAATGGCTCTCTTGGTAGGTTTTTTAAACCTTCTAGAGGATTACGTCAGGGGGATCCTCTTTCTCCCTATTTATTCATCATCTGTATGGAAATCTTCTCTAGACATCTTCTCTCTTTATAACAAAATAAAACTCTTCATGGTGTTAAAATAACACCCATAAGTGAACCGATTTCCCATCTCTTTTTTGATGACGACTGTCTACTTTTTGTCAAAGCTGACCTAGTGGAATGTAAAAACCTTTTATAAGCCATTGATAAGTTCAGTCAAGCCTCAGGACAACTTATTAACTTTGAGAAATCTGGGGTCTGTTTTAGCAAAAAAGTTGAACCAAAATACCAGAGAATGATGTCTAAAATCCTAAAAATCAAACACATGAATCTTAAGGACCCTTATTTAGGAGGACCTCTTTTCATTGATAAGTCGAAAATTAAAACCTTCGACTACATTATAGAAAGAATGGAAGCTAAGTTAAAAGGCTAGAAAGGAAAAGTCATGCCACAATCTAGTAGAATGGTGTTGATCAAAGTTGTCTTAGCAAGTGTCCCTACGTTCCAAATGGGATGTTTCATAATCCCTAAGACTATAACTAAGAAAAAAAATGCAATTCAAAGGGACTTCTGGTGGGAAAAGGATACTAACTCTGGAGGGTTTTATCCAAAAACCTGGCCAAGTCTTTGTAAACCTATACATAAGGGAGGTTGAGGATTTAGAGATTCTCACAAATTTAATCTTACTATGGTGGCCAAATTGGTTTGGAGACTTATAAAAGAAAAAGACTCTCTTTGGGCTAAAACATTGAGAAATGGATACTTCAAAAAGAAATCGCCACTAAAAGTAAAACCCTCTACTAGGAGCTCATGGATCTGGAAATGTATCTGTGAAGGATTACATATTATCCAGAAATATAGTATTTGGGAAATAGGTAATGGTTTAAGTGTTAATCTATGGGAGGATAATTGGTTACCAGGTGTCACTACCACTTTGCTAGGATATAAAAACTCGTCTAATAATCATCTGTCCTTAGTAGCTGATCTTCTCAACCCTAATTCTCTGTCTTGGAACACTTCTCTCATTATAAATTCCTTCCCTGAGGCCATAGCAACAAAAATACTACACATGAACCTATTTCTCGATGTGGATGGAAACCCAAAACAAGACCAATTAAGATGGACTCTCACCAGAACTAGAGATTACACTGTTAAATCGATGTATGATAAATTGAATGAAACATGGACAAACATAACTAGCCTTCTTTTACCTGAATCTTTCTGGAAATTTGTTTGAAAATTAGAAGTTCCTCAAAGAGTTAAAGTTTTTACTTGGAAATGTCTGCAGAACGTCACTGCGACAAATGTGAATCTTTATGGTGAAGTCGATGACATTCATCCTAACTGTACTTTGTGCGGTGAGGATCTAGAAACCATGGAACATTTATTTTTCCACTGCCCTTATGCTAGAGAAGTTTGGGAAACAACTCCGAACCCCATTTCTCTTCAACTAGATCCCTTGACCTCTTTGTTAAACCTTTATAAAGATTGGATTCACAACCCAAGGCATGAAATTTCTTTAGAATTAGCTTTAACCAAAATGTGGATGACATGGAAAGAACGATGTAATAGAGTTTTTGAATCTAAAAATAGATCACCAACACAATTATCTCAGGATATCCAAAGACATCTTCTCTTTTGGACTAGAAAAGACACTAAACAAGCTAAGCAGCGTAGACATACATCATCTAGACCTATTTGGATGGCACCTGAGACCAACACTCACAAAATTAACATTGATGCATCTTGGGATTCCGCTATAACCCCCTCAAGCTTTGCTTTAATTTTGTGAAATGATGTAGGAATCTTTGAAGGAGGCAAAGCAGGATCATCATTCTCAATAAATCCACAAGAAGCAGTAGGAGTTTACCAGGCAGCAGTATGGGCTAAAGAAAACAATTTCGGAAATTTCAGCATTGAAGGGGATTGAGAAAGATTTTTCAACTACTTAGTAGGAAAGAACTCGGAGATCTCTTGGGGAAGTAAAGATCTATTAAATGAAGCCTCTAAAATCACCAGAGACTGCCATAACTTTTTGGGTTTTTATTTTGTGCCTAGATTAGGAAATGAAGAAGCAGACTCACTTACTAAATATGTTAAAACTCTATCTTTTGTCACGGACTGGGATATTCTCCCTCCGACTTGTATCTTCAAACAACTTGCAGTAGATAAATCTAATATAAGTAGAACTACACAACTCTATATATTAGATGGCTCTACTTCGGATGTATTTGGGACTCCTTTGGAGTGCTAGTTTTTCAATGAAATGCCTTATTCTCAAAAAAAAAAATGCATAATTCGAAGAACGATTTTTTTGGCACCATTGTTTTTTTGGGGACCATGAATTGATTAGGCCACCTGACCTATAGTTATTATGGGTGTTCTAAAAGGTGAAGATGACTAGTTTACCCTTTAACCTAATTAAAATTATAACTCTACAACTTCTTCTTCCCCTATTCTACAATTTTTCTTCTTCTCTTCTTCATCAATTTATGATCATCTAAACCCGATCATATACAAATCTAATCAAAATCATGAAATTTTCATCGTCGTCGATTCATTGAATTTTTATTGTCGATTAATCAATCTTTTGTAAACAAACCCGTCCATAAGTATTTTCCCACAAACCCATTACTTCTAATTTGTTTTTGATTGAAAATTTTGAGTATCAATCATCAAAATAGGTTGGAAATGGAAGTTACAGTAGTAAGTTCAGTTAGGGATTTTGAGGAAAAACTTTGCGAACTAGCTGGAAACGAAGAACATGAAGAACAATTCGGTTGTTTCACAAAAAAATATTTCCTAACCGAACTTTCTAATTTCTTAACCGAACTTTTAATTTCCTAACCGAACTTTTAGTTTGCTAACCAAACTTTTCTCTGAAATCCTATATATTAAGTTCGGTTACGTCGCAATTTTTTTCTCCTGACCGAATTCCCTATATATTTAGTTCAGTTACATCGCAAGTTTTTTCTCCTAACCGAACTTTTCTCTGAAAGCAAAAAACTCCATTAAAACTAAGTTCGGCTACCTGCGCTTTCGTGAACATTAGTCGAACTACTTTAGCAGATAAGTTCGGCTACCTGTTCTTCAGTTTTTGTAGCCGAACTTGTTTGACTTAGCCAAATCAAGCTATAAAATTTCTCATTTTTAGAAAATTTTGGCCAATTTAAGCAACAAAAAACTAAATTTGAAGTATATGCTTGGGTGGTTTGAAGGTTCGGATTCAAAAATAATCCCAGGATCGAAATTAAATAAGTTAAGAATCTTTTAATTAAGGTTTTTAATTATATATGGAAAATAAGAATTAGTAATGTGCACTTGCTAGTTAAAGATTTTCCAAGGATATTTTCGATCATTATTTTGGACAGAGCATTCTCAGGAATTATGAAAACCGAATATGGAAATTATTATAGAATATCTTGAGAATATTTTCGGTTTTGGAAATTCCTTGGTGTCCAAACTTCCTTATCTATAAATACTTGAAGTTTGCATTTCGGGCAAACTAATCCTTCGTGACAGTAAACTTCCTCTGTTGTACTGTTACTGGTGAAGCCGCCTATTCGGAGAGAAGAGTAACCTAATTAGGCGATATCTCTTACGGTCGCTGAGTTTAAAGTCTTCTTTGGGATTGAGAAGCTCTATTAGTACCGTTGGTGGGAAACTAGATAATTGCAGTTTATCTTTTGTTTTCGATTGATTTGATTGACTAACGGTTGTTGAATCTTTGATTGCACCTAGTTTGTTTATTCTTGAGAACCTTCTCTTCTGATATAAGGCTCACTCAAACTAGATCAAAGATCAACGTTTCTACGGATCTAAGTCTTTCTAGATCCATAAGATAGATTCATTGGTTTGCCATTGTTAATAGGCTCCGCTTTGTGCGACAAATCAATAAGGAATCAAGTTTGTTTTTGCAGGTTGTTACTTTTAAGATTAAATCGAAGATTAAAGACTTTGAAGATTTGAAGAAGAAGTTGTTGTGAATCATTTAGAAGATATTCTAGATTTAGTCCTAAAGAGAACGTTTGTTCTGCTAGGATATTGGGTTTCAAATATCTATTGAGAACTTCGGTTCTGCTAGATATTATCAAAACAAGAATACTGCTGAAGCTGAGTAACTAGGATTTTAGTTTACTTAGTATAGTCTACACGAAGTTGCAAGTTTACTTTTTGTAGCGTCTTAATTCATTGAGTATTCAAATCTGGACTAGGTCCCGGGGTTTTTCTACAAGATTGTTGTTTTCCTCGTTAACAAAATTCTGGTGTGTGCTTTACTTTATTTCCGCATTATAATTGTTTTTATATTATAATTAAAGTAATTACACTTGTATGTTAACTAGGTACTTGATATTTACCTTATAAGATTTTATTACTATTATCAAGTGAACACTTTGTTGTTGTATTGTCTCGATTTCATATCCATAGACGAGCACACAAAGTGTATTGGATTTCTCCACTTGTCTGAAATAATTATTCACATGTTAGGCCAGTTTGGACTAACCCTATTTCAAGTGGACATTGTGTTGAAATATTCCTTGAGTGATTTTTGCTCCAATAGGTTTATACACAGTGGGTCTTGTATAGGTTGTGATCAAAATAAAAGATTGTGGTGTATTTGGGTACCCTCGTCTTTTCAATTGGTATCAGAGCAGGCAAACACGAAAAGATCTAACAATCTGTGTTTGGTGTTATCCAACATATAAAGTTGTGAATCAAACGATAAATGATTCGGTTAACGTACCTCCAGAGTTTGATGGCTCAAACTATCTATGGTGGAAAATGGCTATGCATTCTTTTCTTCAAGCTCATGACTTTAACACTTGGGTTTTAGTTATTGATGGGTATGTACACCCAAAAGTACTGGTCAACAACTCAACCACTAAGTTTAGACTAAAGGAATTGAAAGAATTCACTAATGAAGAAAAATTGCTTTCGAAGCAAAATTCTTATGGATTAAACGCCATTAGAAATGTTGTAACTCGAGACCTCCATCATCATTAACTAAGTGTAAAACATCAAAGGAGGCTTGGGATATTCTTAATATCGTATTTGAAGGGAATGCCTCTGAAAAAGAAGCTAGGCTTCAAACCCTATCTTCTAGATGGGAAAATTTTCGTATGGATGAAGACGATACCTTTGATGAGTTTGATCAAAAACTTTCTTAAATAGTGAATGCCTCTTATGCTTTAGGAAAAACTATTTCAGATAAAGATATTGTGTGTAAAATTCTAAGGTCTTTACCACCAAGATATGAATCTAAAAAGCATGCCATCATGGAAGCTAATGATCTTTCCACACTATCTAGAAGCGCTTTAATTGGTAAATTAAAGATCTTTGACCTTGAATACCAATTCAAGAATGAAGAGGGTATTACCCTTAAAGATGTAACTAAGACTTGTTCTTCAGATACAAAAACTGAGAATTGTAGTGTTGATACGACTGCACGAGAATTTAGAAAGTTATTAAGACAAAAGAAAAGGAATTCTTCTCCTTCTCAAAAATCACAGAAGTGTGTAGAGAATAAAGAACAAAATAATTCTGATAGCTCTAATTGTTCCAAGGATCAAGAGAACAAAGCTTTTCATGCAACTGTTGAATGCGCACCTGAAAAGGATTCTGAAGTAACTTTAGAATCAAAGACACTTGAATGTGATAAACTTTGCAAAGAGAATGAAAGTCTTAAAAGAGAACTTGATATTCTATATAAGGATATAGAACGTGTAAGCAATGGTCAAACTTATCTTGAAGTCTTGGAAGATTACAGAAAACAAATTGAGAAAGATGATAATCGAGCATCTCCAGAGCCAAAGACACTCAACTGTGATCTTCGTGAAGAGAATGAAAGATTGAAAAAGGAACTTGATGATCTGTATAACGATATAGAGATTATTGGTGGTGGGCATTATCGTGAATGCGTGAAATGTTACAGAGAGCAAATCGAAGAAAGTCATGATCGAGAAGTGAAGCTATACACATAGTTGGAGAACCTGAAGAACACTAAGGTAAGTAATTCTACCGAATCTTAAATAGATTATAAATTTCAAATTGATAAATTTAAGGTTGATCTAGATAATGCTCTTGAAAAAATAAAAACATTGGAAAAAGAGAATATGGGTCTAAAAGCGGACTTGAAAAATTTCGATAGTAGCACAAAAGAACTTGACTTAATGTTGAAGTCAAATAGAGTTCCTCGTGACATGCGAGGATTGGGCTACAAAGGTAGACAAACTTTGAATACAAAACGGGAAACAAAGTTTGTAAAATCTAAAGACTCTGCGGAAGAAATTGCTTCAAAAGTTTCCACAAAAGATTTCTCTTCCATAAAAGAAAAATCTGTAGCACCTTCATCTTCAACAAAAGACGGAAAACGTAAAATTCGTCAAACTCCAATGAAAGAAAATCCACAACAAGGTAACACTAAACCCCCTGGTTCGTATATTACTAAGCATTGCTCTTATTGTGGAAATAAAGGACACTTGGAAAGAGGATGCATATTTCGTAAAAGGAATGAAAAACCCATAGATGCACGTGTTTCCGCAAAATTGGCTGAACTCAATAATGCTAAATCAGGACATCATTGTTCTAAAAATGAACAAAATTGTAATGATAGTTCAAAGTTTGCTTATCAGGCTTCTACAAAGTTCTCTCAGAATCTCTCAAACTACAAAAGGAGAGATAAACTTGTAAAGACCAGATCTGATGTTCCAAATTGGAGAAAGGCTAACTCTTAGAGTTTTCAACATTTCAGTTACCCTAATGTTTCCTCAAGAGATTCATCTTGGATTTCAGGAAGAAATAATAGGAAGAACAAAGCTGCTTCTGCAAAACCCATTTCAAAATGGAGTCCAAAGTCTTCTCTAAAGTCAACCAGGATGGTATCAAAATATAGTCACAATGATGACACTCGAATGATAAGTTTCAATACTCATGACATTCAAAATATTGTGTTAAACGTTCTTGAACAAATGAATGTATCTCCGTGTTGTCATCGTTATATGAGATAGGTCTCATATTCGGTTACCTTTTTATGATTTTGTGACTTTTGATTTAGCGGATTTCATATCTAACTTGTTGGGTTGCTTAATCAAATAATCATAAAAGGATGATGACAATTAATCCCATATGTGAGTCACGATTATACTATTATCAATTTATTTCTCATAAGTTGTGTATATAGTATACATATGAGTCTTTGGTATTATCTTATTACTATTGGCACGTAATAGTTAAAACCATTTCAACCTTTCTCCGGTAAAGGTTGATTTTGCTGTTCTTATGTCTTTGCGAAAGGATGAGAAAAACAATGAGGAAAAGAGGATGCGAAAATTTGAGGTAACAAATTTGTTAGTTAATCATTTTCCTGTTTAAGAAAAGCATGATTTTGTTGCATATATTTTTCTTTTGCTTAACAAATGTTCGGTACAATTGATGTTTATTTCATGATGTGTGTGGATGTGTGTGATTCAATTGGTTCCGGTTAAGAAAAACTATTGTTATCTTGCTTTATTGTGTGGTATCAATTGTTTAGGCTTACAAAATTTCGATACAATTGATGTTGTGTGTGATTTAATTGGTTCCGGTTAAGAAGAACTATTGTTATGTTGCTCTTGTATGGTATCAATTGGTTAGGCTTACAAAATTTCGGTGCAATTGCGGTGCTTTTAATGTCTATGTTCTTTCAATTGCTTCCGGTTGAGGTGAATAATTATGCAAGTTGATTTATTTTGGTTTGTATGAATTATTTATGGCTTAACGAAATAAAAGGTGTACGAGATGAGTTGTTTAGTCCAATTCGATTCCGGATAAGAGAAACTAAGTTAATTTTGATCTTAGTAAGACTTATCGAAGTGAGGTTTCGGTTATTCAAGTCTAATCGAATGACTTAACAAGAAATGATAGTTAACTAACCTAGTACTTGTCTTGTTTAAAATTGATCTGATTATATCCAAAGTAACCATCTAAAAAGCAGTAGTGACTATGTCCAGCTAATCTCTCTAGCATCTGGTCGATGAAGGGAAGGGGAAAGTGGTCCTTCCTAGTGACCTTTTTCAATTTCCTATAGTCAATACAAACACGCCAACCCGTGGTCACTCAGGTCGGGATTAACTCATTGTTATCATTCTGGACTACAGTAATACCGGATTTCTTGGGTACAACCTGAACGGGGCTGACCCACTTACTGTCTGAAATGGGGTAGATAATTCCTGCATCTAACAACTTAAGGACCTCGTTTCGAACTTCCGCTTTCATATTAGGGTTTAGTCGAAGTTGCATCTCCCTAGAAGGTTTGGTATCACTCTCTAAATAGATCTGATGCATACAAATAGTGGGACTTATACCCTTAATGTCAGCTATGGTCCACCCTAAAGCTTCCTTGTTGTTTTGAAGTATGGTTACTAGCCTACTTTCCTGATTACTATCCAAGACGGAAGAAATAATCACAGGTAAAGTCTCAGACGGGACTAAAAACACATATTTCAGGGAATCTGGCAATGGTTTTAGGTCCAACTTAGGAGGCTCTTCTAACGAGGGAACTAGGGTAGACTTAGAAACTGGTAATGGTTCGAACTTAGGTTTCCATCCATTACTAGTATCTAACAAAGGGGTTAAATCTAACAAAGCATTCACCTCATTAATCACAGTATCATCATCAAAATCAATCACAAAGTGAGCTAGGCATTTCTCTAATGGATTTTCTAACAAAGTGTTTGGTAATGACTCCTCGACTAATGTTCCTATCATGTTCACCTCTTCTATGTTCGAGTCATCTAGTTCAGAGGGTGGCTTACTAATATTAAAAATGTTCAGCTCAATAGTCATATTACTAAAAGATAATTTCATAATACAATTTCGACAGTTAATGATCGCATTGGATGTAGCTAAAAACGGGCGACTTAAAATTATCGGTATCTGGTTCTCTGGGTCAGGGACAGGTTGGGTATCTAGGATAACAAAATCCACTGGATAAATAAATTTGTCAACCTCTATGAGAACATCCTCGATTACACCACGAGGAATTTTAACGAACCTATCAGCTAACTGAGTGTCATCTGGGTAGGTTTCATCTCACCAAGTCTTAGCTTAAGGTACACATGATATGGTAGTAAGTTCACACTAGATCCTAAGTCAAGCAACGCTTTCTCAACACGGTATTTACCTATTGTGCAAGAAATGGTAGGGGAACCTGGGTCTTTATACTTAGGAATAGTGGTATTCTGAATAATAGAACTCACCTGACTAGCTAGAAAGGCTTTCTTCTGGATATTAAGCTTTCGCTTTCGCGTACAAATATCCTTGAGAAACTTGGCATAAGAGGGAATCTACTTAATTGCATCTAGTAGTGTAAGGTTGATAGTTACCTTCTTAAAAACCTCCAATATATCATTAAAATTGGACTCCCTCTTGGAACTAGCAGTTGTGGGAATGGGGCTCTAGGGACAAATCCGGGATCAATATGACCCTAATTAGTCTCTTTAGAGACTCTATCAGTCTCCTCAGTTTCTGGTTCAGAAGGGTGAACTACAGCATGTTCACTATCAGGCATGGAAACCTTGTTGTTTATCACTCTACCACTCCTAAGGGTTTTAATAGCATTCACATGATCAGATGGTCTTTCACCTATTTCATTAATTCCTCTAGGGTTGGGTTGAGTCTGACTACTCTTTCTCTTAAACACTCATTTATCTGACTAACCTGTGTTTTCAACTCGGAAATAGCCTGAGAGTTAGCCTGACCTATTCTCTTATTTTTTCTAAACCTTGAGCAACAGATTGCTGAAACTGCACAGTGTTACGAGTTAACACAGTAAGAGACTCTTCTAAACTCATAATCTTCTTATCTGAAGGGTTCTGAAACTGTGCCGGAGCTGAAGGATTCTTAGTATAGCCAAAACCTGGGGGAACCTGAGCATTACTAGACTGACCTTGATTCTGTCCCTTGGACTAAGAAATGTTTGGATGGTTTCTCCAGCCAGGGTTATAGGTTTATGAATATGGGTCAAACTTCTGTCGGTTATCAAACCTAGTGTTGTTATAAAGAGCATTGGCTTGCTCTTCAACAGCATGGCCTTCCAAAAAAGTCTCATTTCTTCCACTACTACCACTAGAATGACCTAATTCTAAGGCTTCTAACCTTTTGGCTATAACTGCTATTTTGGCATCTGACTAATAAGATCCTTCTACCCTATTAACATTTCCTCTACTTAAAATAATTGTTTTCTGGGGTTCCCTACTATTTTCCCATTGTTGGGTCTTATCGGCGATTTCATTCAAAAATGTCATCGCTTCATCAACAGTTTTATTCTCAAACACACCTGTGCACAAGGACTCAACCATGGTTGTTGTTGAATAATCTAAGCCCTCGTAGAGGATCTGAACTAACCTAACCTTCTCCAAACCATGATGAGGACATTGATATATCAAGTCATTGAACCTTTCTAGTACCTATATAAAGATTCTCTCTCTTGTTGGGCAAAAATACATATTTGTGTCCTAATAGACGATGTTTTATGCCTTGGGAAAAACTTATGTATAAAGGAAGAAGTAAGTTGGTCATAGGTTTCAATTGACTCAGAATCCAAACTATACAACCAAGATTTGGTTTTATCTTTTAAGGAAAAGGGGAATAACCTAAGTTTCAACGCATCATCACTTAGGTTTTTAATTTTCAGAGTACTACAAACTTCCTAAAATTCACTAACATGAAAATAGGGGTTTTCATTCTCCTTTCATAAAAACATTGATCGCATCTGTAAAGTCCCAGGTTTCAGTTCATAATTTGCCTCGGTTTCAGCTAACTTGATACAAGACGGAGAGAGGTCCTAGTTGGGTTTAGCAAAGCTTTCAAAGTTGCCATTTATGGAACTACCAAAGGACTAGGAGTACTAGGGTACTTTCCTCATGAAGAGAATATTCTCAAAACTGAAGTTTCCAAAAATGGGGCTCTCAAAAGAAGAGTCTTCGAGCTCCCCGCCTTCACAAGAAGAACTACTAAGTTTGTTACTAACCAAACGACCGAGAGTGTTTCTTTTCCAAGCCCGTTTAAAAACTTCGGGCATACACTAGAAAAACAAAATTAAAAAGAAAAGTCCTAAAAAGGAAGGAAGGTTCTATGCAAACACAAACAAGGCTGACTACACCACAACAAACCTACTGATTTCCAGCAAACAAAAAGCATGATGGCTCCACTTAGATTGTTCCTAGACCATCTTCTAATCCTTCGAACAGGAATTCGTTACAATTTAAGCAAACCCCTCTGGAATCAATCTGATTTAAAGTAAGTTGAATAGAGGAGAGGGAAGCTCGGTAGAGCTTTGATACCCAAGGCCTCACCGGTATTACAAGGCGGCGCAGTCACGCATTCAACTTACAGAAACCGTCAAGAACTTCGAAGTATGCTTAAAAGAGTAACCAATATTTTTCGAATGACTTTCCTGTTAATCTCGTTACCCTATCGGTCTCGTTCTAGTCAAAATTTTAGGCTTAGGTTCGCGTTTGGTGTCGTTTTTCTAAGGCGGGAAAGAAGAGAACTGTGATGAAATACGAACCCTTATCTTGTATGGACATTCCTTGCCCTTTACTAGGAAATTAAAGCAGTCGTTTTCAAGTCCTCAACATATATGCATAAGAAGGAAGACATAACTCGCTGACAGGGGATTCGCGAGTGTTTCGACAAACTTACCTCCCGTACCAGACGGGGATGAACCTTTGTAGTCGACTCGGGCCACGACTCCTATGTCATGTACGAACCCGAGGGGCCGAGGTGATATCGTAATCACCGTCCTTCTCTGCAAACAGTTTATATTTAAACTACCCTTCCGTAGGGTTTAAAAATAATGTCCCAAAATTTAAAGTCCAAATACCAAAAATATAAAGTGCAAAAGAAAAAAAAAAGTCTAAAGAAAAAAAATATCTACAAAAATAAAAATGTCTCTCTTTTTTTTTCTCTCTTTTTTTTATAAAATAAAAAAATCTTCTTCTTTCGCTTTTCCTTTCACTCGAAGTCTTTAAGTATTCACCAAAAGCTTTGGCAAAATTTTCTTTCGCTCCAAATTCCGAATTCTGTAAGAAAAAGACAAAAACCCAAAAACGTAAAGAAGAACAAATAAAATAAAATCCTAGAAAAAAAAATCTAAAAACTCTAGCCTAAAGACAAGTCCGCGTCGGCGGCGCCAAAAATTGATAACTTTTTCAATGATGTTGTAGTAATAAGATTCGTTCAAGACTTGTTAAAGAAGATTTTAGACTTAGTTTTAAATAAAAAAAAATAGGAAACTTAAATAAAAGTGATATGAAAAATATGGAAAAGACCGGGGCAATGGATTCCACTAATTACCAATATCAACGTGATTTATATTCTCTAATTATAATTATGCAAATCCTTCATTCAAATTGATTCTTAATATTGCAAAAGTTGATTTTTTAGAAATAACAATTGTAAATCGAAAGTATGGGACATCAAAATCCTAGGCTAGCATGCTCCATCAATTGAAATAACAATTGCTTAACAAAAACCATTTTATCTATTTATTTATCAAGGAAAATAATCATATAATAATTGCATAAATTAAATAAAATAGAGATTACCACATTTCATTGGCGAAATAGCTTCCTCCGTCGCCTCAGAGGATGGGTTTAGCTCATTATTGTGTAAACTTGCTCAAAATATTGATTCATGCTCAAAATTTGTTTACAAAGAAGAGAAAATAGTGAAACAGGAAATCTGCAACAGCACATTCGCGTTACAGACCGACTGTTTCAACTCTCAACTGTTATGATGAAGATAACCGCTACAAATCTGAAGATAAATGTTGCAGAAGAGGATGAAGAAACTGTTACAATGAAGATAAATGTTGCAAACCAGTTGAAGAAACTGTGACAAGCATTTGAAGAAACCCTTACGACGGATGAAAAACCGTCGTTGTTTTCCTGTTCTTCACGAGCAGCAGCAGCAACAGAGTTCTGAAAACTCTTGATTCACGCCTCCTGAGCTCTCCTCTCGACCCCAAACTCTCGACCTCCTTCTATGTGATCCTAGGAACCTATTTATACATCATTGCGACATTGAATCTCCCAAAATCTCTTTATTTAATCCCATTATTTCTTTTATTCTCGAAAATATATTGTTTCCAAAAATCGTTTTCCTATGCGTCTGCAGCTGTATTTCTTTCCTTCTATACCTTCTTCACGCTCCAGAATATCGATCAACTCTTCCAAGCACGTGCAGTAAACGTTTAAATTCCTCACAACTCGTGCAAGCTCATGTTTTTCCTCCAACTCCCTGTTTGGATTAAACCAAGTTATCCAGCCAAATTTGATCGAAACAAATACCCATACTAGCTCTGTTAGGACATATCACAACTACCCTTGAAGTTTCAGCGATTGAATCACACAAAAACTCCTCCAAACATTCGATCGAAATTCTGCCAGTGAAGTGAAATGTTTTCCCGCCAAAATTGGTTTTTTTTTTTAAATTGAGAAGAAGATGTCCTCCCCCTAATCCTGTTCGGGTTTCCCTTTAGCACTTGCCTTATGGGGTGCAAATAGTAATTTTTGGGCGTAAATAGTAATTTTTCTGGGGTTTCTCCGGCACATTTTTGGGGTGCTTCCGGTGGATTTCTGAGGTGCCTTTAGTACTTTATCCTGGGGTGTAAAACACCACTTTTCGAGCCAATTTTTCCGCAAGAGCTTATTTCTCTATAAATACCTACAAAGACATAAAATAACAAAATAAATACAAAATCGAGCACTAACAATATATACAATTGAGACATATTAGACACATAAATGCGTCTATCAGTGGGTCATGGCCCGTTCTTTCTTCTCCTGAGTAAACACCATTCTCTTACGGGTAGTATTTTTTTAGGTACATTGCGTTCCAAGGGTGTTGTAATACTTCACCTTTTGGAGTCCTTAGGTAGTAAGACCCTTTTCCGGCGATGTCATGTATGATGTAGGGACCGTACCATGTCGGAGCTAGCTTTCCCCGCTCCTTCTTTCTTTGATATGGTGGTATATGACGTAGTACGTATTCCTTGACCACAAAGTTTCTATGAATGACCCGTTTATTGTATTCCAGTGCTAGCCTTCGTTGGTAATTCACCATCTTTTGCAAAGCTACTTCTCTTCTTTCTTCAAGATCATCCAGTTTTTCCAACATCAAGTCTGTTGTTAGATTCTTCTCCCATGCCTCTGTTTTTGTTTTTTGAAGTATAATCTCCATTGGGATGACTGCTTCAGCTCCGTAGGTTAGTAAAAATGGAGTTTCTCCCGTGGATGACCTTCTGGTAGTTCGATAGGCCAATAGGACGTTGTGCAGTTGTTCGCACCATCTCTTCTTGTATGCTCCTAGCTTCTTCTTCAAGTTCATTGCTATAGTTTTGTTGGTCGCCTCCGCTTGTCCATTTCTCTTAGTATATATTGGAGTGGACTTGTTCTACTGAATATTGAAAGTATCAAACAACATGTCGATGTTTTTTCCTTGCAGTTGCTTGCTATTGTCAGAGACTATGGCGGCTGGTATTCCGAACTTGCATATGATTTGATCAAACAAGAATTTAAAGACATATGTGTCTCTAATTCTTTCCAAAGGCTTTGTTTCCACCCACTTGGCGAACTAATTCGTAAGCCACAATGAGGTATTTCCTTTTTGAGGTTTGCTCTATCAAGGGTCCTACAATATCAACCCCCCATTTGACAAATGGCTAAGGGCTGATGACTGAGTTAAGCTCTGTTGCTGGTTCTTTGATCTCTCTGGAAAATCGTTGGCATCTCTCACACCGCTTAACCACGTTATTTGAGTCTTCATCCATGCTTAGCCAGTAGTATCCTTGCATTTTGTCTTTGACCGCCAAGGACCTTCTTCCGTTATGATTGTCGGCATCTACGTTGTGTATATCGTGGATTATTCTCCTCCCTTCGGTTCGTGAAAGGCACCGAATTAGAGGCCCAAGAAATGACCTCATATACAGTATTCCATCACGAAGGATGTACATTGCTGCTTTTGATTCGAGTTTTCGAGCTTCCTTAATATCAACTGGTAAGGTACCTTTGCCGAGATACTGGTGAATTGGAATCCTCCAATCATCTTCCGCTTCTTCTTCATTGTATTTATCTGACATGGATTGGTCTTTTTCAGATTCTTCGGCTTCGTTATCTGATTCTCTTATTTATTCGTCTTCTTTTTCTTTATCTGCTTCTCTCATGGCTCGAGTTTGAACGGCCAAAGCCTCCTTAGCACCTGAGATAGGTCCTTCTATCAAAGGTCCTAATATTCTTCCAATTTGTATGGAGGTGATGTTTTTATCCCTTAGAATTGATGATGTGAATGCTAAGGCATCTGCGTGTCTGTTATCTTTTCGACATACATGCCTGAATGTTATGTTGCTGATTTTTGACGCATGCTCCTAAGTTAGCTTTAGGTACGAAGATATCACTTGATCTAGAGTTTGGTATTTGAGATCAATTTACCTAATGACCAACTGCGAGTCACTAGTCAACCTAACATCTGATAAGCCTAGCTCCCCTTCCAAGCGTAGACCATATATGACCGCCTCATACTGTGTGAA
Source organism: Papaver somniferum (assembly GCF_003573695.1). Taxonomy (NCBI): domain Eukaryota; kingdom Viridiplantae; phylum Streptophyta; class Magnoliopsida; order Ranunculales; family Papaveraceae; genus Papaver; species Papaver somniferum. The sequence continues at coordinate 169,843,130 of NC_039360.1, read as the reverse complement.
GTTATTGGTGTATTGTTCGAATTCTAACCTGAATGCGTAGATGAGTCGGTCGCTGGTAGAGGTTGTTAACACAATCCAAATGCATGCGCCTTCTCCATTGGATGAGTCATCTACAAATATCTCCCATCTTTGTGAATTCTAAGGTTCCAGGAGATCTTCTGGTTCTTTCTTATCTTCCTCCATTCCTGGGATATCGTTTATCTCCGGTTCTTCGTTGAGAGGTAGGTCTGCCAGAAAATCCGCTAAGATCTGTGATTTTAGCCTTCCTAGTTTCAAAGATTATATGAAACTGTTTGATCATGGCATTCCATTTTTCTACCCTCCCAATCTTCTCCGTGCTATCGAGGATATGACCAATCTGAGCCTTGTGAAGACTCGGATGGTATGTGCATCAAAATATATCCTTAGTTTTTGTGTCGCCACTACTAAGGCATATATGAGTTGCTCCACCTTGGTGAAGTTATGCTCCGTTGAACTTAGTGTCTTGTTGATGTAATATATGGGTTTTTCTCCTTGCCCTTGGTCTCGTACTAATATTGCGCTCACAGCGTAGCTTGTTTCTGGTAAGTATAAGGTGAGTATTTCACCTGGCTCCGGCTTCTGGAGGATGGGTACTGAAGCCAAGTATTCCTTGATCTTTCGGAAAGCTTGTTCGCACTCCGTGATCCACATGAACCTGTTTCCTTTCCTTAGCGTATCGAAAAATTCTTTGCATTTATTCGATGACCTTGCTATGAATATTCCCATGGACGCTAGGATTCCATTTAGCTTTTTTACTCCTTTTAACGTTTGTGGAGATGGAATTTCCATTATTTCTCTGACCCTTTCGGGGTCCACTTCTATTCCTCGCTTAATCACCAAGTATCCTAGGAATTTTCCTGAGGTTACTCTGCATGTGCATTTCTCCGGGTTTACTTTCATGTGAAAGTTTCTCATGACTTCAAATATTTCCTTTAGGTCTGACAGGTGGTTTTTTTCCTCTTTACTCTTGACAAGCATATCGTCCACGTAGACCTCCAGTATATTTCCTATCCATGAATTAAAGATTTTGTCTACCAATCGCTGGTATGTTTCCCCCGCGTTCTTTAGTCAAAAAGGCATCCTTGTATGGCAATACAAGCCTCTTGGGGTAAAGAACGCAGTATGCTCCTAGTATTCTTCTGCAAGGGAGATTTGGTTGTAACCGTAGTATCCATCCATGAAGGATATCCTCTGATGACCTTCGGTTGCATTGAACAGTTGGTCAATGTTTGGCAGCATGTAGCTGTCCTTAGGGCACAATTTGTTGAGATTGCTAAAGTCGATGCAAATGCGTAAGCCTCCGTTCTTCTTAGGCACTATCACCATGTTGGATATCCACGTGGGATACTTGACTTCTCGTATGAATCCTGCTGTTAGAAGTTTTTGCAACTCGTTTTCTACTGCTTCCTGGTAGATATCTGCCACCTTGCAGATATGTTGCCTGAACGGTGCCATTTCTGGTTTGATCCGAAGGTGGTGGGAGACCAGATTCGATTCAACCCATGGCATGTCTTCCATTGACCAAGTAAAGACATCTACGTAGTCCCTTAGTAACCTTTGTAGTTTCATCTCCTCTTCCTCTTCTAGTAAAGTTCTGATGTTGATCATCTTTGGATCTGCTTCCGTTCCGATGTTGATTTTCTTTGTTGGTTCCACCGGAGAGAAGGTTTGCTTCTGAGGTCATAGAGGAGTGCATTGTCATTTGGCAGAGACGTTCGCTCCCGGAGTGGGGAAGGTGCTTGCTTCCGGAACTGATGTGGCTTAGGGTAGTAGAAAGACCCCATCCTTTACTTCCTTGGTATTCTCTTTTCATCTTTTCCTTTCGTGTTGATGTGCAGCAGCTATTTCTTCATTGAGTCTGACCTCTGCTATATTGCATAGCCTTGCATCATGTAGATCACCTTTGATTTCCATTTCACCCATAGGTGTAGGGAATCAAAGGTACTGGTGATATGTCGAAGTTGTTCCTCGTAATCGATGGACCCATAGCCTTCCCACGATTACGTTGTAGGGCGAAGGTGCTTCCACAACACAGAACTTTGTATTGGTTACTAAGGGTCTTGCGCGTACCTTTAAGACAATTTCTCCTTTTGGTCTAGAGACTGCTCCGTTGAAACCGTATATTGTGCAAGTGGATGAATCCATTTGCTCAGCTTTCAAGCCCATACGTAGGTAAGGTTCGTATAACAATACGTTTAATGATATGCCCCCATCAATAAGGACCTTGGTGATGTTCCATCCATGTATTGGAAGAGTGATCACAAGTGGATCGTTGTGCATCTCGACCTCCTGGTTGACGTCTCTTGTTTAGAATGTTAATGGTGTAGCCATCCATTCTTCCCAAGTGCTAGTAGGTGGTCCACTTATCTTGAACACCTCATAGGCTTCTAGCTTTCTTTTGTTTCGAGCTAACTCGAGGATGTCTTCGAGTAGATCCTCCTGGCCTCCGCTGGAGAAGGTGATCATGTTGATGTATTTGATGTCCCTAGGTAGTTCTACCCTTTTCTTGGGGGACACATCAGTATCGTCTGGTTGTATCTGCACGTACTCCATGAATTTTCCTTCGTCTATGAATCTCTGAATCGTGTTCCTTAGGTGATAGCATGTATCAGTTGTATTCCCATAGTACTGGTGGTACTCACAATACTCCTTAGCCTCCTTTGTTTTATTCGGTTGCTTCCCCCTAGTGTTAGGGTACGAAAATCCCAGCTTCGGTACTTCCTTGCTTAGAATGTGGGAGAATGTGGTGTTTAACTTTGTGTAGATCTTATCTACAAATGCTTCTCTTCATTTTCCTCTGTCTTTGCCATCTCCATATTTTGATCTTATGTCTCGAGATCTGGTTCTGATCCCGGTTTCATTTTTCCTCTTAGGTATCTCTGGAATTGGTTCCAGAGAGTTGGTTCATTGCGGATTTGTTGTTGTCTTTGCTTGCGCCCTGGGGTTGTCCTTCTAAATTTCCTCAACTATGATGTAGCGATCTTGGGCAACCCTAAGCTCTCATTCGGAGTCAAGGGCTCGGTTTTGGATCTCCACGAAGATAGCTGAGGTTCTATCAAGTCCATACTTATAGCAATTAATGCTAATTTCTGGATTGACTTTCCCGATTGCTTGGCATGTCTTCTGCCACCTGTCTGCGTATTGCATCAATGTTTCGCGGGGTCCGATAGCTAAAGAAAATAGCCTATCTAACCCTGCCTTTGTTGACTTGTTATACATGTATGTATCCAAGAACACCGTAGACAATTGCTCAAAAGAGTCAATTGAGTTTGCTGGTAAGTATGGAAATGCGGGGGTCTAACAACCACACCCAACAATTCGTTTGGTAATCTGAGAGGACTTACTCCAATACACTTTCTAGAGAATCAACTAGACAGTCAGACTCAATCTAGAATAAAGTATATCAAAGAGTTTAATATCTCTAACTCTTAACGCACAACCTGTGATATTTCAATTATATAACAAAATATAATGCGGAAAAGAAATAACACAGACACCAGAATTTTGTTAACGCAGAAACCGCAAATGCAGAAAAACCCCGGGACCTAGTCCAGATTGAACACCACACTGTATTAAGCCTTTACAGACACTAGCCTACTACCAATTAACTTCGACTGGACTGTAGTTGAACCCTAATCAATATTAAACTGATTCAAGGTACAGTTGCACTCCTTACGTCTCTGATCCCAGCAGGATACTACGCACTTGATTCCCTTAGTTGATCTCACCCACAACTAAGAGTTGCTACGACCCAAAGTCAAAGACTTGAAGGATAAATCTGTCTCACACAGAAAAGTCTATAGGATTGAATAAATTTGTCTCCCACAGAAATACCCAAGATTTTTTTTTCTGTCTTTTGATAAATCAAGGTGAACAGGAACCAATTGATAAACCGGACTTATATTCCCAGAGAACAACCTAGTATTATCAATCACCTCACAATAAACTTAATCGACTAGCGAAACAAGTTATTGTGGAATCACAAACGATGAGACGAAGTCTGTTTGTGATTACTTTTCTATCTTGCTTATTGGAGATATAAAATCTCGAGTCAATTATTCTAATTCACTCAACACGATAGATACAGCAAGATCAGATCACACAACTACAAATATAATAGTTGGGTTTGGTTTCACAATCCCAATGAACTCTTCAAGTCGTTAACCTACAGGGTATCGAGAAGAAACCTAAGGTTAAAGGAGAATCGACTCTATTTATGAAACTAGTAACACACAGGAGGTGTGGGGATTAGTTTTCCCAGTTGCTAGAGTTCTCCTTTATATAGTTTTTAAATCAGGGTTTGCAATAAGTTACCTTGGTAACAAAGCATTCAATAATCACCGTTAGATGAAAAACCTGAGAGCTAATATTTTTCAATAGTTAGATCGAACTTAGCTTGTTACACACAAATGAAATGTACCCTCATTTAGGTTTATGTAACCGTACATAAACGTGTACACTAAGTTGGTTCACAAATAGTTAACCGAGGTTAGCCATATGATTACTCTCATATCAACTTATTCATCTTAACCATAACTAGTTCAAATGACTCAAATGGAACTAGTTAAAGAGTTGTTCAATTGTTTAGAAAACACAATTGAAACCAAATCGGTTTGATTCACTCGAATCAATCGTGGACATTATATCCACGGTTTGCAAAGATTGCATTCCTTATGATTTAAATGTTTAAGTCCATGAACTGGCCGATTTAACAAAGTAACCAGCTTAAGTATGCGTATGGGTATGCGTACTTAAGCAACCGAATTTTTGAGTTTGTTAAGTTTCCAAACTCAGCAGAAATTTTCGGTTCGAAAACTTCCGCCAGTATAAGTATGGGTACGCATACTTAAGGTGACTAGTGTAGGAGTTTGTAATTCCCAAACTTAGCAGATATATTCCGCCAGTATAAGTACGGATACGCGTACTTATCTTGTCTCCTTCACCAATTTCTTACACACACATATGCATATTGTTGGTTTCCGGTTTATGGATTTATACACTAATGTGCGAACACACTATATATGCTTATATCCAAAGATGGTTACATCATCAACTGTTTATTTAGATCATTGAAACATTCTTCTATAATGACAATAGCCGTTTTCACACACTATTAGCATCAAAGCAATTTTCAAGATATTGAAATAATCATTATCGAAACATTCCAAGCCTATATCAAATGGTTATACCACACAAACCATGTAAGATGTTACTCGGTAATTTTCTCATGATATAAGATGAACTTGGTCGAAGCAAAAGCTTACCAACACATATTTCGAGAAATATGTAAGCGAGATATACTCATCTCGAAATCTCAAATATGTGTAGAGAAAACTATATCATTGTGGATGGGGGAAAATGAGCCGCCGATTTTTTGGGAAAGTGAAGAGTTGAGCGTGCTGTCGAGACTCCTCAGCCGGGAAAAATGTTAATCCTCACACAGATGCACCGCTGTAAAGGGGGTGCTTAGATTCGGGAAATCAATCTGCATGACTCCGGCCTAAACCAAAACAATGGTCGTTCCAGAGTCAATTCGGTCGCAAAGAGGGAGATGGGTTGATCTGTAGGAGGGAAGCTGATAATTATGTGGATCAATGATGATCAAGGATTGTGGATGTGTTGTGGGTTTCTGCAATAATTGGTGAACTGTTGAGTTCGAATAAGTTCTGGTAGATTGATGAATTCTTGAGAGTGGTTACTTGAGAAATTCTGTGTGGATGATTATTGATGTAATTCTTGTCCCTCAATCATGGATTCAGAGACTTATTTATACTGTCAGAGTAGTGAACCCATTGATCCCTGTAAGTGTGACGGTTTCTTGAGTGAAAGAGTGGGAAAGTGGGAGATCGTGGTAAAGTCAGTTCCATGTCGTGTGGAGACTTGATTGATCGTGCACCCAATACTTTGCTAACTCCTTCAACCGTTTGCACGACTTAGTCACACTTCTCGTCGTGGATCTCCAGACCAAAACCCTAAGTGATATCCCCCCATTTGTGACGTGATTGATGTCTCACGAATCGTGGAGTCTTAAAAGCAGACGTGTTTTAATTAGTCAGTTGTTGACCGTTCATACAATGAGTCTAGATTTTGTTGAATCAAGCATGAGTGATGAATGCTCAGCGATTCAGTGAATTATTGACCAGTATTTGAGTGACTGAGCAAGTATTGCTCAATTCTGCAAATCACTGAATATTGAGAATTTGACGAGCAACTGACCAAGTATTGATCAATTCGACAGATTACTGAATATTGTTAGTTGGATCAATATTCGGGCATTTGTGCAAGTATTGCTCGATTCGGCGAATTATTTACTGGTGACGTGACCCAATAAAATATTAATTAAAATATTGGAGATTACCGAATGTTATATAATTAATTTAGATGCTGATTGCTGGATCAACATAATTTAATGTTTGAACTTGCTCAGAATGCTGATTTCATGAGCGTTTGTTTGAAACCCTAATTTTTGATCAATCCTTCATCGATTGGAAAATTGCTGAAAATTGATCAGGAGTGAAGAGGGACCGACCACATGAGATGATGGGCGTCCATGTGGTTCCCAGTGCTCGAGTGAGCATGCACCAGGGTTCTCAGTTTTGAGAGTTGGTAAAAGAATGATGATTAAATGTCGGTTTCATCATTTTCTGAAATATTGTTGGGTTTAGCATTAGGTGATAAAACCTAGGTATGAGAGATGGGGGACCGACCAAGAGGTCATGGGACCGGCTCTTGGTGGTCACGTGACCAATTGTTGGCTGTTTGAAGAATCTTCCAGTTGGTTGAAGAGAGTTTGGGACCAGTATGAGCAATTGAGCAAATTAGGTCAGGATTATGAAAACATGTGGGACCGTCTTTTTGCAAGCCTTAGGAATGACTATGGTCGGTCATGAAGGCATGCACGTGTTTCCGTGGTGTCCGTGTCTCCATAATGAGAGTTTCAGTATTTTCTGATGCGCGTTCGAGCAACATTGTGAATTTTCAGAAGAGTTTCATCTTGGCTGAAACTCTTGATTTTTGTTGGAATGAGCATGTATGCTCAATTCATCAATATTTTGAAAGTATTAAAATAAAAGTGTTTTAATATTAAAAATTGCCGTGAGAGGCTAACCAGTCGTGTAACCATGTTGGCTTTTGGTTTTCGTGATTTGAGCAATATATGAGAAAATATGAATAAATCATGAATTTTGCTCAAACCCAGGGGTTTCATGAATTGAGGAAAATAATAATTATGAAAAGTTAGGGTTTGCAAGGTGTGGGACCGGCCACCGCTAGGGAATGGCCGGCCGGCTAGGTTCCCAGTCCCATACACCTTCCTTATTTTATAATATTATTCTTCATGAATCCTTGAAGTTATGGAGAATCCATGAGTTTTGTTGAAACAAGGGAGTTTCATGAGTTGAGGGAAATAATAATTATGAAAAGTTAGGGTTTGCAAGGTGTGGGACATGCCACGTCTTGGGCATGGCCGGCCGGGTATGTTGCCCGGTCCCGCACACCTTTCCCTAATTTTATACTCCCTCCGTTCCATTTTAGATGAGTGTTTAAGGTTATTTTTTTGCTCCACAATACTTGATAGTTTTCATATTTTTCCCACAAAACTACCAACAATACCCTAACATTTTGTCTTGGAACTATAAATTTATTTTTAAATACAATAATAGCAATTAATGTTTGGAGACTTTTTTTAGGGTATGAATAGAATTTTTTTTATATCTCTCTCCATTTCTTAATCTGCGTGAAAACTCCTAAAACATCATCTAAAGTGGAACGGAGGGAGTATTATTTTCCATGAGTTCATCAAAATATGGAGAAACCGTGAGTTTTGCTCAAACAAGGAAAGTTGCTGGGATGAGGGAGTTTTCATGAGTTCATGAAAATGATAAAATAAGAAAAATAATGGGAGAGGCATGGGACCGGCCATGGTTAGGGCACGGCCGGCCGGCCCCATGGGCGCCTCTCCATTATTTTATTATTATTATTTTTTTATCTCTCCTGTTTTGTGTAGGATTCCTCGTTTTCCATATTTTTGAATACTCGTTTGTGCACCCGGGTGCTCAGTCATGCATCATTGTCGAGTACACTTGCACCATTTTATGGGGCTTACTCAGTGGTGGTCCAGATGCCCGGTTGTTGAGGATTTATTACTAATTTATAAAATTCAGTGTTGAATAATTCATGAAACTGAGTAATAAAGATGAGTAGTTTTTTATCATCAATTCATAGGATCAGCCATGGATTCGACCATGAATTCGGAATAATAAAATAGATATTACCATTCCATGGGATCGTGGATTCGACCATGAAATCGGAGTAATAAAATAAGTGGTGATATTACCATTTCATGAGACCAGCCGTGAGTTCGACCATGAAATTGGAGTAATCTCTATTACCATTTCATGAGATCAGCTGTGGATTCGATCATGAAATCGGAGTAATACATTTATCTATTACCATTTCGATCATTAAATAGGAGTAATGAGATAAGATAGATTACCTTCTAGGAAGTGGTGAATGTCACGGTAGAATTTTAATCTCTTGCGTATAGTCAGTGAAACAACAAGTGTTGCCGAAGTGCTGAAGACGTTATTGCTCTCAATCTTACGGAGAACCGCCTGGGTCTATACACGTCTCTCTATATATTCAGGGAACAGTGAGTATCACCGACGTCTTGAAGGCGTTATTTCTCTCAATCTTCCGGAGAACCGCCCAATTCTTCTATGTAGAGGGGGGTCTCTCTCATGTAGTCAGGGAACAATGAGTGTCACCGACGTCCTGAAGGCGTTGTTGCTCTCAATCTTATGGAGAACTGCCCAATTATGTTATTCTACATATAGGGCATGATGAAATGCGAGGTATCGAACGCTCAGCTAGTGGAGGCCTTCCGAAATGCATATTCATCATGGCTTCATAAAATATGAATCGTCACATGCCTGAAAGACGTGTCAGAAACATGTATCATGATTTTACGGTTTTGTCCTTTGTTGAAAATCCACCATCTACAATAGTAACACGACTTATGTCTCAATATAGGAGATAGTATAAATAGACTTTCCAAGTGATAGATGAGTTTAAGTCTCCACATACCTTTTGTCGAAGAAGTTCCACAAGCTCCCCTTAGTAGTTCTTCGTCTTCAAGATATGAACGTCGAGAGATCTAAGCTCAACTACACTATCTATGTCCTAGTCCGAGACATCTATAAATAGGCTAGAAATCAAGACTTATAGTTTTGATCACTAACATTGACAAACATGCTTGAGATAGCAACGCATGCGAGTTCGACCGAGCAATGCTCTAAAAATCTCTCCCTTTGTCAATTTTAATGACAAAACTATCAATACATATGGATTACAAAAAAGATAAAAAAATATAGCTTCTCATCCACATGCTTGATATCCTTGACATCTTCAACGCGACTCGAAATCTTCGTCACTTCCAAGTACTCCATGATCCTACAGGTTGTAAGTTCAGCATCACAGTTGTTGAAGATCCGTAGCTATAACAATGAGAAAACAAAATGCTCTCAATCATTGTTACACAGTGTCATAGTATTATTGCAAAGCATCAAAGTTCAACTGTATCACAACTTTGACAACAATACTACGGTAATATATATCACTTCCCTTTATTTAATACATATATCAACATGAAAACCACTCCCCCTTACATAATGATTGATGCGTGTCGTAACCACAAAAAATTAATTAATATTTTTCTCACTAATTAACAATTAATATAGCGATAGTAAGGATCGTTCCCACGAGGAGCAAGAGGTTTTAGTTGTCTTATAATATCACAAAAAGGGGGGTTTTAGATTTTATAAAGTAAAAGAATAAACAAAGCAATTAAAAAGATAAAGTTGAAATCAATAAGAGAGAATAGATCAAGGAATCCTTCTTCGTTGCAAAACAATTATTCAAGTTATGTTCTTTTCCACTTTTTATTAGTCACAGATTATCACCAACCGTAGGTAAAGCAGCTAGCTCAGTGCTAAACCCCTAAATCCCTAGTATCACCGGATATGGAAGTTCTCGACTACCGGATTCTATTCACCAAACCACATACTAGTAGCTCACTCAAGATGTAATTTAGTTAAACGCATTAAGATTTATGAATTTATTAGGTTGACATTAGTAGTTAGACTCTTAACTCAAGGTCTACTTGCTATCGTTCTTTCCACACACAATTGCTCCACGGAATCCCTCCGCAAGGTCTCGTGTTTGCTACTTATGTAAAGAGTCAAGAAACGATTACTTATCCCCTAACTTTCACTAGCTTTAGATCAATTAACAAATCAATTTAGTATGCATCCTAAACGACCTATCAATCAACCATGAATGTATAAACATTCCTATTATTAAAAACAAACGATAATCATGTGAAAACTTCAAAGTAGATTTAAAACAAAACTCAAAACATGTCAAGAACTAGGAATTCATCCTCAATTAATAAAATTAGCTACTCATGCTAAGGAGTTCACACAAAGAATAAAGAAAAGAAAAGTGTTGTGTGTGTAAAAAGGTGTGTAGAGAGGTGTGTAGAGAACTTCTCTATTTATAGGCTTCAATTTCCTAGCAACCCTCTTAGGAATAGAATCCTCATTCCATAATAACACCACTTTCCCTTTGTAGCTCAACTTCCAAATCCAAGTATTTCTCAAATATTCCATCTTCTCTTTCCAAATCCAAACCCAGTTCTTCAAACCCATGAGTCTAGATGAGTCTAGAAAATTCTTCACAAATTGGGTCGCCGGAAATTTATTGGTTCCACCGGAATACGGCACCGGAAAGCTACTGTCGTCCACCTGAGATGTTGTCTATTAATGGAATATTCCGTCATTGTGTTGTTAGAGATAACTGTCAAACTAACGGTCTTATGTTAGTCAACTAGGTCAAAGAAAGGGGAGGTCAGACACCGAGTTAGCATCTTACTCGGCTAACTAGTCTTACTCAACTGAGTTAGGCTTTACGAATCATCTGAATCTCTGATTCGACTTATCAGAGGGAAGATTTAGACAGAATTTCCTCTGTTTCAGGGCGATTCCAGGCCAAATTCAGGCCTATTTTTAGTCTTCTCCTGTGACAATCCTAACATTCATCTAGTTCTCAAGCAACATTTCATTCATCCCTGTAACAGCACAGTCACACACCCATAATCATCTGCTACTCAGTTCTTGAGATTTTCTGCATCACCAACACAACACCTTCTGATATAATTAATTTCATCTCTCCACAGCATCACCAACATCTATCATGTCTTGATTTCACACAATGCAATTCTTCTTTCATTCCTGTAGTCTTGTTGTGCTTCAATTCAAACACAAAAACACTACTAACAACATCAATACTTCACACCTCCACCCATGAACCATTCCCTGTATAGCAACTCCCATTTCTTCTCTATTTGTTTCCAAACTCACAACAACATCAATTTCAGCCAACCCTTGAGCGTCACCAACAACACCAGAATCTCTCAACTTCAGTTCCACCGTAAACCCAATTGCAGCGAGAACCCATCAATTCATCCTTGCTTCTCAATAATTCTTCTCTTTCGAACAACAGCAGAACCATTCTTCATCTCCATGTCTTGCTCGAAACAGCGACATCAATTCTGCCCTGTCTTCATCACCAGAACCCCATCAATTCCATTTGCAACATTATCATCTCTCGGATCATCAACGGAAACATAACCCATCTCTTTTGTGCTGAATTCAAATCATAGATCCATTTCAAACCCCATTTGCATATGCTACTCAATTCTCGAGCTGGACTGCAACATATTTCTTCACTTCTCGATCTGAACTTCAAGATGACCATCATCTTTATCTTCTCAAACAAACCCTGATTCATATTCCAGTCCATACCCATTTCAATTTCATCCTCTCTGAATCAACCAACAGTAGCAGCTCTCAGATTCCCTTTCTCTTGTTCATCAAATCGTCTCCTAATCAACCCATTATTCACAGAAACTACCGATTTCGGCTCTTTCCAGTGAACCCATTCTTTGATTCACACCATCAACATCTGAATCTCTCAAGAACACGTCATCAATAATCGATTGCAGCAACAAGTCGTTCTGATTTCTCCCCTTCATGAGCTATGAATTTCTCTTCCTTATCTCACAGAATCTTCTCTCAAAACCCTCTTCAATCTCTCAATTTCTCGTGGCAATAACAGCAGCAGCCATTGTTTCCTTCTTCTCAATTTCAGGTTATTCGCGGCTGAAGAAATGATTGAGAAGATTTATTTATCTCGACTTATTAGGTTACAATTTTAGGGCAGGATTCAGACACCCCAGCACTTGAGATAAGGGTCACCCAGATGCAACCCCCTTAACCTCAGCTGGCATGTCTATAGTGCTCCTCCAAAAGAGTTTCCCCTTAATATTGACTGGACTCCAGATAGTGTTCGCCCCTGAAATGACATTTTTTCCCTTTTTACTCAACTTGGGTGATTTCTTCTTCTTTTCCTCCATGAGACTCCAGAGTATCTATAAAACTCAAAAACACGCGTAAAATACATAATTTACAAGAAAACATAGCAGAGAAAGCATAACTACTACATAGTAAATTAGGTGTTTTAGACACCTATCAAATTCCCCCACACTTAGACTTTGCTAGTCCTCGAGCAAATCAAATAAAACCTACTCCAATTTCAAAGCTTTCCAGCGTCCCAAGCATCCAAAGAGTTATGATGACATAGAGTTTATGCATGCTAGTAATAAGAAGTTAGAAATACTAAAGAACATATTCTCATTCTTAAATGTTGAGTGAGAAATAACCACACCATAATGAGAGAATGCGTGTTTGAGAAACGATCAATAAGCATTTCGCCTCAACTTCTGCCTCACCAAAAGGGTTTTATGAAATTGCACTCAAAAGACATACTTTTATGGTTCTCACATGTATGCAGGTAGGATTGAAGAGAGAAATCCTGCAACACGTTGAATGGTGGGAAGGACAACTTCCGAAATATTTTAGAAACCCACATCTTTTAACATTTTGAAAAACCATTTTTCTGACGATCTCTAAGAAAGGAAATCAACCACTATTATCGAGGATGAGATTACTTATTTACCTTCACATCCGATCGCCAATTATGGTAACACCACTCTCACGGCATCCAATAGAAACGTATTCCGCTCCTCGTATTTATCTTCTTGGTATTCTTCTTCGGCTTCAACTATGATGATAAACACTTGAACTTCATAATTTCTTAACAATTTGTAACTCTTTACCTTAAATCCTTGTCGCTTGAAACTTCCTTATAGATTTTCCTTCCCCACGGCTTATTAAATAAAAGATAAAAACAAGAGAAATAAAATACAAATCAAAGTGAAAATAAAAACAAACCATGGCCGCGGGAAAAGTACTTTACCGCTTGATTCTTCACAACTTGTATTGTCTCGGAATCATAAACTTCAATAATTCTCACCTTTTGCTTTTCTTTGCTCTTGTAAATAAGTCTTCAATTTGGATATAAAATTACGCTCCTTATATGTAAGTCTTCAACATGTATAAAAATCCGCTCATTATATGTTTCTTTACTTTGATATGAAATTTACTCTTTTCTTGTTCCATTGCTTGTAAACCTTGAACGTTTTCAACTTTCCTTGTAGATTTTGATGTCGCTCCCTTGTTGATGATGATGATGTTTCTATGGATCCGTTGTTTTCGAGAGAGAGA